>NC_138199.1:33197673-33904006 GCF_964194105.1 Spermophilus citellus | reverse complement strand
TAATCAAAGTGTAATGCTTATAAAATAAAAAGACCGAAACCACTAATAGATGTTAAAGAAAAGGAAAATCCGGGCACTGTGGCACTCACCTATATTCCTAGCTACTCTGGATACTGAGGCAGGATGATAGGGAAGATGGCTTGAGCCCAGGAGTTCAGGGCCAGCCTGGTAACATAAAGAGACACAAAACAAAAGACAAAGAAAGACAAGCTAAGTTTTTCCTTGGCAGATTCCTCCAGGCTGAACTAGTCATTTGCTAGGCATGCTTGTACTTTGTGCATATCTTTTTTATGTGCTTATAAACATATATTTAAGTTTTACTTTCCTCTACTACACTGTGAGTGCCTCAAAGAGAGAAAATGTATGTTATTTATCTTCATATCTTCAGCATCTTGCTTTAGACTTTGCCCATTGTAGATATCTAATCAATATTTGTTTGATGAATAAATAAGAAAGATGAAATGTGAATTAGGCCTTAACTGCTGAAGATTTCACTAGGCAGAGAAGCAATAAAGAGCTTCACTCTGGGGCCTGACATGATCAGAACTGCTTTTTTTTTTTTTTAAGAGATAGAGAGAGAGAGAGAGAGAGAGAGAGAGAGAATAGAATTTTTTAATATTTATTTTTTAGTTTTCGGTGGACACACATCTTTATTTTATTTTTATGTGGTGCTGAGGATTGAACCCAGCGCCCTGTGCATGCCAGGTGAGCGCATTACCGCTTGAGCCACATCCACAGCCCCAGAACTGCTTTTGAGAGATTACTCTGATATAAGTAATATATCATACCAGGTTGCTATAGCCAATTGTTGAATTTTCAGGAATTTTGCAAGATAGTTGTTGAATCACTGTCATTATTTTCTTTCTTTCTTTCTTTTTTTTCTGTGTGTGTGTGTGTGTGTGTGTGTGTGTGTAATGAACTACTCATCAGGGGCACTTGACCACTGAAGCAGTGTCCCCAGCTGATATTTGAATTCTATTTAGAGACAAGGTCTCCATGAGTTGCTTAGTGTCTTGCCCTTGCTGAGGCTGTCTTTGAACTCAAGATTCTCTTGTCTTAGCCTTTCCAGAGTTGCTGGGATTATAAGCATGGGCCATGGCACTGGACTTGTTTTTGTTTTGTTTTTGTATTGTGTCTGCTCCCTAACTTGAACTAAGCAGCCAAAATGAATACTTAGCACACTCTTAAGGAAGCAAAGTCCTGCCTTGTACCAGTCCCATGTACCATCAGTGACATAGGCAACTGGATGAAGAAGACAAGATAATCTTCTCCCAGCAGTTTAACACCATCACAGGAATTGTTCTGTTGGGATAACTGACTATTGCTGGAAGAATCGCTGTCATTATTAAAATCTGGTTCTATAATGTCACAATCAAATAAATTATACTAAAACAAAAATAATACTAAAAACTCATCACTTCCAAATGATTTCTTATCTATAATCTTGAGATTGTTTATGTCTATTATATCTATATGATAGAAGTAGTAATATGATTTATATTGTGCATCCCAATGCCATCTTTAGAGATTTAAGCTTGAAATCAATCTTGAGGGAAATATTTGTACTATGGAAATGGGCAAATACTACAAATCAAGGCTTTTCTTCACCACTCTTCCTACAGAGAGTTGTTTGACAGGTATTTACTAGCATTGTTAGAAGTCAGAATTGACAAAAAGAGAATGATAAGTTTGGAAAGTAGAACTGAAGAAATAGGATTGAGGTAGTCAGTGGGGAAAAAAGGAAGGAAAAATGAGAAGTATGAGAGAAAAGACAGGGGATTGGAATCATTTGGAGATTCTAATACACAAGAAACAGGAATTTGAGAAAGAACAGAGAAGATAAATGAGGTGGAGTTGGGCAGAGTATGTGTGTATATGTGGTGGGTCATCTCCTGAGTAATGCAAGGGCAGGGGAGTAATTCAAGAAATGTTCCAGAACTGAGTGCCGGTTTCTGTTCTCAAGACTAAAAGGCTCAGGGGTCACTCTAGTTAAATTGGGCTAACTGGGCTGCAGGAAATAACCACACAAGAGACACAAAGACCTTTTTCTTTGGGGGTGCTGTGAAGGCTCCTCTGACCTTAAAGGTCCGCAGAAAGAGAGAGAGAGAGAGAGAGAGAGAGAGAGCGCGAGCACGCGCTGACCCCTTTTATTGAGGAGAAACTATTCAAATGAGGCAAGGGGCCAGGTTTCAGGGGGCTGAGTCTATCTTCATGATGTCCACTGTCAGCAGGTTGACTGTCACCTGGGTAAGCCACACCCAAGGGCACAGTAAGAGAAGGGGACACACACAAGGCAGGCACTTCCATGGAAGATTCTATCCTAAACAGGGCAAGGGGTTATATTACAAAGGAACAAGTGAGCATAGCTTCACCCATGGGGCTGTAGCAAGACACACCCATTTATGTGACTGAGCACCTCAGCACCCAGCTGGGGAGTGTAACTCAGTCACCCATAAGGTTGGCCTCCCACAACTGAGGACAAATGTTTCTAAATTGAAAGGACCCTCTGACTACACAGCACAAGGAAGGAAAAGATGCACATTGAGACATTTTCACATTGTTCATTTTCAAAATATCAAAGATAGAAGATCCCAACAGCTTCCAGAAATAATAAAAACAGGGTCATACACAAAGGTACACAGTCATGTATGAAAGGTAGAATTTCATTAGACTTCTCAGCGATAATATTGGAAACTATAAGACAATTTTAAGTTCAAAGGAAAAATGTTTAACTTCAAATTACATATCCAAATTATCATGTTAATCAAGTGAAGAGATGGAATAAAGGTATTTTCAGACAATTAGGATCCAAGGAAGGGGCTGGGATTGTGGCTCAGTGGTAGAATGCTTGCCTAGTACCCTAGAATGTGTGAGGCACTGGGTTTGATCCTCAGCACCAATTTAAAAAATTAATAAATAAAGTTTTAAAAAGCTATGATTTATTTTAAAAAAAGATCTCGGGAATTTTTTACCATTTGTAAAAGAATATTTTTCTTTAGTTGTAGATGGACACAATGACTTTATTTTTATATGGTGCTTAGGGTGGAACCCAGTGCCTCACATGTGCTGGGCAAGCACTCCACCACTGAGCCACAAAACCAGCCCAATTTTTTACCTTCTTACACTTTTTTACAGAAAGCTACTGGAGGATGTGCTCTACCAAAATGAGAGAGGAAAACACACATGGAAACCAGTACACAGAGAACTCACACAAGAAGTATGAGGATGAGGATGAAGGGAAATCCCAGAACGAGAGCTGTGCAGTTGGCTTAATGAGCAACAGTCAAGATTGGAATGGGAAAGGTATTTCTAAGAAAAAATAAAATAGAAGCTGTACCTGATCAGTTTGAATGCATGGAGATATACAGTTCTGGTAGAGCGTTGGGGGCGGAAAATTAACAATGGGTATGCAGAAAGCTTAACAAAAATGTGAGATAATAATTAACTTCTGGGAAAAGAAAAAAGTCTAGCAGAGGGAATATAATAACCATATATGGTATTTTCAAACTCATTATAATATATATTACAAATTGATTTAACCCCCAGTTGTGCCAACCTGAACATTTGGAGAGGATGAACGAGTGCATGAAGGGAGAGGAAGGGGACAGGATTAGTGCAAGCAGAGGACACCACACTTAGTGGGAAGGACTCCCCTCCCCTTCATAAAGATAAAAAAAATTCACCCCAACTTTTGAGCTCCCTTCAGACAGAAGAAAAACATTGAAAAGGGGCATCCAGAGGGAAGAGTGGAGGGGATTGATGGAGAGGTTTCTTTGCAACACGGTTGTCACGTTGTGACCCTTACCCACATTGGAGGAAGGGGCAGAGGTGCTATGCTTAACTCGCGAGCCCCCAAAGGGGCTTTGGCACCTCTGTTGCGCAAGCTGGGAAAGCTGAAGCCTTGACGCCCGCCCCACGCACAAAGAGCCACAGGCCGGCCACCTGGGCCTGCCTCCCTCAGGGTACTGAGGCCAGGAGAGGCCGACTCCCTGATCGTCCAGCTGGACCGGGGCTGCAGGCGCCGAACTGTCGAGGCGAGGGTGGCTGAGGGCCAGGCAGGGCGCAGCGGGGCCCATGCCGCAGCACAGGCCCGCAGGGACCTCCAAAGCTCCTACGGTGCCCCTGCGGAGGGCGATGCCGGCCTCCATCCACTGCTTGGCCTGAGGCCGCTCAATCCAGCCCCAACGCCGGCTCTTGCCCCGGGCTCCGACCTTGCCCTGACCCCAGCGGTGGCCCTCAACTTTGCGGCCCCAGCCTCGCCCAGCGACCACCATCCTCAGACCCCGAGCTCAGCCTGCAACCCACTAGGAGCCTGGGACGAGCCTGGAACCGCCGCACCAGGCGGGTGTCAGCAGCTCAGGCCCGGTATTTTCACGCCAGTTACCGCAGCACTTCGGTGCGGGTGCGTGTGAGCCAAGGCCTGTTCTACATCTAAGGGGGTGGGGGTGGGGGACCCAGCTCTCCACCTGAGCAGCCAGGCCGACATTCCGCGCCCGGGAATGACATACAAAGGAACAGAGGGAGTGGACCATAGAGTGGGGTTCGGGTTGCACCGCGGTTAAGTCTGTGCATCACTTTGGTTATACGTGGCATCCAGAAATGGGGAGGTAAATCACCAAAAGTAGTTGAAAAGTCTCCACGTGGTTGCACAGAAAAGTTGTAATTCGAAAGAGGGTAAGGTGGTGGTGTGGTTAGGGCAATACTGTTTTTCTTTACAAGCTTAAGAGTACTCCGGCTTTCAAAAGGATGTAATTTTTTTTTTTTTTTTTTTTTTTATGCAGTCGCCAGTGACCTTTAGTTGCCCCAAATCTTAGATTTCCCAGCAAGCTTCGCACCTATTTGCCCTATGATCATGCTTAAGTTACGTCACCCTTTGGAGCCTGGTTTGCTTATTTTTACATGAGGGTAGCAACACTCACCCAAAGAGCTGCTTGAGGATTGGTGGTGACAAGGTAGGCAAAATGCTTTGTCAGAGCCTGTGATGGGCACAGACTAGTGCAAAGAACCTTATGAATGAAGTTATTTTAAATGAATACGGGTTTGCGGCCAAAAGCGGCCTCTTGCCCACAATACCTGTGTGCTGAAGGGCTAGAGTGGATGAGATCCAATTTGAATGTGGGTTTTTGAGCAGACCAGGGTTGTAAAGGAGAGAGCAATAATAGGGCTGCTTGTGTGAACAACTCGAAGTCTTTTTAAATGTTAATTTGTACCTGGACAGCTCCCAGGTTGTGGAGGCTCAGAGTGAGATGGGGGACAAAAGGGGACAGAATTTTCAAAAGAGACAGAATATGCGGTATTGATTATGTGTATCTTATTTGATCCTATAAAAAATATTCCTTACGTGAAAAAAAAAAATGGATCACTAGTCCCATGAAGGCAGAATTTCCCCAGTGTTCAAAAACAATGTCTAAAAGAAAAGTTGAAGTAACTTGTAAAATATCAATCAGAAGTTCAGGTAAAGCAAATTTTCATCTTAACACCCTAACTAACCCTAAAAAGATGGTGGAGGTGAAATTTGTCTCTGAGCTTAGTGTTGAAGCCTCTTCTTTAATTTTTCTTTTTGTCTCTATTTAAATGGCTATTGTTTGTTTTTTGTGGTACTGGGGATTGAACCTAGGAAGGGTTTGCCACTGAACTACATCCCCAGTCCTTTATTTTTTATTTTGAGACAAAGTCTCATTAAGTTGCTGAGGCTGACCTCCTGCCTCAGCCTCCCAAGTTGCTGGGATTATAAGTGTGCACCACCACACCCAGATTAAAGTGTTTTATTTAGGGGCTGGGGATGTGGCTCAAGCGGTAGCGCGCTCGCCTGGCATGCGTGCGGCCCGGGTTCGATCCTCAGCACCACATACCAACAAAGATGTTGTGTCCGCCGAGAACTAAAAAATAAATATTAAAAATTCTCTCTCTCTCTCCTCTCTCACTCTCTCTAAAAAAAATAAAGTGTTTTATTTAAATAATATGCCTTTGTTATATTACTCAGTTATTTTTTTAAGTTTTTTTTTGAGAGAGAGAATATTTAATATTTATTTATTTATTTTTAGTTCTCGGCGGACACAACATCTTTTTTTTTAAGAGAGATTGTGAGAGAGGAGAGAGAGAGAGAGAGAGAGAATTTTTTAATATTTATTTTTTAGTTCTCGGTGGACACAACATCTTTGTTGGTATGTGGTGCTGAGGATCGAACCCGGGCCGCACGCATGCCAGGCGAGCGCGCTACCGCTTGAGCCACATCCCCAGCCCCCTTACTCAGTTATTTATATTAGTTACCACTATGAATGATTTAGTGAGCAATCCTCCAAAGCTTTTTTTTCCCCCTCAAATACACACATACACAAGCTTAAAATGAATTACACAATGTATTGTTTTGCAACTTGCCTTTTTAAAGTTTAACAATGTATAATAGGCCTAGTTCCACCTCATTATGTATGTATGTATACACTCCTCACTCTTTTTTAATAGTTGCATAGTACATCATTGTATAGATGTATTATAATTTATTTAACCACTTTTCTAATAGAGAATTCAAGAACTTTCTAATTTTTTGCTATTACAGACATTGCTTTAGTGACCCTCCTTGTACGTTTGTGTACTTTTGTAGCATATCCGTAGGACAGACTTGTAGATGTTGGAATTGTGGGGCTTTAAAGCATGCATGTTTAAAATGTTGATAGCTACTACCAAACTCTGCTCAAAATGAAGCTGTTAGGCTGGGCATGGTGGCGCATGCCAGTAATCCCAGCATTTTGGGAGGCTGAGGCAGGAGGATCTCAATTCAAAGCCAGTCTCAGCAACTTAGTGAAGTCCTAAGCAACTCAGTGAGACTCCATCTCTAAATAAAAAATAAAAAGGGTTGGGGATGTGGTTCAGTGGTCAAACACCCCTGGGTTCAATCCCTGGTACTGAGGAGGAGGAGGAGGAGGAGGAGGAGGAGGAGGAGGAGGAGGAGGAGGAGGAAGGAGAGGAAGAAGAAGAAAAAGGAGAAGGAGAAGGAGAAGGAGAAGAAGAAGGGGGGAGGGGGAGGGGGAGGGGAAGAAGAGGAGGAGGAGGAAGAAGAAGAAGAAGCAGCAGCTGCTGCTATTGGTCTTAACTGTATGCCCACCACCTCTCAAGCAACGTAGTAAATACATTTTAAAATGGCTTTCTCTGAAGTGATGGCAGCTACTATGTAGACCCCTACTGGTGGGCTATTAACAGAACAGGAAAAAGAAAGACTGATTAATTCTTTGAAGCAGGATTGAACCCAGGGGTGCTTAACTACTGAACTCTTTTTAAAATATTTTATTTAGAAACAGGGTCTCACTAAATTGCTTAGGGCTTGGCTATATTGCTGAAGCTGTCTTTGAATTTGTGATCCTCCTGCCTCAGCCTCTTAAACTACTGGGATTACTGGCATACACCACCAAACACTGGACAGAAAGCCCTTTTTCTTAGGTACTTCATGTTTACCCAAGTCAACAGATTCACTGAAACTTGGCAGGGGAACTTTGGGTTTGTGGCTCTACTGGTTAATAAAATCCTCACTATTTAAATTAATATGTAATTTGAATTTCTAACATTATGCTACTTTTGTAATAACATAAATAACTATATGATTGTTCAAAGTGACTAACTAGTAATTTACGCTGTAGATCCAGAGTTTTGAATTTATTTAAAAGCAAGTTACATTTATGCCATAAGTGGATTCTGGCTTGTCAGAGGAGTATGACTTTAAAGAGAAACCAAATGATTCCAAAGAGAGCATTCCTTCCTGTGCTTCCTAATAAATGTTCAAAGCTCCACAGGACATTTCCCCTAGGCTTTGAAGAACATCATTTAGCAGAAAATATGAAAATAAAATACTCTCATTCTTCTTCATGTGGCAGCAACTATATAAACCAAGAATGTTATTTTAGTTTGGGTTTAAGTGTTGTAAAGAACATGGATGCTCCTTTAATGTACCTCAAGCAATTTTTTTTTTTTTTAAAGAGAGAGTGAGAGAGGAGAGAGAGAGAGAGAATTTTTAATATTTTTTTTATTTTTTAGTTCTCGGCGGACACAACATCTTTGTTTGTATGTGGTGCTGAGGATCGAACCCGGGCCGCACGCATGCCAGGCAAGCGCGCTACCGCTTGAGCCACATCCCCAGCCCAGCAATTTGGTTTTGTTGTAAATTGATGCAAAACAACAAGGGAGCATAGAGTTTCAAGAGAATTGGATTCCAGAAAGCTCCAAATGAAACTTGAACTGCAGGAGTTTGTGGCTCCTCACTCCAGGGTGCTCTTATTAATGTGATTCATTGATTCTCCATTTTCTCAGGTACTGTGTTCTTCCTCTTCCCCTTTACTTTTGTAGATATTTTCTATACTTCACAGTTTCTACTTACTTGTAGCTTTTGCTCCCTTCCCACTTTGTCTTATGAGTCAAAATGGTGGAGCTCACCTGTAGTCCCAGCTTCTCAGGAGATTGAAGTGGGAAGATTATTTTTAAGCCCAGGAGTTTGAGACCAGATAGGCAGGCAACATAGTGAGATCCTATCTTTAAAAAAAAAAATTAACTTTTCCTGTTAGTCAAAACTCCTATCTCTTTTTTTTTTTTAAAGCTAGAAACACTTTATTTTTTATTTTTTTTTAAAGAGAGTGAGAGAGGAGAGAGAGTGAGAATTTTTAATATTTATTTTTTAGTTCTCGGCGGACACAACATCTTTATTGGTATGTGGTGCTGAGGATCGAACCCGGGCCGCACGCATGCCAGGCGAGCGCCCTACCGCTTGAGCCACATCCCCAGCCCAAAACTCCTATCTCTTAACTTTCAGAACTTTTTTTTGGGCTTTCAGTCTCATGTCCCTATCATAATTCCTTTCTACTTTTTAAAGATTTTACAGTATTGGAGATTGAACCCAGGGCTTCATGCTTGCTAGTTGGGTACTCTCCAATTGAGCTACATCCCCAGGCCTACCTAGTTCATAAATCAGAGTCCAAAGAGGGAGAGTTAGTTCATCTTTTTATGCCAAGGTATATTGTAGATTTTGGCTAGCCAACAGAGTAGTTGATTTTGAGTCAAGAGTTTACTTTTGGTCTGATCAGTAGCGGCAAACTGCCCAGGATCAAGTGTTAAGAAAAAAATAGATCAGTTTCATTTAGGAAGGGTTTGGGGGCATAATAGACATGTGAGTAATTCTTTAACTGGTTGTATTCATGATGTAGAGTAGTTCTTTTTTTTTTTTAAGAATGCTTATTAAATGTCTACCTAATGTTTTACAATACTAGGTACTAGAGAATTCAAAGGAAAGTAAAATACTAGTCTCTCTCTCATAGAAGTCACAATATCATGAAGGGTGGACATATAGATTAAAGATTAATACAGCTAGGCATGATGGCACATGCCTGTAATCTCAGTGGCTCAGGAGACTGAGGCGGGAGGATTGCGAGTTCAAAGCCAGCCTCAGCAATTTGGTGAGGCCCTAATCAATTCAGTGAGACCCTATCTGTAAATAAAATGCAAAAATGGATTGGGAATATGGTACAGTGGTTGAATGCCCTGGGTTAAATCCCAGTATCAGAAAAAGAAAGAAAGGAAGGAAGGAAGGAAGGAAGGAAGGAAGGAAGGAAGGAAGGAAGGAAGGAAAGATCAATACAAACCTATAGTACAGCTATGCAAACACTCATTAATTTATTCAATATGTAATGAGTATTACCGTACACCTAGCTCTGGAGATTGAGCATCAAATAACTTCAACTCCATGGAGCTTATGTTTCAGTGAATTGTGAAGAGAGACAGATAATAATCATATAGTATGTTGGATGGTGATCAGGGATGTGGAGGAGAGAAAAATAAGAATAAAGAATAAGGGAGCTGGTGATGTGGCTCAGTGATAGGACACTTGCCTGGCATGCACAAGGCCCTGGGTTCAATCCCCAGCCCCATCCATAGAGCAGTAAGGATTGTTGAGAGTAAGGGCTACAATTTTAAATAGGAAAGAACTCCCTGAGAGAGTGACATTTGAGAAGATCTGAACAAAGTAAGGCAATGAGTCACAAATTTATCTGGGGACAAGATCAGTCAGTGAACAGCCAATGCAAAGGCCCTGAATAGATATGTTGAAGGGAAACCAAAGAGACTGGTTTATCAGGAGTGGAGAAAACAAGGGGTAAGACTGGGAAATAAGGACAGAGAGGAAAGGGAGAAGTAGGGCACCTGGTCATACTGGAACTTACATGCAAGTGACAAATTTTAGTGATTGCTCTGAGTTAAGAAACACTGGAGGGTTTTAAGCAGGGGGAGATGAAGTCTGACTTTTTTTTTTTTTTTTTTTTGATAGTGGAGATTGATCCCAGGAGCACTCAACCACCAAGCCATATCCATAGCCCTTTTTAAAAAATATATATATTTATTTATTTATTTTTAAACAATTATTATTATTATTTTTTTTTGAGAGAGAGAGAGAGAGAGAGAGAGAGAGAGAGAGAGAGAGAGAGAGAGAGAGAGAGACAACATCTTTGTTTGTATGTGGTGCTGAGGATCAGACCCGGGCCGCACGCATACCAGGCGAGTGTGCTACCGCTTGAGCCACATCCCCAGCCCCTCTAAATATATTTTTTTTTAAATAAAAATATTTGGCCTGGAAATGTGGCACAAGCGGTAGCGCGCTCACCTGGCATGCGTGCGGCCCGGGTTCGATCCTCAGCACCACATACCAACAAAGATGTTGTGTCCGCCTAGAACTAAAAAATAAATATTAAAAATTCTCTCTCTCTCTCTCTCTCTCTCTCTCTCTCTCTGTCTCCTCTATCACTCTCTCTTTAAAAAAAAAATTTAGAGATGGGGTCTTGCTAACCCCATCTCTAAATAAAGGGCCTTACTTAGGCCCTTACTAAGTTGGTGAGGCTGCCCCAGCTCCTGAGCCTCTGGGATTACAGGCATGTGCCACTATGACCTGTGAGGTCTGACTTTTATTTTAACAAAATAATTTGGACTGCTGTGCTAAGAATAGACTCTAGGGCTGGGGTTGTGGCTCAGTGGTAGAGTGCTTGCCTGGCATGTGTGAGGCACTGGGTTTGATTCTCAGCACCACATATAAATAAATGAATAAAATAAAGGTTCATCAATATCTAAAAAAATAATAATAGAAAGAATAGACTCAAGGGGGCCAGAGTAAAAGCATGGGGCCCCATTGGAGACTACTGTAATAATCCAGGGGAGAGCTATGGTGGCTTGGAACTAGTGGTGGTTAGGACTGGTAATATTTTGGCTACATTTTATAGATCAAGGAGAATTGCTGATGAATTAGATAAAGAGTTAAGGATAACTTAAAGATTTTTGTCTGAGAAACTGAAAGAATGGAGTGCCATGAACCGAGATGGGGCAGGATTTTGGGTGAGAGCATCAGAAGCTTGGTTTTAGACATAAATGATTTTTTCCCCTGCCAATCAAACCCAGGACCTGTGCTTGCTAGGCCAGCATTCTACCACTGAACTATACCTTCAGACCCATATGATGCTACACATTTGGAAATTAGATAGTTCAGTGCTGTGGTAACCAAAATCTGAATTAATCAAGGGATATTAAAAATCCATTTTGTCACCAAAATTTAAAAATTCAGTTTCTTAAGCTACATTTCAAGTATTCAATAGACACATGTGGCTAATAACTACCATGTTGGATAGCACAAATATGCGATATTTCCATTATCACAAAAAGTTCAATTGAACAGCACTGATATAGATGACACTGAAGTCATGGGCCTGGGTAATACCATCTAGAGTTAGTGAAAGACAATAAAAAGAGACTCAAAGTCTCTTTGTATAAATGTATCTAAGTATACAAATTGGTGGGGGGGGTGGCAGAGTGTTAAAGGTGGGCTTCCTTTTAAGTTAAAAATTTTTTTAATGAATTAAACTTACCAAGTGGATAGTTGGATAAAAGACATTCTAGAGACAGGTAACAGTTTATGTTAAGAGGGTAAAAAATAGGGGTGAGGATTGTGGCTCAGTGGTAGAGCGCTTGAAGCATTGGGTTTGATCCTCAGCACCACATAAAAATAAGTAAATAAAGTAAAGGTATTGTCCACCTACAACTAAAAATTTAAAAAATAAAAAAATAGGGGCTGTGGCTCTAGCTCAGTAGTAGAGCACTTGCCTAGCATGTGTGAGGCATTGGGTTCGATTCTCAGCACCACATAGAAATAAATAAATAATAAGTAAATAAAATAAAGGTCCATCAACAACTAAAAAATATTTTAAAAAGAGAGATGTATAAAATAATTGCATGGTATGGTTGAGAAACTACAAGAAAGCTGGCATTTTTGGAGCGAGGCCATGTTACTTTAGTATAGTTACACACACACACACTTTTACATGCACACCCTCTAAACCTCTTCTTTGCTTCAACAGTGTGGGACTGAGCATGTGGTGCTAAAGCTAATCAGTCCATGTCTAATTGGAAGGCAGAATGAGACTGGAGAAAAAGAATTTTCCTTGTCACTTGCAAATTGTGAATGGGAACAGATGTAAGAATTAAGATTAGAGAAATAGATAGTACCTCCCAAGTTTCTTTCAATGATCAAAATCAAATGTGATGTTCATTTTCAATTTTTGGAAGTTTTGTTCCAAAAAGATCTGAAAGTTACTTAAGCTGGAGCTGTATTTCTATCTGGATTTGGGCAAACTGAAAAAAAAAAATTGATGTAGCTAATCAGCTATGGCTTTGATGAAATGTATTCACACACAGACAATCACCAGGCCCCATCCTGGAAGCCAATCATTTCAGAACATGTTTTTTCAAGATGTCAGTTTGTTTTAATAGTAGGTTGTTATACCCAAACTACCATATTCTAGGCTTTCTTTCTTTCTTTCTTTTTGCTCTCTTTCTTCTTTTTCGTTTGCAAAAAAGCAGTAACTTAAACCATAGGGAAAAAAAATCACATAACTGCTTTTCACCATTTAAAAGAAAACCTCTCCATTTACATGTGTTTTGAACTAAAAATCTCTTAAAACGTGAAGATTTCATGAGAATAAAAAAAAATATTTAAAAAAATAGAATCTGTTAGAATCTCACGTTGTCATTCTTATGTTCCTGCAGTTAAAGACGATGTCATTATTTCCATTATACTTACCTCTTAATTTTCAGAGCTTATTAGCCCTGCTGTAAAAACTTGTTCCAGTTGAAATTTGGCAAGCTGACAAGGCTGCATGCCAGAAGTAATTTACTATCCAGTATGGTTTGCGAAGTAAAAGAAGCTATAAATAATAGAAAAAGAAATGAAAAGTTACTGGTTCCAAATATTTTTAATGTGTGTAATGTGTGTCACCTCAAACTTTTCAGCTTTTGTTGTTGGCAATGGGAGATAACATGAAAGGTTTGAAAAGTACAGATGCTTTGCATTCCCATCAAACTGAGGGCTCTGATGTTCTTAGGCATCAAAGACCAGTCTGTGTCTATCACTTCTGCTTTGACTTTGAAGTATACCAGGGCTCTCTGTGTGGGAGAAGCAGGCAGGGGACTTCGAACAAGGCAGGGGGATGGGATTCCAGGTGCTTTACCACTCATTATTGCTGAAATTAGGTATTTCCCTTTATCAAATAACAATAATAGTGGGGAAAAAAAAGAGAAGCATTTCTTTCTCGGCAGTTTTTTAACCACTGAGCTGTCTGTGAACTTAATCTTCAGATGTGACCATGTGAATATTCCAAGGAAAAGTTCAAGTTTACTTTGAAGTTTATGTTTAAGTACTTTGAAGGCAAGAATGAAGTTTTAACTTGGTTTGCAAACATCTGGTTAGTGTTCCTCTGGCAGACTCCTTAAGAGATTTTCTCAGAGCCAGGCGTGGTGGCATGCGCCTGTAATCCCAGTGGCTCTGGAGGCTGAGACAGGAGGATCAAAGCTAGCCTCAGTGAGACTCTATCTCTAGGTAAAATACAAAAATAGGGCTGGGGAGGTGGCTCAGTGAGTGCCCCTGATTCAATTCTTGGTACCAAAGAAAAAATTTTTTTAAAAAAGAGAGATTTTCTCAGGACCCTAACTGAGAGCCCTCTGCAGTTTTCCCACTGGCTCATCACATCAGAATGGGGGCCAAGTGTTCCTCTAAGCCTTAGGATGATCAGGATCCAACATCCTGGGATTAATCTTACCTGACAATCTGGGGGAAAAATCATACGAATTTATTTAAAAAAATACTAATATATTGTGGGTTAGAGCACCAAATTCATGTGAACTCTTTTAGAGAGGGGAAGTACTGCTCATTTATTGCAATATTTCTGACTTTGCCACACACATAAGAATAATAAATTGGAGCTCTTGAAGAGAATGATATATTTAGAGTCTGGTAGTTAACTTTTACTTCTTATTTAAGGTATGACTTTCATAAAGTGTACAAATCCTAAGTGTATACCTCAGTGGGTAGATTTTTACACATGTATACATCCATGTGATGGTCACCTAGATCAAGTACAGACCATTTCCAGATGCAGAAAGCTTCCCAGGGCTCCCTCTTGGTCAGGACCACCTTACTAATCTGACATCTTTGCTGAATTTTAAAGATAAAATATAAGACTAAAACAAACAAACAAATAAATTTTCTGAGGGACATCCTAGATTTGGGTGCACTGGATATTGTGCAAATGGTTTCCTCTGCTGTCTTGGGCTTTGTCTAGCAGGTGTTTTTTTTTTTTTTTTTTTTGAGTGCTGAGGATGGAACCCAGGTCCTAGAGCACACTAAGAACTCTCTACCACTGACCTAGACCAGCAGCCCTTAGTAGGTACTTCTTACTTCTTCATGAGCTCCTTTTGTTGATATTTAAAAATATTTGTGTAATGTGATTAGGAGGGTTAATAAATAAAGAACTTAGAGCACATAGTAACTAGGCATATAGTAAGCCCTTGAGAAGTGGTAACTATTATTATGAGATGAAGAAGTGAAAAGGAGGTTTGCTATTTCCATTATAATTCTTAGAGCAATATGAACATAAAAGCTAAATTTCAAATAAGGGAGGTGAGTATTTATAGTTAGGTTGGCTTAAAAATCATAGTTAGCCAAGTGCAGTGGCCCACACCTGTAATTCCAGTTACTCAAGAGGCTGAGGCAGGAGAATTGCAAGTTAAAGGCCAGTCTCCAAGAGTTAAGCCAGCCTGTCTCAAAATAAAAAATAAGGACTGGGGATGTATGTAGTTCAGTGCTAAGTTGCCCAATACCTTAAACAAAACAAAACATAGTTAACTTGTTAAGGTCGCTATCAAATTTGCCTTGAAATGAAATATTACAATTTGATAGAGCTTGCAATCTTCCTTGCACTTAAAGAAACTTTGTAAGTGCCTTTTCTTATTCTCATACATTTTTAATTTAGTAATTATTAAATGCTAGACATTGCTCTATCATTTCCAGTGAGGAAAATAGGGGGAAAATCATTTAACTTACTATGTAGTTTATCCCAACTCCTACTGTTAACACGGAACCCAGAGTTTTACTATTCCAAACACATTGCATCTTGGTCTTTTTAATTTTTTTTTCTTTGTAATGGGGACTGCACCCAGGGATACTTTACTGGTGAGCTACCTCCCCATCCCTTTTTATTTTTTGACAAAGTCTCCCTAAATTGTCCAGGCCAGTCTTTTTTTTTTTTTTTTTTAAATAAAGTTGTCAATAGACCTTTATTTTATTTATATGCAGCGCTGAGAATGGAACCCAAAGCCTCACACATGCTAGGCAAGCTTTCTACCATTGTGCTACAACTCCAGCCCTAAGGGCAGGCTTGAACTTGCAATCGTCCCCTATCAGGGCCTCCCCAGTTGCTGGGATTACAGGTGTGAACCACCTATGGCTGGCTGCATCTTTGTTTTTTACCCATAATTCCTTTAATTTCCCTCAAATATTACAACTGAATTAAGAAACCATGAAGCCCAAGCCAACCTTTGTCTCATTTCTGAGACCAGGGGGTAAAATGTGAAATGAAAAAAAGGAAGGAACCTGGTTAATTGCTAAATCTATTCCCCTTTCATAATTCACAGAAGATCAAGGTACTAATGTGAATGTTGAAATAAACAGGTTTAGCAAGAATTCCTGCTTTTTTTTTTTATCATCTTCCAGAACTTAAAAAGAATTGAGCCATGCAGTTATTATTATTATTATTTTTTAGGTTTAGTAATTACACTAACAATATGGCTTCCAAGCTGGGTTGCCTGATGGTTTTCTTAGAAATGCTAAGTTGCTTGGGCGGTGGTGTAAGGAGGGTCTGTGTTTCAATACCAAAACCCCCTTTCCTAAAACAAATTATAGTGTCTGATCTACGCAGGGTCACGTGTTTTAAAAGATCGTGTCTATAGAGCTAAGATATTTAAATAAGACATTTCTTTCCTTTTTAATCACCCAGTCGGATTCTAACTGGCACATGAGAACCCAGTGTAATAACTGTTATCACACTATTTTACAGTCTAGCAGAAAGCTAGGACTAAGTCTTTTGGGTGGCGGGGTCAGCCTTAGCAGCCCCTACGATTTCCATGACTGATTTTTTTGAAATGTTTACGTCCTTTACATAATATCTTCCTCTATGAGCTTTTTAAAAAATTATTTTTCAGGACCTTGGTGTTGGGAAGTAGGGCCATGGGATGGGAGCACGTTAAAACCAGACAATATCCTGCACCCGCGGGGCTGTCGCCAGGTAAATCATCCAGACTGGTAGGCGCTTTTTTCAATCCTTGCCGGAGTCTGGCTGCGCGCGCATTGGGTCCCACCTCCAGCCTCGCTCCGCCCCTCCGCTTGAGTCCTGCCCAAGACCGCGGGGGTCTCTCGCTGCAATTCCACCGTAAGCCACAAGGGGTGACAGCGGCCGCAAGAGCCGAAGGATCTTTTCCAACGGCGGAAGCGGAAGAGGCGGGACGTAGGGAGCACGTTTCGTCAGTACGTGCGGGCTTTAAGGTTGGGACTGGAGACTAGAAGGTGGGTGCTTCCTGTGCCTGTTGCCTGCTGAGTTTCTCCTGCGGGGCTGTACGGTGCAGACCTCATGGCGGAGATAATCCAGGAACGCATAGAAGATCGAATCCCGGAATTGGAACAGCTGGAGCGCGTTGGACTATTCAGTCGTGCGGAGATTAAGTGAGCGGGGTGGGAAAGGGAAGGGCTGGAGCGGGAAGAGGGGAGGTTGGGCGTGCGTATGGCCCGGACCGGGCTGGAGATGCTTTGGTTGTGTTTATTTTTCCTAACGTGGTATAAACCCAGTGCCGGGCTTTGGGGATGACCAGAATTAAATTCTTATACTTTACAAGGTGTTCCATCGGTCCATTTACCCACCGGGTATACTGACAGCCCTTCATGGAGCAGGGTTTTTGGGATATAAAGGTGATAAACCGGAAGGCATTTTGGATGGTGGGAGAATTTCAGGCAAATTAAACATTTCGGTTGCAGTTTAAATCGGTGTGTAGAATGTACTTCTGTAGAGATGTCAGCAGAGTGCTGCAAGAGCCCGGGAGTGGAAGACTTGGCAGAGGGGGATCATTTGATTTGGTTTCCTATGTACTCCCAATCCTAGCCACAGCGCCTGACACACAGATTGGCATTCAATAATCTGTTAATTACTTCTAGCAGTTTTAGTGGTTTTCCGTGACTATTTCTTTGGTAGACAATGACTCTGGATGCAGTCATGTGACTGGGAATCTAAAAGTATTTTTTAATGAAACAGAATATAGCATTGGGGACTCTTAGTGTTCAGGAAATGTTATTATTACTAAACGTAAATATTCTGCACACCTTGCATTAAATTTTCCTAATATACACATGTTGTACATTTAGTCCTTATTTAAGGAATGGTGACCCTTCTCCCATAGATCCGTAATAGTAATAAGCCTTTTTAGATAGAGACAATACAGTTTTCTAAAAAAATTTTACACATTGAACATATAGGAATAAGAGGATTTTAGTACAGACATTTGATTATTATAAAAACCTAAGTGTGGAGGGCTAGGATGTAGCTTCGTGGCAGAATCCTTGCCTGGCATGTGTAAGCCCCTGGGTTTAATTCTGGTCTACAAGAAATAAACACCTAATAACCTTAATTTAGAGGAAAATAAGTCTTTATTAATACTATATGTAAATAGCATAAAACATTTAACATTAGTTTTGCTTGTAGGAATATCAAATACCCTGGCAATCAATTATGATGGCTATCCTGAAAATTTTAAAATATATCCTAATCTTAGAAATACAGAAGTAATTGTGTAAGATATTATTTGCCTGTGAAAGAAAATTGTATATGGGAATTATGTTTTGGAAATATGTGTCTTAAATATATCCAAGGTAATTAAAAAAAATTCTTTTAAACCTAAAGTTACTTAAGTTTTATTTTTTTGAAGTGTTGCAGTTTAAATAATTTTCTCTTCAGGGCTATCATTAAGAAGGCTTCTGATCTAGAATACAAAATACAGCGAAGAGCCCTTTTTAAGGAAGACTTTATCAATTATATTCAAGTAAGTGAATAATTTCCTTATTTTTTAATCTCCTTACAAATTTTAAGTCAATTAGAGAATGGTGAGATTAACATTAGTTTTTTGCCAAATTCCAGAATTGCAATTAGATCGATATTTTTGAACAGAATTAGAGGTGATTATTGGGAGTTGTATCATCTGCTGAGGCTTTAGTCCTAGCGAAACTGAACTTTTTTTCTTCTCTTTTTCTTTCTATTGAGTTAGTAGATCAGAGACAATGTGTATCAGGATTTCAGCAAGAGATCTATCTCTTAGCAGGCAAGGCAGGGATGTGAATGTGATGATAGTGGATAGCCAGAAAGTCTAAGTATGTCAATTTATAAAGAAGCATGCGGCAAAATTCTTTTTTTTTTTTTTTTTTGGTACTTGGGATTGAACCTAGGGGCATTCTACCACTGACGCACATTGCCAGCCCTTTGTATTTTTTATTTTGAGACAGGAACTTCTTCCTTCCCTCCCTCCCTTTCTTTCTTTCTTTCTTTCTTGGTACCACGAATTGAACTCAGGGACACTTAACCACCTAGAGCTATATCCCAGCCCTTTTTTATTTTTTATTTTGAGACAGGGTCTTGCTGAGATGGTGAGGCTGGCTTTGAACTTGTGATCCTCCTGCCTTAGCCTCCTGAGGTATTGGGAATACAGGCATGTGCCACTGTGCCCAGTGATTACTTCCATTTTCTAAATAGGTAGAAAGTTTGAAGATAAGACAT
The DNA here is from genome assembly GCF_964194105.1 of Spermophilus citellus. Taxonomy (NCBI): domain Eukaryota; kingdom Metazoa; phylum Chordata; class Mammalia; order Rodentia; family Sciuridae; genus Spermophilus; species Spermophilus citellus. The sequence continues at coordinate 33,884,846 of NC_138199.1, read as the reverse complement.
ATAGGTCAAATCACTTTTTAGATGGGGGAGAATAGCTGATATGTCAGATGACAGAATCAGGATTCAGAAAGAATAAATAAGACAAAATATTTATTTTGGTATAATGGTGAACACCTGTGATCCCAGCAACTCAGGAGGCTGAGGCAGGAGGATCACAAGTTTAAGGCCAGCCTGGGAAATTCAGTGAGACCCTGCCTCAAAATTAAAAAAAAAAAAAAAAAATGACAAAGAAGTGGGGATGTAGCTCAGTGGTAGAGCACTCCTGGGTTCAATCCCCAGAACCACACAAAAACGATGAAATGTTATAGGACTTAAAAATTTGAGATTGAAGGGCTGGGGTTGTGGCTCAGAGGAAGAGCGCTAGCCTAGCATGCATGAGGCACTGGGTTCAATTCTCCGCACCACATAAAAATAAAATAAAGATATTGTGTCCACCTAAAACTAAAAAATAAATATTAAAAAAAATTGAGATTGATTACAAAAAAACAAATAGTTGAACAAATACTACATGAGACTTAGCTGAGAATGTTGTTTTGTTTTGGAGTGGTCCTAGGGTTTGTAGTACATTGCTAATTCAGAATAAGCCATGGGGGCTGGGAATGTTGCCCAGTAGTAAGTGTATTTGTGTAGCATGCACACAAGGCCCTAGGTTTGATCATTAGTAGTGTCCCCCAAAAAAGTCAAGAGCATATTATATCAACACTATAACCGAACAAGATTGACAAAAATAGTGTGCTGGGTAAAATTGCAAAGGACATTGGCAAGTAGGCACTGAAAACATATTGACTTGAAAGATAATGTGTTGTGCTAATCAGTCCATATCTGTAGTATTGTATTAGGCTCAAGACTACATTTTTTAAAATTATTTTTTATTTTTAAAATATTTGTTTTTTAGCTTTAGGTGGACACAATATCTTTAATTTTATTTTTATGTGGTGCTGAGGATTGAACCCAGTGCCTCACACATGCCAGGCGAGCGCGCTACTACTTGAGCCATATCCCCAGCCACAAGACTACATTTTAAGAAGGACTCTTAAAGAGGTTGGTTCAAAGGCAACAAATTTGGAAACCTTGTTATTGGAGTAGTCATTGAAAGCACTAGAGATGCTTAAGGAGATGTGTGACAAATGATCTCACTCTTTAAATACTTGAGCTACCTGTGGATTAGTTTCAGAGAGTATAACTGAAATAAGCACAATAAAAAGTATACACACATACATATGCGCCTACCTGTACATTCTTATATATATATATTTTCTTGCCTGCACACAGTTGTATAAATTTGTAAGTGACATTTATTTGTTTTATTTTTTGGTATTGGGAATTGAACCCAGCAATGCTTTACCACTGAGCTACATTCCCCCCCTTTTTAAAAAATTTCTAATTGTAGATGGATACCTTTATTTTATTTATTTTTATATTTATTTTATTTTTATTTATTTATTTTTATGAGGATTGGACCCAGTGCCTCACACATGCTAGACAAACACTCTACCACTGAACCACAAATGCATCCCTTACCCCTTGCTATGTTGCTTAGGGCCTCCCTAAATTGCTGAGTTTGGCCTTGAACTTGCAATCCTCCTGCTTTAGCCTCCTAAGTCACTGGGATTACAGGCACGCACCATTGTGGCTGGTACAAATGGCATTTTTATTTAATTAATTAATTTATTTATTTAAAAAATTTTTTAATATTTATTTTAGTTTTCGGTGGACATAACATCTTTGTTTGTATGTGGTGCTGAGGATCAAACCGGGCCACACGCATGCCAGGCGAGCGCGCTACCGCTTGAGCCACATTCCTCAGCCCACAAATGGCATTTTTAGAAAGTTTTTTTTTTTTTTTTTTAGAGAGAGAGAATTTTTTTAATATTTATTTATTTTTCGGTGGACACATCTTTTTTTTAAAATATTTATTTATTTTTTTAATTTTCGGCGGACACAACATCTTTGTGTGCTGATGATTGAACCCGGGCCGCACGCATGCCAGGTGAGCGCACTACCGCTTGAGCCACATCCCCAGCCCTGGACACATCTTTATTTGTATGTGGTGCTGAGGATCGAACCCAGATCCGTGCACATGCCAGGCGAGCACGCTACCACTTGAGCCACATCCTCAGCCTGAATTGAAAGTTTTAATGTGGGAGAAAACTTAAGTATTTTACAAAATCTATGAAAGAATGAGTTTAGGTAGGGAAAGATAAAATAGGGGAGACTATGAAGACACAACTCATTTTGAGAGGAGATGTTAAAAACAATAAAATAGTCTATGCAAAAAAATATACCACAATTAATGTGAAAAGGTAAGCCACAAAGTGGGAGAAAATATTCATAAGACATATAGTAAGAATGACATATGTACATGTGAATAACTACAAATCAAGAAAAAGTAACATGGGCTGTGGCTGTGGCTCAGCGGTAGAGCACTCGCCTAGCATGTGTGAGGTGCTGGGTTTTGATCCTCAGCACCACATGAAAATAAATGAATAGAATAAAGGTATTGTGTCCAACTACAACTAAAGAGAAAAAAAGAGAAAGAAACAAAGGACCACAAAGAAAAGTGGGCAGATCTTGTTAACATCAATTCCCAAAGGGAGAACATCATTTCATAGTTAAACTTAGGAAACAATGCAAGCCTCATTAGTAATCAGGTAAATAAATTAAGACCAGGGCATAGTCTGCCTTATGTTCATCACAATAGTAAACATTTTAAAAATAATTGGTACAATCCCTTTTGAGTGCAGGTTTTAATGATCCATAAAATTGAAATGCATATACCTGTGATCCAGCAATTTCATTTATTCATTTATAGAGTAAATATTGAGGGGCCTGCTTTGTACATGGCACTGATCCAGTCCAGTGGTGTACAGGGAATCAGTTTAAATGGAGAAAAGTCATTGCCTCATGATTGCATGTTAGTGTTGGTAGATAGTATATACTCTGGAGAAAAGTTCCTGAATTCATAAGAAGATATGTACAAGAATATAAATAGCAGCTTTTTGTAATAGAGAAAAATTAGAAACAGATTATGGAACAGCAAGAAAAAAGGCAAATTCCACATTGAACATGGAATATTATATAACATGACCTTGAATTTTGGGTTTGTACAAGGATATACCTGAAGTCATTTTGAGGTCTGGTCTCAGTGGTAGACAGCTTGGCTAACATGTACAAGGCCCTGGATTCTATCTTCACCACATGTTCATGAGCACACACACATAAGTCATGTTGAAAAAAAATATGGAGTGATGAATGTAGCGTGATATCACTTATAGACAGTTAAAGCATTATAGCTGGGTGCCATGGCACACGCCTGTAATCTCAGTGATTTGGGAGGCTGAGGCAAGAGAATGACAAGTTTGAGACCAGCTTGAGCAACTTAGCAAGACTCTGTCTTAAAATAAAAATGGCTGGGAAATACATCATTGGTAAAATGCCTCCAAGTTCAGTTCCTAGTATCCAAAAAAAAGCATTATAATGAAGTTCAGGATCATTCTTGGAAGTGATAAACTCAGGATAATTGCTAGTTCTGGAGAGTGAGAATGGAATCAAAGATTAGTACATAGGGGGCTTTATGTTTATTTGAAATGTTCTATTTCTTTTTTGATACTGGGGATTTGAACCCAGGGACCCTTTACCCCTGAGCCACATCCCCAGCCCTTTTTATTTTTATTTTGAGATAGGGTCTTACTAAGTTGCTTATGGCCTTGCTAAATTGCTGAGACTGGCTTTAAACTTGTGATCCTTCTTCCTCAGCCTCCTGAGCTGTTGGGATTATAGGCGTGCACCACTATTCCCAGTTGAAACATTTTTGAAGAATACTTGAAGCAAATATAGGCTTTAGTGTTACTGTGTGATAGTTGCATGGGATTTTTTGTGCTTGAAATATTTTTCTCAAAGTTTTTTTTTCCCCCTCTTTTGGAATTTGAATATAGTGTCTCACTCAGGCTAGGCAAGTGTTCTACCACTGAGCTATATCCCTAGCTCCAGGTAAAACAGTTTTTAAATGAACTTGCAATCTTGTGAGATTCTCAGCTCTCCTCTCTAGTATTTTTCCAGTTGTGGCTTAGAGAGTGATTATATAGTAGTGCTTTTCTGAGATCTTTGGGATTTGTAAGTGGTATTTTAGAGGTGGTGGTTGGAGAAGCCCATTAGGCTTGTCACACCTGTTTCAGCTAGTACAACCTCTTTATCTGCTTTACTTATGTTTCAGCTCAGACTTACAAGTTTTTGTTTTTTTTTTTTTTGGAAGTATTGGGAATTTGCCCAGAGGTGCTAAATGGGCTACATTCCCCAGCTTTTTTAATTTTTTAAATTTTGAGACAGTGTCTCACTAAGTTGGTCTCGAACTTGTGATCCTCCCAGTCTCAGCCTCCCAAGTAATTGGGATTACAGGTGTATACCACCACACCCGTGAAAATTCATTTTAATAAAGTTAAATGAATTTTCAGTGAATTATAGACATTTTATTACAAATTATTTTCATTGATAGCAAAATTTTTCTATTTTACATTTTCGTATTTCTTTGATATTTTATCTTTCATAATTTTAATGTATTTCCTATATTTAAAAGGTTATAATTTTTTTCTCCTTTTTTTGTGTGTATGTTTTCTTTCCCAGTATGAAATTAATCTTTTGGAATTGATCCAGAGAAGAAGAACAGTAAGTTGATGATTTTTTTGAAATTGGAAAAAATACAGAATTAAGTAGTGTGGCTGCTTAGCTAGAGCTTATGTTTGGGCGACAGGTAATGTTGATAAAATTGTTTAATGTGCCTGGACTAAACTGGATATTTGTAATTATTTGCTGTCTTCACTAATACTGTTAAATGCTCAAGTAGTAATGCTACTTTGTAAATGTGAGTAAACTGAGGCTTTGTTTGTTATGTCCCCTTTCAGCGCATTAAATATTCATTTAAGAAGGATGAGATTGAGCATTCTATTGTTCACCGGATACAAGGTGTCTTCCGACGTGCTTCAGCAAAGTGGAAAGTATGTGATAAATGCATCCTTGACTCTAAGAGCTTTGAAGATGTGTATTATATCTAACTGAGTTGAATATTCCAATGCATTGTTCTCCAGTCTTTACTTGGGTGTCCTTTTTTGGGGGGGAGGTACCAGGGATTGAACCCAGGGGCTCTTGGCCACTGAGCCACATCCCTAGCCCTGTTTTGTATTTGATTTAGAGACAGGGTCTGGCTGGGTTGCTTCGCACCTGCTTTTTGCTAAGGCTGACTTTGAACTCGCCATCCTCCTGTCTCAGCCTCCTGAGCCACTGGGATTACAGGTGTGTGCAACTGTGCCCAACTTAACTTGAGTGTCTTAATATTTATTCTAATGATGGTATTATTATTATTATTATTATTTTGTGGTGCTGAGGACTGAACCCAGGGCCTTGTGCTTGTGAAGCAAGCACTATCCAACTGAGCTATATCCCCAGCCCTCTAATGATGGTATTACTGATGGAAGCATTCTCAGCTGGGTGCACTGGCACATGCCTATAATCCCAGTGACTCAGAGTCTAAGACAGGAAGATCACGAGTTCAAAGGCCAGCCTCAGCAATGTAGTGAGGCCCTAAGCAACTCAGTGACACCCTGTCTCAAAATAAAACATAAAAAAGAGCTGGGGACGTGACTCAGTGGTTAAGCACCTCTGGGTTCAATTCCTGGTACCAAAAAATAGGGAAAGAAATTGATCTCTTAAACCTTCTTTTGATACTGGGGATTGAACCCAGGGTCACTTTAAGCTACATCCTTAACCCATTTTATTATTTATTTTGAGACAGGGTTTTACTAAGTTGCTGAGAGTAGCCTCAAACTTGTGGTCCCATCTCTTACCTCCTGAGTTGCTGGGGTTATAGGTGTGTGCAACTGTGCCCGTCTTTATACCTTCTTGTTTTTCTTTGAGGAAGGTGCTAAAAACAGTGTTATTTGATACATTAAAAATGATAAAATTACCTGGGAGATGTTTGGATGTATTTCTTAAGTGAAGAGCATTGAAGTCGTGGAGGTGGAAGATAAATGATTAGGTGCTATCTGGAGCTCAGTAACTTGATATTCTTCAAGTTTGGCCTGGGAATGGGCATGTTTCATTGGAAGTACTTTGGATTCCTGGGAATGATAAACTTTGTATTTCTTTTTTCTTTTTTTTTTTTTAAAGACAGGGAGGGAGGGAGGGAGGGAGGGAGAGAGAGAGAGAGAGAGAGAGAGAATATTTTTTAATATTTATTTTTTAGTTTTTGGTGGACGCAACATCTTTGTATGTGGTGCTGAGGATTGAACCCAGGCCGCATGCTTGCTAGGCGAGCGCGCTACCGCTTGAGCCACATCCCCAGCCCAAAACTTTGTATTTCTATACTTGAGGCCATTTCAGAACTGCATTGAACAATTTGGATGGACAACTTGTTTTGTTTTGGAGCATGATGGATGGAAGGGGAGAATCTCACTCAATATGGTTAAGAAATCCAAGACCTCAGTGAGGGAAGAGTTTCAAGGACTGAAGAATGTGCTTAATACATTGGATCTTCTGAAATTCTCCTGTTTCCAATAAAGTTAATTATCTCAAAAATGTATTATATATAAAGATCAAGGCAGCTTACTGCATTGCTTTTCTTGTAGGATGATGTTCAACTTTGGCTGTCCTATGTTGTGTTTTGTAAGAAATGGGTGAGTAAAGCAAAGTCTTGCTCCTCTTTTACTTTCTATTTGTCTACCTTTTAAACTTCTTACTTATTACTGAGCTCCATATTTTCCCCAAAGGTGTAGGATTAACAAATGGGAAAAGAACCCCAGAAGGCTGAAGCTGTACTTCATTGTAACTCTTGTATATCTGAATGTCTATTTAATTTGCTTCCACATCAGTTGATAAAAATGATTTTTGTGCATATTCACAAAAACCTTAAAACATTATAAATTTAGAATGTGTATGTTTAGTAGTTCAAGAAGAAAATGAATGTATCTTTACTTATTGATATGTCCCTAGCAAGATCTTGCCCTATTAAATTTATAGTTGGTAAGGGTTCAGCAGATACTGTTTATAGATTATTAATGATGATATCTCTGTGCAGGAAACAGAAAAATTTCTTCCTCTTTTTACAGGCTACCAAAGCTCAACTTAGCAAGGTATTCTCTGCCATGTTGGCTATTCATTCAAATAAGCCAGGTATGGTGAAGTCCTTCTCGTGTTCTTTTTCTGTATTTTATTTAGACTAAAGTCATTTGGAACTTATTGTGCTTGATGAACTTAAGAGAAATTATCTTGAGGACTTAAGCTTATTAGGCAATTGGCTGCAGCAGTTTTTATTCCTGAAGCTGCCTCTTAGTTTATCTCTGGCTACTGTGTACTGATAGTTACTATACCAGGTGTTCTATCTGTGGACAAGAAGGATTATGTTTCTTTTTAGTTGATGGAAAATAAAATCTGTACAATCCTTTGAGGGACATTTAATTTGGAGGCAGTGAAATGTGAGGGATTTCAGTTTAAAGGGGAAAATATTAACACAGATTTTAGAATGTTGACTGGCACAGAGTAGGTACTCATGTTTTATAAGAGAAAGACTTTTCTTGTGAGTAAGGAGTGGATGGTGTGTTATTCTGTACTGGAGGTGTTCCTGTACCAGTTCTCAGGGTATTACGCTTAAGCAGACATTTTGTACTGCACCATAGGCTACATTTGTCACCTGCTTGCTCAGAGACAGAAGACAACTTGTGGCATTTTTTTTCAGCAAAGTGCTCTTATCAGTTTGGAGGCCCAGTCTCTGGTCCCCAAAGTGAGAGTTCATTTGTAAGGTGAAGAGACCACAGGAGTGGGTAGAAGAACTTCCTAAGTGGAAGTACTACTGATGAGATCCCAGGACGGTCCATGCTCAATTTCAGGAGTCACATGCTCAAGAAATCTCAAAGCAATGGCTCGCCACCATTTGTGGCCTTCCTACAAAGTCCATATGGATAGCAGCCACGGGTCGTTTTTTATCAGGAGCAGCCTTGCTTGGTATGATGGTTAACCTTTATTAAATCTGTAGGGAAATAGTTGGAGTAGTAACTTGGGGTTAATTTCCCATGAAGAAAAACAACAAAAATTTTTTAAAAAAAATTATGTTCTATTCTAAATGTAGAGAAGAGTACAAAATATATTAATTTGTTGATTCTAAAATACAAACTTTTCCCCAACTTTTAACACCTTTAAAATTTGTGACTTACAACAATCGTACCTTTAGAGCTTATTAAATTTGGTCATAGGCCCTTATGTATCCCACATCCAGGATAAATATATTAGCATTTACTTCTTTTCTTAGAATACTTTTTCTAATTTTGTTTATATATTTATTTTTGTGGTACTTGAGATTGAACTCGAGAGCACACTACCATTGAGCTATAAATTTCCAGTTCTTTTTATTTTCTATTTTGAGACAAACTCTTGCAAGGTTGCCCAAGCTGGCTTCTAAATTGCAATCATTCTTCCTCAGTCTCCTGAGTAGCTGGGATTACTGTCATGTGCCACTCTATCTGGCTATTCTTTCTAACTTTAGATAGAACAACAAAACTTTGCAGTTAGAAATTCCCTCTGTCTTTGCCTTTTCCTTTTTGGTAAGATTAAAAAAAATTTTTTTTCATTTGAGTATTCAGTTTGGAGCACTGGTAGTTTCTTGCCTAACTTGATTAATTTACTGAAATGCAAGTCTGGTGTTTTATCATTTATAGCTTTGTGGATTATGGCAGCCAAATGGGAAATGGAAGATCGCTTATCTTCTGAAAGTGCCAGGCAACTGTTTCTTCGGGCTCTGCGCTTTCATCCAGAGTGTCCAAAACTCTATCAAGAAGTAAGTGTGGGGCTGGGGATGTGGCTCAAGTGGTAGCGTGTTCGCCTAGCATGCGTGAGGCACTGGGTTCGATTCTTAGCACCACATTAAAAAAAAAAAATATTATGTCCACCTAAAACTAAAAAAAGTAAATATTAAAAAAAAAAGTGTGTGTGCACATAGAGAGAGTGATGTCTCAACATGACTGATTGAGGGCAAATACTATTTAAAAAATGGTACATTTTCTGTTTCATTTTCCCTATTGTTGGGCATTTAGATTGTTCCAGTATTTGCTCTTAACCTTTGTATGTGAAAATACAAAGATTTTTTTCCTTATAATTTTTTTTTTTTTTTTTTTTTTTTTTGTACCAGGGATTGAACGAACCCAGGGATGCTTAAGCACTGAGCCATATCCCTATCCCTTTTTGTATTTTATTTAGAGACAGGGTCTCACTGAGTTGTCCAGGGCCTCCATAAATTACGAAGGCTGGCTTTGAACTCATGATCCTCCTGCCTCAGCCTCCCTAGCTGCTGGGATTACAGGTGTGTGCCCCTGTGCCCATCATTTCCTTATGATTTATTCCTAGAAGCAGAATTATGGACTTAAAAGGTTAAACATAATAATTTAAAAAAACCCTTCATTTTTTTAATGTCTTATAAAATCTCAAGTATTTAAAAATTGGCACAAATTTTTTAGTAGATGTTAATCATGCATTAATTTATCTTCATAGACCTATAATGATGCTATGACTTTTATAGAGTTTGATATTACATATTTGTCATTGATTTTTTTTTTTTTTTTTTGGTGGTACTAGAGATTGAACCCAGCAGTGCTTTACCACTGACCTTTTGTGGTTTTTATTTTGAGATAGGATCTTGTTAAGTTGCCTAGACTGGCTTTGAATTTGCTGATCGAAGTGGACCTCAAACTTAGCATTCTCCTGCTTTATCCTCCCAAGTTGCTGGGATTATAGGCATGCACCAGTTTACCATTAATTTTGTTTTTGTTTTGTGTGTGCAGGGGATTGAACCCAGGGTCTTGTACATTCGAGGCAAGCATTCTACCAGCTGAGCTATATCCCCAGCCCATTACCATTAATTTTATTTTGAAATAATTTTAGGTTCACTAGAAGACACAAAGGTAATACAATGATGTACTGTGTACGCTTCACCTAATTCCTCCCAGTAGTTACATTTTATAAAACTATAGTACAACACCAAAACTAGAAAATTTGTCCTTTATCATTTTTTCATTTTGTTGATTTGTTTAATTCAGTTTTACTTATTGTTTTGTTTTTAAAATTTCACTTAGGGTATTCTATCTCCTGTTTGAGAAGACCAAGGAACCACATCAGTGTTAGAATTTTTGCTTTATGTATCAAACTACTTAAATATTTGTGATGCTGGGGATTGAACCTGTGACTTTGCACATGCTATGCAAGCATTTTACCATTGAGCCACGTCCCCATGGCATAACCCTTATTTTTACTCTTTCCATTTTTCTGTCTTCCTAATGTTCCAGAATCCTTTTTAAGCAATAATTTCTTCTATTTTGAGAGCTTTACGTTTTTTTATGATGGGTCTTCTAACACAAATTCTTAGTTTCACTTTATCTGAGAATGTCTTTTGATCTCTTTTGCTTTTTTTTTGTGTGTTTGTAGTGAGGATTGAACCCAGAGGCATTCTATCACTCAGTCCTATCCCCAGCCCTTTTTATTTTTTATGTTGAGACTGGGTCTTGCTAAATTACCAAGGCTGGCCTCTAGTTTTATAATTCTTCTGCTTCTGCCTCCCAAGTATGAACCATTGTGTGCCCTGATTTTCCCTTTTTTCCCCTTGGTATTGGGCACTGAACCTAGAGGCACTTTACTACTGAATTATGCTATACCCCAGCATAGCCTTTTAAATTTATTTTGAGACAGTCTTACTAAATTGCTTAGGGCCTTGCTAGGTTGCTGAGACTGACTTTGAACTTTTATTCCTCCTGTCTCAGCCTCCCTAGTTGCTGGGATTATGGGTGTTCTCTACCATGCCTGGCTCTTTTTCCTTCTTCTTCTTCTTTTTTTTTTTTTTTTTTTTGGTACCAGGGTTTATACTCTGACATGATCAAGCACTGAGCCACATCCCCAGCCCCTTTTTACATTTTATTTAGAGACGGGGTTCTTGCTGAGTTGCTTAGAGCCTTGCTGAATTGCTGAGGCTGGCTCTGAACTCACAATCCTCTTGCCTCAGCCTACTGAGCTGCTAGGATTATAGGCATGTGCCACTGTACCCAGCTCCCTTCTTTTTTGAATTATATTTTTGCCAGATATTTCTGAGGTAACACATCTTTTCTTGTAGCATTTGAAAATATTGTGTCACTACTTCCTTTTGGCTTCCCTGTTTTCTGATGAGAAATCTGCCAGCTACTCTAGGATATTTAAGCTTTGTTTAGTAGACCTCTTCTGACACTGTTCTGCTTTTTTACTGTTAGATGATTGTGGAAGTCCAGTTTGAATTGTTTTTCTCTTTTAGGTAGGATGTCATATCTCTCACTGCTTTCAAGTTTTTTCTTTGTCATTATTTTTCATAGGTTTGATTATGATGGGTTTTATCATGATTTATTTGGGTTCACCAACGGTTCTGTCAGTTCTTGAATCTATAGGTTTATGTTTTTTGCTGAATTTGGAAAATTATGAGGCACTTTTTTCTTTTTCTTATTTGGTGCTGGGGATTGAACACAGGACTCTGTAAAGTTATAACTGATGTTGTGGGATACTGTGCTGCCAGGCAAGTGCTCAACCACTGAGCTAAACCCCCAGCACCAAGTTGTAATTTTTTAAGAAAAATTTTCAGCTTTACTCCTTTTTCTTTCCTCTGCAACTCCAATGACACATACGGGATCATTTATCATTGTCTCACCGGTTTCTGAGGCCCTATTCATTGTTTTCAACCTATTTTCTCTGTTCTTCAGATTGGGTAATTTTTATAGTTATTTTCAGGATCACTGGTTCTTTCCTCTGTTTTGTTCATGTTGCTATTGAGTCCATTCACTGAGTTATTAGTTTCAGTACTCAAATTTCTATTTGGTTCTTCTTTATGTTTTCTTTTCTTTTTTTTTTTTAAAAAGAAATAGTAGCTGGGCATGGTGGCATGGGCCTCTAATCCCAGCAACTCGGAGGCTGAGGCAGAAGGATCATGTTTGAGACCAGCCTCAGGAGCTTAGTGAGACTAACTTTTTATTTATTTATTTTTTTTAGAGAGAGAGAGAGAGAAAGGAGAGAAAGAATTTTAATATTTATTTTTTAGTTTTCGGCGGACACAACATCTTTGTATGTGGTGCTGAGGATCGAACCCGGGCTGCACGCATGCCAGGCGAGCGCGCTACCGCTTGAGCCACATCCCCAGCCCCTTCTTTATGTTTTCTGTTTGCTGATATTTACTATTGTTTCATTTGTTTCAAATGTATTTATAATTGCTCATTAAAGCATTTTTTACTGATTTTAAATCCTTGTTGGATAATTCTAACATCTATGTCATCTCTGTTGTTGATATCTTTGGATTGTCTTCATTCAAGTTGTGATATTCCTGGTTCTTTATATATATATACACACATACACATACACACAGAGACACACGCACATACACATGCATACACATATGTTTATTTGATTTATTTATTTAAATGTGGTTCTGAGGATTGAAACCAGTGCCTCATACATGCAAGGCAAACACCCTACCAACTGAGCTACAACCCTAGCCCCCTTCCTACTTTTTTTTTTAATATATTTTTAATTGTAGACAGACACAATACCTTTATTTATTTATTTATTTTTATGTGGTGCTGAGGATTGAACCTAGTGCTTCACACATGTGAGGTGAGCGCTCTACCACTGAGCCACAACCCCAGCCCCTCCTGGTTCTTTTTATGATTGATTTTAGGCCTTTTGGTTATTTTAAGAGACTCTGGGAGTTAAATTTTCTGGCTAGTAGAACTTTTTTCTTCTTCTTGGTACTAGAAATTGAACCCTGGGGCACTTAACCACTGGGCTATATCCCCAGACCTTTTCAATTTTATTTAGAGACAGGGAGGGTCTCACTGAGTTGCTTAGCACCTTGCTTTTTTGCTGAAGCTGGCTTTGAACTCGTGATCCTCCTATCTCAGCCTCCTGAGAAGCTGGGATTACAGGCATGTGCCACTGCTCCCGGATAGTAGAACTCATTTGATACTGTTCTGCCTATTTACTGCTAAATAGAGGAGAGGAAGACTGAAGAGGATAGAAGTCCAAATTCCTTACTTGGCCTTTGTTGACACTTTTCATATACATGGATGAAATCATAAGTAAAATTACTCACAGAAACCTTCAATATTAGATTAAAACTTATATTCTTAACTGGATTAAGGACATTGAGTATGTTTGTTGCTTCTTTTGACAATTTAGGGCTAGACTTTATGGTTTGTTTAATTGTGAAGTGATAACCAAGGATATAAAAGCATTTTTAAAGTTTTTGATTCATACCTCTAGATTGCTTTTAGAATAGCATAAAATAATATTTTCACCTTACCTTGTCAATGTTAGCTAGTTTGTTAACAAAGGAAAATATAATACTTCTCCTAGATTTTCTCACATCTGAAAATTATGCATAAAAACAAGGTGTATTATATATCTTGAATTTAAGAAAGTATCTCTAAAGATTTTCAGGCAATTATTTCTCTTCTGTAGTACTTCAGGATGGAGCTGATGCATGCTGAGAAACTGAGGAAGGAAAAACAAGAATTTGAAAAGGCTGACATGGATATGGTGAGATCCTATTGTATTGCCACTGAGTCTGCTTAAGAGATAGAACACTTGGAATATATTTTTCTTTCTAATTTAATGTTATTATTAATATTTTAAAACTTGAAGATGAATGAAAAGTTGGTTTAATTAAATGGGGTTAATAATAAAAGAAATAAGATTTTCTGCTTTAAAGATAGATATTTAGGGGCTGGGATTGTGGCTCAGCGGTAGAGCGCTTGCGTAGCACGGGGGGGACCCGGGTTCCATCCTCAGCACCACATAAAATAAATAAGTAAAGGCATTGTTTTGTGTAAAAATAAAATAAAATAAAGATAGATATTTAGGGTAATTGAAGTTATAACTGATGTTATGGTCAAATGCTGTTCTTTAATGCTGTATGATTTCAGTAAGTGGTATATTAATAGGTTCAAGAAGCCTGAGAAAGATTGTGGAATTCGAGGTTTCTAGTTTCTTTTTTCTTTTTTTTATGGTAGGTACTGGGGATTGAATTCAGGAGTGTACTACCACTCAGTGTACTACCACTTCTTAATTTTTATATTGATCCAAGGTCTAGCCAAATTGCAGAGGCCAGCCTTGAACTTGTAGTCTTCCTGCTTCAACCTCTTGAGTAGCTGGGAATACAGTCATGTGCCACCATGCCTACTTCTTCTTCTTTTTTTTTTTTTGCATTACAATTCTTAATACACATATATACCACAATTTTTCATATTGCTGTTTGTATATAAGGTATGTTGACACCAAATTTAAATCTTTACGTGTATTTTGTATAATAATGACTATCACATTCCACCATCCTTGCTAATCCCCTTCCCCCTCCCTTTCCCTCCCGCCCCTCTTCCCTATCTAGAAATAATCTTCCCATATTCTCCCTTCCTACCCCTTATATCAGAGAAAACATTCGGCATTTGTTTTTTTTGGGATTGGCTAACTTCACTTAGCATTATCTTCTGTAACATCATCCATTTACCTGCAAATGCCATGATTTTGTCCTTTTTTTAGTGCTGCATAATATTCCATTGTGTATAAATGCCACATTTTTTTTTATCCATTCATCCACTGAAGGACATCTAGATTGGCTCCACAGTTAGCTATTGTGAATTGTGCTGCCATAAACATTGATGTGGTTGTGTCTCTGTAGTATGCTGTTTTTAGATCCTTTGAGTATAGTTGGGTCAAAAGGTGGTTCTATTCCCAGATTTCCAAGGAATCTCCATACTGCTTTCCAAATTGGCTGCACCAATTTGCAGTCCCACTGGCAATGTATGAGTTTGCCTTTTTCCCCACATCCTTGCCAACACTTGTTGTTTGTCTTCATAATAGCTGTCATTCTGACTGGAGTGAGATGGTATCTTAGAGTAGTTTTGATTTGCATTTCTCTGTGCTAGAGATGATGAGCATTTTTTCATATATTTATTGATTGTGATTGTATATCAATCAATAAGTACAGTCATGTGCCACCATGCCTACTTCTTCTTCTTTGTTTTTGCATTACAATTCTTAATACACATATATACCGCCTCTTAGAAGTGTCTGTTCAGGTCCTTGGCCCATTTATTGATTGGATTATTTGTTTTTGGGTTGCTTAGCTTGTTGAGTTCTTTATATACTCTAGAGATTAGTGCTCTATCTGATGTGTGAGGGGTAAAAATTTGCTCCCAGGATGTAGGCTGTCTGTTCACCTCACAGATTATTTCTTTTGCTGAGAAAAAACTTTTTAGTTTGAATCCATCCCATTTGTTGATTCTTGGTTTTAATTCTTGCGCTATAGGAGTCTTATTAAGGAAGTTGGGGCCTAGCCCCACGTGATGAAGATCAGGACCTACTTTTTCTTCTATTAGCTGCAGAGTCTCTGGTTTAATTCCTAGATCCTTGATGCATTTTGAGTTAACTTTTATGCATGTTGAGAGATAGGGATTCAATTTCATTTTGTTGCATATGGATTTCCAGTTTTCCCAGCACCATTTGTTGAAGATGCTGTCTTTTCTCCAGTGCATGTTTTTGGCACCTTTGTCTAATATAAGATAGTTGTAATTTTGTGGGTTAGTCTCTGTGTCCTCTATTCTGTACCATTGGTCTACCAGCCTGTTTTGGTGCCAGTACCATGCTATTTTTGTTACTATTTCTCTGTAGTATAGTTTAAGGTCTGGTATAGTGATACACCTGTTTCACTCTTCCTGCTTAGAATTGTTTTACCTATTCTGGGTATTTCCAGATGAATTTCATGATTGTTTTTTCTATTTCTATGAGGAATGCCATTGGGATTTTCATCGGAATTGCATTGAACCTGTATAGTGCTTTTGTTAGTATAGTCATTTTAATAATATTAATTCTGCCTATCCATGAGCAAGGTAGATCTTTCAATATTCTAAGGTCGTCTTTGATTTTTCTCTTTAGGGTTCTATAGTTTTCATTGTAGAGATCCTTCACTTCTTTTGTTAAGTTGATTCCCAAGTATCTTATTTTTCTTTCTTTCTTTTTTTTTTTAAAGAGAGAGTGAGAGAGGAGAGGGAGAGGGAGAGAGAGAGAGAGAGAGAGAGAGAGAGAGAGAGAGAGAGAATTTTTAATATTTTTATTTTTTAGTTCTCGGCGGACACAACATCTTTGTTTGTATGTGGTGCTGAGGATCGAACCCGGGCCGCACGCATGCCAGGCGAGCGCGCTACCGCTTGAGCCACATCCCCAGCCCTCTTATTTTTCTTGAGGATATTGTGAATGGGGCAGTTTCCTCATTTCCATCTCAGAGGATTTGTCACTGATCTACAGAAATCTACTTCTTTTTTAAAAATATGTTTTTTATTTATTGATGGACCTTTTATTTTATTTTGTTTATATGTGATGCTGAGAATTGAACCCAGTGTGACACACATGCCAGGCAAAAGCACTCCCCCAGTAATCTACAACCCCAGCCCCTATGCCTACTTCTTTTACTTTTTATGTGATTTTTTTAAACATGATAGAATATCTTAAAGAAGATTTAGAATGTTAGAGCTGAAAAAGGAACTTTGCTTTTGTCTGTTATTGTGGTTTCCAACTCAGAACTTTTTTTTATCCAAATAAAATCTTAAAACAGAGGATAATTAGAACTTGTATAACTTGACTTGTTAAAAATAGAGATTGAGGCCTTAAATTGTGTGATCTTCCTACCACTCCAGGATCCTGAGAGAGCAGAGCTGGAAGATGAGTGATCTTGTTTCAGTTACACATTTTACAAGAGAGGGAATTGGTTGAGAATAGGGGAGCAGGGACAGACACACACACAGAGACATGACTTGTACAGGTAGTGGTAGTCCAAGACTGTTAATTTTCATCCTAGTGCTTTTTTTTTTTTTTTTTTTTAACTTACCCTACTTATTGTGCTTAATGTAACACTTTATAGGGGAGTTTTGATCATTCTGAAGAAATCCTTAATGGCGAGTTGGCACGGATCATCTACAAAAATTCTATAAGCAAGATTAAAGGTAGGTGTCTTTTGGTGCTGGGGTTGTGGCAAAATGGTAGAGTGCTTGCCTATGTGGTCCTCAGCACCACATAAAAATAAATAAATAAAGGTATTGTGTTCAACTACAGCTAAAAAATAAATATTAAAAAATGGTAGGCTCTATAGGGATACGGCTGCATCAATGATTATAGCGGCACAATTCACAATAGCTAGACTGTGGAACCAATCTAGATGCCCCTCAATAGATGAATGGATAAAAAAAATGTGGCATCTATACACAATGGAGTATTATGCAGCACTAAGAAATGACAAAATCATAGAATTTGCAGGGAAATGGATGGCATTAGAGCAGATTATGCTAAGCGAAGCTAGCCAAGCCCTAAAAAACAAATGCCAAATGTCTGCTTTGATATAAAGAGAACAACTAAGAATAGAACAGGAAGGAAGAGCATGAGGAAAAGACTACAGTAAACAAAGACGAGTGGGGGGAGAGAAACGGAGAGAGAAGGGAAAGCACATGGAAATAGTAGGAGACCTTCAATGATACATAAAATTATAAGAGGTTATGAGGGGCAAGGGGGAGGGAAAAAAAGGGAGAGAATTGAACAACAGCAGGGGAGGTAGAGAGGGAAGATGGGAGGGGAGGGGAGGGGGGAGATAGTAGGGGATAGGAAAGGTAGCAGAATACAACAGTCACTAATATGCCATTATGTAAAAATGTGAATATGTAACAGATGTGATTCTGCAATCTGTATTTGGGGTGAAAATGGGAGTTCAAAACACAATTTGAGTCAAATGTATGAAAGATGATATATCATGAGCTATGTAATGCTTTAAATAATCAATAAAAAAAAAAGAAAAAAAAATGGTAGGTATCTTTTGAACATTTATTTGTGGTAGGAAAGTGGAGCATTCTCATATTGAGCTGATTTTGTTAGCTAATTTTGAAAATTTCCACTGTAATATGTATAAAACTCTGATTGTAGGGATAATGTCCTATGTCTTTTACTTTTTAAATACTTTTTTGTCAATGGATGGATCTTTTTTTAATTTATTTATATGCGGTGCTGAGGGGTAAACTCAGGGCCTCACACATTCCAGGCAAGTACTCTACCCCTGAACCACAACTCCAGCCCAGAGTCCTGTATCTTTTTGAAAATGCTTATTTCTTCTAGAAATCGGACATTTTTCAGGAAGTGTTTTTGTTGTTGTTGTTGTTGGGGTACCAGGGATTGAAGTCAGGGCCACGTAATCACTGAGCCACATCCCCAGCCCTATTTTGTATTTTATTTAGAGACAGGGTCTTGCTGAGTTGCTTAGTGCCTTGCTTTTGTTAAGGCTGGCTTTGAATTTGTGATCCTCCTGCCTCAGCCTCCCCAGCCACTGGGATTACAGGCATGTACAACCGCGCCCGGCTTCAGGAACTATTTTTCGAATACTTCACTTATTTAGATATTGAAAAGAAGTAGAGAACTTAGTTTGTTTCCTTGTGCCCTCAAGTTTAGAATGAAAGTTAGAAGTGCTTATGAATATCCCATAATATTAATAATGGCATTGCTTGTTTATGGGGACTATAGGATCTCCCCCAGCCCATTTTTTTTTCCCTCATTCTCTAAAAGAAAAGAAAAAATAAAGAAAATCCACAACCAAAATAAGCTTCCTTCAGTTGGGGGGGTATGTAGGTCTGCAGTAGAACGTGTTTAGCATGTGTGAGTCCCTGGATTCAATCCCCAGACCTCTACCCTGCCACCCCCATACCCCCCCTCAAAAAAAAAAAAAAAAAAAAGAACTAGTGTTCAGATGCAAGTTTGGGACCAGCCCCGGCAACTTGGTGAGATCCTGTCTCAAGGGGGAAAAAAAAAGGGAATGGGAGTGTAGCTCAGTGGTAGAGTGCCCTATGTGAAGAATTTCTCCTCCCCTGCTTTTAAATTTTAGGTGCAGAATTTCATGTGTCACTTCTCTCAATTGCACAGCTGTTTGATTTTGCCAAAGATCTACAAAAGGAAATTTATGATGAGTAAGTAAAATGGTAGAAAGGTGAATTATATCTATTTCTGATCACATGATAAAAATTTGAGTTTGGTTGTTTGTAAGGGAGGAAAAAGATACCATACTAGATCCTTGGAAGAAAGGCTAAGTTTTTTTTTTTTTTTTCTTTTATTATTGACTTTATAGAAAGGCCAAGTTTTAAGAAAAATTTGTTTGCTTTACATACTCAAAGAGTATGTTTTTAGAGAATTCTTTGACCTTATTTATTGACTTCCTTTTGGAAATAATTTGTCTATATTCAATAACAAATATATCCTAAGGCTTATATAAAAATCCTATGTCCTGCTGGCATGTGGCACATTCCTGTAAGTCAAGCTGGTCAGGAGGCTGAGGCAGGAGCATCATAAGTTTGAGGCTAGCTGGGGTTGTAGCTCAGTGGTAGAGTTAGACTGTGTGAGTCCCTGGGTTCAATCCTTAGTACCAAAAGAAAAACAAGAAAACCTGTGTTCTGTTGTCCTGGCATATCTTTTGTTCATAAAACAGAGTCGTATTCGTAACTGTTCTTACTGGAATGTTGCAAGTAATTTTATTCTTAATGCCTGATTATATTGTCTAAGAATTTTTTATTTGTGCCAACTTTATATGTACTTTCATTCTTGGGTAGCACCCTGTGCTTTCCTAGGCTATAAGATGAAATGTGGATCAGTTTGTCCTTTAGATCTGTAGAGTTTTGGTAGAGAATTAGGTTGTGCTTTTTTCTCTGCCTCCATTATAATAACAGGAAATCCAGAGTTAGGATATAAAGCTGTCAAGAGCTCTTGGAGGCTTGTGTGGTCACAGATAACTGATGTTTTGACTTTATGAGTTAACTTGAATGTTAACATTTGTCAGTAGTGTCTGAAATATTATGAGACAATAAATCTGTGACAGCTTTGTTCCACTGATTATATAGTGAGTGAAGGTACTCTGGAGAGCAGATTGGGAAGTGGCTCTTAAGGTACTGCAGTTGTAAAGGTGTCTGTGTACATTTTTAGACCATGTGGAACTGTCTCTGGGAATTCCGAGTTCCTTTTTGTGGAACAAATGCCAATAAACTGTATTTTTCAGCCTTCAGGCTATGCACACAGATGACCCTCTCACTTGGGATTATGTGGCACGCCGAGAATTAGAGATCCAGTCACAACCAGGAGATGAGCAGCCTCTGACAAAACAAGCCAAAGCAGCGGAGGTGGGCCGGAGGGAGGAGAGGTGCTGTGCTGTATATGAAGAGGCAGTGAAGACTCTGCCTACAGGTAAACTTCTTTAAACCGCCATGTGGTGTAGAAGTAATAGTATCCAAGTGTGAGCAGACACTCCCCTTCCTGTTACCAAAATTGGCACTGGAAATCTCTTTATAGTACAGTTTGCAATGTGCCTGGCTTTCCAGCTTGTTCTTTCTCTGATGGTGGAAGTTGGAGCTTTTGTATACTTCCTCTATCTTTGCAGTCTTTATGTTCATTTGTTTGGAGGAATTGATACTTAGGAAATGATAATTCAGAAGATCTTTAGTTATCTTTTGCTAGAGATTTAACTTCTTTTATAATATTGGAGAATAAAGTTGGTGAGGATCTAAAACCTGGATAAAGCTTTTGAATTTTATGTTTCTACTATTACTCAGATGCTTTCCCCCAGTATTTGAAATGTTTGGCTGTAATTCGAATAACTTTTTTTTTTCAATATTTTTTTAGTTGTAGATGGACATAATATCTTTATTTTATTTATTTATTTTTGTGTGGTGCTGAGGATTGGCCTAGTGCCTCACGTGTGCCGGGCAAGCGCTCTACCACTGAGCCACAACCTCAGCTCCCGAATAATTTTCCATGAAGCTAGTTAAAACTTTTCTTCAGAGGCTTTTTCCCTTTGAAGAAAACACATGTGATGATTGTTGAACTAAGAGAATTGGAGATCTTATCAATGTAATGTGATTTTTTTTTTCCCCAGAGGGCATGTGGAAATGTTACATCAATTTTTGCCTGGAAAGATTTTCTAAGAAGACGAGTAGTGAGTTCCTTAGAGGGAAGGTAAGGGCTTATATTTCATGGTTACAGTGACTGATTAGAAAGTGCCTATCTTCTATTTTTTTTTTTTTTTCCTATCTTCTAAAAGAAGAACAGAAGCACAGCATTTTACGGGAGGGTCTGGGCCAGCTTTTGGAACTTCAAGCTTAACCACTTTCTCCTGACAGCCAGGAGTGGCCTGTCATTTTCAAGGTCTGATTTGGTTTGCCCTTATACTGCACACCAGGGTAGGAGGGGCCCTTTTCTTACTGGGCTGTGCCCCATACAAATGATAACCTCGTCTAGTGATGAGTGACACCATGATGCAGGAGCAACCAGTCCTTTCTCTGAATTGTTAGAAATATGCAAAATTGTTTTTGTTTATATCAGTGGACAGAGGCCTCTGATGAGATCTTGGTAATAAACTGAGGAATTTTTCTGATTTTAGAGACTGGAAAGAACCATGATTTCATTCAGGAAGGCACATGAACTCAAGCTCCTTTCAGAATCCCAGTACAAGCAGTGGGTAAGAACATTGAGAGCACATTCACTGTCAGTTACATATACTTTATTTTTGTTGTTTTGTGCTGTTGTCAATGTGTTTTGTATGTATGGACTAATCTATCTTACACAACTGTGGCCATTTGGAAGATGGTATTTACATGTGGTTGTATTTGGTATATACCAAAATTGAAATCTGTAAAGGGGAAGGGTATTATACAGTGGAAAGTACTTGAACAGAGAGTCTGAGTTTGTTTATTTATTTATTTGTGATGCTGGTGATCAAATCCAGGGCCTTGTGCATGCTAGGCAGGTGTTCTTCCTCTGAACCTCACCCCAGCCCCATTCATCCATCTTTTTTTTTTTAATATTTTATTTTTAATTTGCTGCGGACACAACGTCTTTGTTTGTATGTGGTGCTGAGGATCGAACCCGGGCCGCACGCATGCCAGGCGAGCGTGCTACCGCTTGAGCCACATCCCCATTCATCCATCTTTTAATGAACATTTTTTTCCTGGCCCAGAGTAACCATTAAAGACAATGAGATATGTTCCTGTATTTCAAAAGCCGACATTCTAGTAAGAGGCGCATTAACTCTCTATACTTTGAGTTGAGGGTAAAGAAAGTCCAGAATAATGTACTGTGGAAATATATAGTTTTAGATTAGGTTTTACTGCATAGTAGCTAGATGACTTAGAAAAACCACTTAACTTTGTTGAGTTTATTTGGTTTTAAAATAGTCATCTTTGTTTTTGCCACCTCACAAAGTCGTTGAGAGCATTGCATAAAGTAGTGCATGTGTTAATATGTGTTCATGTGTTCAGTGGGGGGAAAAACCAAATTTTTATATTTATTGAGTTTTTTATTTATATGACTTCTACCTCTTTTTTTTTTTTTTTGGCAGGGGATGGGGCAGCATACCAAGGATTGAATTCAGGGCCACTTAACCACTGAGTCACATCCCCAGTCCTATTTTGTATTTTATTTAGAGACCGGGTCTCACTGAGTTGCTTACTGTCTCGCTGTTGCTGAGACTGGCTTTGAATTCACGATCCTCCTGCCTCAGCTTCCCAAGCCACTGGGATTATAGGAGTGTGCCAATACACCTGGCTTGCCCCTTTTGATCAATATTATTTTTATGTAATTGTAATGAATGTTTTACTATTTTGTATTGTGTTCTGTTTTGTATTGTGTTCTATTATTTTTGCATTAATATTTCCCCCAAGATACTAGGTAGTATAACCTGTTATATTATTCCAAGGCTGAGATACTCTTCTCCTTTTAAGGCAACTACTCAGGAAAATCCCAGGGCTGGAGTTATTAAGTGTATTCACAGTCCATAAATTCAGGTGGCCTTTGACTATTACCTTGGCAGTCCTATTCTTCTGTTATCATCTTTCTTATGTTGTTTACAACTCTGGCTATTTCAAACATTCTTATAATACTCAAATCTCTGAAGTTGCCTTTCCTAAGACTACCACCTCAGCCATCATTGATGACCTTACTTTTAAAGAGAATCCCTTAGTGTACTGCCTAAAAGTTAAATGCCCAGCTAATTCTACACCCATTCTTTTTCCAGATTGTTCTCCACAGAATCTCTACTCTTTAACTTGGCCCCTATCAGTATTTCCAGGCTCATCTTCCAATCCTCTGGTGTGTGTCCTACCCTCCAGTCATACTGAACTTGGATTTCCTTTCATCTGAGCCATCTCTGGCCTCTTGCTAGTTGGGAAAGCCTTCTCTTTTTCTGGAGGTCTTGTGTTCATTTGGTTAGTACGAATTTCTGTTTTAAGTCTTGGCTTAAATGCTCCTTTTTTTGAGTCCTCTCTGGTAATTGCCAAAGGTCTAGTTGGTGTTTCTGGTTTGTACTCCTGTAGCAGGTGATTCTTTTTGTCATGGCACATGTCAAACTGTCTCTTTTGGTAGGCTGTCTTTTTAGGTAGTCTCTCTGTAGGCAGTAGGAGTATAAATTAAATCTAGCATATAATATGGGTGAACTGTTTATTGCCATTTACTCACTCTTTCACAGTTCTGTAAAGTTGGAATTGTTTTAGGGTTGTTTTTTTTTTTTCCCTCTCTCTTTTTGGTATCTGGGATTGATCCCGGGGCATTGAACCGCTGAGCCACATCCTCAGCCCTTTTCTTATATTTTATTTTGAGACAGGGCCTTGCTAAGTTACTGAGGCTGGTTTTGAACCTGTGATCCTCCTACCTGAGCATCCTGAGCTGCTGGGATTACAGGTGTGTGCCACTGTACTTAGTATATACCTATAATCTCAGCTACTTGGCACAGTGAGACAAGACGACCACAAATTTGAGGCCAGCCTGGGCAGTTTAGTGAGACCGTGTCTCAAAATAAGTAAGTGCTAGGAATATAGTGCAGTGGTAGAGCGCCCCTGCTTTCAATCTATGGTACTACAAAAACAAAAATATAAGTAGTGTGGATATAAATCTTTGAACAGATAAGGTTTCCTTCTTTTATTTGTCAGGCCATATTTGTTAAAGTTCAAAACTTTTAAAAGATGAAAACTTCTATGACTTGTTACACAGAGCTAAATTACATTTTAGAAAAATTGTAATGTAATGTATCCAACTCCATTTGATTGAATACATCTATTTAATTACTGTGCCCCAAATACTTATTTTATCTTTATTGACTTATATTCTGGTGGGTGTGGGCACCAGTCTAAATCCCTGCCCCATGCCATGCTAGGGATTGAACCTGAGGGAGTTACACCACTAAAGTACATCCAGTCCCCCAGCTGCCCCCCGACTTTATTTGATAAGTCTTTGGAATTAAGTCATGATGGCCCAATTTGTGTTTGTGTGTGTGTGTGTGTGTGTACTGGGGTTTGAACCCAGGGGTGCTTTACAACTGAGCTAAACCTCAGCCGTTTTTAATTTTTTATTTTGAGATAGGGTCTTGCTAAGTTGCCCAGGCTGGCCTCAAACTTGTGATCCTTCTGACTCACCCAACCTAGTAGCTGGGATTACAGGAATATGCTCCTGCACACCAGCTTTTGTCCCTGTCCCTGTTTTTTTTTTTTTTTTTTTTTTAATATTTTTTAAGTTGTTGATGGACCTTTATTTATTTATATGCAGTGCTAAGAATTGAACCCAGTACCTCACACATGCCAGGAAGGCGCTCTACCACTGAGTTACAACCCCTGTTCCTGTTTTTCTTGATTGTCTTTATGTTTAGGAGTAGGAAAAGGAAGAGGAATTCCAAATTATTCTCTTTGGGCCTATTCAGCAGCCAGGGTAAAAATTTTAGTGGAAAGGCTGTTGAAATTATTGTCTCACATGAGGTCTTTGTCTCTATTTATATATGTTATTTATGTTTCAGTAATTAACTCTTCAGTAATTAACTTTGTCTTAGATTGAGTTGTTGCTGCCCCGTGACTTCTTTACGGAAGCTCTGGAGGTGGCAGAAGCTGGGATTGAATTGTTCAAGGACTCCGTGACAATTTGGCAGATGAAGCTGCAGGTGCTGATTGCCTCAAAGAGCCCTGACATAGCCATGTTTGTTGAAGAAGCCTTTGTGCACCTCAAACCCCAGGTCTGTGAGTTGGGTCTTTCATGTTTCATTCTGTTAGCCAAAGCTCCTTTGAATACATACTTGCTGAGAGCTGACCCTAGAGTGACATTTATTGTAAAGTGGTGATGGTTTGAGGGATCAGTAGTAGAATTCATTTCATTTCATTTCATTTCATTTCATTTTCTTTCTTTCTTTCTTTCTTTCTTTCTTTCTTTCTTTCTTTCTTTCTTTCTTTCTTTCTTTCTTTCTAACCCAGGGGCACAACCCCATCACTTTTTTTTTTTTTTGAATTTTATTTGGAGACAGGGTCCTAAGTTGCTTAGGGCCTTGCTGAGTTTCTGAGGCTGGCTTTGAACTTGCCATCCTCCTGCCTCAAGTTCCTGAACTTTTGGGATTATAGGTGTGCGTTGCCATCCTCCTGCCTCAAGTTCCTGAACTTTTGGGATTATAGGTGTGCGCCTGCCACCATGCCCAGCTTCAACAGCTTATTTCTAACCCTTATTTGAAAATTGGCTATATTGTATAAAACTTTCTGTTCTGTTTAGATATCTTGGAACAAGTGATAAATTTGATACAATATTATTCTCACTTGCATCTAAAGCTAAACATTGACCTGACTTTTAATTGAAAATATATTTCTAATCTTTAAAGATCAAAACTTAAAACTATACAGTAAATCTTTTTGTATCAGTGAGGAAAATGTACTCCAGAAGGTAAAATGGGAAAAACACTATTTTACTGCTGATTTGTGTTTGCTTTTGGCAAGTAAGTGAAAAATCAGCCTTGATTAGTTAGTTCTTGTGTTGTGGGTCCTAGAAAGCAGAGCCATGGCCTGGGTAGCTGTGGGTTGGGCTGGCTGTCTGCTGTTAATGGTTTAAGTAACTGAATGATGATTGATGATGACAACTACAGGAAGTATTCCCCAACAGAAGGGAACTAAAATTAGCAGGAGAGGATTGCTCTGGATGACTTAGAAGGCTGTCTATGTTCTGACATGCCAATTCCTGCTGGGCAATGAGAATTCCCTCATTGTTAGGACAGACTAGAAATGAATCCATAGTTTGCATATTGATTGTCTTAGGAGGAGCCCACCTTTATAGTGATACATTTTCAGAGCATAGTGCTGAACGATCATTTTCTAACATTTTTTTTTTTTTTTAATTGGGAGCAGGTTTGTTTGCCCTTATGGATTTCATGGGCAGAGTGGAGTGAAGGTGCCCAAAGCCATGAAGACACAGAAGCAATCTTTAAGGTATAGTTCCATGTTTTAAGTCTTGTGGTTTGGGGAATGGGCTCACTAGTTGGAGGGTTCTTTCATCAGCATATGTCCTAAAGCCCCATTAAATAGCCTGGGGTGGTTCTGGGAAAATTTGTTTTGTTATCTATAAATTTCCTCATACAACTTGTTTCTTTTTTCTTTTACATTGTAGAAAGCTATTTTAGCTATCACAGGTACCAGCTCAGTAACTCTGAAGGATAAATACTTGGATTGGGCATATCGAATTGGTGGCAACAAAAAGGCCAGAACTGTGTTTAAAAGGTACTCACAAACTTTTATGGCCGTTTCTACTCTCTCTACTCCATGGCCCATCATAGCCAAATTGTATGTATCACAAATAGTATCTGAGAAAGTAATCCAAGGGACTTTTTAAACAAGTAATGCTTCCTTTTACTGCTTTTGAACAATAAAAGCAATTAAACCTCTTTGGCAGAGAAAATCAACAGGTGATTCATTGTAATCCCATCAAGAGAAAAACCACTGTTAATATATTTTAGAATTTGTTTCTTATGTAGTTGAGGTTAAACTATAATCATAGTTTTGTGTTCCACCTTTTCCTCTTTCAGTATACATTCTTCATTAACATTTATTAAAAGCCACTCTGTGGATTTGGTATAATTTCTTTGGCCATGGTAATACTGCTTGGTGAACATTTCCTTGGCAGTAGTATTTGTCCATAAGGGAAATTATTTCCTTAGGATGTAGTCTTAGTATTGGCCTCCAAAAAGATCTTAAGATATAGTTGGGGAAACTTTAGACTCCAAATGTGAGAAAGAGGAAAGCAGAAAGAAAAGTGAGTAGGAAAGACTTTGGTGGTGAAGGGGAAGTCACTAAAGGTTGAGAGTAGTCACTGGGTCTAGATCTTGCATGGAATTACAGCAAACCCCCTCTTTTGGAGGCACTGCCCTGGGTATTTATTTTTATTTATAAGAAGTAAAAGGCATCCTGTCACTGGAAGATGACATTTTTACATTCTATTTTAGTTTACAGGAAAACCGGCCATTTTCAGTAGATTTTTTCAGGAAAATGATCCAGTTTGAAAAGGCGCAAGTAAGTATTCTAAGCATGACTTGCCTGGAAAAATGGGCTAGTAGTTACTAATCTATGGCAGCATCTCATTGTTTTAAAAACTTATTATAATACAGTATAAATTTCTGGTATAGTATAAATTTCCGGTTCCACTGGATGTGGTGGTGCATACTTGTAGTCCTAGCTACTTGGGAGGCAGGGGCAGGGGGATTGCAAATTTGAGGCTAGCCTGGACAACTTTAGGGAGACCCTGTGTCAAAATAAAAAATGATGTAGCTCAGTGGTGGGGCACTCCTGGATTCAATCCTCAGTACTGTGGAGAAAGAAAAGATATTTCTGGTTTCTTGGTCCAACCCATTTTCTATAGAGCTAGTAGGAATGGTATCAGCAGAGGAGAAAGTAACTGTTTGGAGAGTAGAAAACTTGGACGTCACTTCTGACAGGAAGCCTTACCTACCATTCTGGATGAGGGACTGCTTCTGCTTTGGTTTCATAGTGTGGATGGTGAGGTACAGAGTGAAGACTCAATTACTATTCCTGGTGTTTTTAAATGGAACTTGTGAGCCAGGGGAAAGGATAGGAGAGTCGCATTTAAAAAATAATTCACAAAAATCCTAATGTATCTGTAATTCTATCACATTAATATAGCCTACTATTATTTAATATCTTAATTCACATGCACTTGGTTTTGTACTGTTATATTTTGGACTTAGGTGTCAAATGAGAGATCTCCTTTTATAGACACATTCCTGTGTTTTAATATGTTTATCACATTTTTAATGGTTGTAATCCTTATTTTTTTTTCCTTCTTTTGTTACTGGGTATTGAACACATGGGTGCTTAACCACTGAGTCACATCCCCAGCTCTTTTTTATATTTTATTTTGAGACAGGGTCTCACTGAGTTGCTTAGGGCCTCACTAAGATGCTGAGGCTGGTTCTAAACTTGTGATCCTCTCTCCTCAGCCTCCTGAACTGTTGGGATTACAGGCTTGTGCTACCTGTGCCCTGGTGCTGAGGCTTTCTTTGAACTTGCAATCCTGTCTGAGGCTCCTGAGCAGCTGGGATTATAGGCATGTAATGCTGTGCCCAGCCCTAATGTAATTCTTAAACCTGTAATTTTCATATCTATTCCATTATATATAGATTCTTACCTCTTTTTTTTTTTTTTGTATATTGAAAACACTGCTGCAGAGATTGTCTTTATGTAGCTTTTTTTCTTTTGAGTTACTGATATAAATTTCTGGATTGGAGGCATATTATGTATGGTTTTATTATATTGCCATATTATAGTTCTCCAAAAGAATTAGGCTTGGGCTGGATTGTGGCTCAGTGGTAGAGTGCTTGCCTAGTATGTGTGAGGCACTGCATTCGATTCTCAACACCACATAAAAATAAACAAGTAAAGTAAAGCATTCTATCCATTTAAAACTAGAAAAAAAAAAGAATAATTAGGCTTATTTATAATAAGATATACTACATCCTTGTTTCCTTTTAGCTTCTCCAAGTATCCAATTTTGCTTTTTCTCTTTTATTTTGGTACTTCACTTGGTGTTTTTTTTATTTGCATTTTCAAAGTTACCTGGGCATGTGGTACATGTCTATAATCCCAGCCACTTGGGAGGCTGAGGCAGGAGGATCAAAAGTTCAAAGCCAGCCTCAGTAACTTAGCAAGACCTTGACTCTACATAAAATATAAGGGCTAGGGATGTGGTTCAGTTCCCCTAGGTTCAATCCCTGGCACCCCCCCCACTCCCCCCAAAAAAGTTACTAGTGCGGTTGAACTCCTTTTTTCATAGTTTGACCATTGCTGTCTGAGTCAAGTGTCTATTCATGTTCTACAGTATAGTACAGTCTTATAATACTAGAGATAGTTTAATATCATCAAACAGCCAGACTTTGTATTAACATGTGCCTTGGGCAGACCACTTAGTTCTAAGCCTCACATCCTCATCTATAAAAGGTCCTTATACCTTTTTCAGTGGCATGAGAGTTATAGGGCCTAATAGGGATACTATGTAGAAAGGACTTTGCATAGTGCCTTGACCATTAGAAACCCTCAGCAAAGTATGATTCTGTTTTTTTTTTTTTTAAAGCATATGAGGTTAAATTGACTTCCTGTAATCTAATACAATCTCAGTGAAGTGAGATTTGAATTAGGAAGATTTTGTTTTTTTTCTGTGCTGCTAGGAATCTAACCCAGGAATTATATATGCTAGACAACTGCTGTGCCCCTGATGTAACTCCCCAGCTCAGGAAGTAGTTATTTTATTATACAAAAGGATTTTTAAACTGAAGATGTCAAGTCTACTGTGAAAAGAAAGCAAAAAGGAATGTATTTTTAAAAATAGGTGAAGAATTAGCAGTTATTGATTGTCTAAAATTAGCGGCTCATCATTAATCATTACTTTAATACTTAGAGTTGCACTAAGAAGTACAACCCTTGTTTTCCATGTGAGAAAATATTGACAGAGGGTTTAAAACACTTGTTGAAGGTTAGCCAGGTATGGTGGTACATGCCTATAAGCTGGGCAACCAGGGAAATCAGCTGAAGCAAGAGGATTACAAATTTGAGGCCAGTCTCAGCAACTTAGGGAGCCCCTATCTCAAAATAAAAAATAAGAAGGACTAGGGATTTGACTCAGTGATAAAGCACCCCTTGGTTCAAAAATCCTCATACCAAAAAAAAAAAAAAAAAAAAAGACACACACACACAAAAACCCCCCAAACTTGCCAAGGGTCATATAAATTTGTTTCTTTATTTTACTCTTAATCATCCCCCAAGCCTTTCAAATGTTTCCTGTGAAGCCTTTCATGTTTCCCATTAATTCTACTGTCATATATAACTAAAAAGAACAAAAAAAATAATAATTATTTTTCAATTATAGTTGGACACCTTTATTTTATTTATTTTTATGTGGTGCTAAGGATCGAACCCATGTACTAGGAGAGTGCTCTATCACTGAGCCACAACCCAAGCCTCGAGTAGAATATATTTTGACATATCATACATACAGGGAGTATAACTTCCCATTCTTTTTTTTTTAATATTTATTTTTTAGTTGTAGTTGGACACAATACCTTTATTTTATTTATTTATCTTTTATGTGGTGCTGAGGATTGAACCCAGGATCACACGTATGAGGCGAGCACTCTACTGCTGAGCAACAACCCCAGCCCTAACTTCCCCTTCTTATGGTTGTACATGATGTAGAGTTACACTGGTCATGTATTCATTTATGAACATAGGACAGTTATATCCAGTTCATTCTATTGTCTTTCCTATGCCCAACCCCACTCCCTTCTCTTCATTCCCCTTTGTTTAATCCCTTACTGAAAATTTATTAGACTTTTTTCCATGCCACCAGAGCAAGGTGTTCTTACGAATTGACATTGACTTCACTCTGGTGGGTAGTGCATTTGCCTTTTTTCTGGGTAAGTTGACAACTAGGCTGATTCATCTTATACCCTGACTCTCCTTCCCCTTCAAATATCTAACAGATGGTAGTTGTTAACTCTAAGTTTGAAATGAACTTGTGATTTTATAACTAGGTTTTTGTGGCAAAATTGTCTTGATTGTTTTTGTTAGGAATCCTGCAAGATGGCAAACTTAAGAGAATATTATGAGAGAGCTTTGAGAGAGTTTGGATCTGTAGATTCTGGTAAGTAAACTTCAGTTATGGACACATAACTGAAGAAGTGTTGGCTTCTGCAGTCTGTGACCTGTGAATAGGTTACAACAGTGTTTAGCTTTTTTGTATCATGGCCTTTGAATAGCAC
This sequence comes from Spermophilus citellus, assembly GCF_964194105.1. Taxonomy (NCBI): domain Eukaryota; kingdom Metazoa; phylum Chordata; class Mammalia; order Rodentia; family Sciuridae; genus Spermophilus; species Spermophilus citellus. The sequence goes on along the minus strand of NC_138199.1, from coordinate 33,853,678 downwards.
TTGATTCCTTCCCCTGCCTTCTCCCTTGCCTTGTGTACAAAAACTTATTGGACACATAGTTTTACTTAAAATTTTAAGTTTCCAAGAATCCATAAGTCGAACTCTGGGTTACAGAAAGATATGCTTGGTTAGGTTTTCTTAAAAAAAAAATGTAGTGGGGTATAGTGATGCATGTCTGTAATTCCAATCACTTGGGAGGTTGAGGAGGAGGATTGCCCTGTTACTTGGTGAGTCTCTGTGTCTAAAAAAAAAAAAAAAAAAGAGGGCTGGGGATATAGCTCAAGGATAAAATGCCCCTGGGTTCACCCCCCAGTGCTAGGAACAAAAAAGGTGGGGGGAGGGGCAAGGAATACTTATTTGTAAGGAATAAGTTCATAATGGAGGTGATTAGTCATAGTAGGCCATAGTAGTAGGGAGGGAAGATAGGCCAAGATTGATCAATGGGTACTAAGTTACAGTTTGATAGGAGCACAGTAGGGTGACTATAGATAATAGTAATGTACCACATATTTCAAAAAGCTAGAGGAAACAATATTGAAAGTTTTCACCATAAAGACATGACAGATGTTTGAGAAGATATGTATAACCTCATTTAAACATTGTACTATGTATGCATGTATCAAATGTTCTGTTACCCCATTAATACATACAGTTTTTACATATCTATTTGTTTAAAATTTTAAAGTTAAAAAAAAAATAACTTGTCAGAAGAACAAAAGGTGTGGGAGTTAGAGCTGATGGTAACATGGCTGTCAACTACACTGCCCATTTGTAAGAATTGTACAACATACTTCTGGGCATAGTTTTGTCATATAGAATATGGGGCTTTATTTATAAATACTGACAAGTATAGTTATTAAACTCACATTTTAAAAAACACATTAGCTTCTACTGGTTTTCTTTTTTAAAGTTTTCCCCCATTTTTTATTGGTGCATTATAGTTGTACATAATGGTGCGATTTGTTGTTACATATTCATATATACACATGATATGACAGTATAATTTGGCCAATATCATACCCCAGTATTTCCTCTTTCTCTTTTCTTCCCTTCCCAAGTTCCTTTCCTTTCTTCTACTGATCTCACTTCAATTTTCATGAGATTCCACCTACTTTTTCTTTTTCCTCTCCAGCTTCCCCATATGAGGGAAAACATGACCCTTGACCTTAAGTTTGACTTATTTTGCATAAATTCATGGTTTCTAGTTCCATCCATTTTCCAGCAAATGACATAATTTAATTTTTCTTTATGGCTGAGTAAAACTCCATTGTGTGTGTATTTTCTTTATTCATTTGTCTATTGATGGACTCTTAGGCTAGTTGGTTTCATAGTTTGGCTTTTGTGGATTGTGCTGCTATAAACATGGTTATGCAGGTATTGCTGTAGTATGCTGACTTTAATTCTTTAGGATAAATACCGGGTAGTGATGTAGCTGGGTCATATGGTGATTTGAGGAACCTTCAAATCCATAGTGGTTGTACTAATTTACAATCTCACCAACAATTCCTGCTAGTTTTCAATAGACTATATGTGGTGAAATGGATGAAAGCAGCATTTTTTGCTAACACAAACAAATTTTATTAAGCACAGTAACAAGGTTATTTGTGAATTGATTGAGGTTACTCTTGCCTTGAAAGAGACTTCAACAAAATCTTCCCTTTTAAAAAATCTTAGTATTTTTAGTTGATTAAATAACATAGGCTGTCATGATTAATGGGAAGGTTTTCTATTAACCAGAAAACCCTTTTCCTATAACTTCATGTAAAAAAGCCATGAGAAGTATTGCTTCATATAGGGCTCTAGGGAAATAACAGGAGTTAAGTTTCTTAGAAATTTTGAATCAATATTAAATAATTGCCTAAAAAGCCTTATTAGTTGTCTAACTATGTTTACAGTAATTTTTTTCATTCCTTTTAAAGATCTTTGGATGGACTACATCAAAGAAGAATTGAATCACCCACTTGGAAGACCTGAGAATTGTGGGCAGATCTATTGGCGAGCCATGAAGATGTTGCAGGGAGAGTCAGCAGAGTTGTTTGTAGCCAAACATGCTATGCATCAGGCTGGACATTAGTGAAGAGAAGAATACAACGAACTTTGTAAATCCTCTTGCAAGCCTCCTGGACACTTTTGTATTATGAATCAGTCTGTAAATTGAGGTGACAGATAAAATGGCTGATTGATTTTGAGATGTTTTGTGTTGTGTTCATCTTTAGTTTCAGGAAAAAGAACTGCTTCTTGAATGACTATTGGTTGAGGCCAAACCTACTAGTTTTTTTTTTTCCTCCTTCCTCCTCTACTGGGGATTGAACTGGGCGGGGGGTGGGGGGGATACTCTACCACTGAGCCACATTCTGAGCCCATTTCCCTCCCTTTTTAAACAAAAATTGAGACAGGATTTCACCAAATTGCTCAGGCTGACATCAAATTTGTGATTCAACTGCCTCAGCCAGGATGCTGAGTAGCTGGGATTACAAGCATGTGCCAAGATACCTGGCAACCATAGTTCTTAAATGTTTTTCAAAATATATGGAAATCCTGCATTGCATTGTATTTATTATTCCAGGTCAAGCAGACATACTTTTTTTTTTTTTTTTTTTTTTAATAGAAAGTGAAAGAGAGAGAGAGAGAGAGAGAGAGAGAGAGAGTTAGTTAGTTCAATATTTATTTTTCAGTTTTCGGTGGACACAACATCTTTATTTTTATTTATTTTTTAATGTGGTGCTGAGGATCGAACCCAGCGCCCCGCGCATGCCAGGCAAGCGCGTTACAGCTTGAGCCACATCCCCAGCCCAAGCAGACATACTTTTAATCTAGACCTAGCAGCAGTTAAAATGAAAGAGGACATATGGTTTTATCTGTTCTCTCTTTACTGTGAAACTATATGTGATACGCATTTGAAATATGGATGAAATAGGGTAGTGAGAAGTTGAAAACCTCCTGTAATCCAGCTTAAGTTGGATTTAGTAATTTGATTTTCTTTTTCAGAATTGGATTTATATTTTTAGATCATTCCAGAAGTATTTGAGTTTTTATCATTTGCACAAAAGAAGGAAAGCTGTGGGGGATAGAGGTAGGGGTTAGAAAAAAGCATATCCAAAGAGAGCTGGTTGGAGCAGCAGAGATGAAGGTGCTGGAATTTGAGTGGGGCAGGGGGAAGTCCTTTAAGAAGGTAAAAAACTATAAACGTGTTTTATCTGTCCTAAGGATAGATAAGCAGAGAATTGTTTGTATTTGTATTGGGGAGGCAACCAAAGGGCAGGGTAGTGGATTAGAGTGCCAGAGAAGTATCTCACTGGGGAGACCTGGAAAGACGACTTTGGGCAGAAAAGGGCATTCTGGGAGCAGGGGAGAGAATTGTTTGAATTATATCATTTAACTTAACATTGTGATACCACTGGGAGAAGCATTCAGTGCAGTCTCAGTTAATAGTACATTATTATCCTATGTCATTAAATACCCTTAAAACATTTTAATTAATTTGTAACATTCCATTATAAAAATAGCCCTGATTTATTTTATTAATCCTCTGGTTGGACCTTGTGATTTTATATATATATATATATATATATATATATATATATATATATATATATATATATATATATATATAAATTATAAATGCTTCTGATAGAGATTTTTGTCATTCTTTGTTCACATCCATGATTGTTTTCTTTAAGAGACTGAATTTCTGGTATGAGTGGAATTTCTGGATCAAAGGATATATTGTAGAGAATATTGATATGTATTGCCATTTTGCTCCTTTCAAGCAGTATGAAAGTGGCAATGTCCTTGTTTGCACTAGGTATTATAATTTGTATTTTTGCCATTTTGAAAAGTGACAGTTTTGACATGAGTTTTTCTGAGATTAATGAAGTTAATGTGTTTCTCATCTTTCATAGTATTTTTAAGTTACTTTTTCTAACTAATTTATAAATTTAAGAAATATTTTTATTAGTTGTTCACGGACCTTTATTTTATTTACTTTTTTACATGTGGTGCTGAGAATCGAACCCAGTGCCTCGAACATGTTAGACAAGCGCTCTTCCACTGAGCCACAACCCCAGCCCTAACTTATAAGTTTTTTAATATGTTGAATGCCAATCTTTCCTTTGTTCTTTGTTGCAAATAATTTTATGTGCAGTTCTGTTTTAGAAATGCGTTTAACTGGGCTGGGGATGTGGCTCAAGCGGTAGCGCGCTCGCCTCGCATGCGTGCGCCCCAGGTTTGATCCTCAGCACCACATACCAACAAAGATGTTGTGTCCGCCGAGAACTAAAAAATAAATATTAAAAATTCTCTCATTCTCTCTTTCTCTCTCTTAAAAAAAAAAAAAAGAAATGCGTTTAACTAGTTTTCCAGCGCTGTTTGGCCATTTTTCTCTCTACCTTTAGTATATATTGAATTTCTATGCCTATTAGAGTGTTTTGGGACATATTTATTTTGGGCTTTTGTGCTCTTACATGTTGTTTGCTTGTCATTTCCTTTAAGAAAAATTTATATCTCAAGTCCTGGGAAGTTTAACTTTCTAAATTTTACATGGCATCCTTATTTTAAGAGAGATACATGCTAACCCATAAGATAGGGAAAAAAGAAGTTGGGTTACCCTGGGATCATAACATCTTTGTATATGGCTCTCAGTGTTGCGGGTTATGAAAATGCTAGTTCACCTAGAGTTGTATGTAGGTGTGGTGGCCATGTGTGACAAAGTAATTCAGATTCTCATTCATACTGGCCATATCTTTCCTTTTTTTATATATTTATTTTTCAGTTGTAGGTGGACACAATATTTTTATTTCATTCTTATGTGGTGCTGAGGATCGAACCCAGTGCCTCATGTGTGCTAGGTGAGCACTCTACTACAGAGCCACAACCCCAGCCCCATACTGGCCACATTTCAGGAGTTTAGTAATTTCTACCATGCAGAAGATGCTGTTGAGCATTGCTGACTAGAGCCTGTGCAGACTCACGGGTCAGCAGAACAGAACATGTGTTGATTAGTTGCATTTCCTTTTCTATAGGAAAGTATATAAAATAATATTGAATATTATGTGTCAATTTTAAGTTTTTTCAAATGCTTTATGTCACTTACAAACATTGAGGGAGATGAAGAAAGGCAAATGTCCCCAAAGACTGTCAAAATGTTGCCTGGTAACTGAGCTGAGTGTGGTGGCACATGCCTGATCCAGTGACTTGGGAGGCTGAGGCAGGAGGATCACAAGTTGAGGCCAGCCTTGGCAACCTAGTGGGACCATTTCTCAAAAAATAAAAAAACACTGGGGGACTTAGCTCAGTGGTTTAGCACCCCTGAGTTCAATCCCTAGTACCAAAAATAAATAAGTAAATAAATAAATTAATTAAAAAAATGGTGAGCAAGGAATCCAATTTTCATGTCGACTGGTAATGTGATCACTCCTTGCATTGATTTGTTAGAATTTAGTCATTGCTGGGGGGGGGGCAGGGCGTGGTGGGGGGTCCCAGTGAAGGCTGCTTTATAGTTGGGTTTTGGGAGGGGGGTGATGTCAGGCCTTGCCCGTTGCTGAATACCACTTTATTTGCTCAAGGGAAATAGACTATAAACTACCAGACTTTGGGCATTAAAAGATAAGACTTCCTGTCAGATTCTGCTGTCACAGGAGACGGTCTAGGGTTTTCGGGCCTCTATTGTGTCCAAACATTGTAGGAATTTGTTGTTTTGATCATCTATCCTGGTTTGTAATGGATTAGCTTTATTGATAGACTCCAAGTGAGGACTTACTGGGCTGCTGAATTGCCTTATTTATTTGCGGATGGATAGGTGACAGTACAATTCTAGCCTGAAGTCTAGGGTAGACCTGTGAAAGGATATGGAGTGAAATGTGAGCCTCAATGGCATTAGCAAGTTGTGGGTTGTTTTTTTTTTTTTTTTTTTTTTTTTTGCTACTGGGAATTGAACCTAGAGCCTTGCTGAGCTGCATCCCCAGCCCATCAATAAACATTAAGTGTTTTGACAGCTGGGCTTTATGTCCTATCTGGTAATTTCGTGTTCTAACGGGAATGGAGATGTTGAAGCTGAAATACATCCAGCATGGTTGGGCAGGGATAACACTTGCCATGTCGGACCCAGCTAGTCGTCCATCCCGGCTAGTTGTTCCCAGAATCTGCACCCGGCATTGGACCGTTTCTTGCTCCGCGTGGGGTAGGTGGGCAGTGTCTACCCCCGCGGCGGGCCCCGCCCCCTGCGCCGCCCCGCCTCTGGCTTCCTGGTGACCCCGGTCCCGCCCCGGTCGAGAACACCCGCGGCTGATTGGCCCCTCTGCGGCGTATCCTCGAGCTGGCAGTCGGGCCGGCGCATCACGTGGCCGCGCCGTGTCCCGGGCGCCGAGCCGCGGGCAGCCGGGCATGGACCTTCAGGCGGCCGGGTCCCAGGCTCTGGGGGCCGCTGGGCCGCCGCGGGGCCCCCAGCTGCAGAGCGCGCAGCAGGCTCCCCGTAGTCCGGAGGTGAGCTCCCCGCCGGGACTGGACGCAGCTACTGCCAGCGGCCCGGGGCGGGAAGTTGCGGGGCTCGCGGGGCGGTGCCAGGCGGCGACAGCGGAGCCTGGGAAGCGCCTCGGGCGCTCGTGAAGGCTGAGCGCCGTTTGGGCGCGCGCTAATGCTGGAAACTGCCGGTGGACTGGCTGCCGGGCGGGGAACCCCAGGGCGTGGGTGGGCGCGTCGCAGGGCTGGGAAGGCTGTGGGCTTCGGGGCGCCTTTGCATACTTGGTAAATGGGAGGTGATGCTGATGAACGAGAGCTGGGGCCCGCCGCCGGGGGCCTGGACCAGGATCTGGTGAGGACAACGGGGAGAGGGGCTTTACCTTGGGAACCTCTGTCTATTGGTGGGCATGCTCAGCTAACCTAAGCACCTGACGATGTCACATGGGCACTCTTTTTTTCTATTTAATGAAATCAAAAGGCCCGTTTGACGCAGGTTTTCCAGAAACTTGTTTTCACGTGCGCGCCAGAAAGCACCGTTTTTTCCCCAAGACCATTCTTATAGTTATCACCTGCTTTTTGAGGGAAGAACCCTCTCTTTAGGGCTATTTACCCAAGCAACTAGCATTGTGCCTGGGACATACAAACGTATATTAATTGGATGGATGAATGGAATGCTTATCTAAGCATCAAAGGTGGTATAAATGTTATGTCATTATTGTAAGCCCTCTGCAGGGTCAGAACAGTGACCCCCAATTTCTAGGGGTCATATTCTGAATGAATGGTGGAGCTAGGATTGAAATCAAGTCTAATTATTGAGGTTGTGAACATTTCTTTTTTTTTTTTTTTGATATTTATTTTTTAGTTTTTAGGTGACAGAATATCTTTTTTATTTTTATGTGGTATTGAGGATTGAATCCAGCGCCCCGAGCAAGCCAGGCGAGCCACATCCCCAGCCCAATATTTCTTTTTTTTTTTTTAATTTTAATATTTACTTATTTTAGTTCTCGGCGGACACAACATCTTTGTTTTGTATGTGGTGCTGAGGATTGAACCCAGGCCGCACGCATGCCAGGCGAGCGCGCTACCCCTTGAGCCACATCCCCAGCCCACCAATATTTCTTGTTTCATTAGAAAGCGGTCTTGGAAGCCAGGTGTGGTGGTACATGCCTGTAGTCTCAGCTACTTGGGAGACTAAGGCAGGAGGATCAGAACTTCGATGCCAGCCTTGGCAATTTAGTAAGACCCTGTCTCAAAAAATTAAAAAAAGTGCTGGGGATATAGCTCAGTGGTAGAGGAATTGTGAGGAGACAGGAGTTTGATAGAAGGAATTGTTAACTAGATGTGAAGTATTTTAAGTATTTGAAAAGGTAAAAGGTAAAAGTGCACACAGAGGCAGCAACTGCGGAAATAGCTGCCAACCCTGTGACTGAGGGAACAGGGATAAAGTTGAAGATTAAAATTTATAAGTTTAGAGTATAGGCTTTTTGGGGAGTGGGTACTGGGGATTGAGCTCAGGGGCACTCGACCACTGAGCCACATCCTAGCCCTGTTTTGCATTTTATTTAGAGACAGGGTCTTACTGAGTTGCTTAGTGCCTCGCTTTTGCAGAGGTTGGCTTTGAACCCGTGATCCTCCTGCTTTAGCCTCCCAACCCACTGGGATTATAGGCGTGCACCACCCGGCCTAGAGGATAGGCTTTGTAGAGCTGCAATGCCAGCCTTTGGTCATGGGGCATTGCTTCAGCTGGTGTTAGGGTCCCTGAGCTTGAAGGAGAGGTCTTGGGATGAGGCTGGCTCTGCAAACCTGGCAAAACTGGCAGCCGGATTCAGTGGCTGCTTTGGGCTGGCACTCCCAGTGCCAGGGGAGAAACAAGGTGCTTCTCTTGCCATCCCTGCTGATTGTACCAGGACAAAGCAGAAATGTGGGTTGAAGGTCCCAGCCCTGCACCAAGGCGGGGAGTATTGGAGGGTGACTTTGGAGCTGGGAGGCGGTGGCTTTCTACTGGGCATGTCCAGATACCCAAGTCCCTGGTAATTATTTCTTCTTCCTCAGGCTGGCTTTGGCACAGTGGACCACCTTGATCAGGAGGGAGAGACTGATGCAGCCATGGATCGACTAGGCAAGTAGACAGCAGAGACGGGTGGATGTCGGGAGAGAGGGAACAAAAGAGAGAGGACAGTCTGTTGTGTCTCATTTGTCTTTCCTGTTAATTGGTCCTGTGGGCCATTGAGTTGCCTTCTCTGCCCAGTGTTTCAGCAGTGTCCTCATTTGGAAGCTATTACTAGAGCTTCCATGAGGGAAGCTTCTCAAGTTCTATGTCCTTAAATATGTCACTGAGCCTCTCTTCATCTTTAAAATGGGGCTAATAGTACCTACCACCTAGGGTATTCTGAGGAGTGGGGAGAGGATCCCAAACTGTCTAATATAGTCCACTGACCACCGATGCTCGGTGAAGGTAAGTTAAATAAAATGAGAAATTTGGTTCCTTATGTACACTGGCCACATTTCACGTGCATAGTAGTCACATGTGAGTAGTGCTGTTGAGCAGCACAGATAATAAAACATTTCCATCAATGAAGAAAGTTCTGGTGAATGCTGCTGATCTAGATCGAGCTCATAACATGTATATTCACATTTAGCACAGTGACAGTGTTGTACAGTCATTACCATTGTCTAGTTCCAGAACATTTCATCACCCCAAAAGGAAATCCTGTAGTCATTGAATAGTCCACACTCTATTCTTCCTTTTTCTGAGTCCCAAACCATTATTCTGCTTTCTGTCTCTATCAATTTACCTATTATGGATAGGCAAATGTGAGTCAACTATAAATGGAATCACAGAACATGTGGTTTTTGGTGTCTGGCTTCTGTCAACGCATTGTAATATTTTCAAGGCTTGTTCGTGTCGCAGCATGTATCAGCACCTCAGTCCTCTTTATGGCTGAATAGTTCTATGCATGGATAATACCACATTCATGTATCATCGTCCGTTGGTGCACATGTGGGGTGCTGTCTGCCTTTTGGTGATTGTGAACTGTGGTGCTGTGAACATTCTTGTTTTGTTTAAAACCTGTTATCTATCCTTTGGGGTATATATTTAGGTGTGGAATTGCTGGATCATATGATAATTCTCTGTTATTGAGGAATCAGCTAAGTACATTTTGGCTCAGTTACACATTTAGGAATTGGCAGATGAGATTTGAGCCCAGTCTGGCTCCAGATGCCATATTGTGAATATTACCTTGTTGCTTTTAGCAGTTGTTCTTTATTTATTGCATATATATTTAGTTGTAAATGGACACACAATACCTTTATTTTCTTTCTTTCTTTCTTTTTTTTTTTTTTTTTTTTTTTTTTTTTTGATGCTGGAGATTGAACCCAGGGCCTTATGCATGCAAGGCAAGCACTCTACCAGCTGCCGCTGGGATGGGTTCTGCTTTTCTGCCTGCATTTCCCCAGTGCCCCTAGTACCTGCACTCACCCCTGCCATGCTCTTTGAGGCTGAGGGGAGGAGTTGAAAAGCAAAATTCAATGTAAGCTTGTATTGTGAAAGCGTATCATTTGCCAGAGTCACTTTGGTGTGGTGACATGTCCACCACCTGCTACTGTGAACTGTGCTCAGCTCCCTGTGCCAACTGCAGAGCCCTGATGGTCTTGTTGAAGACAAAACATCGACTCTGCTTTTAAAAAACATAAACAGAATAATATTTTTGTAGGTTCCCAGGTGACTAAAGAGCCCCGTACACTTGTTTTACTGCCCTCTTAGTAAGTCTGCCAAACATTTTTCAAGCTCACGAGCAGGTCTTCTCTGGTTTGTCAATTTTAAGACCTTCCTTTTGTGGATTTCTTAGCCAGTGGAGCACAGAGCATCCCTAATGACATTCCTACCCATGGCGAAGGCACACATTCTGAAGAGGAAGGCTTTGCTGTGGAGGAGGAGGAGTCTGATGGGGAACTGAATACCTGGGAGCTGTCAGAAGGAGCACACTGTCAGCCCAAGGAGCAGGCGGCTGATCTTTTCAATGAGGACTGGGACTTGGAGTTGAAAGCGGATCAAGGAAATCCTTATGGTAGGTGTGGAGTTTCTGGGGTGCTAACAGTTTAAAAGAGAAGTCCATATGTAAGAATTCTGTCTCTGATTTGTTACAGGTCAGAAATTTTTGTGACAGCTGCTTTTTTATATCAACTACCCCCCTAATTTTTCAGTGGACTCCATAATATAGCACTTTATTTTCACACGGAAAAAAAAGTTCCTCTCTAGAAATCTTTGTATGATATGATCTTTGTATACCTACCCCCTTGCTTCCTCTCCACTGCTTAGAACCTTGTTTGAGAAGCACAAACATGGATTATTCAGAATGACCGTGGGTGCACTTATTCAGAAGGGTGCAGTGTGTGTGTCTGTCTGCACTTATGTGTTATTATAGAAAACAAATCAAGTGTCTGCCCCCTAGGCATTTTTTTTTTAATTTGTTTTTAACCTCCTTCTTTCCTTCAGTCTGGATTATTTTCTTTTGGTACTGGGAATTGAACCACTGAGCCACATCCCCAACCCCTTTTATTTTTGATTTTTATTTTGAGACAGGGTCTCATAAGTTGCTTAGGGCCTTGCTAAGTTGCTGAGGCTGGCTTCAGCCTCCTGAGTTGCTGGGGTTACAAGTGTGCACCATCGTGCCCAGTGTTTAATCTTTTTTTTTTTTTTAATATTAGCTGTAGATGGACACAATACCTTTATTTTATTTATTTATTTGTATGTGGTGCTGAGGATCAAACCCAGTGCCTTATACATGCTAGGCAAGCACTCTACCACTGAACCACAGCCCAGCCCTTAAGTCTGTTTTTTGAAACTGTCTGCAGATGCTGACGACATCCAGGGGAGCATTTCTCAAGAGATCAAACCTTGGGTATGCTGTGCCCCACAAGGAGACATGATCTATGACCCCAGTTGGCACCATCCACCTCCACTGATACCCCACTATTCCAAGATGGTCTTTGAAACGGGACAGTTTGATGATGCCGAAGATTGAATGTGGAGCTTTCTGCCTTATGGGTAGGTGGGTCCTCTCAATCAAGATCTCTCTTCCTGTCTTTGAGGTGAGATGTCCTAATTGAGACAATGTTCCTAATGGTTCCTGAGCCTGGGGTACGCAGACTGGTATGAAATAAGGTCCCACTGTTCTCCCCAGCTCTGTTGTTTCTGTTGTTTGTAAGACTCCTCCTTGGGATGTGTGCGTTTTTGTGTCTGTGTCAGGAGGACTTGTGTTCTTTATAAATAAAGGTAGGAAAAAAGTCAATACGCTTTGTCTCCTTTCTTCCTTTAAATTAGGTGCTTCTGAGCAAGGCCCTACTCACTTCATTTGAAGTCCCCAAAAGACATTTTAAGGATTGACTATCAGGGAACTTAAAAAAATCTACTCTGGGAAAGAAAAAGAATTTTAATTTTGCTTCTGTAGATCTGACACTTTTTAAAAAATATTTATTTTGTAGTTATAGTTGGACACAATTCCTTTATTTCACTTATTTATTTTTATGTGGTGCTGAGGATCGAACCCAGAACCTCGTGTGTGTGAGGTGAGCACTCTACCACTGAGCCACAACCCCAGCCCCTAGATCTGACAATTGTGACAAGTGGTTGGAGTCCAAGAGACATTGTGACTGCCGCTGATTTCTGTTCCCATTAGTTGGGAAAATGGAACACTGACTTAGTTTATAAGGATTTTCTGTAGCCTGAGAAACTAAATGGCAAACTAAATAAGCCAACAATTATATAATCCTTAATTGGCAGAAAATTTTGTTTTTTCATTTAATCTTTCTTTTTAAATTATTTTTTATTTAGTTGTCAATGGGCTTTAATTTTATTTATTGTTATGTGGTGCTGAGGATCAAACCCAGTGCCTCACTCATGCTAGGCAAGCGCTCTGTCACTGAGCCACAACACCAGCCCCTCTTTTTAATCTTTTTTTTTTTAAATATTAATTTTTAGTTGTAGTTGGACACAATACCTTTATTTTGTTTATTTATTTTCATCTGGTGCTGAGGATTGAACCCAGTGCCTCACATGTGCTAGTGCTAGGTGAGCACTCTACCACAGATCCACAACCCCAGCCCTCCATTTAATCTTTAGCCTTTTCATTTATATGACGTTACCCCCCTCCACACACACACACATATAATTTTTAAAATTTATCTCATTTCAAAGTTGAGGATGCAAGACCTCCCTAAGAGGTCTTGAGTGGCCTAACAGGGACCCAGATGCACACAATATGTTCTCTTCACGGGCCTGGCATATGAGAGAACATAGAAGGGGAGTCTGGGCCCCACCTAGGATTGTTTCTCATCTGTCTCATCAAAACTGAATCAAGGAGAAGTTTGAGATCTAAAATTGAAGTAAATATCAAAGCAGTTAATTAAACATATGACTATTTGAATTCTTTTGTCTTAAATTTTTTTTTTTTAGTTATAGATGGAAACAATATCTTTATTTGGCTTATTTATTTTTTATGTGGTGCTGAGGATTGAAGCCAGTGCCTCACATATGCAAGGCAAACTCTGCCACTAAGCCACAACCCCAGGCCTTGAACCCTGAATTATTTTTCTTTCCATTTTTTTTTTCTTTTTTGTAGTACCTGGGATTGAACCCAGGGGTGTTCTTCCGCTGAGCTTTATCACAGACCCTTTTATTTTTATTTATTTATTTAAAGTTTTTCCTTTTAGTTGTAGACGGACACAATACCTTTATTTTTTTATTTTTATTTTTAGGTGGTGCCAGGGATCAAACCCAGTGCCTCATGCATGCCAAGCAAGCACTGTGCCACTGAGCCACTGAGCCACAACCCCAACCCCTTTTATTTTCTGTTTTGAGAAAGGATCTAATTTTCCCAGGCTGGCCTCAAACTTGGAATCCTCCTGTCTCAGCCTCCCATGTTGCTGGTATCACAGGCATGTGCTACCATACCCAGCTAAACATTTTTCAAATCTGATTTAAATATTGTTTTGGTGTCCACCATGTAACATAAAGATGTAGAGAACATCAGTAATCACAGAGGTAGGAATGAAGAAAAAGAAGTATGGAGTTGGAAGTGGAAAAATACTAATGACATGATCAGTGCCAATATAGACTAAAACTACTCTGAGAAGATCATATATAATTACATGAGCAAGTGATAAAACTTCAGAGGTAATAATGAACAAAGGAAACCAATTTGGTTAGGTGATGAATGTGTAGGCAATTTTGCTCTTATACATAATATTTTTCTGCTTTTCTTATCGGAGGGTATTTTGGGGATTGAAGCTAGAGCCTTGTTCATGCTCAGCACTTGCTCTTCTGTTGAGCTATACCCATAGCCACTGCTTTTATATATTGTTATTTTAATCTAGATTTTATACTCAGGTATTTAAAGCAGACACAAGATGTTATTCTAGAGCAGAATGTGTCCTATGTCTAGTCTTCCTTTTCTGACTAATTAGGAAACTTGCCTTACTCTGCCTCGGTGGTTGGTCTATGGTCTGCCTCCCTCTTTGAGGTCAGGACCGTGGCTCACCTCTCAGCATCTCTTTCCTGGCCAAGCATGACAATGTTCAGTTAATATTGTTCCAAACTCAGTTCCCTTCAGTAATGGGTACAATATTTGCCTTGTCTGATCATATACCTGACTGGTGATGGAAAGGAATCAGTTTTTTGTTATTATTTTTTGGTACTGGGAATTGAACTCAGGGATGCTTTATCACTGAGCTATATCCCAAGCCCCTTTTAAAAAATATTTTTGGAGGCAGGGTCTCACTAAGTTGCTTAGGCCAGCCTTGAACCTCCTGCCTTGGCCTCATGAATCCTTGGGATTTGTGGGTGTGGGCCACCACACATGGCAAGAACCAGTTTTTGAAGAACCTTTAAAAAGTCTTTGTGGTCAAATTAGATTAGGATTAATCTAATTTGATTAGATTAATTAGAGTAGGATTAGTTGCGATTCTTATTTAATTTACCATTTTAAAAACAGTACATAGGACCAGTATATGGTACACTCCTATAATCTCAGCAGCTTGGGAGGCTGAGGCAGGAGGATTATAAGTTCAAAACCAGCTTCAGCAGCTTAGTGAGGCCCTCTGCAATTTAGGCCCTATTTCAAAAAGGGCTGGGATGTGGCTCAGTGGTTAAGCACCTCTGGGTTCAATCCCTGGTACCAAAAATCTAAACCCCAGAAAACCAACATATAGGAGCAGAAGAGAGAGATGTCCAGAAATGGTGAGTTTACAGCTGTACTTTAATCTGCAAACCTTTGATTCAAAATAAGTAAGCTTTGTTCTCTAAAACCAGTATATGTCTGAGAAGACATGAATTTGTAAAGGAGATTATTTATTTGATAAATAACAAATCATGGTTATTTAAAAACCAATTGGCGGAGGTGGCTAGGGTTGTGGCTCAGGGGTAGAGCGCTTGCCTCACACCTGTGAGGCACTGGGTTTGATCCTCAGCACCACATTAAAGAAAGAAATACATAAAGTTAAAAAAAAAAAGAATTGGGGGGTTGTGGTTGTGGCTCAGTGGCAAAGAGCTTGTCTCTCACATGTGAGGCACTGGGTTTGATCCTCAGCATCATATAAAAATAAAGATATTGTGTTCATGTATAACCAAAAAAATATTAAAAAAAAATTAGGTATGGGGGTATAGCTTAGTGGTAGAGTATGTGCTTAGCATGCACAATCACACACACACAGTTGAATTAAAGGAAATACCACAATGTTTTCTAATCAGCTTTTTATAATGAAGACTTACAATTTTAGATATTCAACAAAAATGAAAAAAAAATCTTCTGTTTATCCGAATCTCTGGTACTAAGTGTTTTAGTTGGCTTTTTCGCTGCTGTGACTGTAGGACCTGACCAGAGCAATTTTAGAGGATGAAAAGTTTATTTGGGAGCTGGGGTTGTGGCTCAGTGGGAGAGCGCTTGGGAGGCCATGGGTTCAATCCTCAGCACCACACATAAATAAAATAAAGGTATGGTGTCCAACTACAACTAAGAAATAAATATTTAAAAAAGTTTATTTGGGGGCTCACGGTTTCAAAGGTCTCAAGCCATAGGCAGCAGACTTCACTCCTCGGGGCTCAAGCTGAGGCTGAGCATCATGGCAGAAGAGTGTGGCAGAGGGAAGCAGCTCACATGATCAGAAAGCAGATCTCCACTTGTCAGATAAAAACATAGACCCCAAAGCCATGCTCCACCTGCTGTGCCCCACCTGCCTTTAATTACCACTCAATTAATCCCATTAGGTGATTAATTCACTGACTGGCCAAGGCTTTCATAATCATTTCTCTGAACCTTCTTCCATTGTCTCACATGTGAGCTTTTGGGGGACACCTCATATCCACACCATAACACTAAGCTAAGAAGCCTCAGTCTCAGAATTGAGGCTGTTGCTTACTGGCCTTAACACTGTCTGCAAATCCTTTTGTGCTATTTGTTACAAGTCTTGCGTTGAGCTGCTCTCTACCCATTTGACCCTGGTCAGCTCTGTGGTCCTGACGCTCAAGTACTGGAAATTAGCAATCTTCTCTCTGGCTTTTTATTTTCTGTATATGAAATAGTGAGGGGAGAGAGGAAATGCAGGGGGTGCAAATCTGGGACTTTTGGAGGTTTCTGTAGGTTTCAGCACTGAGGGAGGTTGACATTGTTGCGTGAGGCTGGGTATGTTGAGAAAGAGCTGAACTTGAGTAGAAGAAAGGATCTTTACCTCGAGTGCCATAGTGGCAGCAGAGGGTGAAAACCAGGTGAGTGTAGGTGCCACTCTTCCCAAATCTAATAAGAAAGTCTTAAGGAAGAGGAAGTGGCTGTCTTTTATAAAGTGAAGCCAAGGAAGACGAAGCCTAAAAGTCCTTTTTGGACATGGGAATCAGAATGTTCACATGATGTGATGATTGGAGCCACGGCATTTGTGTGACCACTGAGCTGCTGCCTGTGGCACTGTTATCTCCAGGTCTTGACTGGGGCAGTGGTGACTTCTGGCCACTTTTTCTCAGAATGTGTGAGGGGAGAGAAAAGGAGGGAATAGAGAGAGGGACAAAAGTGGACAGAGGCTGCTGAAAAATATAGGTACTAAGGGGCCGAGAAGAACAAATGAGAAACATTTATTCTGATACTTCTTTCAAATAATATCGTTTTATCAAGAAAGAAATTGGCTAGGGGTGGTGGCACACACCTGTAATCCCAGTGGCTTGGGAGGCTGAGGCAGGAGGATCTTGAGTTCAAAGCCAGGCTTAGCAAAAGTGAGGCGCTAAGCAACTCAGTGAGTCCCTGTCTCTAAATAAAATACAAAATAGGGCTGGGGATGCAGCTCCGTGGGCGAGTGCCCCTGAGTTCAATCTCCAGTACCAAAGAAGAAAAAGACCCACCATGACTGTGGCCAAAGTCTTGGATAAAGGAAGGGAGAGTAGATACGTCTTCATCAAGTGTGTCTGGACGACATTGGAGATGAACCATTGCTTATCTTCTGTCGTTTGTCCATTTCCCTGTGCAAACAGACAGCATTGTGCTCATCACCGTAGCAAAGGCATGTGGCAGGGTACAGAATACCAAGAAATCTTTTACAAAAGGGATTTATTTAGGGTTTTGTGTATCCTCTTAAATTTTTTTCCCATTCTTTTATTGGTGCATCAGAGTTGTACATAAAGGTCAGATTCATTGTGGTATTTTTGTACATGCAAACAATATCACCGTATAATTTGACCACATTGTTCCCCAGGCTTTGTGCTTCTTGAGGAGACTTGGAGGGATAGTGTTTTCCGTAGGGCAAAGGAAAAAAAGCCTCTGGGGAGTCAAGTCCTCTGGGAGGGATAGGCTTTGGTACCTCTGGAGAGCAGGACATCTTTCAAGAGAGGCTCATTCCTTGAACTTTCCAAGAACCTGATGGACCCAGATGGGCCCTGGGAATATGGTGGACCTTTGAAGATGGACATTGGAGGACTTGTTGTCCACCTGCATGTGCCTCACTGCATGAGGCCCTGGCACAGCTCTAAGGCTGTGACAACTCTAGACAGTGAGTGGGAGCTGGGGACAGGAAATTAGGATGATTGGAAAGAATGACAGTTTTGCTTCTTGATCCCCAGGATATAAGAGATACAAAGTTACAGAAGCCTGGATGTAAACTCGTTTCTGCCAGGGGCCTGGGGACAAATCATCAATGAGTTAGAATTGGTATACTTGAGGTATCATCATTGGTTGATCAATACCAAGGTGCTCCTCAGTCTTTATTTTTATTTTCTATCTTGATGAGAAACTTGCAATTTTAGTTCTGTGATAGGACAAACAGAATTGTGCTAGTCACAATTTTTTGAGGGGTGTGTGCTGCAGATTGAACTTAGAACTTCACTCATGCTAAGCATACACTCGATACGATTGAGCTACACACCAGCCCTGGCTGTTTCCAATTTGTATAGATAATTTTGTGTATGTTTCATTGCTCCCACTTGTTTCTGTCTTATGGCTTTCTTGTTTTGGGGTGGTTCTGGGGGAACGTACCCCTTCACCCCATCCCTTAGTTTGTTGCTGTGTTACCATGGTTGTCTGGGCATCATGAGACCCTTGCATAGGAGGTTGCGCAGGGCAGGGCTTCCCCTGCCTTCACTCCCATACTTCTGTGCCTGGGTCTAGAGGAGCCTTTCCCCTCTCCTCAGAAGTTAATTGTAGGGCTGGGGTTGTAGCTCAGTGGTAGAGCGCTCGCCTAGCATGCGCAAGGCCCTGGGTTCGATCCTCAACACCACATAAAAATAAATAAAACAAAATAAAGGTATTGTATCTAACCAAAAAATAAATATTAAAAAAAAGTTAATTGTAGAGGCTGTGTAGACCATTCTTCAGGTACAGAAGCAACTGGCTAGACTCCTTCAAGCGCTCCTGTCCCAAGGAAATCTGAGACTGCCTCTCTGGGAGTAGGAAGCAAACTCATTGGCTAAGTAAATACTCGGTGCTGCTCTGCCCTTGGTTTTCTGAAGTTTGCATTGTTTTCCCAGGATGGTTGGAATATGGAGAAAGAGAAAAACTAACCCTGGCTGCAGCTCATGTGTGCCCCCTGCACCGTTCTTCCAGACAACGGGGAATGGTGAATCTGGAGTACTCTGTGTGTAAGCACGTGTGTGTCCTGGTGTGAGCGTGGCAGACCAAGGAGAACCAGCTTGGAGGGAGAAGTAGTTGGAGGGTGTAACAGGAAGGCAAGAGGCAGGGCTGGCTCCCACTTTGTTGACTTAGCAAGTCTGACTGCAAAGCCAAGGCCTTTGGAAAGAATGGCCTCCCTGCTTCCGGCACTTTCTTTTGAGCTGGTTCCCAGACTGAGCCTTGTTGATGTTCAGCTGGGTTCCAGAGCACTCAGGTTTGGAGAATTCCACCAGGATTTATACTTGGTGATGGCCTGGGGGGTAAAATAGGGCTGTGTTTTCTTCTAAGGAAGATCTTTCCCTCCACCTCACAGGCTTCTGGGGTCCTTCTTTCCTGTGAATCAGAATTTATCCCAGGGGCACGCTTCCACTTCCTGACCATTACAAGGTGTAGTAGGTTTTCCTTTTCTTTATTTTTTTTTTCTGGTGAAGTGGTTTTTATTTCAAAAGCAATCTCCTCTGACAGCTTTTCATTAGCTGTTGAACAAATGTGGCAGATATAAGTTAGAGCCATGTGTTTGGCAACTCCAGGCTGGGGCCTGAATTTCTCCTGGCTGCGGCCTCTGGTTTTATTCCACTCATCCAGCAGGTGGCAGTAAAGACCCACTGACTCCACAGTCTCCAGAGTGTCCTATGGAGAAATTCAAGCCAGCTCAAGTTTACTTCCCTGTTTAGTCAGTTTCTTGCTAGTTGACAGACTCACCTGTGCATTCTTAGTATTTACTCCAGATTTTATACCTAAGTGTTCTCAGAAAAGGTTACTGTGAGCTCTTAGGTAAGGGACATCAGATACCCTGCCTCCAATACCTACCTTCAATTCTGACTTCAAAGGTGTGCAGATGCAAAGAATGGTAAATGTATTGCTCTGTATTCCTCTACCACATTATATGCTAGGTGCTTGTTCTAATGAAGCAGGTTTCACAGAGGCTTGGGGAAGGCCAGATAGCTAGCCCAAGGTCGCAAAGATAGGATAGGATGGAACATAGTTTTCTGATGCCAAGTTTTTGGGCTTGTGCATTTGTGCTACCAAAGTGGGAAACATTTAGATTTAGCAGAAGTCTAGGACTTTCACACAAAGCAAAAGGACTTCTTTGTAGATTTGGTCTTTATTCATTCATTTATTTCTGAACTTCTGCTATATACTGTGTACTCAGGGTGAAGAGGCAGAGGCCCCACCTAGTTCTTGCTTTTAGGGAGTTCAGACTCTAGAAGGGGAGGTAATAGCACACACAAAGGCCCTTAAAATACTGTGGAAGGACCATGATAAAAGTAAGCTCAGAGGAAGAGCTGGGAGGTCAAGGAGACCCCTCAAGGAAGACAGCCCCTAAGCTAGTTCTTAAGGACTTGGTCAGGCAAGTGGTGGTGGGGACGTCACCCAACCTGAGGGAGCAGTGTGTACAAAGACCTCAGGTATGAGAAGACTTGACATATTAGGGAGAACTGGCAAGGTACAGAGTGGGGGATGAAGTCCCATAAGCAAGGTACCTTGAACATTATGCCAACAGCTTGAAGGTTTCTTAGTAGGAAGGCAACACAGACAAATTTTCACTTCAAGAAGATTCTTCTAGTTTCTGGTGGGGAGAAGTGGTAGGAGGTGAAGGCAGGGAGGCCAGGCTGGTGGGGGCTGTCAGTTGTCTAGCAAGAGAGGACAGTGATGGAGGTGGAGGGAGGTGGGCTGGTTGGGATTCCATCGAGAAGGTAGGGCTGACAGGAGTGGGAATGGATTGCCGTGAGAGTGGGGCAAGGGGAGGAGCTTCTGGGATGACCTCAAGACCCTGGCTCCTGCAGCCAGGTGGATGGAACAGTCTGTTAAGTGTGAGTGATCTTTATCATTCAAAAGCACTTCTACAGCCATTATTTCAAGAGGACGGTGTTCCACATTTCAGACACACATCTGTGTTCTCAGAGTTTGGGGTCTCCCAGGACTTTGTAGCCCTGCACCCTAAGATGTGAATGTCATACCTCCAGAGAACCCTCTGCTTGCCCTGTGCTCTCTTTTCTCTTAGAGCAGACACTCAGGATGGTGCCTTCCTTGCACAGGGTGCCTGCAGTGGACACCCCAGGTGCCTCCTTTACACCCTTTCTCCTTTTCTTGGTGACTAGACCTTACTCATAAAGCTTGTGGGCTTTGGGAAAAGCTCATCCCATCCCCCAATATAAGAGCCCGGCATAGTTTCAGGCCTAACTTAGTGCTTATAATTGCATTCTTTGGCCATTATATCTGTTTCCTAGGCTTGCCAAAGCAAATTACCAAAAAGTTAGTGGCTTAAGACTGCAGAAATACGTTCATCGTCAGTTCCGGGGGTGGGGCCAGAAGTCTGAAATCAGGGTGTCAGCTGACTTCTCTCAAGTCTGTGCCTTGACTGTCTATCTTCTGGTGACGGTCAGCATTCCTTGGCTTGTGGCTGGCTGCTCTTTCCGGTCATTGCCAGTGTTCACATGGCTTTCTACTCTCTTTTCTTTCTTATAAGAATGCTTGGGATTAGATTTAGAACTCACTAGATTAATCTTAGATAGACTTTTCTCAAGAGCCTTAATGGCATTTCAAAAAAAGGTCACACTCACTGGTTCCAGAGGTCGGAAGGTAGCATAATGTTGCCTCTAAATGGCAGAACAACAAAATTGCAACCATGATGACGTTGTTGAGCCCCAGTCCAGAGGATGGCCTGCTTCTAGGCTTTCTGTGACAGAACTCAGCAAACCTTCTTTCTTGCTTTAATCCAATTTGACACAGTTTGACCCCTGCCCACCCTATCGCTAGCTGCTGAATGTGCCCTAATTGACACACAATGTCCATCTGGAGTCCTGCCTACAGGCTGTTGAGTGTGGTAGAGAGATGGTGGTAAGAGCCCGGAAGCGTTGGGCTCTACGTTGGTACTCTGAGTGACCTTGGGCAAGCCACCACTTTGCTGACCATCAGTTTGAATATAAATGGGCCCTTGTCCTTGCAAAAGGCTCTTCAAAATGGAAGCCAGTGTGGTTTCTTTTGTTATGGCCTCTGCATTCCAAGAAAGACGTAATAGAACTGGAAAAGGGCCAGCCGCTGGAGTGATGAAGGGCTTTGACCATGAGGGCAGGCGCTCCAGATAGAATTGTGCAGGCTGAGGAGGGAATGTAATCCAAGTCCTCTGTATGCTAACGCACCCTGGCAAGGCGGAACAGGCTTGTTCACCAGATCCCAGGGTCCTTAGAAGCTCAGAGAGGTACTTCTAAAAGTTTGAGAAGTTGTTTTAGGGCAAACAATAGAAAGCGCTGTTTTACAGGGTGGAGAGGTGAACTTGAGGTGTACTTCCCGCTCCAGCCTCGTGATCGTGAGCAAATCTTTTCACCGAGTCTGAGATTGCTCATTAGTGGTTTTGGGGGTTATAAATCTATTAGTAAGCCAGCAGGGAATTTATGCAGACTAACCACTGCTCTACCCACCCACCAGCATGGGCACCCCTCTGACTCCATTTCCTGCTTGTTACTGCAGACTGGTGAATGCATGAGTTCTCATTTTCTGTCCTTGCTCCAGGACTTCACAAGTGACTCTCCTGTCTCCTGCATCACCTATTACCCGCTCTCTACCAGATAGTGCTCAGATGTTTATCTTAGCTACTTATGTTATTTTGTACTGGGGATTTAACCAGGGAAGCTTTACCACTGAGGAACATACCCAGCCCTTTTTGTGTTTTGAGATAGAGTCTTGCTCAGTTGTCCAGGCAGGCCTCTAACTTCTAATCCTCCTGCCTCAGCCTTGCAAGTCTTTGGGATTACAGGAGTGTGCCACTTCCCCCGGCCTCTGAAATGTTTAAAAAATGCTATTATTTTTCCCATCTTAAAATAATTTTCCCTTATTCTACTTTCCCCTCTAGATATTGCCCCACTTTCTCAGCAAAACTCCTTGAAAGAATCATCTGTACTCATTTGTCTTTTCTAGCTCAGTGAATCTTTTTTTTTTTTTTTTTTTGCTTAGTGAATCTTTACAAATTGAATATACCTATATGACTACTATTCAGATTTTTAAAAAGAATATTACCAATACCCCAGGAACTCTGCACCCCTTCATACCCCAATTAACTACTATCCTGATTTATTATGCCATACATTTGGTTTATGTTTTTAATTTTACTGTAAAATATGTACCACACGGGGCTGGGGTTATAGCTCAGTGGTAGAGCGCTTGCCTAGCACACGTGAGGCACTGGGTTCAATCCTCAACACCACATAAAAAAATAAATAAAACAAAGATATTGTGTCCATCTACAACTAAAAATATTTTTAAAAATGTATAACATAAAATTTATCATTTCAACTACTTTAAAGTGTACAATTTACTGGTGTTTTGTACATTTACAATGTTGTACGACCATTACCATTCATAGTTTCAGAATGTTTTCATCAGTTCAGAAGAAAAACCCAAGCCATCCCAGGTACTCAGGAGGCTGAGTTAGGAGGATCACAAGTTCAAGGCCAGCCTCAGCAACTAAGTGAGACC
The DNA here is from genome assembly GCF_964194105.1 of Spermophilus citellus. NCBI lineage: Eukaryota > Metazoa > Chordata > Mammalia > Rodentia > Sciuridae > Spermophilus > Spermophilus citellus. The sequence goes on along the minus strand of NC_138199.1, from coordinate 33,830,603 downwards.
CTGTCTCAAAATTTAAAAAATGCTAGAAATGTAGCACAGTGGTAGAGCACTTGCCTGGCAGCTTGCATGAAGCCCTAAGTTCAATTCTTAGCACTGCCCCCTACCCCTGCAAAAAAAGAGAAAGAAAACCCATACTTATTTGTAGCCATTCTCCAGTCCCCATTCTTTTCAACCTCTTGCAACCCCACTAGTCTGCTTTGTATTTCTATGGACTTGCCTATTCTGAATATTTCATATAAATGGAATCATGTCATATATGGCCTTCTGTGTCTGATTTCTTTCACTCAGCATATTTTCAAGGTTGTAGAATCCCTGTTGTAGAATGTAGCAGTACTCCATGCTTTGTTAAGGCTGAATAATATTCCTTGTATGATTGTACCATATTTTGTTTAACCATTTATCCATCCATGGACATTGGATTGTTTTGACCCTTGGCTATTGTGAATAGTGCTGCTATGAGTATTAATGTCCAGTTTTTAAAAATATTTTATTGGACACACCTTTATTTATTATTTATTTTTTTTATTGTGGTGCTGAGGATAGAACCCCGGGCCTCGCACGTGCTAGACAAGTGCTCTACTTCTGAGTCACAACCCCAGCCCCTTAATGTCCAGGTTTTTGTTTGAATACTAGTTTGGTCTGTTTTTAAACTTTAAACAAGTTCTTATATTCTTTTTTTGTCTGACTTTATAGTCTACCAATATCAAAATCATTGTATAATATGAGACTCGTCCATGTTGTTGCACATAACAGTAGTTTGTTCATCTTCGTTCATGTCACTATATGACTGTGTGGCCATGTGGCTAATCTATTTTTTTTTTTGTGTGTGTGTGTGTGAGGGGGGTACCAGGTATTGAACCTGGGGGCACTTAACCAATGAGCCACACCCCCATTTTATGTTTTATTTAGAGACAGGGTCTCCCTGAGTTGTTCAGGGCCTTGCTAAGTTGTTGAGGCTGGCTTTGAACTCGCAGTCCTCCTTCCTCACTCAGCCTCCTAAACTACTGGGATTACAGATGTGCCCCACCACACGTGGCTAATCTACTGTTGAAGGGTTCTTTGCAGTTTGGAGTTATGCTGCTATGCTAATCCTGCTGTGGATGTTCTCCTTTGTGTCTTCTGATGAACCCAGGTATAGCTTGCTACTGGAGGGATGCCTAGGAGCGGAATTGTTGGAATTGTGCACGTTACCTTTTGTAGGTACTGCTAAAGGATTTCCCCAGGCCTTCCTATTTTCACTCCCACAGGAGTGTGTGGAAGTCATATTTGCTGCCCACCTTTGCCAACACGTGTCTTTCAGTTTTTGCTTTTGATCTTAGCTTTGCTGGCGCGTGGTCGTCTCCTCTGGGTTTACCTTGAGCCAGGTGCTCCCCTCGTCCATTGCACCCCTGCTTTTGCCAGTGGTCAATGCTCAGTCCCCATCTCACTGACCAACCTGCAGCCAGTGGCAGATTTGCATACCTACCTGCCTCAGCGTGGCTCCCAGGGCCCCCTCTCCTGGCCTTCCTTCTCCACACTGGCTGTTCCTTCTAAGCCACCCCACTTCTCCACGGTTGTTCTTTTCTGACCTCTGACTGTTAGGTGACCCTCAGGGCTCAGGACCTGATCTCCCTTCTCTCTAACTCATTCCTCCAGCGATCACAAACAGCACCACGGCTTCTCGTACCATCCCTATACTAGGATCACCCCAATTTATATAATTGCAAGCTTGACACGTCCCCTCAGATGTTTAGTAGAATCTCAAATTTGGCAGAACAACTTCTTTTCCTCCAAAACTGCTCCCTGTCTCGGTTGATGGCAACTTTTCCAGAAAAGTCATCCTGAAGTCATCTGAGATTCCCTTTTGTTCATACCTCACAGCCAATCTCAGGAGCCTAATTGCTCTTGTACTCCAACACGTCCAAATATGGCTGCATCCCGCTCCTGCACTCCATGCCAGAGCCGCCAGCAGTTTTCACCTAGATTTTTGGAATAACTTACTGTCCGGTCTTCCTGCTTCTTGTCATGAATTTCAGCCCAGAAGCCAGGTGGTGCTTTTCGTGTTAAGGCCATCTTCTTCCCCTGCTCACTCTCCTCCAGCAGCTCCACATTTCAGAGGAGGAACTGAGGTTTGCAATGGCCCACCAGGCCTCGTGCAGCCACCTCCTGTACTTATCTCCTGCTTCTCCTTGGCTTCTTCACACCACACCCTCAGGCCTTCTCCTGTTCCAGGACCAAGCCAGGCATGTCCCTGCCTTAGGGCCTTCAAGGTGGTTCTTCTGCTGCCTGCCTGGACACTCTTCCCCCAGGTCTTCTCATAGCTAAATCCCTTTTCCCCAAAGCCTCGCTCAACGGCCTTGAGGATTTCTGGTTAGTATCTATGAACTTGAAAACTGGCTTGTGGTCTATATGAGGCTCCAGTGTTTTTCTTTCCTCCACTTTCAAAGTCTGACAGGGGCCATTTTCCTCATGCTTTTTGAGGATGTGCCTTTATTTCTGACCTGCCATTGAAGATGTGTCCTGACTCTGTTGGCGGGTTCTCCTGGTGGGTTCTCCATCTTGGTGGGGCTTGGGTTCATCTCTCCCATGTGCTCGGAGGCCTCAGATGCTGAAGCTCGAGATCACTTGGCCGTGGTGCATTTCTCTGGGGAGAAAGCCAGCTTCCACGTCCTCCCTGAGTTCCTGCTTTCCCTTCTTTTTTTGGCCTGCGACTATTCTTTTCTTTTTTTTTAAATACCTTTATTTTATTTGTTTATTTTTATGTGGTGTCGGGGATCAAACTCAGTGCTTCATGCATGCTAGGCAAGCGCTCTGCCACTGAGCCACAATTCCAGCCCCCTGCGACTATTCTTAACCCTTCTGTCGGCTCATTTGCTGCTGTGAAGGATTGGAAACTTTTCATCCAGCATTTTTAATGTTTTCAGCAGGAAGCAGATCAGAGTGTCCAGTTTGTTCTATTGTCAGAAACAGGAGTCCGTTGACCGTGTGCTGGAGGAAGGAAGTGTGTGACCGAGAGGTGGACAGGTCCAGGACGACTCAGCCCCAATCCCAGCTCTGCCTTCACCAACTGTGGTCTTAGGAAAGTCCCCCATCCCTTCTGGGCTTCAGCTGCCTGCTTGGTAAAATGAGGGCTGGGGGATAGGGTGGCCTCAATTAGACTTGATTCCTAGCTGTGGGTTTTCTGTGTCTCTGTCTTGATGGAGTTTTTGCTCTCAGTTCAGGTGGCCTTTCGGGTATTCTCAGTGACCTGCCAGGCCCTGCGTCTGGTTCAGAAGAGATGGCAACTGGGCACCATGGCACATACCTGAAATCCCGGTGACTCAGAAGCTGAAGCAGGAGGATCACAAGTCCAAGGCCAGCCTCAGCAACTTATCAAAGCCCTGTCTTAAAATAAGAAATAAAAGAAGAAAGAGCAGATTTAGAATGTCAGAGGTAAAAAATATAAAATAAAGAACAATTGATTCCCAAAGATCTGAGAGAGGAAGCCAGGTGTGGTGGTACATACCTGTAATCCCAGAGATTTGATAAGCTGAAGCAGGAGGATGACAAGTTCAAGGCCAGCCTGGGCAACTTATCAAAGCCCTGTCTCAAAGAATAAAAAGGGCTGGGGTGGAACTCAGTGGTGGAGAGCTCCTGGGTTCAATCCTTTTTACTGCAAAACAAAACAAAACTAAATACAACTGGGGTGAGAGGGACATAGAGAAAAGAGTTGTGACACATGACATGAGGGTCCCTGTTTTGGGTTGATACTTGGGAACAGGAGTTTGGACACGGTGAGTCTGTGTGGGGTGACGATCTTCCACTCAGTCTCTGGAAAGGAGGGTCCTAAAGATAGAAATCATTGCCTTCCTCCTTCCTTTCTTTAGTCTCCTTTGTTCTTTGTTTGAAAAATATATGTGTGTCTACACAATTTTAATAGATTTTATTAAGTAGATGCACAGCAGTGTGAAATGTACTCACTGTCACTGAAATGTGCGATTAAAAATAGTACCATGGTAAATCTGATGTCATGACTGTTTTGCCACAGTTTTAAAAAAAATCAAACAAAACAGAAACAACTGAGAAAAATCTGAGAAACTGCCACAGTTTCCATATATGCCTCACCAGGTTCCCTATATATGGTGCCATTCTAAAGAAGAATGATAAAAATGAATCCCCATGCACAGAACTCAACCCAGACAATGTTTATCATCCTGGAAACCCACATGCTCCCTCCAATGTCTCTTTCCCCTCACCCCTTGCAGATAATTACTATCCCGAATGCTGTGTCATTTTCTTGCCTTTCTTTAGAGTTTTATCGCATAGCCTTATGTCCCAGATGTCATTATGTTTTTCAGTCTATAGAGTTTGGGTGCTTCTATTGAAGGAAATCACATTGCATATATCAGATCATAATTTGCTTTTTTTTTTTTCACCAACATTGTGTTTGTGGTATTCCTTCATGCAACTGTATTCTTTCACTTTTACGGCTGCAGACTATTCCAAGGTCTGGATACAACATACATTTTCTAATCCAGTCTTATGTCCATGGGTGTTTGAGCTGTTTGTGGTTTTTATTTTTATGAGCCATCTGAGCCTATGTGGTAGGAGAGCTTCTCTAGGTATATTATAGAGAGTAGAATTAGTGCCTCATAGAGTGTGTGTACTTGATAATGCCCACTGTTTTCCAAAGGTGTGGGGCATCTGCACTCCCACCAGCAGTGTATGGGACGCCCAGCGCGCCATCTCTTCAGAGCTCTCTAGTGCTGGCCTGTGTCCCACCTCAGTTGTGTATGTCCATATCTCAGAGGCCCTTGGCCATACTCAGGCCTCACTTGGCCTCTGTCCCGAGTACCTCTGGTTTGTTTAGCCAGCCCAACACCAACCCCTGGCTGACCCGAACTTCCTGCTTTCCTGAGAGTTTGAGTCCTTGATTGGATTGTTGGCTGAGGCTCTGGGTCCAGGCACAGAGCTCCAGCCATGGCTCTGAATTCTGGGTTCCAGGAGGATCCTGTAGATCCAAGGGGGTCAAGAAGGTTAGATGTCATTTTCTCATGCTAAGCCAGGTAGCATCGGAATTTTCCACCATAGAGGAGATGTGTTGTCCGTCTTCTCCTCTGGCTCTTCCCACCCTGCTGATAGTCAGGAATCCTTAAGAGAGATTTAACAACTTTTCTTGAGGCCTTTTGGCAGGTTAGCACCGGCACTGTCAGTGCTGGCAGGAGGACATGACATCTGTGCTGGCCCTAGGCCAGGCCACATGGACGTCTCTGTGCGTGATGCCAGCTCATCCTGCCCGGGGCCTCAGGTGTGCTGGTGTACAGATCCAGGGCCTGCCCGGCTCAGGACAGCCCCAGAGCCCACCTCCTATTGTCTTCATCTTCCTGCCAGGACATTCCTTTTTAGATCTTGGCTACCCTCTGTCCCAAGCTCAGAGTTTTTGGGTTTTTCCTTATGGTAATCAGGACAGCAGTATGGCTACCCACACAGACCAGTGGCTACAACACCAACCCACCTGGCTTAGAATCTCAGTTCTACCTCTTACTGCCTTGGGCATCTAGTGTGACTTGATAGCTTAGCTGCTATGTCCTTGTGGGCCCTATATACATGCACTGGGTTATTAAATGAGAAAATGGGTATAAAGTGTTAGCATTCTTTCTGATACATGTAGGACATCAAGAACTGTTTTGCATAGTTACGGTGATGTGGAAAGAACTGAGCTTAGAGCTGGGAAGACCTGGTTTTCAATCACGCTACTGCCACCTCTTAGTTGTGTCATGCAATCTGTCTAAGCCTCTGTTTTCCCTATTTGCCAAATGGCAGTAAGGATTTCTACTTCATTTGGTTGTAAAAGACAAAAAGTGGTTTGCTTGATAAATATTAGTGACTATTTCTATATGAGATGCAGGGGCTTTATTTCCTAAAAAAGGAAATAGAGACAAAGTGATATAAAAAAAAAGAATCAGTTCCTTGGGATAGCCCAGACTTCATAGTTTAAAGTACATGAACATTGTTTTAAAAAGAGAATATATTATAAACACTTTGGAAAAGAAAAAGGAAGATAAAATGAAACCCCCTCACAATCCCACCATCTAAACACGAGCACCGGCAGCCTGTTGGTATCCTTCCCAGGTTTTTCACGTGTATTTTATTAAGAGATCATAATTATAGGATACATGCAGTTTTGTATTCTTTCTCTAGTACCAAATGCTGTATCATAAACATTTTCTCATGTTTCTACGTGCTATTTGTAATTGTAATCTTTTATGGCTGCATACCATTCTTAATTAAGATCTTTATGCATAAAGTTCTCCACTATCTCACATTTTTTTTCCTCTGAGGATTCCAGAAGTCAAATTGCTGGGTCAAATTACTTTTTATAGCTTCAGAATCATATAGGCAAATTGATTTTCAAAAAGGTGGTATCCATTTGTAATGCAGTCAGGCCCAATATTGCTCATTCAGCGGCAACTTCATTGGTATCAGGTATTACAGACACCATTTTCTTTGGGTTGATTTATGAGCATTGTGTCTCATCTTCATCAGAGCAGTTGCCAGTCAGAAGAAGAGGAGTTAAGAAACCACAAGAAACTTTATTGATGCAGACTCATGGAGTTCAAAGAGACCTTGAGCAATGCATTTCCTTCTTGTTTTCTCTGATTTTACCTGCTGTGTTTAGATTATAAAGACACATATAATAATATATACATGTAATAATATAATAATATAGTCTATTATTTATTTTTTATTTATTTTTTGGATACCAGGGATTGAACTAAGGGGCACTTGACCACTGAGCCACATCCCTAGCCCTATTTTGTATTTTATTTAGAGACAAGGTTTCACTGAGTTGCCTAATGCCTTGCTTTTGCTGAGGCTGGCTTTGAATGCCCCATCTTCCTGCTTCAGCCTCCTGAGCCACTGAGATTACAGGCGTGAGCCACTGTTCCTGGCTCCAATCTTGTTTTAAAAGAAAGTTTTTCTTATAAGAAAGGCTGAAAAAAAAAATCTTTCAAAGCCACTTGCATTTTGTTTACCCTGAGCTGAACAAGACATCATTTGTAATTGCTGAAAGATACTCCATAGAGAGGACTTACCACAGTGTATCTTGCCATTCTTTTATGTTCTTTCTAAATTTTCCTTATTATTAATAATACTATAGTGAACATATTTTTGCATAAACCTCTGATTTTTTGGATTGGTTGCTTAGAAACAATTCTTGGAAATGAAATTTATGGATCAAAGGGCATTCATATTTTACTTCATTTATTTTGGCATTTTAAAGACAGAGTGCCAAATTGCTCTAAGGCTTATGCTAGTTTATGACCCCACCAACAATGTAGAAATGTGTTCAATTCACTTTCCATTGCCAACAGTGGCTTCCCATATTAAAAAAAAAAATCTCCCACTATACAGCTTCTGTAGATTTATGTCGTGCTCTAATCCAGTGTTAATCTAACCTTGAAAGCTAGGAGAGTTTTCCCCCTTTGAGTTGCAAACCAAATCCTTCCTGTCAATTTGAGGCTTGGCTTTATTCTGTAAGGACTTAGAGTTCTGCATTGGAGATGTCAACTTTTATTTTCCTTTGTTTGTAAAACCTCATGGCCAAGTTTGCATGAATCAGTATGGAAGAAAAACATTGCCATTATTCCAAGAAGTGCTTCAGTATTTCTCTGCTGGATTATGGGTTGGAACATAATCCATGGCCATGGAGGGGAGGGGCAGCTCAGGTATTGGGCTCTGCCATCTGATTCACTGACTGAGATGTGACAAATCAGTGAGGGTGGCCCTGGGGAAGAGTTCTGTGTGTTGGGCTGTATCAGAACAGGTACTACCTGGAAGAGTAGATATTTTGTCTCTCAACATCTCTTTTCCTCTTCTGGTAATCAGGGGTTCTCTCTCTCTCTCTGTCTCTCTCTCTCTCTCCCCCCCCCCCCGCCCCCAACTACTGTATCCTGATCTAACCCTGGCCTTTCCTTTTTGGCTAGAAATCCCTTTTCCTCTTGGCTAGAATGATTGACTCATGAGTGGGCACTTGACCCAAGAATGTACAGCCCAATCCTTCATGGGATTTGACCTAGGAATGCTGACATACGCTATATTCCCATGAAGCTTGGTAAACCAGGATGATTTAGGTTGAAGGCTGTGGTGCTTCTCTAGTCCCATCATGTGGGAAAAAGTGACTTGCACCTGCAATTGGAGCCTGGGACTATGAAATGAAAAGGAAAAGCAAACAAAGACGTGGCAGGGGAGGTGGAAAGGGATGGTTTCCATGCCAAGCCATGAATGCTGGTCTGAATTGGATTTCATTTTGCCTTTACAATGGAAAAATTCTAGTGCACCTGGAGGGACTAGAGAGCTTATATGTAAGAGATAAGCACAGAGAGTTCTAGAAAGAGGGAGCCGAGGGTTTGTATTAGAGGAAAATATCGGTTGTCGGATTCAAACATTGCAGGTATTTGAGACGATAGGCTGGAGCAAGGTAAGAATCAGTTGCTGGGAATATGAGGAGCCTCTTGGGAAGTACAAAGCTAAAGAAGAGAAGGGTGTTTGCTGCATTTATCTGGGTACATGGTGATCTTGAGCCACACTGGTGGTGGGATGGAGAGGGAGCGATGGTTGCAGGAGAACTGCAGAGGGCTTAGTGACCTGTTGGCTGTGTTCCTCTGCTCTTGTTGCCATAACAAAGTACCACAGATGGGGGCCTGAACAGCAGAAATTTGATTTCTCATGGTTCTGGAGGCTGGGAAGTTCAAGATGAAGGTGCTGGCATGGTGGGTTTCTGATGAGGCCTTCATCTTGCAGATGGTGTTTTCTCGTCCTTACATGGCCTTTTCCCCCTCTGGTCATGTGGGAGAGCAATCTCTGGTGTTTCTTTCTAGTTCTGTGGTAGACACCAGGCCTGTGAAGCTAGGAAGCCCATCTTTTTTTTTTTTTTTTTTTTTTTGAGAGAGAGAGAGAGAGAGAGAGAGAGAGAGAATTTTTTAATATTTATTTTTTAGTTTTCAGTGGGCACAACATCTTTATTTTATTTTCATGTGGTGCTGAGGATCGAACCCAGCGCCCTGCGCATGCCAGGCGAGCGCCCTACCGCTTGAGCCACATCCCCAGCCCCTGAGCCACATCCCCAGCCCTAGGACCCCATCTTTATGAGCTCACTTAACTTTACCTCCTTAAATGCTCTCTTTCCATGTACAGTTACCTTGGGGGTTAGGGTTCTGGAATATGAATTTTGGGGGAACACAGTTCATTCTGTAACATTAACCAAGTAGAAATAAGTTTTTGAAGTAGGATGATTAATTTGGGCTCATATTTTTTTGTGGCTTGAAAAGATATTTATATTCATAGGCACATGTGATTTAAAAAATTCCCTTCTTTTTACTTATAAGCAAAGTATATTATAAGCATTTTCTTATAAATATATTCTTTTTTTAATATATTTTTTTAATTGTAGATGGACACAATATCTTTATTTATTTACTTTTATGTGGTGCTGAGGATAGAACCCAGTGCCTCACACATGTGAAGCAGGCACTCTACCACTGAGCTATAGCCCCAGCCCTAAATATATTCTTTTTAAAAAAAAGTTTTTAGTTGTAGATGGACACAATACCTTTATTTTATTTATTTATTTTTATGTGGTGCTGTGGATTGAACCCAGGGCCTTGCAGGTGCTGGGCGAGCGCTCTACCACTGAGCCAAACCCCAGCTCCTAAATAAATATATTCTTTATAATATAAAATATATTATAAGCATTTTCTCATACTGCTATAGTTTTCATAACTACCATTTTAAAAGTATTTTTTAATTGTTGATGGACCTTTATTTTTTATTTATTTATATGTGGTACTGAGAATTGAACCCAGTGCCTCACACATGCCAGGCAAGTGCTCTGCCCCTGAGCTACAACCCTAGCCCTTCATAACTACCATTTTTTTAAAAAAATATTTTTTGGTTGTTGATGGACCTTTATTTTTTAAAAATTTATTTTATGTGGTGCTGAGAATTGAACCCAGGACTTCACATGTGCAAGGCAAGTGCTCTACCGCTGAGCCACAACCCCAGCCCCATAACTAGTCTTTTCAAAGGCTGCAGTGCACTCCTGATTCTATTCTAGTATTGCTCGTCTTTCTCTTACCTAGTTGTCCTTGGCTAGCCAACGAGTCAGTCGTAAGCCCCATCCACCTTCCTTGTCACCGTATCTTCCTCCCTCCCTGACTCCTAGCCACCTATCTTAAGATCAGGTCATTGTGTGCTGGGGGCTTCCTCACTGGCCAACTGTCTCCTGCCACTAGTGGTACCCACTGCATTCACCTGACACAGAGGAGACAATGAAATTTAAGGCTGTGTTTTTTAATGGTACTCATTCAGTCCTAACATTGACGGGCTCTAATGTCACACTCTTCAGCTAGGCATTGGAAGTCTTCCACAGTCCAGCATTAACTCAGCTTATTTACTCCCCACCCTTCCACCTCACTGTGTTTCTCTCTTCTATCCTTTCTTCCTCCCTCCCTCCTTCCTTTCCATCCTGTCTTCCTTCCATCTCTCAGTACTAGGGACTGAACTCAGGGGCTGAGCTATATCCTCAGCCCTTTTTATTCTTTGAGACAAGGTCTCACTAAGTTGCCAAGGCTGATCATGAACTTGGGATCCTCCTGCCTCAGCCTCCTGAGCTGCTGGGATTACAGTTGTGTGCCGTGGCTCCTGGCTATGATTATCTTTTAGAAAAATTATTTATTTGGGGATGGGGTTGTAGCTCAGTGGTAGAGTGCCTGCTTCGCATGTGTGAGGCACTGGGTTTGATCCCCAGCACCACATGAAAATAAATAAATAAGCTGGGTGCAGTGGTGCACACCTGTAATCCCAGTGGCTCGGGAGACTGAGGCAGGAGGATTGCGAGTTCAAAGCCAGCTCAGCAACAGTGAGGTGCTAAGCAACTCAGACCCTGTCTCCAAATAAAAAATACAAAGTAGGGCTGGGGATGTGGCTCAGTGGTTGTGTGCCCCTGAGTTCAATCCCTGGAACTCCCCTCCACAAAAAAGAAAGAAAGGACTAATAGATGATGTTTAAAAAAATGTTTATTTGATTTGTTGCTATTTATATAAATTCAGTGATTTTGTACATTGATTTTTTTATTAAGTAATATACAATAAAACTAATAATTTCTCCATAGGTTTTTGTGTTTTCAATGAAGCTAATATTATATATGAGTAATGAATGTTTATTTCATTTTTCTAATTCTTATACCTTTGTTTCTCTCATCTAATATAATGTTGAATACAAAGGCTGTAAGTGGGAATTATTTTCTTTGGTCTGAAAGGGAAAACATTCAACTCTTCACCATGAACTGGGATTTTTGCTGCTGATATACACTTTAGGAGGTAAGAGATTCTATTTTAGCTTCCTAAGGATTTATTTTTATATTTCTATTTGTTATAAATGGATAGTAAAATTTATTTTAAAAATTTTTGTTTACTAAGATATGGTATCTCTCCTTTAGTCTGTTAAAGTGATAAATTAGGGTTTTTCTTTTTCTTTTTTTTTTTCCCAGTACTGAGAATCTAGTCCATGGGTGTTTTATCTCTGAGCTACATCCCTGGCCCTTTTCAGTTTTTGAGACAGGGTCTTGCTAAGTTGCTGAGGCTGTCTTCAAACTTGGAAATAAGCACATAAAAAGGTGTTCAGGACTGGGGATGTGGTTCAGTAGTAGAGTATGTGCTTGGCATGCAAGAGGTCCTGGGTTCCACCTCCAGCACACACACACACACACACACAAAAAGGTTAACATCATTAGATATCAGAGAAATTCAAATAGAACCACAATGAACAGCATTATACATTCACTAGAATGGCTCAGATTTAAAAACTGGCCAGGCACATTGGCTCATGCCTGTAATCCTAGAGGCTTGGGAGGCTGAGGCAGGCAGATCACAAGTTCAAAGCCAGCCTCAGCAAAAAAAGAGAGGCTTCAGCCTCCTGCATCTATGGGATTACAGGCATGCACCACTGCACCCCGCTCCACTGATTATTTAACCCATAGCTTTAAAAAATCTGCTTCTTCACTTCTAAACCCTTGGATTTTTTTTTCTAGGTTTCTGTTTGTAATTGACTTCAGTTTTAATTCTATGGTGGTCAGAGAAAGTGGTCTATATAGAATACCAGTCCTTAGAAGTTTGTTGAGATCTGAATTTAGTTTAATCTTTGAAATGTTCCATGTTTTTTCTAGGAAAAACATATATTCTGAAATAATTGGGTACAGTGGTATCTATCCCTTTAAAAAGTTAAATATCTTATATATGAAAAATCTTCTAAACTGTTTACCAAAGAGTTATCCTTTTACATCCCCACCAGCATTGTATGACAGTGCTAGTTGTTCCACATCCCTTATCAACACTTGGGATGGTCAGTTTAAAAATTTTTTTTTGGTACCAGGGATTGAACTCAGGGGCACTCGACCACATGAGTTCACAAACAGGTCCACAGTGGTAATGTTCTCAGTGAAGTTGCTGCTGGGGCCTTACAGTATCGGACAGAGCCTCCATTTAGTGAGCACATACTCTGAGCAGAGGCACTTTACATGGATTCTCTCAGGCCTCACAACACCATGAAGAGGTGGGGAATATAATTCCCATTTCCCAGCTAGGGAACCGGAGGCTCAGAGACATGAAGCCATTGCTTAAGGCTGCACTAACGCTCCAGCAAGGTGTGACCAGCTCCAGACTCGTGCTCTGTTGTCTATGTGGGAGTCAAACTGAATTGGAGGCCATAATTCTGCCTCATTTTCCCCAGCATTCCTATTCCTGGGCTCCCTGAGAGGGTCTCAGCTGTCAGCCTGATGGTTCTGAGGCCCAGGGCCTGCGGCTACCTCTGTAACCAGTTCCTTCCTCCCTGTGACATGGTGAGTAGGTGATATAACCTCAGCATGGAGAGGACTATGTGAGTACACGTGTGTGTCCGTGTGTCCCAGCAACAGCGTAAAGGAAACAGCATTAGTTTTCTCCATTTCCGCCATCACAGTCTCATCAACCCTTCCTTCACATCTCTCAGGAATGTGGACCCTTTCCACCCAGGGTGCAACACATTTCTGAGAGGAATCATAATATCCCCCTTGTCCCTGTGCATTGCCAGAGAGGTTTCTGGAAGCCATTTTGGGGACTTGTCCTCAAAACACATAGTGTCTATATACTATGGTAACAACTAGGTTAAAAAAAATCTTTTTTTTTCCTCTTGTGTTGGAGATCAAACCCACTAACCACTGAGTATACCTCCAACCCCATTAAAAATAAGCTTGAAAAGGGGGGAAAAAAAAGCAAAGAAATGTGGTTAAGAGGGTTTTTTTCCCCTTTATTTTCAAAATTTTCTATACTGTGGCTTTCTTATTTTTATAATTAAATTTATGAAAAAATGCAGTGGATTGAACAAGCAATCTGTTGCTTCTCTGTGAGAAACAATAATAATACTGCATTTCCAAGGAGGTTTTTAAAAATTACCTTTATTATTAAAATTTTGGTAGAATCTACATAAAATTTACCATCTTAAACCTTTTGAGGGTACAGTTCATTGTCATTAAGTACTTTCATGTGGTTGTGAAACCATCATCACTGTTCTTCCAAACTTTTTCATTGTCCTAAACTGAAATCCTATATCCACGGCTCCTCCTTTGGCAACCACCGTTCCGCCTCTGTGACTTTGAGCGTTTGGTACCTCTTGTAAATGGGATCATACAATTCTTGCCCTTTTGTGTGTGTGGCTTTTTTTTACTTGGCATAATGTCTTTGGATTTTACCTTTGTCATGGTATATATTAAGGTTGGCTTCCTTTTTAAGGTTGAGTAATATCCCAATTGTGTATATCTATCTATGGCTCTATCTTTATCTATATCTACATCTTTACATCACATCTTGTTTTTCTCCATTCATCCATCAATGGCCAGTTGGGTTGTTTCTGCCTTTTGGCTATTGTTTAAACTAATGCTGCTAGGAAATTGGTTTACAGATATTGTTCGAGTCCTTGCTTTCCATTCTTTTGGAATTGAAATTCTAAATCCCAAATTGGAATTCAATTTCAAATTCTTTTGGAATGTGCTTAGAAGTGGAATTGCTGCCAAGGAGCATTCTAGAACTCATTTCTGGAACTTTTGACAGTTTAAATGGTTACTAGGGATTGAACCCAGGAGTGCTTAACCACTGAGCCTCATCCCAGCCCCTTTTATTTTTTATTAGTTGATGGATATAATACCTTTATTTTATTTATTTATTTCTATGTAGTGCTGAGGATTGAAACTAGTGCCTCACATTTGCTAGGCAAGCGCTCTGCCACTAAGCCCCAACTGCAGCCTCCCCAGCCCTTTTTATTTTTTATTATTTTTATTTATTTATTTTTTTAAAAAAAAGTTTTAAATATTTTTTAGTTGTAAAATAAATATAATTTTTTTTATGTGATGCTGAGGATCGAACCCAGGGCCTTGCACATGCTAGGCAAGTGCTCTACCACTGAGCCACAACCCCAGCCCCCTTTATTTTTTATTTTGAGACAGGGTCTCACTAAGTTGCTCAGGGCTTTGGTAAGTTGCTGAGGCTGGCACTGAGGTTGGTTATCGCCCCCAACAATCTTTTACTCTGATTCCACCTCTCCTTCCTGGAGGACCTAGAACGACACCAGGAGTCACTATTGATGAGAAGATGGGTGCATGTTTCTGAGATTTTGTTTAATCTTCGGAAAGTTATAGTTAATGATTTCCACATCAAGGGTTGCCCAGTATACCACCAATTTTGAATTTAAAACAGAGCAAATAAATGTGAACAAATAAATGTGTTTTTTTTTTTTTCATAAAAATTGTGCCTATAATTGTGGTATATATACACAATGGAAAGTTACTCAGCCATAAAGAAGAATGACTTTATGACATTTGCCAGTAAATGGATGGATCTGGAGACTGTCATGCTAAGTGAAATAAGCCAGCCCCCCAAACTAAAGGTCAAATGTTTTTGCTGATGTGTGGATGCTAACCCACAATAAAGTGGGGACGGGGGAGAAGAAGAAGAGAAGTTCAGTAGATTAGACAAAGGGGAATGAAGGGAAGGGAGGGGGATAGGCATAGGAAAGACAGTAGAATAAATCTAACATAATTTTCCTATGTACACATATGAAAATACCTAAGTAGCTCCCACCGTCGTGCCTACCCACAAGAATGAGGTCCTAATTAGAATAATATATATCCTATGCTTGTATAATTTTATCAAAATGCATTCTACTGTCATGTATAACTAGGAAGAACCAATAAAAAAATGGAATTGAAATACAGAGAAAAAAAATCATGTTTACTACTCGGTAATTATGTGATTTTACTTAATCAAATAATCTTTGCTTTGAGTGTTTCCTAGCCAAGTGTAAAATGTCTTTAAGAAGTACAAAAATGATAGAAGGTGTGAAAGAACTCTGAGAAACGTAGAAGAAACACCAATGAAAGATTGGAGATGAAAGACTGCAACGTGGAAGCCAAGCCGTACATTAAGAAAGATGGACAGACAGCGTTGGAAAAAGAACAACAACTCCTGGGTACAAGATGGCTGTTCCCTAGAAATGCTGGTTGGGTAATCAGTAGTCTGATTAATGTGGAAGATCACAGCCCAGTAAAAATGTGTTATGGCTGAGTGTCTTGCAGTGCAAGCTGGTGCGAATTAAGTGCTAAACACATAAAATAAATATATGAAACTAGTTGTATCTGCTGTAACTCACACCACTGCAGGAGCTTTTAAAAGTTGCTAATAAAATAATAATACATTTTATTTATCTGACTCTGTGTTTGAAAGGGCAACAGACTTTTTCCAGGTGGCCGTGCATCTTGCCTCCCAGGGTCCTGGGAGCTGTTCTGTCAAGCGTGGGCTATCTGGGGCCTTCGCCTTTTGCAAGTTGCCCCTTGTTCTGGCAGCAAGGGAGGTGTCTCAGGCTGAAGGAGGCGTCGTCTTGGCCCGACAACAGCCGCATGTCTAAGGCCTTGCCTGGGACATCTGCAGCTGTTGTTGGGAGGCAGAGGCTCCCTCTGCTCCTCTCATGACTTCCCTCAGGCTTGTGTCTTGGGCCGTGCAGACCACAGCCCTGGGCATTGTCCTTAAAGGTTCATTTACTTCCCTGACCCCAAACCCCTCACTTGCACTCCCTCCTCCTGTGTCCCACGTGGCCCAGGCGCTTCATCTCTGCCTGGCTGGGAGTTCTCCACCTGGCAGCCCATTCACTTACTGAGCCCAAGCACTCCACTCAGGTCTCCCAGGGATCACAATGGGCAGCCCAGGCTGAGAGTCACTGGCTCAGCCAAGTGCATGTCCCCGACGGAAGGAGAAAGAAAAGGAGTTCTCCTTGCACACTTCAGGCCTCTTTCACTGGCCACCCCACGGCCCTTAAGGACAGAGTGGGTCATCTTCTACTTGTTCCATCTGCGGTGCTGCCATAGGTACTGCTGTGGAGCAGACACACAGTCTTGTCAATAAAATAAAACTTAAATTTCTGATATTGGTCTAGCAGATTTAATAATCTGCACTCTCCTACCCAGACCCTCAAATGAGCCAAAGGCATAGAATTTGGAGAAAAACAAACAAAAACAGGATCGCAATCTGTGTTTGATGGCAAATGGCCCGGTGCTTCACTTCTGTGAGACTGAGACTTCCCAATGTGAAAATGGGAACAGGCGCTTTGGCACATCAGTCTTCCTTTGGTGGGAGCCTGGCGCTAAGGCTTGACATTTATCGTCCCCAGTTCTCTCTACAACCCTGTTAGGCAGATCTTTTGTTGACTTTTTTTTTTTTTTTGGTACAGGGGATTGAACCCAGGGGTGCTTAACAACTG
Organism: Spermophilus citellus; assembly: GCF_964194105.1. Taxonomy (NCBI): domain Eukaryota; kingdom Metazoa; phylum Chordata; class Mammalia; order Rodentia; family Sciuridae; genus Spermophilus; species Spermophilus citellus. Next base: position 33,813,803 of record NC_138199.1, on the reverse strand, counting down.
AGCCCCAGCCCCAGCCCCAGCCCTTTTTTAATTTAATTTAGAGACAGGGGCTTGCTGAGTGACTTAGGGCCTTGCTAAGTTGCTGAGGCTGGCTTTGAACTTGAGATTCTCCTGCCTCAGCCTCCTGAGCTGCTAGGGTTACAGGCATGGGCCACCGTGCCTGGCTTTTGTTGCCTTTTTACCAAGGTGAAAGGAGGTGAAGTAGAGGCACTTATGGAGGTCACACAGCTAGCTACCGTCTGAATGGGGATCTGCACCCCCATGTGATTAAACAGGGGCAGCTATGGAATCAGATGAGGTTCACATCCCGGCTCCACCTGTTGCCAGCTGGGTGATCTTGGGCGTGGCATGTCACCCCTCCACTCTTCACTCTCCTCTATTGCACCCCTGAGAATGCTCTCTTCTCCCTGAACTTCTTTGAGGCGATAGAAGGGGTCAGGAGAGCAGAGCAAGAGGCCACGGTGGCAGCTGCCCAATCCCAAGCTGGGAGAGTGAACTTCTACCCCTTTCCAGACTGGGATTTCCTCCAGGTGGGGACTCCAGGCAGGAGAACACGTCTGACTGTGGATAAACAAGTCCACGGTTGACCAGGCACATAGACTTTGATCAACCTCAGCGAGAGAAGCCATAGAACCACACATTCCCTTGAGTGAGCAGGCTCCAGTTAATCCTTTATTATAGGCACTTCAGACGATATTGTGCCACAAACTACTCTAAAAACCCTCCCCAGAGCTTCCCCTAGGGTAGAGTCACCAATTTAAAGCCCCGTTTGGAAGGATTACTTTATTTGCATATGGTTTTCCTCATTGTGGTACTGAGCTGTACATTGGGGGACTCCTGGCCAGTGCTACCAGTTGCAGGGCACCAAGATTTAGCCTCTACTGACTCCTAACCCTATTGCTTAAACTTCCTGTGTTCCAGGTGGTCACAAAAACACTAATGTGTTGAGGTTCCTTTCTTTTGAATTTTCTGTTTCTCCACAGGCTCCTCTAGATCTTTACCTTGAGTTTACTAACCTCTCACTTTATATTTCTGTTGACTTATTCCCATGCCCTCCCTTCATTCTGGATCACCAGCTGCCCCTTCCCAGCAATACTGTCACCCAACACCTACCTTACAGGTTGTAGTGAAGAGTAATTGAGATAACATGTGTAAGTACCAGGCACACAGTAAACACTTATACAAATTAGCTATAATTATGTAAACAACAGTCATCCTGTGTGTGTGAGCTATAAATCAGGAAGTTCAAAGTACACAGAAAATGCTCAGTAAGCTGAAAATTATTAAACAGTGACTGGTTACTACTATGGCCTGTCTGGGAGTCCAGTGTCCCTGCCTAACACCTTTATTTACTTATTCACCAAACATTTGTTGAGATTGGCAACGGCTGTTTGTCATATCCACAACTGCCCAATGTCTTATTTGTTTTAGTTAGTCTTTTAACAAAATCTTAATTGTGTTTAAATATGTATAATATAAAATATATCGTCTTAACTTTTTTTTTTTTTCTGTTCTGGGGATTGAAGCCAGGGGTGCTCTACACCGAGCTATATCCCCAGCCTTTATTATTATTATTATTTTAATTTTGAGACTTGCTAAATTGCTCAGGCTGGCCTCTAACTGGCAATCCTCCTGTCTCAGCCTCCCTAGTAGCTGGGATTCCAGGTGTGTGTCTTTCTTTGGAGAGGTACCAGAGAAAGAAAGCACAGCAGGTTCCCCCCGGGGTTACTTCCTGACCTGCGAAGACCTTGGCATCCTCAGCTTTCCCTCTGCAGGATTGGGCCTGGCTTTCCATTTTGTACCTCCCGAGATGATTGAGCCCCTTTTCTGTGCCAGGATCATCCTGGAAACATGAAGATTATTAATAAGCAGGACTCAGCCCAGTGGAAGTGAGCAAATAGGGCGGAGCCTCAACTGGGAGCTACTGAGAGACCTTTTTTTTTTTTCCTTAATATTCTTATTGTGGTCTCTTAAGCCTTATCTCACATGTCTTCTCTCAATTTTGGGGACTCTCCAAGGGAGGCTCACATGTTCCATACGGGTTGCCATTTGTCATTCCCACCATCCCTGCAGAGGACATAGGCCAGCAGGCACGTCATGCCTTCTGTCCAGTCAGTGTGTCTCTTACTCCTGCAGACTTAGCAGAGGAACTTCTTTCCCTTTCAGATGAATATCTGCAGCCCATTCTTCACATCCTGGGATGACCAGAATGACAATGGGGATGTCCACTCCTTGTCCCCTCCCTCCTTGGTGTGTGTTTGCTTTGACAACACGTCATGACTGTCCCTGAAAACTCAATGGTCCAGCCTCAGCCATTGTGGCCTCAGTCTTGTGTAGCACCTTGGGGTGGGGGTGGGAGTGCTCTAGGTGTCACTACACTGATGTCCATCCCAGGGTCCTTGTACTGTCTCTTTTCCAGTTCTAGGTGAAGACCAGGCCTGCCTCAGTTTCTCGTCTCCTTGAGTGTTGCCTACATGAGACGACATCTTCCTGGGCCCAAGAGATGGTTCTCTGGTGCAGGACAGTCCAGACCCAGGCCTAGTGCGAGAAGTGTTTTCTGCTTGCACGGATACTCTCTCTCCCGGCATCTCCTGGACTCATTTGGTCCCTGGGAGCCAAGGCTGTCTCCACTGTCTCCATAGCTACAGGGGCATGTGCCTTACATCTTTACCAAAGAGAGATATAGGAGTGAATTTTTCCTAAAATAAAAGGCCATCTTCTCCCAGAGGTGAATTCAATTCTTGTAAAAAGAGAGATCAGCTTGAAGCTGTGAAAACACAGTTTCCCTCCCACTCCCAACCTGCAGAGGTTTCAGGGGTGAATTTTCGGTTAGTGTTGCATCTCTGTTTCCTGTGTTGCCCTCTGCATGGGCCAAATCATGCCCACCCCCCACCTCCCACGTGATTCATATGTTGAAGTCCCAACCCCTAGAACCTCCCCACGCGACTGTATTTGGAGATGGAGGCTCTAAAGAGGTAATGAAGGTACAACATGGTCATTACCAAATTATGGTGGGTCCTAACCCAATGTGAATTTTGTCCTTAGAAGAAGAGATTAGGACACAGAGGAAAGACTTTGTAAAGACACAGGGTGAAGATGGCCATGAGAGAGGCCTCAGGACACACCAACCCTACTGGCGCCTACTGTGGGGAAATAACTCTCTGTTGTCAAGTCGCTCAGCTCTGCGGTACTTGTTACAGCAGCCCTAGCAGGCGATCATATCCTCTCCTTCCGCAGTCTTTGCAAAAAGCATCTCCCCATGAAACACTGTGCACACATCTGGAGATCTGACACACTCTCCTGCCAACAGTCTGGAGGGTCCAGGAGGGAGCCTGCTACTTCTACATCTGTTCCCATCTGGGAGGGCATCTTGGTCAGGTGTATAGATTCAGAAGGGACATGTAGGAGTAGGAAAGACAGAAAGGGACAAACACCATTCAATTTTTTTAGGGGGGCAGTACCAGGAATTGAACTCAGAGGCATTCGACCACTGAGCCACATCCCCAGCCCTATTTTGTATTTTATTTAGAGACAGGGTCTCACTGAGTTGCTTAGCGCCTCATTTTTGCTGAGGCTGGCTTTGAACCCGTGATCCTCCTGCCTCAGCCTCCTGAGCCGACGGGATTACAGGCGTGTGCCACCACACCTAACCAAACACCATTCTTGTTGGTCATAAAAGTTGATTTCACTCTGGCCTCAGATAGGGAGGGATCCTCATTTCTCACAACTATAAGATGCCAGCAGATCAGACACTCTAAAATCATGCCACCTAACATGGGAGTTGTCAGTCACGTGTGCCTATTGAGCACTCGAGATGTGGTTACTCCAAATTGAGACGTGCTCTAAGTGTAAAATACATGAAGACTTTGGTGGAGGAAAAAAAAGCAAAAAATCGTATTTATAATTTTTTTTGTATTGGTTATGTGTTAAAATAATATTTTGGCTACATTAGGTTAATTAAAATACTCCTTTAACATGAACTTCACCTGGTGCTTTTTACCTTTTTAGTGAGTGGTTACTAGAAAACTGTCAGTTCCATAGACGGCTTGCAATATGGGCCGTGCTGCTGTAAAGAAGGTCTGCACCCAGCCACCTGGCTGCACAGATCACCTTCTGCAAGGGCCACCAGCACTCCTGAGGTTCACAGCCGGTTGCCACTTGCTTAGGGCCAAGAGTAGAAAGGAGACTTGGTCCCTGCCCCATGGGGATCTAAGTCCCCAGTGCAGGTGGGGAATGCCCTGGCGAGGGCCAGGGGTGCAGCTCATCCTTGTTTGGTGATGCCCCACCCCCGCCCTTGCCTGTTTACATTTTATCCTTTTACATTACTGTGGTCATCAGCTACTCTCAGACCTCTGGCTCCTGTTCCACAGCCTGTTATTGCTCTCACCACTTTGCCTTGGCTTCCTTGAGGGAACAGACTCTGGGTTCCTTCTCCTGGGCTCTCCTGGCCCAGGGCTGCCCACCATGCTCATGGCCCCCACAGTTTGCCTCCATCACCTGGTGCTCACCGAGCTCTTGTTTAGGATGCAAGATGTTGACCTCAGCCCACGCGATTGGGAGAGAAGGCCGGGAAAAGCAGGAGCACCCTTCCAGGAAGGGGCCTGTGATCTATGTTGAAGGAATTCTATAAAGGAACAAATTCAGGGCCCAGTCACCCTGGAATAGATCCTTACTTAACCTCCTGACCTTGCATATGGAGCTCTGTCAGGCTACTGCTCAGCATGGATAACTCAACTTTCATGTGATAAATTTCAGAAGCCCAGGGGGAATGTTGCAAAGACTGGGAATGTGTGAATTGATGAAATTGAATTAATTAAGAAATAAAATCTAGAAAATGTGGAAATAACAAAGGGAGGCCAGACTTCTGGTGGTCACTCTGGGGAGCGAGGAAGGTGAAAGAGGACACTTCAGATTCCTGCCTGTGATGTTCCAACCTCCAGACACTTTGCTCTTGGGCTCTGAGCCAGGCTGTCACCTCTAGACCCTCCCACACCTCTGTACCTTTGCTCACACTGTACCCTCCTCCTGGGACACCTTTCTAACCCATGTCTGCTCCTTCAGAGACATTCAGGGGCTGCATAATGTCTTGGTCAATGAGGGATTGCATACACGCTGTTAGTCCCATAAGGTGACATCACCTGGTGACATGGTAGCCATCTTAGTTTGTGTTTGCACAGTGAGGAGACTGGCTGAAGATGTGCCACTCAGAACATGTCCCCATTGTTAAGCATTGAACAACTATATGTAAGTCCTCCCTTTAAGTCGAAGTACCAATGTTGATGTCTCAAAGTGGTCGCTGATCCATAACAGGAGAGGATGCCTCTCTTTCAGGGACACCTTGTTTCTGTTCATTGAGTGTCTTCACTCTCCTCCCCCTTTGGCCTTGTATCATGGTTATTGCTATCTACTTCTCCCAGATGGGGGACTCTTCTGGGGGCAGCATTGTGCTTGATCCCTCTCTCTGTTCTTACAGGGTCAAGCACAGTGTCTGGCCCTGATAGTTACATTTTCATTCTGTTGTTAACATTCACTTCTATCATAGCATTTCTTGCTCTGGGTATTGTTTTAATGTCTTCCGGTCCTGATGAGCTTTTCACCTCCATTGAGTGCCGACTAGGTACAGGGAGAAACCAAGGACAATCCCAGATTGTACAATCCTGAAGGAGAGCTTGGAGTAGTAGAAGAGACCATTATTGTGGGCATTATTGTAAATGAATCAGCAAACATGTGTCCAGGATGGTGGGGGGACAAAGGGTGGAGGCCAGTTCTGCTCTTAAGGAGAGTCAGCTTGGAGTAGGGCTTCTTTTTTTTAAAACTGGGGTTCAAACCCAGAACTTTGCACATGCTAGGCACTCCACCACTGAGCCATATCCCCAGATCCGTCCTTCAAGACCTTGAGAGTTGTAGGCCCAGAGATTCTTGGGTAGGGACTGGAGATGGGCTACTTGGTGAGGTGAACCAGCCCACATAGTCGGAGAAAAGTCAGGGGCTTGTAACTTGTCAGCCTGTATCCCAGATACTTGCAATCCTTGCTGTGGAACAATGTGCAGAAAAGGCTTGTTGACGGAGTGGTCCACTGAATGAACGTGGCCTTTCTATCTTTGAGAGTCAGGAACCAGATTGACTCATTTATCTCTTGGTTAATTTTAGATGACCTCCTAGGGTTTACAATACTTTCGCTCCATGTTTTGTCCTAGAGTAACCAGGGAACTTGTTATAGAATGTCCTTGGGTCCCTCTCCTAGAGATTCAGATTCAGATTAGGTCTGAAGTAGGATCTGGAATCTAAATCTATGCTTAACAAATGTCCTAGAAAAACCTGTGATCAGGCAAATTTGGGAGACTGCCATGAGCAGGAAGGTAAGCCTGATCTGGGTGCTTATTAAAAACACAGTCCTGGGGCTGGGGTTGTGACTCAGTGGTAGAGTGCTCACCTAGCATGCAGGAGGCCCTGGGTTTGATCCTCAGCGCCACATAAATGTAAAATAAAGATATGGTGTCCACTTAAAACTCAAATATAAATATTAAAAAAAATACAGTCCTAAACTGGGTGTGGTACACATCTGTAATCCCAGTGACTTGCGAGGCTCAGATAGCACAACACTAAATTCGAGAACAACCTCAGCCACTTACTGAGATTATGCCTCGAAAGAAAGAAAGAAAGAAAGAAAGAAAGAAAGAAAGAAAGAAAGAAAGAAAGAAAGAAAGCATGGCAGTGGGAGGGAGGCTGAGGATGTGGGTTCAGCAATAAAGCATCCCTGGGTTCAATCTCTCGTACCAAAATAATAATAATAATAATAGTAGTAGTAGTAGTCGTCCTAGGGAGATGGCTCAGTGATAGACTAGGTTCAATTCTCAGTACAAAAACAAAAATAAAAACAAAAAAGTCCTGGAACTCACCTATAGCTATTACAGAATCTTTGGGCAGGTTGTAATCCTGGCTTCTCATTAGAACCTCTCAAAGAGCATTAAAGTGGTCTGGGGTAGGGCCCCATCATCTGTTTTCCTTAAAATCTCCCCAGAGCTGCTGAGATGTACTTTGGGCTGAGACCTGCTCGGTGAACCTCGAGTCCTGGCCTTTCCCTCACACTATAGGCTATTTCAGCCCAGGTGGGACTTCAGTACCCCTCAAGTGACATGCTGAAGATCAGCTTTTCTCACCTGGGCCCGCACACCAGAGTCACCTTGGGGAGCTTTCAAGTCCTAATACCCAGTGCCCCGGGGCCCACTAAGGTAGAACCCACGTGGCGGGGGGCAGAGCGGAGAGGCTGGGAACTGTCATTTTAAAAAAGCTTGCTAGTTATTTCTAACAGGTACCGAAGGGCGAGGTCCTTGGAAGGTGGCCGTGAGTGGGCAGGTAGGCGGGCGATACCAGAGTACTCACAGCTGATGGCTTTGTGAATCTCCGATGACAGGCAGTGAGATCTGGGCGTCGGTCACAGCCCCAGTGTTGAGTCAGGGATCAGCACACCCTCCAGGCTCAGTAACTGTGCTTCTGCCTTTAAAGATGGGCCAGAGCCTGGGGGTCAGGGCCTTTCTGGGCCACCCTTTCCCCCGTGAGCTGGTATTTTCACTGCAGATCCCTCAGCCTGATGGCAAGAGTGTGGAGGAGGAAAGTCTGTTTCTTGGCCAGGCCTCACTTTGGCTCTGTCTCCATCATTTTCGGGGAGCAGCAGGTACTTCGGGTCTCGCTGCTCTTCTGAGTGGATCGTCCTTTCTTCCAGGCGCTTCAGAGAGAGCCTCAGTCTTCTCATTCTTTCTCTGGGACTGTTGCGTCCTTGCATCGAAGGCCCAGCCTCCATCTGGGATTTGGGACCTCGGCCAGAAGGTCCAATTTAGGAGTCTGCTCATGCACAAGTTGGTTTGCTCAGTGAGTCTCTGCTGGGTGTCCTCTGCGCGCTGTGACGCTATGCAGGGCGTTAGAGATGAAGGGAGATAAATGGTACTTTGGAGATACTACAGAACACTAATGAAAACTGAGAAGGAGGAATTAATTCTGGTGTGTGTGCTTTGGGAAGTCCTCTCCAAGGAGGTGACATTTGCCCTGGGTTTTGAAAGGTGACTAGGAGCCATGCCACAAAGGGAGAATCACCTTACGGTGTGTCTCAGCCTTTCCTTGCATTAGAACCACCAGAATCCCCTGGGGAGCTTAGGCTGCCTCCAGACCATTAAATAAGAACCTTGAGCTGAGATCAATAGGTCTGTTTGTTTGTTTGTTTATTTATTTATTTATTTTGTACCAGGGATTGAACTCAAGGCCACTTAACCACTGAGTCCCATCCCCAGTCCTTTTTTTTGTATTTTATTTAGAGACAGGGTCTCACTGAGTTGCTTAGGGCCTTTCTAAATTGCTGAGGCTGGCTGTGAACTCATGATCCTCCTTCCTGAGCCTCCTAAGCTGTTAGAAACCATGGAATTAGGGGAATGAAAGTTAAGGCCACTTTTAAAAAAACAAACAGCATGGCTTGACGGTCACCTTCCAAATTGCAAGCTCCCCTCCAGCCTTCCCTTGCTGACTGCTCTAAGACAGCCACGCTCATTTATTTGGACCACTGATAATTCAACAAGTATTTATGGAGTGCCTACTATCTGCTAGGTGCTGGGAACCCAGCAGTGAATAAGATAGCATCCTTGCTCTCAGGGACTTATTGCCTTGTGAGGAAGTAGGACACACATTTCTCATGCAGTATTAGGAGTAGGAACGTGAAAGCCCACACTCAGGGTACCCAGTGACATCTTGCAGAAATTAGGGATAGTTTCCCAGAGGAAGTGGCCTTAAGGAGTGTTATGGTTTGACTCTGGAACGTCTCCCACAGTCTCAGGTGTTGAAGGTTCCGTCCTCAGTGCAGCAGTGTTCAGAGGTGGGGCTTCTGAGAAGTGATCGGATCACGAGGGCTCTGATCTCTTCAGTGGATTAATCCATTGATAACTGGATTAATCCATTGACTACTGGGAAGTGGTAGTTTGGTAGATAGTGGGGTATGACTGGAGGAAGTAGGTCACGGGGATGTACCCTGGAAATGCATTTTTCTCCTCAGTGCCTCCCTCTCTCTCTCTCTCTCTCTCTCTCTCTCTCTCTCTCTCTCTCTCTCTATCTATCTCTCTATCTCTCTCTCTGCTTCCCAGGTCCCATGAGCTGAGCAGCTTTCCTCCATCATGTCGAGCTACTATGATGTTCGGCCTCAGCTCAGGCCCAGAGCAACAGAACCAGCTGACCAGAGACTGAAATTTCTGAAACTGTCAACCAAAATAAACCTTTCCTCTTTTTAAGTTGTCTGTCAGGTATTTTGTCACAATGACGAAAAGCTGACTAACACAAGGAAATATCTGGAAGAGTTGGTGAGGCAGGGGGTTGCAAGGAAGAGATGGAAACACAGATAGAGGAAACTGTGTTTGCAGAAGCCGGAGGCAAAAATGAGCATGGTGAATTCCAGGAATTAAAAGTATTTACCCTGGCTGGAGTGTGAAATGTGATGTGGGGAGGGATAAGGAAGAAGTGGAAGAAACAAGCTGAGGCCTCCGAAGCTGAGGTGTGGAGGCCGAGGTGTGGAGGCTGTGCTTCATGCTGAGGATGGTGGGGAGCTCCTGAGATGTTTGGAAGCAGGGAAGTGCCCTCCAGCTTTGTGTGCACCTGTGCAGTTCCATTCGATTGCAGGTGTGCTGCAGAAATCATCGTGGGAGATAGTAATAAGCTTCAGCAGGGCCACTGGGAGCGAGAAACAGATGGGGGCAAGGAAGAGGCTCTTTGGAGTTTTTGTTCTGGGTGGCTCTTCCCTCTCTGGGCACCTGTTCTGCAAAATCTAGCTGCTCTGGTTTTCCTGGATGGTCAGCCTGCTTCCCTCAGCCCAGGGCTGTGCGGGGCCTCTCTCTGCTGTGTCCTGAAACCTGTAGTGATGAGGTGTTCCCTCAGCTCAGGAATCACATCTTTCTGTATGGCAAGACCCTTCTTGTTTTCTGTTGCTAATGCTTAACTGTTGTTTATTATTAGCTTTGTGGCTAGAGAATGTTGTCCTTCCTATTTCTGTTTTGACAGATTTAAAAAGATATACCTTGAGGGGCTTGGATTGTAGCTCAGTGGTAGAGTACTTGCCTTGCATGCATGAGGCACTGGGTTCTATCCTCAGCACCACATAAAAATAAATAAATAAAGATATATATATATATATATATATATATATATATATATATATATATATATATATATATAAAAGATATACCTTGAGACTTAATATGTGGTTCATTTTTTGGTGTGATTTGAATTTTTAAAAAGACAGGCTTGATTTTTAGAGTATAGGGTTTGAGGTACTATTTTATTAGTTCTGTTATTTGGGTCTTCTTGGTCTTGTTATCCACTTGATCTGACATGGACTGAGAGGTCATTTAAATTTCATCATACATGGGCTTCTCTGAGTTTTTGATTTATATTGATGATGTTTTGTTATTTTGTGCATAAGTATCTTTTCATGATTTTAACCTTTACCATTATAAAATACCCTTCTTTATTTCATTTGTGTATTTGTTCCATCCTAAAGCCAACTTGTTTAATATTATAATCTTAATTCTTCTTTTTCTTTGCCTTTGCCTAGTAATCTTTGCTTTCTTGCAAAGATTTTCTTCCATTCTGTAAACTCTCTCTTTAGGTTCTTGATTATTTCCTTTGCTGTGAAGAAGCTTTTTAGTTTGATACCACCACATTTATTGATTTTGGTGATGAGGGGTGGGTACTGAGGATTGAACTCAAGGGCATTCAAATACATATATTTGATCTCTCTCTTTTTCTCTGTTTTTGGTAGTAGAGATTGAACCCCAGGGGTGCTTAACCACCAAGTCATATCCCCAGCCCTTTTTAATATTTCATTTAGAGGCAGGGCCTCGCTAAGTTGCTTAGGGTCTTGCTAAATTGCTGAGGCTGGCTTTGAAGTTGCTATCTTCCTGCTCAGCCTCCAGAGTTCATGTGATCACATGTGTGTGCCACTACGCCCAGCATATCTCTCTTTCTCGTTCTCTCGCTCTCTCGCTCTCTTGCTCTCTCTCTCATATGTTGTGTTTTTAAGATATTTTTACTTGTTCTTTTTATCTATACATGACAGTAGAATGCATTTTGACATATCATATACAAATGGAGTATAACTTTCCATTTTTGTGGTTGTACATGATGTGGAGTTGTATATGTTCATATATGAACATAAGAAAGTCATGTCAGGTTCATTCTACTGTCTTTACTATTCCCATCTCCCTTTCCCTTCCCACAAGGCCTCCCCTGGCTCATCTGGTAGAACCCCATCCCCTCGCCTATTATGACTCAGCGTCTGCATATCAGAGAGAACATTCGGCCTTTGGTTTTTTGAGGGATTGGCTTATTTCATTTAGCACAATAGTCTCCAGTTCCATCCTTTTACCAACAAATGCCATAATTTCATTCTATATGGCTGAATAATATTCTACTGTGTATATGTATCACATTTTCTTTATCCATTCATCTGTTGAAGGGCACCTAGATTAGTTCCATAGCTCAGCTATTGTGAATGGAGCTGCTATAAATAGTGATGTGGCTGCATCACTATAGTATGCTGATTTTAAGTCCTTTAGGTATATATATGGAGGAGTGGGATAGCTGGGTCAAGTGGGTCCCATTCCAGGTTCTCTGAGGAATCTCCATACTGCTTTCCAGAGTGGTTGCACCAATATGCAATCCTACCAGCAATGTAGGATAATCCCACAGCCTTGTCAATATTTATTGTTACTTGTATTCTTGATAATTGCCATTCTGACTCAAGTGAGATGAAATCTTAGTGTAGTTTTGATTTGCATTTCTCTAATTGCTAGAGATGTTGAACATTTTTTCATATATTTGTTGACTGATTGTATTTCTTCTTCTGTGAAGTGTCTGTTCAGTTCTTTTGCCCATTTGATGATTGGGTTATTTGCTTTTTGGTGTTAAGTTTTTTGAGTTTATATATCCTGGAGATTAATGCTCTATCTGAGGTGCAGGTAGCAAAGATTTTCTTTCATTCTGTAAGCTCTTTCTTTAGGTTCTTGATTATTTTCTTTGCTGTGAAGAAGCTTTTTAGTTTGATACCATCACATTTATTGATTTTGGTGGTGCGGGATGAGTACTGAGGATTGAACTAGGGGCACTCGACCACTGAGCCACATCCCCAGCCCTGTTTTGTATTTTATTTAGAGACAGGGTCTCACTGAGTTGTTTAGCACCTTACTATTTCTGAGGCTGGCTTTAAATTTGTGATCCTCCTGTCTCAGCCTCCCAAGCTGCTGGGATTAAAGGCATGCACCACCGTGCCCAGCTCCATTTATTGATTCTTGATTTTACTTCTTGTGCTTTAGGAGTCTTTTTGAGGAATTTGGTTCCTGTATTAACATGATGGAGATGGGCCTACATTTTCTTCTAGTAGGTGCAGTCTCTCTGCTCTAATGCCTATGTCCTTGATCCACGTTGAGTTTGAGTTTTGTGCAGGGTGGGAGATAGGGGTTCAATTTCATTCTGCTCATATGCATTTCCAGTTTTCCCAGCACCATTTGTTGAAGAGACTATCTTCAATGTATGTTTATGGCACCTTTGTCTAGTATGAGATAACTGTATTTATGTGGGTTTGTCTCTGTATCTTCTATTCGTACCATTGGTCTACATGTTTCTTTTAGTGCCAATACCATGCTGTGTTTGTTACTATAGTTTTGGTATTGTGATGTTTCCTGCTTCATTTTTCTTGCTGAGGATTACTTTGGCTATTTTTCCAAATGAATTTCATGACTATCTTTTCTACTTATATGAAGAAGGTCATTGGAACCTTGATAGGAATTGCATTAAATCTGTATAGTGCTTTTGGTAATATTTTTATTTATTTATTTGTTTATTTATTTATTTATTGTGGTGCTGGGGATTGAACCCAGGGCCTTGTGCATGCAAGGCAAGCACTCTACCAACTGAGCTATATCTCCAGGCCCTAGTATGGCCATTTTGACAATATTAATTCTGCCTATCCAAGAACATGGCACCCAGCATATCTTGTTTTGATAAACAAAATTGTGATTCTCTTTCAGATAGTAAAAAGCCTAATGTAACTTCATAATTTGGGGGTACCCCCTTCCACCTCTGTTGCACTTTTTCCTTTCTCTCTCCCCTTACTTCATGAAACCACTGGATACTTTCAATCTTCAGCTGGTACCAGCTGTTGAGGGTGACAGTTTCTGGACTGGTTCTGTACCCTTGGGTGAGTTCTGCATGGTCATGTTCAGTGCAGTTCTTTAGAATGAGGAGTAGAGGTTTTCTGTTGTTTTCCAGCTCTGAGTCATTGTCCAGAGATCTGAGGTCAAGTCCTAGCCAGTTCCTACTCCAGATGTGGAGCAAAGGGAAGCAGTTGGTGCTTCTAGTTCTATCCAAGGTAGGGAAGATCAGCTCCTCATGATTAGTACTAACCATCTAGACAGTAATAACCCCAGAATGTGGAAAGAAAATGGAGTGATTCAGCGTAACAAGCACCCATCAGGAGCTCCATGTGTGTGAGGCACTGTCCTTTGTGAGGATGCGAAGATGAAAGGAGCGGTCCCTGTCCTCAGGTAGAGACCTCATGCACAGAACCAGACCTTATAGTGCTGCTTCTGCTGCGGTTACCCCTAGGTGCATATAAAACAAATAGGGATCCTGAGAATGGAGGGACTGGGGTGGCAGGGGGCTTGGGCAAGTAGTGCAGGTCGGGTGTGGTGGAGATGGCCAGCTGTCCATGAGAAAGACATGCTCCCGTTCTGCAAGGTAAAGCCAGGGATGCCGTTCCCTCCTCGAATCCAGAGTGCCCAGCTGGTTGCTCCTGTCAATAAACTGTGACAACAATGACCTGAGTCACCTCCAGGATGGAACTGCGAAGAAGGGAGTGTGGCTCCACTTTCTCTTCTATTGGCTGGAAGGAGAGGCCACCAGGTAGCAGAAGCCCAGGTACCAGGATCATCCCAAAGAGGGAAGCTGGGACCTGGGGACGTCACTCAGTGTTTGAGTGTTTACCTGGCACGCGTGAGGCCCTGGCTTCAATCCCTACTACTGCAAAGACCAAGGAGGGAAGCTGTCTGCCAACCAGGCACACCTATTTTGGAGTGTTACTGGAGGGAAAAAATAAATTCCTATTTTTGGAGGAAGCCACTGATAGACAGGCCTGAGAAGAGTGAGGGTTACCAGAATTAAAATGGAAGAGTTCATGGAGGAAATCTTCAGCTGATATCTGCTGCTGGGGGTGATATGGAGGAAGTAACATTTGACCAGGCATTACTACTACAGAGAATTTTTTATTTTTGGTACCGGGCCCCCCCGGAACTCAGGGGCACTTGACCACTGAGCCACTTCCCCAGCCCTATTTTGTATTTTTATTTAGAGACAGGGTCTCACTGAGTTGCTTAGTGCCTCACTTTTGCTGAGGCTGGCTTTGAACTTGAGATCCTCTTGCCTCAGGCTCCTGAGCTACTGGGATTACAAGCATTTGCCACTGCACCTGGCACTACAGAGAATTTTGAGAAACAGAAAGGAGGAGAGAGAATTCTAGATGGAAGATACCAGGGTAAGCAGAAGTAAGTCTTTTCCAGAGAGCATCCTCAGTGGGGCTCACAGAGGAAGACGGAAAACTGAGTTGGGACAGATGATGGCCTGTCTTGAAAGAGAGACAAAGAAATGTGAAAGAAATGGGGAGCCACAGAAGGTACTCAGGCACTAGAACAAATGCATCAGGGAGTTTTGACAGACATGAGAGTCAGATTCAGTGTACCGCAAAGGTCCAGTTTTAAGACCGACTTGAAATTGAGAAGTATCTTTAAACAAGTGGCTAAAAAAAAAAAACTCTTTTTCTTATAGAAAATTTCAAGCATATACAAAATTACAGACTTAAACAACGAGTCCCCGTGTCTCTGTCACCCAGCCTCAATACTTACGACCTTGTGGTCAGTCTTGCTTTGTCTATAATCCCACCCACATACCTTCTCCAGTGTTGTTTTGCAGCAAATATCAGGAATTACCTTATCTGCAAATACTTACATGTTTCCCAAAAGACAAGGACTCTTTTTTATATATATTTATTTTTTAGTTTTAAGTGGACACAGTATCTTTAGTTTATATTTATGTCGTGCTGAGGATCGAACTCTGTGTCTCAAGTATGGAGGCCAGCACTCTACCATTGAGTCACAACCCCAGCCTCAAGACAAGAACTCTTAAAAACAAAACAAACAAACACACCTGTAATCCCAGCCAAGCAGGAGAATCAAGGCCAGCCTCAGCAATTTAGGGAGACTCTGTCTCGAAATAAAATATAAAAAGGGCTGGGGATGTAGCTTAGAGGTAAAGCAACCCTGGTTGCAATCTCCAGGGTCACAAACACAAAAAATAAAATAATAAACAAACAAAATATATATCATTATTGCAACCTAGAAAAAAAAAATGAACAGAAGTTGGGCTCTGTGGCGCATGCCTGTAATCCCAGTGGCTGGGGAGGCTGATGCAGGAAGATCACGAGTTCAAAGCCAGCCTCAGCAACTTAGTGAGGCAACTAAGCAACTCAGTGAGACCCTGTCTCTAAATAAAATATATTTTTTAAAAAAATTAGCAGTTAAGCACTTCTGGGTTCAATTCCTGGTACCAAAAAAAAAAAAAAAAAAAAAAAAGAACCGATTTTTTTTTTTTTTGGCGGGGGGCGTACTGGGGATTGAACCCAGGAGTGCTTAACTATTAAGCCACATCCCTGAATCTTTTTATTTTTTATTTTGAGACAGGGTCTCACTAAGTTGCTTTTAGCCTCACTGAGTTGCTAAGGCTGGTCTCGAATTTGCAATCCTCTTGCCTTGGCCTCCAGAGTCTCTGGAATTCTTTAATATCATCCAATCTCCAGTAAAATGTTCATATTCTAATTGCCTTATAATATTAATAATTAAAAAAATAGAATGTGTATTCAAAAACGTTTAAAAGATGCCTCCTTCCATCTGGAAAGCCGTCTCTATTATTCTAGAGACCACGTCAGGGTCTGCTGAGAGCATTGCAGGTGGCACTAGTTTTCCAACCTCTGGTCACTTGATCCTGCGTTTCCCTGGCAATGGTGGAGGGAACCAGCTGCAGCTCTGGCTCCATCTCGCAACCAAGTCAAGTTCAGACAAGTCTGCTGAGCAGGTGGGGCCCCGAGGCAGAGCCCATCGGAAGGAGGGAGGCATCAGGGGGGGCTTCTTGATTCTCATGCCCTCATGGGTGGAGGGAGGAGCAACTCTGAGTACCCAGTGGTCACTATTCCTCTGACTTGTCTTCTGACGTAGTCCCATTTGGAGTGAAAACTGGGAGGTCAGAGTATCTCACAGCTCTTTAAGATGTGAGGGGCACAAGCTGACCAGAGCTGGACCCCTGTAACAGAGTGTAACCTGGGCAAGGGGCATGGTGAGGTGCTCTCTTCAGGGTGTCCTGGATCAGAGGCTGACTGTGCAGGGCAGGGTTGGGGACAGGGTTCCTTGGGGGGAGGGCAAGGTTGTCATAAGGTAATCCCCAGAAGCAAAGGAAGGGAAGAACCCTCAAATTCCACCCAGACAGTGACCCCACGTGTTTGTGAACCCTCTGAGATGGCCTTAGAGGACCACAAGCTGCTGAACAAGGGTGGAAAGAACGTAGACTGAGACTTGCTTAGTGCACAGAAGCACCTCTGAGAAGGTTAGATCCCACCTTCCATGCATGAGAACTGAGGTCAGAGGGTGAGATGTCCCAAGGAGTAAGCGAGGTGCCTTTAAATCCACATCGAGTCTCTCTCAAGCTGCCCACATTAAGGGGGTCTTTTGGGGGAACAGCACTCACACCCTGTGTCTGCCTGAGACCTGCTGGGGACCATGAAGATGTTGCTCATCTTAACCATTCGACCACCCCAGAAGGAACTTCAATCCTACTCCACGGGTAGGGAAATGAGGCTCAGTTTTACTGATTCCAAAGCCCATGATCAAGGTCAAAATAGTTTCTGTGGCTATTTCCTGGGAAAACTTGGCTTTGATTCATGGTTCCGGAAATAGATTGTGTGTGGAGTTTCATTTCAGGGTTCAGAGCATCAGCTTGGTTCTTTCCCATTTGGGCTTTAAATTTTAGTTTCAGCCCTTGCTCCTTGAAGTCCCTGGTTCTTCATAAATATTAAATAGGTTGAACGCTGTGAAGGCGGCTTGTCGTTCTTGGGCATCTGGAGGCGGCCAGCATTCTTCTCTGACCTGTGGCTCAGGGAGGGTGATGGCCCGTGTCCTGTGAGAAGGACAGCAGCTGTGGGGTGTGACCGATGAGCCACCACTAATATTAAAGTGGCTGTGTCTGAAAAACGACTTTTGCTTGGAAGCCATTGGGTGGCCTCCTGTGCAGGGTGACATTCCACACACTCAGGCAGACAATTCCTCCGTCTCCTCGGCTCCTTCCAGTTCCAGGGCCGGGACTGGGCCAGGAGGCGCTTCTCAGCCAGACCCCCTCGGGCGCCTTCAAAGGAGTTTCCCCACCCGGATCTGACTCAGAGAGTGGGGAGAAAAGCCAGAGGAGGAGCCAGACACAGGCCTGGGCAAAACTGGGAGAAACTGGAGGAAAGAATGACAGCACCCAGGCACGTTCCCCATGCCTGTCATCGCAACAGCACCAAAATATGTGTGGATGAAACACAAAGTCAGCCTGGGAGCTTGGGGGTGGGGGGGACTTGCCCCGCTGTTCCAAGGCTCAGGCATATTTGTGACCTCTGGCTTTGGTGTGACTCACACATACTTATGAGCATTGAACACCAGCCAAAGAATCAACCAACCCAATCAACCAGTCCAAAGTCACATGGCTGGTTATACGCAGCAGGCAGATTTGAACCCTGCTCTGCCTTGGCTTCCTTTCTCTCCATGGCTCTTCCTTAGTTTGGAACCCTTAGCTTTTCTTGCTGGAACCCTGATGATAATCTCCTAATTTCCCCAGAATTCTCCCCTTCCGTCATGCATTCACTTAACCACATATCTACCAAATACTTATTCTGTGCTGGAAATGGCATGTTGATTGTCACTTGCTCAACCCCCTCTTTCATTCCTCTGAGACCCTCCAACTTCCCCTTAAACCATCAGGCAAACCTTCCATGCCACCACTCCCTAAAAGCAGGCTCCATCCTAGGTTGCCACAGTGCGCCATCCTCACCACTGTACCCAGCAGCCCTATTTCACGCACCCTTGATGTCAGCCTTGCTGCACATACAAGTACTTTAAACTGCACGAATGCTAGTATTTATTCTTGCTGTTATTGCATGAAAAGACTGGTACCTTGTTTTAGAAATGTCCTTGTCATTTCTCTATAGACCTCCAGGGAGGTCCCTCCTTAACTGAAATTCTCTGCCATCAATAGATTTACCTTCCAGGGTTCCAGGAGTTTATACTCAACCCTCCTCCCCAGCCTCTCCCTTCATTTCCAGTTTCCACGCAGAGGAAGTAAGGGAGATCACTCTCGGGACCTTTTATGTGTCACGCCTGTGCTGAGAGAGTTACCATGAATATTCCATGTAATTCCATGTTTTAGGAGAAATCGGGGCTTTTTTTTTTTTTTTTTTTTTTTTTTTTTAAGGAAGAAACTGATTCTCAAAGATAGGAAATGATTTTCTCAAGATCATGTGCATGTGAAGTGGCAGACTCAGGATCCAAACTTAAACTTCCAAACCCTGGGCTCTGGTGGTCAGGCTGCTTCCGCTTCTCTGCCGGCGGCTCCCCTGCCTAGTTGTAAACCCCAAGTCTCTTGGGATTTCTCTTTCCGTCTTGGAAAAAATAGGGGTGAAAATCATTCCTGCCTCTTTGGGCTGTTTGGAGATCAAAGATGTTAAAGCAAGTAAAATAATAGTTCCTGGCACCCCCCCCCACACACACACAAGTGTGTGACAATAACTGTTATGTGATCATGACATGACTCTGTGGGTGGTCCTTAGGTTTATGGAAACAGCCCTGGGATTGAACACTTCCTTGTCTCAGATGCCTCGGGCCAGTTTGAGAACAAGAGCCTTTGAGTATCCAAGCATGGAGAAATATCTAGAATCACCTCTTCCTCCCACGGGGCAGTGGAGATCTGTTTCTCCAGGCTCATGAGGACTTCTGGAGCAAAGTGAGATGAGGGCATTGGCGGATGATGCCTTAGGTCACAGAGGTCTCATGTCACCTCTGCAAAAAATGAAAGGAAATTGGATTGGGAAGGATCTGGTGGGTCTCCAGAGGGAGCTCTGCTTCTGGTTTGGAAATCGTGTCCAGTTTTCAGCGATCCCTTGGTTTGTGCTTGGTGGAGAGTGGGTTTGATGAGGGCCTCCTTAGCAGGGGAGTGGATTGAATGCTTGGTCCCTGTGCAGTTTCTGCTCTTTCCCTCAGGGCTTTGATATAACCTGTTTCATGTCACAGTGACTTCAGTGAGTCACACACTCAGGGGCCCATGCTTGATGCTGGTGACAGGCTGTAAACCTATTGGCAAAGCCCTGGGTTTCCCCACCCAGGCAGATGGTCCCTGGGTCTTCCCATCTCCTCTGGAATTTCCCCAGTGACAGGGAACCAGGATCTATGTAGGTGCTACATGTTGCTACCGAATTCAGTTTTTCCCCCTCTGGACACTCAGAGGGACCATACTTCAGTGTGCTTCTGGCCTATGGGCCGTGAAGAGGAATGACGTGTGTCACTTCCAGAATGAAGTATACCAGAGCAGGTGCACCCGGTTTCCTTGTCTCCTTCTCAGCTGTGACAGTTTGCTGTGGCTCAGGTCCAAGACAGAGCAGCGTCCATCAGCCTGAATCCCCCTGGGGGAGCCCACGAGTGAGAAAGACACTTGTGTTGTGTTGGCTGCTGAGGTTTCTGGTCACTTCTGCAGTGTTCCCCCATCTATCCTAACCACGTAGGGTCCCTCCTCTGTGGTACAGCCTCAGGGGTGTCTGGCTCCACCTGGCCCAAGCATGACTGCCCAAGGCATGGCGGGAGGAGGGGACCCTGCGCATTCAGCTCAGACCTGTGCCTTCACCGTACGTCATCTGTGCCATTGGTCCTTGCCCTTTGCTCCACAGGGAAAAGTGAAGTTACTTTCTTTAGTTTCTTTTTTTCTTTTGAAAATTGATTTAATTTAAATTTTTATCAAAGGAGAATAAGTACCTGGTTCAAAAAGTAAAACAGTATAGCATTACTCCCAACTCCCGACGCCAACCTCCTAGAGCCCAACCCCTTGAATTCCTTTAAAAGGCCTCCATTTGGTATTTCTTACCATGTTTCTAAACAGCCTGTCTAAACCGTGCTTTCTTGATTGAAATTTTTTGATATTATTTACTGACCTCCCACACACACACAAAAATGAACTAGTTCTCTTACCCCACCTTGGCCACGCCCCTCTTCCCACTTCTGATTTCCGGCCTATTCTCTTCATCCTCCTGTTAGAGTTATATTGTGATTTTTGTTTGAATCAATCTCCAGTGTGTCCTGTGATGATGTAAGTATCGTTCATGGATGGATCGCAGGAAGTGCAACAAGTACATTTACTTTATACAACATGATTAAAATGATGCTGTGTGTTCCCCTCACTGTTTTCTGGAACACAGAGAAATGCCATTTCTCAGCCTCTCTGGTTCGGCGGGGACCGGAACATTTAACTACGTTCTGGCCAATGGCAGTGCAAGTGGCAGTGATGTGGCCCTTTCAGCGCAAGGCAGCCCAGGGCCTTCCCACTGTTTGTCTTTTCTCTCCAGGTGGAGGGGGCGCAGCGTCCTGAGTTGGAGCAGCAGGATGGGAGTCACCTGGGTTCCTGAGTCACCACTTGGAGGAGAGCTGCCAACTGGCATTGATCTGTGAGATCACTGAGATTTCAAGATGTGTCTGCTGGGACAGCTGCCGTTAATTGCCTGATTCTTTGAGCATTTTAAAAATTGTTTTCCAGTTTGCTTAGAATTCTTATAATCATCCTAATCCATTGCCAGACTCTCCCACAGAATTATACATTTACTGTCAGTGAGGTCAAACACCAGGGCTCTCCATTTGTGCTCCTAACTAATTCCTGTGCCTGGTGATAGGACCTCAGGATTTTCTGTGATTGACAGGGAGGTAGGAGGCTGGTCAGAAGGGGCAATAGATTATATTCTGGGAGAAGCTGTGTAACTTAATGATTAATAGCTCAAGCTTGTGTTCTCAACCTCTCTGAGCCTTAGTATCGTTATCTGAAAAGGGGGAATCATAATCCCAGCATGGCAGGGCTGTTGTGAGGATTAAATGAGATCATTCCTGTGAGGTGCTCAGGGGGAATTTCATTTTGAGGATGTGCCGATAAGGGTCAGTTATTGTCATCATTAAGACGAACAAAGATGCTCTGCCGAGTGACCAGGCTCTCCAAGCACCAAGGAATTTAACACCAGAGTGAATTCTGATTTGGTTCCCACTATGGACAGCCACCCCTCAACTCCAAAGACCAGCCAAGGAGGGGCCCACATGGAGAGATCTGTCCCGGGGGTGTCACAGCAAGAGCCTCACCAGGAATAGGACCCGAAGCCAGGAAACTTCTTTTTGCCTTCTCAGCATGGGCTGAGCTGGCCAGGCTGGGGCTCCCCACATAGCATACCCCTCCCTTTACCCTTGAGTTAGGGGGTGCGCTGTCAGATACCCTTCCTTCCCTCAGAGTGGAGATGGGGTGACAATGAATTCAATAACAAATATTGATTGAGCACCGGCTCCCTGCGGGGCACCATGCTAGGCAATGGTTTGGAAGTGTTAACCAACAGACTTTGCTTTTAAAGAGTTCCCAGGGAAGTGGGAGGTGGGGAGAGGCAGATGGTGAACAAAAAAAGGCAGTGAATGCCAGGAGGGAAAGCAAGGGCTAGAAGGGAGTACCCAGGGTGGTCTCTCAGGAGGTTTGAGCGGCCACAGCTGAAGGATTCCTAGGCTGGCTCAGCCGCTGGGAGCAGCGTGTGCCAAGGAGGGAACATGTGTGGCTAGTTAAAGCTCCTGATGGAGGCTTGGGAGTCAGTGAGTGGTCCCTGTCTGCAGGGCGGAGCAGGCCAACGATGAGGAGTTTGGATCTTATTTTAAGTGGAAAGCAGAGGAGTTCCTGACTGGTTTGGAGCAGGGGACTGGTGTGAACAGATTTGTTTTCAAAAGGCCACGTTGGTTACCCACCCCCTTCCTCTGTGCCTCCATCGTCGCAGGAAACCAAGGTTGGAGGAGGAGAGAGGGGCAGAGGAGGACCCTGATGGAGGATGAGATGCCAGCAGCCAGACTGTGGCCTGGATCAGTTGCTACATCATCGGGTCCCATCCTGCACTGGTGGGGGTCACCATGGCAACATGAGTGGACAGACATTTTCGGCTCTAAGGAACGTGTGTGTGTAGCTAAAGCAGCAAGGGCGTCCACGGGGATCCATGACGACGGGCATACACGTCCATCCCCACCAGACCCCTTTCCCCACACACCAGGAGGTGTTTCTGATTTTGAAGCTTAGCTGGTTTCTGTTCAGAGGAGAAATAAGTTGAGGTGAGCGATCATCATCCCTCGAAATTCCTCTCTCACTCAATACCTGGAAGAAGGCTTGCATGAGATGGAGCCATGTGGAAGCATGGTCCTTGGATAAACAGAGGCAGAAGAACAAAGCTGGTGTATGCACCCTGTTCTGGTTCTCTTTGATCAGAGTGGCACACAATATTATCAATAAGCAAAACCCTGAGAGTCCACTACCCAGCCCCTGCACGGTTCTGCTCCTTCCTTGAGTTATGCCTTGAACATGCCTCTGTTATGGCATTGATCATGCTTTAGGCACTTGCTGGTTCATTTACCAAATGCTTTATAAACACCCAGTAGCCAGGTATCATGTCAGGCATGGGGAAGAGAGCATCGACAAGCCCTCTGCTCACCTGGGCTTATCTCGAAATGGAGGCAGATGGACAACAGTCCAATAAACAGTGGAGCAGAAGAACCACAGCCAGTATTTGGTTCTGAAATAAGTGGAAGAGGTGAGGTGCTGGTGGGGGATTGGGAGGTAGGAGTCCTCAGCTTGGCTCGTGGGGAAGGCCTCTTGCAATTTCTTGACATGCCACCTTGACTCACTCTTTAGGACCCATTGACTGCTGACTCCCTACCGGGAGATCTCTTCTGGATTTTCCCATGGTGGTCTACTTTGGGTCTCTTAGGTTTCAGCTCAGAAGTCCTTTCCTCGTGCTAGGGGACAGACAGACAAATGTGGTGGGAACATGAGGTTAAGGGAATAATTCTATAAACTGGTTCCACTGTGCTGACCCCTACATGCTTTTGTCTAAAAAGCAATTTACCTGCAGTCTGACCTGGCTGAAGTTGACAGGATAATGTTGCATTCCTCAGCAAACGACCTGGTAGCTGCAAGGGAAATGCAAGCCTGAAATGCTGATAAGAAGCATACAAGTTACCTTGAAGGGGGGAATTTTGTGACCCTTACATAGACCAGATCCCAGAACTCAGGGAGATAACTCCCCCTAACCATAAAGTCTGTAAGAACAGGTTCCATTTAGAACCGGTCAGCCTGGGCCAAAGTGATTTAGGGTTGTTTCAGGGTATGGTGACACACGCTTGTGATCCCAGTGACTCAGGAGGCTGAGGCTGGAGGACAGGGACTTTGTTCTGTGGGCTGTTGGTTGAATTGGAAAAACAGAATCCATTCTATACACTCCTCCTCCTGCAGAAGGTTTTGATCTGTGGAATTAGAGGCCTGTGCGGTTGGCCAGCTGGGGAGGAGTGAAGGTCAGGGGAGTCACTGGCCGTCACCTGGCCTTGCCTCAGTGGTGCAGGTGCTTCTCAGTCTTAATCCACAGAAGCAAGGGAAACAATTCTGAAGAATTACAGAAGCCGCTATGAGTCTTCCAGAACTTCCCGGAAGGCCCCACCGCCAGCTGACTTGCCTACAACTTCTCTGGAAGTTGCTGCAAACTTCACATCCATCATGAAGTCAGAGAAAAATGACTTCTCATTAGCCTTCCAAATCTCATGTAAATACCTCCCATGTTGGCAGGGCCTTACTACTTCCGGAGGCCCTAGGGGAGAATCTTCACTTAGAGAGTCCTTCTGGAGGTGGTGGCCCTGGAGAGAGAGAGAGAAGTACTGTGGTTGTTCCAGGGGTCCATTCCTAAAGGCAAAGGTGGGTTAGTACCTCCCTTTTGTGGATCTGGGCATCCGGTTGGAAGTTTCCTTTCTGATGTTAAAATAATTTAGAAGTCTCTTATTTTACCTTTAAAATTTTATCTAAATTTTGCATTCTTTCCTATGGTGGGTCTAATTGCTTTATATAAAAAAAAAGATCTTTTCGATCCATTTTTGAGTCATGCTGATGTCACAGGTCACGTGTTTGATTTAGTGGTGGTGGTGGTGGTGGTGGTGGCAGGGTGGGAGGCCTGGTGTGTACTAGGCTCCAGAGTCAATCACTGTGGGGCTTAGTGCAAAATCAAAACGTGGGGCCCCTGGTTCAGAAATCAGAATTACGAGAAGCACCTGCAGAACACTGAACCAAGCGTGGAACCCTGCGGAGCAGGGGCCTGTGCGATTGATTGGTAATGAGCCACCACAAGCAGAGTGTTTCAAACAGCCCAGACTTGTTTTCTCATAGTTCCAGAGGCCGAAGATCTGAAAAGGGCTCTGCAGGCTCTAGGGGAGAATCCTTGCCTTGCAGGACGCTGGCAAGATTCGGCTTGTGGTCTCTTCCTTCTGATGTCACATTCCCTATGTAGTCCAATCATTTTCTCTTCCACGAACACTTGTGATTGCAGTTGGGGCCCATCTGGCTAATCCAGAGTCATCTCAAACTTCCAAACCACGTCTGAAAATTTCCTTTTGCATATAAGGTTCATATTCACAGTTATTCCATCTCCCTCAAAGCCAGCTCCATTGGGGCTCAGAGCTAAATTCTCTGTTTTTATTTTGTTATTTTGGCACTGGGGATTGAACCCAGGGGCCCCAAAGGTATGTGAGAAAGTGAGGGCAATATCAAGCCTGGAGCCCTGATACTGGCCCCAGTGAAAGGAGGGGCTTTGGGGATCCAGAGATTCATGGCCTTTGGGTTGCCCACCTGGTTAAGGTTGCCTGATCTAGTAACCTAAAATAAAAATAAAAGACATCCAGATATTTTTATCTGGTCACCTGTCCAGTCTCTGATTCCTGTTGGCACAACACACTGCCTCCTGGGGGTGTCACTTAGTCCTAGCTTCCTGGTACTAGATAAGGGCCCTTTGTCCCCCCAGCCACTCCCCCACAAATGCTACTTGGGTGTGCAGCCAGAATCAGAGAAACTGAACCTGAGAGTTCAAGGGCAGTCAGAGGGGACTTCCAGAGTGACTAGGAAGAAGCAGGGGTTTGCTAATCTTTTTTTGGGGGTGTACTGAACTCAGGGGCACTCGACCACTGAGTCCCATCCCCAGCCCTATTTTGTATTTTATTTAGAGACAGGGCCTCACTGAGTTGCTTAGCACCTCACCATTGCTGAGACTGGCTTTGAACTCATGATCTTCCTGCCTCAGCCTCCTGAGCTGCTGGGATTACAGAGGATTTGCTAATCTTAAGGAAAACAGTACTTCCTTATAAGAAATGCAGAGATAGGGCTGTCTTCCAGCCCTGGGGGGCCGTGGGCCTTGAGTCACTGTGTGGCCTTTAAGGGTCAAAGGCAGCTCCCCCAGGCAGACACAAAGCTGAAGGAATAAGTGCCGTGTTTTACTTCCTCTGCAAACATTGTACATCCAAGAAAGTAATTTCCTTTTCCAGACACATCTTGCCCAGCCGTGCAGGCCCTTGGTGGGCAGGGGTAGGACTTAATAAAATAGAGGCAGTCAGGGCGGCAGGTTTTAAGCAGGGTTAACGCCCCTCCTCAATTGCACTTTACTAGGAGAAGGTCCCTGCTCTCTGCACAGAGGCAGATCTTTCTGGAGACAGATCACAGAGAAACGGACCAAGCAATTCTTGTTCTTCTATTCACAGTATTTCACAGAATCCAAGATGCCACTGTCATGATGGTAAGAAGTAATTTTTATGAACCTCCTGAAAAGGAAGAAAATATGCTGGCCCTTGTGATATACTGTGGATTATAAGATGCCCCCTGTGTGCAGAATTGTTAAAATGTGAACAGGTGGGCCTTTAAGAATCAATAGGATATTCAATAATTATGATTTCCTTGTTTTATAATGCCATAGTAGGTATTATGGTGTGTTTATAATCAGCTCTATGCTAGTGAAAAACAGCCATGGGATGAAAATCATAATAAAGTTATTTCTTTTTATCTATGACTTGACTCTAGCCTTGGGGCACTATCCTGTTTTTTTTTTTTTTGTTGTTGTTGTTTGTTTGTTTGTTTTTGGTACTGGGGTTTGAATCCAGAGGCACTCTACTACTACTGAGCTACATTCCCATCCCCTTTTTATTTTTTATTTTGAGACAAGATCTTGCTAAGATGCTAATCCTGGCCTCCAACTTGTGATCCTCTTGCCTCAGCCTCCCTGGGCAATGGGATTATGGGCACATGCCATCACACCTGGGTATCCTTCTCCTTAACAATTAAGAAAAAAAAATGGTTGCAAATTCAGTGCACTTGTGATGGGATTCTTGGGCTCAGCTTTCTTTTAGGGATTTTGCTTTTCTTTGTAGTTGACTATCCCCCTACCCCCCTCAAGGAGATAATAATTTCCACTTCCTTTTCCTTTTTTCCTTCTACTTCCTTTTGTAGTGCTAGGGATTGAACCCAGGAGTGCTCTATCATTGAGATACATCCCCAACCCTTTTTTGTTTTTGAGATAGAGTCTTGCTAAATTGCTGAGGCTGGCCTTGAACATGTCATCCTCTTGCCTCAGCCTCCCAAGTACCTGGGATTACAGACAAGTATCACCATGCTCAGATTATTATTTTTTGTAGTAAAATATACATCATATAAAATTTACTATTTAAACCATTTTAAAGTGTGCTGTTCAGAGGCATTTAGTACATTTATTTCCTTTGAATTCTTGATCTTCCCCCATCTCTCCTTCTGTGAGTGGTTTCTTTTCTCTGTCCTGAGTGGACTCTAAAGAGTAACCAGGCATTTCCTCCCTCGGCCTCCATATCAGCTGTGAATCCAGGGCTGTCTTCTGTGGCAGAAACTCCCTGAGAGTATAAGGGAGTCGGAGGGCCCCAGCCAGCCCAGCTACCGCCACCTTGATGCTTTCTCCCTCCAGCTCTGGGAGGCTCACTGGCTGCCTGTGGCCTCCATCCTATCCAAGGTGCTCCTGTCTTCTCTCTTCCTTCTCTGTCCTTGCTGCCAGCTCCTTGGTGGGCTGCCAAAGTCCTCATCTTATCACACAGAGTAATTTCCTTCTCTCTTCTCCCCAATTCATTCCTGCCCTTTCACTATTATTCTCCACACAGAGAGCCACTTTGCCTGGAGAGCTACCATTGTGCTGTTTCCGCAGCCAGGGAGGAGCCTTTCCCCAGTCAACGGTTTGCCATCTGGTTACTGGAGACCCAGTGGGCTGGCTTCCCTACCCTCTGCAGCTGGGGTCCGATGTGTACAGACAAGTGCAATGCGGGATTGCCACGCTCTGGGAACGAGGCGCTCCTGCCTGCCAGGGCAGGATGGGGGGGCCTCATCCTATCCAGGCTTCCTGCTTCAGGTTATTGCAAGTTCCCAGCCCCTCATGTCCTTCTGGGACCCCTCCACCCCGTTCTTAACCCACTGGGCTGGGTAGAGTGGACACATGCCCCAGGTCTGTCTAGCCCGTCAGCACTCTGAACAACAATGACTTGTTCAGAAAACTGATTTAGAGGCAGGCAGGGGACCCATCCCAGGCCAGTAAAAATAAACCTGCCTGCAAGAAGACAACTCACAAGGGCTAAAGGGACATCCTGGGAGACTGGACAGTAGGCTTAAAGCTCACTTTCAGTTTGGAAAGCCCCGCATGTCACTTTTCTGCATAAGGCTGTTTGAGTTAAGCTTTTGTAGATTGCAACCCTACGATCCTTGGCCAAGGGGAAGGCTGCAATGGGGAGGTCACAACTGAGTTGGGCGTTGAAGGTTAAGTAGGAGTTCACAGGTAGCGATGACAAATGTGTTCTGGGCAAAGTGGGCAACGTGGGTGTGCAGGTAAGCATGGTGAGGATGTAGGGGACTGGAGATAAAGGTGGCAGCTGGGTGACAGACCTTCAGTGTCACCCTCAGTTGTTTAGATATGGTCCTGGAGCTGGCTTGTTATCCGAGGTCTTTCTCCCACAAGTTTATGATCCCCATATTGCAGATGAGGAAACTGGGGATTAGTGAGGTGCTGAGGGAAGGTGAGCATTTCAGCAACCTCTGAGTCATAGCTCTTGGGCTGAGCTTCTCCAGGGATGCAGAGGAAAGGTTTTCCCAGGAGGAAAACCAGAAGAGCAGGTATTGAAGGGATGAGGTACTGACTTTGAGGAGGCATGTGCTCGTCCCAGCTCCACTTATGTGTCCTTCAAATTTAGTTTTCTGAGAGTGGGGAGGGCTTGATCCTTTTGTTTGGGATCAACCTGAGGGCTCTCAGCCATTAGAATTAGCAGGGATGCTTTTAATGGACAGAAGTCTGTGCCTTCTCACAGACTGATTCAATTAGAATTTTGAGGGAGGGGTCGTGAACTGTTACGTGGCCAAGCCACTCCAGGTGATTTTAATGGGCATTAGAGTTAAAAGCCCGTGGATCAGGGCCGTGGTTCCCAATCACCTGATGAACTTGTTAAAACATAGAGCTGGGTTCATCTTATATAGTCTGATTCAGTGGGTCTGGAGGAGATGTGAAAATTTGCATTTCTAACATGTTCCCAGGTGATGCTGATATTGCTGATCCCAGCGGCTGCACTGAGTCTCCTTAAAAGCTAGTTCAAGGGAATCTGGGTTTGGGACTCCTCCCAGACTTGGTCCTAGGCTTCTGGGTCTAGTGCTCGCTTGGCCCTGCCTGGTTCTGCTCTGGTCACGAACTTCTCTGAAGCTTCAGTCACAGTCACTGGACAAATGCTGTTAAGTTCTAAGGATCTTCGGTGAGTCTGTGGCTTTCAAACATGTTGATTTTGGTAAAACTTGAGCTGGTATGGTTTGGGGACAAGTGTGGGGGAGTGAGCTTGGTTCCTTCTGAGATGGGACCCATTGGGCCCTGAATCAGGGGACATTGCAAATGGGCAAGAGAGGACTTGCTGGTTCTTTAAGTGTTTTGGAGGAGAGGGAAAAAAAGAGACTGGGTTGGGGCGTTCCCAGGGATCCACAGCTGCTGTGTGCCACAAGGTTGGGGCTCACCTCCTGCACCAGTTCCCACTGGAGATGAGGGAATTCAGAGTAGGAGGAGAACTGACGCTCTCTGAGCCTTGTTGATGAGTAAACCCTGTGCTGGGTGCTTTGCAACCGGTGTTTTGCTTGCTCTCACGTGGAGTCTGACGTGGTTTGGTTTCCTCAGTGCTGGGCCTGTGAGGATGAGGAAGAGGAAAGATTTGTGGGTATCCTGCCTCAGGAGGTGCTCCTGCAGAAGGGCGCAGGGTCCCTGGGAAAGGTCTGGTGATCTCTAGTGAGGAAGAAGGGCCCCCGGGAAAGGTCACAGTCCTGGAAGCTGCAAACTTGGGGGAGGATGGACAAAGAGGCTCCTGGTTCTAGCTGCTTACACTTGGGACACTGTAGTTCTCCAACCACAGGAGATGTTGGTGTGTAGCCTCTGTGGGAATGTAGAAGTTACATTTTAAATTGAGTTGACATTAAAGAATTGAAGAGGGAAATGTGGGGTTTAACAATATATGAAGATGTTATAAATGTAAGGGTTTTGCAGAGGACTTGACATGCCTGCAGTTTGAGAAGTGGGGCTTTGACTGCACAGAGGCTCAGGTGTGCCCGAGGAGGTGAGGCATGCGCAGGGGTGGAGAGAGAAGCTGCAGGTGTGGCTGGGAGTTTGGCTACACCGAGCAAATAAATTAATAAACTCAGGCTATTGGGAGCCTAGTGTGTCTTAGAGAAGTGGTTTGCAAATGTGGCAAGGCAGAAGTCTAGAAGGAACACCGGGGATCTGGATAGGTGTGAATTCATCTCTGTAAATGGCTGGACTTACAGATGCGTGTTACATGTGAAAACCAGAAATTCGATGTATGAATACATGGGAGAGAAGGGAAAGTGTTTTTTTTTTTTTTTTTTTTTTTTTTTTTTTTTTTTTTTTTGCGGGGTGTGTGGGGGCAGTGTTCTGCTATGATGTATGTCCCGAGTCTCGTCACAAGGAAATGACAGCTGGCCACAGTTTGAGTTATCCTATGAAACGAAGGACAGTGTGTTTAAAACAAATGCAAAAAGAACCCCCCCCCCACCAACTACCAAGGCAAGTCATGAAAGGCAGAGAAAGAGGAACTGCTCCAGTTTGGAGAAGACTGGAGAAACATGACAACTAAATACATTGTGTTTTTAGACCGGCTCTTGGCTCCTGGTCTGGAAGAGGAATAAAGACCCTCTCGGAACTGTTGGTGAACTTTGTGTGAGAGTTGTAGGTTGGATGAGGATGTCAGGTCATTATTGTTTTTTTTTTTTTTTTTTTTTTTTTGCTTTGTGTTTGTATTTGTTTTTTTTTTCCCCCTAATTTGGAAGGCTGGGTTCTGTGTCTTTGTAGGAAATATACTCTGGAGTATTTGGGCATAATGAGTTATCATATCTGAGGCTTGCCTTCAAATGGTTCAGAAAAAGACTAATACTTACATACATGGAGAGGGAATGACCCCACGTCCCTGCAAAGACAAAAATGTGGAAAAATATTAACAGTTGGAAAACCTGGCTGAAAGAAATGACAGTTTTTGGTATTCTTACAGCTTTTTCATAAATCTGCAATTATTTCATAATGATCAAATGTAAAAACAACAACAACAACAACCCCATTCAGAGCCTGACTAATCCACAGGGAACTATGTAGCATTTAAGAGCATTTCTTTCTAGTCTGTTATGGGGATTTTTATGTAGTTAAAATGGTGCTCTACATACAATTTTATATCCTCCTGTATCATTTAACGTGGTAACATAAACATTTCCCTGAGTGTTACCACAAAGTCTCTGTAAACATGGTTTTTAATGGCCGTGTGATGCTTCCCTGAGAGGTCCTATCAAAATTTACCGTGCCAACTATCACTGGGCAGTATTCAGGTTTTTACCTTTTTTTTTAAAAAAAAAAAAATCATAAATCACACTGCATTTAGTATCGTTATCATAAAGCATTTTATGTTTGCCTTGGGGTAGATTTCCAGAAATGGAATTGTGAAAGGATATGGATACGTTAAAGCAGTCGGTACACACCACCCCTTTGCTTTCCGAAAGCACTTTAGCAACTGAACAATCCCAGCAGCAGTGGGGGAGGGCCGGTCTCAGTAACTCCTCACCAGCATTTAAAATCTTGTGCTCCTCCAACAGGTGAAGAGGGATGGCTTATTGTTTTATTGTGTGTTCCTTCAGTTTCTAGAGGCTGAACATTTTACTAGTTGTTTGTACACTGTGACTCCTCATTGATGAAACTGTTTTTCTTCAATGTAGCTAGCCAGATGCTTCTCTGAGGGCTGCGGCCACTCTATGCTAGACTGTTGTGTCTAGAGCCCTCCTAGGACCACCAGCCCGTGCCTGGTTCTTTCTGGAACCATCTGACTTTCAAGTTGCTTGTGTGCCTAATTGACTTCCTCTTTCTCAGTGAGAAAGGAGCCGTCTGGCTCAGCCTGGGCCATTTCCCAAGTAGTCCTTCTGGTTAGTTCTAGCACTCTGGTCTGTAAGCACCTTTCATCCACTTCATGAGGATATTTCCTCCTTTACATCTTTTGAAAAGTAAAAATGGGATTATCCATTTATACCCCTCCCATTATAAAGGCAATTTATACTTGCTATAAAAAAATTTAAGTATTATAGGAAGGTGTCATATTTAAAAAATAAAAAAACTCACTTCATAGCTACATAATCCAGTACTATTTGATATTAATATTTGGGTTTTTTCCCTATACCTATAGGTATACATTTATTTTATAAAATGGGTTTACTTTTTCTTTTAACATCTAAAATTCAATTTTAAAAATTGGAAAGTAGCTCTCAGACTGATAGTTTGCATTCAGTACTATTTTGGGTGTAACATGAACATTAATATGACCAAGTATTGACTTCATTCCACTTTTGTGTTTAAAAAAAGTTTTGGGGCTGGGGGTGTAGCTCGGTGGTAGAGTGCTTGCCTAGGAGACACAATGACTTGGGTTTGATTTCCCCCCCCCCAGCATTTGGGGGGGGGAATTCAATTGTAATGCACAACATTCCAGAATTGTTGTGAAAACTTTTCTTGGAATCTGTGCGTGTATGACTGTTAGAAAGGAAATATTGCTTAATAAATAATATTGCCTCCAATATAAGGAAACTGGGGGAGGATTTTCAGTTCATGTCTAGTCCCCAAAACCTTTAAGAATTGAGCCTCTGTTTGCCACCATGTCATATCTATATATCCATCTACTTGCCTAGCTAAGCATTTGCTGAAGGCTTCAGCTATCCTTCTCATTTGCAAAATTGTTTGCCACCTATAAGTTTTGATTAATTTTAACATTGCAACAGATTAATAAGTCATTACTGACATGGGACTTTTAAATTGCTGGAGATTATGAATTTTAAGTGGAAGGAAATGGCTTTTCTAGTAGACAAACAAATCCCTAGATCATGCCACATGGTGTCTCTTCAAGTAAACTTGTGACTCTTGAACTAGGAACTAATAATCAGGAATCTGGTGACCAAGGACGACCCAGTCACATTCTTCTTGGTATAGGCTTAAATCTATACTTAAGAAAGTGATTAGTTGAAGTAGTACAGATGGTAGCTAGGTAAGAATGTTTTCTCAGAGCTCACTGTAAAATTAGGATCACAGACAGGTGAATGAGACTACTCTACTCTAATACCCTCCTCTTTCATCTAAGAAGGCATCCTAAGAGCTGGACCTACTTCTGATGGAGATCCTAGGACTCTTATCAGTGACTAACTTGTGATGCTGACTTAGAAAGGACATTGAGGACAAAGGTCCTGTGTTTTTAGGCCTTGGATAGCCAACCTCCAAAACACCAGATGTGAAATCTAAATTATATTACAACCAATAAATGCAATAGATTTTTGACACAGCATCTTATAGGTTTAGAAATTAAAATAAGCTTTCATGAAAACTGGAAGGAAAAATAATCTTAAATAACAAAGTAGATGTGCAGTATTAAATCTAATGCCTAAAAATTAAAAAATCCTGGAATATGATATAATGAATGTATTTATCCCAAGTACAAGATTGACTGCTAGTGAAATGCAAAAATATTCCAAAAGATGTTGATGGGAGTCTTTCCATCTCATTCCTTGTGTGGTATCTAAGAATCTTTCTCCCAAGTATAAGGCAGCTCAGCAGACAGTTGCCATCTGGGGCCTGATTCATCAGAGTGGCTCTATGAAGGGCGAACAGGCATATTTTGTAGTTACATTTCAGAAGACCTGTTTAAGTATATGTGACACAACTCTGCTTTTTTTCCCCTTCTTCAACCTCTTCCCTTCCCAATGTATCTTACTTGGCTATTTGCTTTATTTGGGTTTTATTTTGTTGAATTCCAATTATCTTCCTTGGATTCTGTGCTTTTCATCTTATTCTATCAAAATGTTGTATGAGTAAGCTCTGGGTCTTTTGCACACCTGTGGGTGGATCCTGGACAGTATCTTGCCTGTACCTTCCTCAGTGAGGGGCCTCCCA
Organism: Spermophilus citellus; assembly: GCF_964194105.1. NCBI lineage: Eukaryota > Metazoa > Chordata > Mammalia > Rodentia > Sciuridae > Spermophilus > Spermophilus citellus. Next base: position 33,780,109 of record NC_138199.1, on the reverse strand, counting down.
GGCTAAAGGTTACTACTGTGTGAGGTCACCAGAGGATCTTCATCTCATTTTGTGCCCAGTCATCCTAGTGGGGCCAAAAGGGCCTCTGGGCTCATTTTGTAGCTTGTATTAGAGTTTTCCTCCAGGAAAAAAAAAAATGTATTATTTCATCCCTTCCATTACAAAACAATGTAAGTTAACTTTTTGTTGGGTGCCAAGCATTCTTCTAGGTGCCCAAAGGTGTTACTATGATGTATTTCTATAACACTGATGTCAACATTATCCCTGCCTTACAGAGTGGTTGGTTTCCTCTGTTTCTATGCTCACAGTGGGAGAGCTGAGACTTGAGTTCTTAGCACTGAGCAGGTAACTTGTCTGCAGATGATTGACGGCAGCATTTTGGTGTGGGCTTTTTTGGGTTGGGTGCACACACACTCACATTTTTTATACTGTTTTGTAGCTTGCCTTGCTCACTAACCCACTTGAAGATGGGGTAAGAAGCGCAAAAGAGGTGATCTCCCTTCCTTGTTCAGATTGGGTGGAGCCTCCCAGGCCTGTCTTTGCTCCTAATAGACAACGGAGCTCGAATCACAATGGAAAGGTCTAGAGAACTTCTTCAGGGAAGGCCGCGTGATCAATCACAAGGACAGAGGTTGAACCTTGCTTGTGTCCCCAGAGCTTGTTCCTGGGAGCCCTGGAGTGGCACTGGGGAACCACACCTCCCCTGAGTCTCAATGGTAGTGGGAGTTGGTGCCCTGGCTGCCCAAGAGAACTGCTCTTCCCAGGCCCCTTCTCCTCTGTGTCTTCATTTCTTCAGGAGAGGAGTCCAACCATGAACATCATGGATTTTTTTTTTTTTTTTTGCATTTCCCTTTCCATAGAGTGTATTTTCTTCCACTTATTACAAAAATGTAAGACATTCTAGAAAATGAGAATGGCAAGGAAAAAACACCGCAGAGCACCTGCGCCCATAACCATCATTGACAATCCCCTTCTGATGGCTGCTTCCTGGTCCACAGAAGCCTCCGGGCCACCCCCAGGTTGAGGGCTCTCTGCACACAAGGGCTTTGTGGCTGCCTGGATATTTTACTTACATATATTCTTAGAAGTGGAATTAGAGGGTCAGGGATTTTTTTTGAGGGGGGTAGGGGGTGTGGGGGGGAACGTTTGACCAAATGGAAGATTTCTATCAAGTGTGTTCCTACCAGAGATATAAGGAGGAAGGATGACTTCTAACCCGTAAGACAGGTGATGTTCTTATTGAAAACGCCCACACAGGTTACTAGAGTGGCAATTCGAGATGGGGTGGCATCATTTTTTTGTGGAATGGGGGGTTATTTTCAGTTGTTTTTAGAGATTTGGCGGTCAACTCCTGCCATTTGGGAAGGTGAGCCCTACAGTGTGTGGGAGAGGTCCAGGTAGCAAGAAGCTTTCCTGTCTCCTCCCAACCTTCGAATGCCCTGCAAGATAATTCATGTATTTTAGAAAACAGAAATGCAAATCAAAACTACGCTCAGATTCCATGTCACCCCAGTCAGAATGGCAAGGATCAAAAACACAATAGGGGCCGGGGTTGTGGCTCAGAGGTACAGTTCTTGCCTAGCATGTGTGAGGCACTGGGTTCGATTCAATGGCATATAAAAATAGACATTGTGTCGACCTATAACTAAAAAAAAAAAAAAAATTAAAGAATACAAACAACAAATGCCAGCAAGGTTGTGGGAAGAAGAAGAACGCTGACACATTGTTGGTGGGATGGCAGACTAGTACAACCACTGTGGAAAGCACTTTGTAGACTCCTCAAAAAAAGATGGAGATGAAATCACCCTATGACCCAGCTCTCCCACTCCTGGGTATTTTCCCCAAGGAACTAAAATTGGCATACTACAGCAATACAGCCACCTCAGTGTTTATAGCAGCACAATTCACAATAGCAAAATTATGGAATCAACTTAGATGCCCATCAGTAGATTAATGGATTAAATAAATTGTGATACACACACACACGCACACAAACACATGCATGTGCAATGGAGTTCTACTCGGCCATTAAAAAGAATGAAATCATGACATTTGCTGGTAAATGGATGGAAATGAAGAATATCGTGCTAAGGGGAAAAAGCCGAACTCGGAAACTCAAAGGTGGAATGTTTTCTCCCATATGCAGAAGCTAGAATAAAATAAAGGGTGAGGGAAGGATAGAACAACATAAAGAACCAAGTGTAAACTAATAGGTGAGCTAAAGGAAGTCTAGTTTAGAAGGTGAGGAGGGCAGGAGGGGAATGGGAGGATCGTGAACTTAAATCGATTTCCATGCATGTATACTGTGCTGGTATGAACTAAGATGTATAACTGCTAAGCTCTAATAATAAAAGGAAAAAACCAGCCTGCACGCCCCCACACCAAAAGTGCAGAGGTGCTGGGGCTGTAGCTCAGTGGTAGACTGCTTGCCTATCACAGGTGAGGCTCTGGGTAAGATCCTCAGCATCACATAAAAATAAATAGAATAAAGTGTGTTTGTGTGTGTGTGTGGGGGGGGGATCTTGGGGGGGGGTGCTATCTTGGGATCCACAGGAAAAGGTTCAGGACAAATTAGGAAAAGGTTAAGGGGTTTGCAATCGGTTGCTCAGAAAGGCCCGGAGCTGATTTTAGGGCTCGAATGAGAAGCCAATGGAATACCATTGGGTGGGGCGCGAGCTGCATGACAGGACTCCCCCTCCCTTCCTTCCCCTCTCCCCTCTCTCCCCTCCCCAGAGTGAAGCTTGTGAAGTTCGCGCTCCTCCTCCTCTGAGGCCGAGCCCAAGCAGGTATAGTACAGGACCCTGGTCATGTGCAAGGCGGCCACAGTAGCCAAAATGCCATAGTCCCAATGTGGGAGCATCTGGGGGTATTTATGTCTGAAAGTACAATTTGGGGCCATTGGCTGGGCCTCGATTTTAGTTAATGAAGTGGTAATCACTCATCTCAAATAAGAATTATTTGTTAATAAGAATTATATTTCAAAATATAGTTGACTTATTCAAAGAATACCGTGCCAGGAAACAATAGCAGTAAAATATTTCTTCGGAGAAAAAATAAAATGCTATCCAAGCCATCATGCCCATACAGTTACTATAACTGGGATCAACATTTGACTCTGCTCCCTGATGGCCAAAGGGAAAAGGGAAATACTGGCAGTTAACATAAATTTTACCTTTCTTACCTGGAAAAGAAATTCATCCTAGTATCTCTGGGACAAAATAAAGCTTTCATTAACTTTTTTTCCCCCCTTTGGGTACTGGGGATTGAATCGAGGGCATTTGACCACTGAGCCACATCCCCAGCCCTATGTTCTATTTTATTTAAAGATGGGGTCTCACTGCATTGCTGAGTGCCTTAATTTTGCTGAGGCTGGCTTTGAACTCGTGATCCTCCTGCCTCAGCCTCTCAAATATGCACCACCGTGCCTGGCTTCATTAACCTCTCTTTTAAAAAAACAACCAAATCCCCCCCAAAACCCATTGATAATTTTCTGATCCCAGAAATGAATACTATTTTATATACAAAAGCAATGTCTTATTTTTGAAATTTGAAAACATTAAAAAAAGAAATTCCACAAGTGCAAATACTGGGTGAAACAAGAAAGATATATACTTAGTAAACAATACAAACTTGTTAAAATTGTACAATTTTAACAAGCAGGTCATCATTTGGAAAATACCATCCATATGGTGATGATGCTTGAATCGCCAACATTTGTGGCTGGCAACTCTTGGTAACCGCCCATCTTCATGGGTAGATTTGTGATGGGTAGATTCAGTTTATGGAGAGAGGCAAAGGTAGTTTTTCTCCCCGAACTTACATTTTAAATGTCAAATATTAGGTTGAATCATGTAAAATTACCATCTCATGGATGCAATGAATTTCCATATCTGCAATTTCATGTGGTTCAACTTAATCTTGAATATTGTCTACTTCTGAATCCAAATCTACTTAGTCTATGCAAGCATGCCACTACCACATACCCAAGCATAGACACGTTGAAATATTAATTTATTGCATCTTATTTAAATTGCAGGTAGAATGCTATATGAGCTCTTGTATTTTGCATATAAATGGTTTATTTTATCCTGAATTTAAGAATGGTCAAGGAGGCATTAAAAAATGCTTATAGGGACAGAGGTTGTGGCTCAGTGGTAGAGCACTTGCGTAGCATGTGTGAAGTGCTGGGCTCGATCCTCAGCACCACCTAAAAATAGGTATTTTTATATTTTTACAAAAGAAATGCTTTAAAAAATGCTTATGGAAAGGGAGTTTGGATCTGAGAGGGCTGAGAAGTTTGGCTTCTTAAGATTAGACTCACTGGGCTGGGATTGTGGCTCAAAGGGTAGAGTGCTCACCTAGCACGTGTAAGGCACTGGGTTCGATCCTCAGCACCACATAAGTATTGTGTCCACCTACAATTAAAAAAATATATATATAAAAATTGGACTCGCACTATGCTGAACTTGGACATGTTCTCAAGTGTCAGGGGCTGCAGTTGTAGCTCAGTAGCAAAGCACTTGCCTAGCATGTGTGAGGCACTGGGTTTGATCTTCAGCACCACATAAAAATAAAATAAAGGTATGTGTCCACCTACAAGTTAAAAAAAAAAATCCAATTAGCAAATGTCTCCCTACTGAGTTCTTCAGGGCTTCTAAAACCAGGGCAGGGAAAACATAGGGGATCGTCTATCTACTTTGTGCTCGATATATTTTTGCATGAGGAATTGAGGATCCCTCTCTGGACCTTGTGTGCGCTAGGTAGCGCTATCACTGAGCTACATCCCCAGTCCTGTGCCCAGGACTTAAGAGGCATCATCTACTCTAATTCTCCCAGCACCTCTACAGCAAGGTGGGCCCATTCATAATCTGCAAACTAAAAAATTTGAGGATTATGGGAAGTCTTGATCAGTTCAGGCTGCTAGAACAGAATACCTTAGCCTGGGTGGCTCACAAACCAGAGAAATTTCTTTCTCACAGTTCCAGAGACTGAGAAGTCTCAGATCAAAGTGCCTAAAGATTCGGTGTCAGGTGAGGGCTTGTGACCTGGTTCACAGATGGTGTCTCTCACTGTGACCTCATGTGGTGGAAGGGGTGAGGGAGTGCCGAGTCTCTTTAATAGTGACACTGCCTTCATGATCCTGTTCAGAAGCCTCTGCCACCATGATCTGATTACCTTGCAGTGGTAATCATCATTCAAAATTCAACATGAATTTTTTTTTTTTTTTGTACTGAGGATTGAATCCAGGTGCATTTTACCATGGAGCCTAGGCCCTTGTTAAAATTTTTGAGACCAGGTCTCACTAAGTTGCTCAAGGCCTCATTAATTTGCTGAGACTGGCTTTCAACTTGTAGTCCTCCTGCCTCAGCCTCCTGAGTCTCTAGGATTACAGGAATGCACCTGAACATGGCTCAACATGAATTTTTGAGGAGTACACAAACATTCAGACTAAAATAATGGTCAAGATCCTTGTGCAAGATTGTACAAGAGCAGGAGTGTGAGCTAATTTTTGTGGGAGTTTGCAGATGAAATTCATGATGCCCAGATAAGTTAGAATTCCAGAAAAATGATTAATAATGTTTAGTATAAGTATGTCCCCAAAATTGCATGGGACATACTTACACTAAAATATTATGTTGTCTATTTAAATTTCCAAACTTTTTTTTTTTACTTATTAAATCTGGCAACCTCACTGTAAGGCCTACACCCTATTTTTCTTGCTCTTATTTAGAACATTGATCCATTGATCTCTATTTGAAAGCGTCTTTTGGACCTGAGTGTGAATCCTCCAAGGAGGCAGATCCTTCCTTGAGGGGTCATGGTCCCTGGGGATCATGGAAGAGGCCCACCTGTCTGGGCCATGTTTTTATCTTCACCTGTGAATTGGAGAGTTGAACTGAACCATCTCAAGGGTCAGAAAACAAATGTACCATGTGCCAGGGCATTGTTCTGGGCTCTTGGTGATGTATAAAACTGACAAAGCCCCCTGTCTTTGGGGAGGTTACATTTTCAGGGGGTACCAGGGATTGAGCCCAGGGGCACTCAACCACTGGGCCACATCTCCAGCCCTATTTGGTATTTTATGTAGAGACAGGGTCTACTGAGTTGTTTGGCACCATGCTTTGGCCGAGGCTGGCTTTGAACTTGCGATCCTCCTGTCTCAGCCTCCTGAGCCGCTGGGATTACAGGCATGCACCACTGCACTGGGCTGGGGAGGTTACATTTTAATGGGGGAGAGAGACAATAAATAATAATGCCAGCTACCATTTGTTTAGCACCTCCTGGGAGCCAGGTGAGGGGAACTTTTTTTCCCCTTGTGTTTTCATCCTGCCCTGTGTCCAGAGTTTGGCATGGTGCTGATGCACTAGTCAGCAGAGGTGGGTCCAGGTTTTGTGGAGCTGGGGATTCTCCTTAAGTAAAGTCTATCTGATTACTAGGCCTCTGCCAGGATCTTAAAGGAGCCTGTGCAAGACAGAGGCCCCCCAAACTAAGTTTCAATAGCTTTATCATAAATATGCCTCTGGGTTCAGTCATCAATTGTTAAATGAACAAATAACCGTGTAAGGAAGTTTCTCCATCTTTAACAACTACAGCTATCAAGGCTCAGAGAGGTGAAGGGACTTACTCCAGTTCATGCAACTGGTAAGTGGCAGAGCTGATTGTGGTATGGTTCAACGTGGAGGGAGAGAGAGACTGTGACTGTGGAGAGCTGGGTTTTGAATCAACAAAATTTTACTCTTGCTGGGTAAACTTGGTCAAATGGTTTAACCTCTCTCTTTGTGTCTTCATCAAATGGTGAACGAAGTCCTGATCCTGCAGGATGACTGCAGGGGACCAACTGAGGCTTGTTTGGAGCTCTCCTGATGGAGGGGGAAACTAAGGTGGGAAGCCCTTCCAGAGCTCCCAGGACTGCTTAGGGGGCTGCTGTAGAGCCTTGGAATAGGCACCGAGGACCTGTGGGGACAGGATGAGCACAGGCAGCCAAGGAGCAGCATAGTTTCTAAATGACGGCTTTAGCCTCTCTTTCTGGAGGACTTGGCCCAACTGGCTTCCTCCTTGCTCCCTGGAAGCACCTGTTGATGTCAGGAGGGGACGGGCAGGAAGGGCAGGAGGCTCCCGCCAATGCTGGTATGTCCAACCCGGATATTTGGGAAAAAATCCAGGACAAACACCATTAACAGTTTTTCTGAGTCTTGTACAGGAGGAAACTGGAGGGGGGTGAAGGGGAAAGTGCTCTTTGTGAATTCCTTACCAGGTGCCTGGTGTTCATGCACATCTCATAATAGTTTTTTTTTTCTTTTTTTGTAACGGGGATTGAACTTGGGTATTCAACCACTGAGCCACATCCCCAGCCCTATTTTGTATTTTATTTAGAGACAGGGTCTCACTGAGTGGCTTAGCGCCTCCCTGTTGCTGGGGCTGGCTTTGAATTCACGATCCTCCTGCCTTGGCCTCCTGAGTAGCTGGGATTACAGGTGTGTGCCACCGGGCCTGGCTTCATAATAGCTTTTGAAAACAACTTGAATACTTCTTGTGCATGACAGACGCTGCTCAGCATGTTACTTCATTTAATACCTACCACAACCCACCATGGTAACTACTTTCTCCATTTTTACATACAGGGAGAGCTGAAGCACTCAGGTTAAGTGCCTTGCTCAAGCTCACATAGTTGAGAAGTGGCAGGGGGCAGGGGCGGGCAGTTTGGCTTCAGCATTCACAAAGGACAACACTTGTCCCACAGGCAGTACCATGCCCCTTTATCAGATGAGAAAACTGAGGCTCCATTGAGGCCATGCCCGGGTCGCATAGCCAGTGGCAGAGTCTGAATTCCAACTCGGGGCTGCCTGACTCCAAAGCCTCCAAAGTATTTTCTGTTCTATCAAGAGGCCACCCAGCCCGAGGCAGGATGTGACCCTCTTACTCTGTGCTTTTGTGGGATGTCTGGAGGCCATTTCCTGAGATGTTCAAAGTTTAATTCTGGTCTCATCTTGACTCCAGCCTTAATGACCTTCACCCTAGCTGGCCGTAGCTCTCAATTCAGTGGAAATTGGGCCTCGTGGTAGCAGAGGCTGAATGACTCTCGGGCACAGCACCGTCAAGGTTAATTCTTGAGAAGACGGAGTGGCTGCCTGAGGGCCCGGGAGCCTCCAGCTGTGCTGGACCCAGGTTGGGGACAGGGAACCTCTTATTGCCACCTCTGAGTCCTAGTGAGTGATGGGGACCAGGCCTTTCCAACACATCCTTTCTGGAAGTGTCCAAATGGCTGTGGGGCTGGGACTGGTTCCCTGGAGGCCATAAGCCTCGGTTGGAGCCTCTGTCACCACCGAATGGCTTCATGACCCTGGACCAGCCACTCTCTGAACCTCAGTTTGGTACCAACAGTTCCTACTCCAGGGCCATTTTGAAGATGAATGAAATGACACCGTAGAGAACCCAGCGCTGGACTTGGCCTCTGGTGGAGACTCCATATGTATTCCTGGCTCCCTTTCCAAGGTCTTGGGGTCTCCTTCTTTTACCTCTGTTTCTCCCTCCTCCTTTCAAAAATTGTTGTAACATTTACCATTTCGACCCTATTTGAGTGCACAGGTCAGTGGCCTGAAGTCTGTTCACAATGTTCTGCCACCAGCGCCACTGCCCATCTCTAGAACTTCTCCATCATTCCATACAGAAACACTGAAGCCTGCCCCCTCTTCTCCAGCCTTGGTAACTAACCACCATTATGCTCTCCATCTCTCTGAATCTGGCCTTTCTGCTACCTCAAGTCAGTGGAATCCTACTGTGTCCTAGTGTGTGACTGGCTTATTTTACTTGGTCCTGCTGCCCACCCTGTGGGGAATAGTGAGCCACTCACTGGCTGTGGACCCTGGGAAGGCTCCTTTCTGAAGGTGGGGGAAAGCAGGCTTTTTGTTTTTGTTTTATTTTTTTTGGCTTGACCACTGCTTACAACCCTGGGCAGTGGGATCTCGGGCTGAGCTGCTCAAATCTGACAGGATCCCTTAGCAGCTGCCTCCTTGGGCTGGCCGTTAGAACCAGCGGTGATTCTTCCAAAAGATCGTCTTAGTTCCAGGAAGAAACTTGACCTTGAGAGTTGCATTCTCATGCTGAATCCCAGCTCTGCCTCTTCCTGTGCCATCACTTGGCAAGTGGCTCCACCTCTCTGAGCCTTGCTCTCCACACCTATAGAACGAAAATGACAGTCATCCCTATCCCAAAGACTGACTCTGCAGGTACACAGAGGATACTCTTGCAGTGCTCAGTCCCATGGAAAGGTCAATATGCCCTCTTTGGTGACAGTTCAGAAGACTGGCTGGGGGAAGGCAGGCTAAAGTCCCTGGCCATGTCAGCCTCCAAGGCTCTCTATCTCTCTGCCCTTCTCATCCAGCATCTGATCTTTCAGACAGTTCAGAAACGGTCCTTCAGGGTGTTTTAATAAGAAATAAAATCCTTCTGGGAGATTGGCCATCTTGGGGACATTCTCAGTCTTGACTCTAGGACAGCAGTTACCCCCTGGGGGTTGGACAGGCCCCCTCCTGCTGCCCTTTATCCCCCCTCTTTGCTTTCCCCTTTTTTTTTCTAGAAGAACATTATTTTCTTTTGTTGTTGATAGACCTTTATTTACATGCCATGCTGAGAATCGAACCCAGTGCCTCACACATGCTAGGCAGGTGCTCTCCCACTGAGCCACAATCCAGCCTCCGCTTTTCCTTGTAGGCCTCCCTTTTGCTCTGTGAGGGCTGCGCAAGTCTCTGGGAAGGCTGTTCCCAGGGTGGCCTGTGTAACTAAAAGCACGCAGGTCAGGATGGAGGCCGGAGGAGGGTCATTAGCTTCGGATGGCTCCGCAGGCCAGCACCTCTCACGGAGTGTGCCCACATATGGCCGGGGCATCTCCTCTGAAATTCAGGCTCTGAGTTGGCCTGAGGTTGGACCCTCTGACTAGCTCCCCTGTGGTGCCCCTGCTGCTGGTTTGGCAGCCCCACTTCCAGCAGCAGGGCTGATATCCTTGTCCTTGGAGGTCCAGTGGCCCCTGGGGTTTGTGGCCAGCTGCCTGGCTCTGCAGGGTGGCAGCCGTGCCGCCCCAGCTCCTCGCCCTGCCTTTCCTTCCTTCCTCTCGCCCCTTCCCTCACTCTATTATGCATCCTGATTCCGGTTTCTGCAGCAACGGCTCCCAGAGCCTGCCCTCGGCCCTCAGCTTTATTTCTAAACTCAATTACTTTCTGAGAAATCGGGATTTTTTTCATTGAACGATAATAAGAGCAATATTCACCCATTACGGGAAACTTGGAAATCATTGAAAAATGTATGGGAGAAAATGAAAATGATCCAGAATCCTCTAGCCCAAGGAATACTACTGCTGAGATTTTACTTATGGTGCTGGGGATTGCGCCCAGGGGTGCTCTACCAATGAGCCACATCCCCAGTCTTTTCTTTTGCTTTTTTTTTTTTTTAATTTTGAGACTGGGTCTAATTAAGTTGCTTATGATCTCCTTAAATTGCTGAGGCTGAGGCTGGGGCTGGGGATGTGGCTCAAGCGGTAGCGCGCTCGCGCCTGGCTTGCGTGCGGCCCGGGTTCGATCCTCAGCACCACATACAAGGAAAGATGTTGTGTCCGCCGAAAACTAAAATAAATATTAAAAAATTCTCTCTTTAAAAAAAAAAAAAATTGCTGAGGCTGGCCTTTCGACCCTCCTGCCTGGATTACAGTCAACTGGGATTACTGGCATACACCACCATGCCCAATTTATTGCTGAGATTTTGATGCATTAATTTCAAATATCTTTTCTTGCATATTTATATAGTTTAAGACATAATTGGAATAATAGAAAATAACTGTCCAGTGCCTCCCTTTACAAAAGGATGCTCTATCTTGATATTTTTTTTCAGTTACTGGTTTTCTGAAAATATATAAAAATGACTAAATAGTTGACAGCCACTAGTGATTGCTACTGTTCATTGAATCCTTAAGATGGGAGGCCCTGGGGTAGATACATACTCATTATTTCAAATGATATTTGTTTTAACTGGTCTTCTACATAAATAACACTGTAATGAACATCTTTGTGCATGTGTTTTTATCTTATTTCTTTAGACCATGGGTTGGCAAACTTTCTGTAAAGACCAGATAATAAATATTTTGTTTGGCGGGCCACCTCTGTCATTGCCATGGAAGCACAAAAACAGCGTAAAAACTAAAGATAGTGGCTGTGTGCCAAGAGAAGCTTATTTACAAAAAAACAGGTGGCTGGAGGGATTCCGTCTATGGCTTGTAGTTTGTTGATTCTCCTTTACACTAGGATCCACCAAGGACTGGAAAAATTTCCTTCAATAAAAGGCAGATAGAAAATATTTTCAAAAAATTTTTCAGCTGTGCCAAATAGTCTCTGCGTGCCGTGACCCCTCCTTCCTCTTTCCTGCCCCCCTTTTCTTTTCCTCCTTCATCCTCTTCCTTCCTGGTCTTCATTCTCCTTCATTTTTTCCCTGTATTCCCTCTTATCTTCTCTCCTTCTTACCTTTAAAATAATAATAATAATAATAATAATAATAATAATAGATGATGATGATGTACCCTGATACAGTGGTGCACACCTATAATCCCAGCAGCTTGGGAGGCTGAGGCAGGAGGATTGTGAGTTCAAAGCCAGCCTCAGCAAATTAGTGAGACCCTGTCTCTAAATCTTAAAAAAGGAAAAAAAAAAAATAGACACAGGGCTGGAAATTCATCTCAGTGGTTAAGTGCCCTTGGGTTCAATCTCTGGTTTTAAAAAAATAAATAAAACTATACAATACCGGACCTCCGCTCATCCCTGGACAATATAAATTGAGTTCACAATTGTGGTGGTGTGTGGTTCTGAAGTCTCCCTGTATGTGTGGCGGGGTCACTTTCTGGCTTGGCTGAGGTTCCAAAGCAGGTACTCGCCCTGCCGGTGACAGCAGGACTTGACTCAATCTGGACTAATTTAGTAGGTGGAGATCTCTCATTCTAATTCACATTGCTCTCATGGCTAACTGGCTGGCCATTTTTTCTCATTAGTTTTCCACTTATATTTCCCATTCTGTGATTTTTCTGTGTTCTTTGTCGTTTCGTTGGAATTTTGCTTTTTTTGACTTTTGCATGGCCTTTTCATAAAAGATTTTAAGTCTTATGTTTTGCAATTATTTCCCCAGTCTTTTTATTTGTTTTTTTTTTTTTGGCACCAGGGATTGAACTTGGGGTCACTCAACCACTGAGCTACATCCCCACACCTATTTTGTATTTTATTTAGAGACAGGGTCTCACTGAGTTGCCTAGCACCTGACCATTGCTGAGGCTGCCTTTGAACTCATGATCCTCCTGCTTCAGCCTCCAGAGCTGCTGGGATCACTGGCGTGCGTGACCGCACCCGGCTCCCCCAGTCTTTTATTTTGCCTTTTAATTGTATTTATAATTATGTTGATGAATAGAAGTGCTTAATTTTTATTCACCTTTTCCTTTGAGTTTCTTTTCCTCCTTGAAATGTTCCCCTTTGGTTTTTGTGACCTCTATGTATCTCAATTTGCTCTCAGCTTCTTTATATATCCCATAAACTGTTTAGGGATGTGGAGAGAAATGTCTTGAGTTAGAAATGCTTTCCTTCCCTGTCTTCATTTCTTCATTCCTCACTTGAAAATCTGATAGTGGTTTGAGGTAGTGATTGTAAAACTTTTATAGCCCTGTGCAGTGGCACATGCCTGTAATCCCAGAAACTGGGGAGGCTGAGGCTGGAGGATTGTGAGTTCAAAATCGGCCTCGGCAGATTAGCAAAGCACTTGGCAACTCAGTGAGACTCTATCTCTAAATAAAATATTAAAAAGGATTGGGGATGTGGCTCAGTGGTTAAGCACCCTGGGTTCAATTCCCAGTGCCAAAAAGAAAAAAGTTTTAGCATTTATCAGTATCACTTGGAGGCTCTGGGTTCAAGCCCTAGCACTTGGGGGGAAAAAATCACTTGGGGGCTTTGGTAATACTCAGACTACAGGGTCCCCCACCTACCATCACCAAAGCTTTAGGTTCTGTAGGGATAAGGTTGAGTTTCCTGCCTGGTACTGGTACACACTTGAAAAACCACTGTCTTAAGCAGTTGAGACACTAGAACAAAGAGTTCAAGATGTTGGAGATCCCAGGGCTGGTTTAACATCTTGGTGATGTAAGGCTCCCAGCTCCAAGCAACTTGCACAAACACCAGCATTCTAAGCAGGAAGAAGGTAGAGGGTGGAAAGTAGGCATATGGGTGCCTTGACCAAAATCTGCATACAAATACCTAGTAAGAAGGGAGAATGGATTTTGGGTAGTAGACAGACTCTGCTCCCTCAGGGATTTCCAGCATTAGTTGAAAGGTGGATAGTCCTGGCCCTTTGACCCTCAGGCCCAGTGATCTGTCTTCTCAAGAATTTTTTTGTTGTTGTTCCAGGAATTGAACCCAGGGTTGCTTAACCACTGAGCCACATCCCCAGCCCTTTTTAATTTAACTTAATTTAGAGACGGGGTCTTGCTGTGTTTCTCAGGGCTTTGCTAAGTTGCCGAGGCTGGCTTTGAACTTGCGATCCTCCTGCTCAGCCTCCCAAGTTATTGAGGATGACAGGTATACGCCACTGAGCCCAGCTCAGAACATCCTTAAGAAGGACCCAGTATCAAGTTAGCTTGGCCTCCAAGCTGGTTTTGATCTTGGCTTCCCTGACTAATTGAATTTCTGCCTTGTTTCCTGACCCATAGTTTGGACCGGTCCCCTGTTCTGGTATTTGGATGCTTTCATAGCTGAATTCCTCACTAAAAAACTGGCCTGGGTCTAAGTTGGATAAATGTTGGCCTGGTGCTGTGAGGCGTTGCTCTGTGCTGACGGTTGGGTGAAGCACAGCCTGCCTGGATTCCCCAAGATGCCCTTCAGCTCCCTGTCAACTTCCCCCGCCCTGGAGCAGTGGACCCATGAGGGCCCAGGCCTCTGAAGGGTTACTTGGATTAACTGGGTGCTTCACTCTGCCTATTTATCCAGGGTTCTTCTATTGTTCATATCTGGAGTTTGAATGATTGCCAACCTTCCTGGGAGGGCCAGGGTAGGTCCACTAACTCCATCAGGGATGGGAATTGGGAGGAAGTAGTCTTGGTTAGGAAATACCAAGAACCTGAAGGAGTGAGCCATGTCTGGTCTGTAAATGCCCAGGTGGGATGCAGGAGAGAATGAGGTCACTTACTGCCCGAGGGCTCAAGGTGGCTTATCAGCAAGGATTTTTAACAGTCCTAAATCAAGAAAACTGGACCCCAACTAGTTTAGATAGAAAAGCTAACTAGGGGGGGCTGGGATTGTGGCTCAGTGGTAGAGCACTTGCCTAGCATGTGTGAGGCACTGGGTTCGATTCTCAGCACCACATATAAATAAATAAAGGTCCATCAACAACTAATAAAATATTTAAAAAACCAAAAAACTGGGAAGTCCAGGATGCAGCTGGCTTCAAGGTGGCCCATCACATGCTTCCAGGGGTGTGACGAGGATCCAGGCCATTCCATCTTCTAGGTTGGTGTCTTCCGGGTTCATTTTCTTCTCAAATGGTTCTGCCCTCCTGGATACAGGAGCTCTGCGGGCTATATCTTTCCCATTTTCTTTTCAGAGGAGAAAGAGAAAATCAACTTTCTTGATGATAATACAAAGGAAAGTCTCAGAAATGAGGTTTGCTAGCCCTGATTGGCTTGATGTGGCTCATTGCCCTTCCCTGAAACCAACCCCTGAGGGCCAGGGAAATGTGGTATGTGGACTGGTCAAGGGTTGGGTCATAGGATTCAACCCTAGAATTGGAAGAATTGCCCCTACCCAAACCGCCTGGCTGAAAACAGGGTGAGAATACTTCCGAAAGATGCTCAAGGGTGCAGCCGGTGGGAGGAGGAGGGACTGGGATGGGAATGCACCCCACAAATGTCCACTCCACTGGACTTGGGGATCTGGTCCCAGCTGAGAATTCATGCCAATGGTTACTTGTGATCAATGGGTAGAGAGGAAGGGGTGCTAGGGACAGCCTTGGCCACCAGGGATGTGGCATGGGCTGGTCAGGCTGGCTTAGTGGACTAGGGACTGACAGGCACCTGGCTCTGGTCTTCTTTCCTGGGCTCTGCCCCAGCTTAGCTTTTGCAGGTCCAGTACCAGGTCATCTAGTTGGGGTCTCGGTGCCTCCTAAGGCTGCCCCCTTCACTGTAAGTAGCTCTTCCAGGACCTGGGAGGAAAGGGCCATCTTCCTACTCTGTACTCGGTCAACCAGTGTGTTTATTCTTCTGGCAATAAAGATGCTGTTTAGAACATTCACTGCCACTCGGGGCAATGTCTCCTTCAACAGTCCTTTGGGCTTCCTGACCTTTGTTATTCTCTGTAACTCAAATATTAATTTGTCAGCCCCATGTGAGAGATTGCAACTTGAATTTAGTCCGGGGGCGGGGGGGGGGGAGGGAAGTTTGTGGCCTCAGATGCATTTCAATGCTTTTTCTATCATCAGAAGAGAAAACCAATATAAAGCTAATATTCTCCCACATAGGGCCAAAGACAGTATCCAAGCTATAAATCAGTATTAGGTGCCTATTGATGTCGATTCTTTCTGCTACCTTTATGATTTTTCCCCTCTAATTATCATAGTCGTCATTGTGTTTAGGCTTGGGAGCCTCCTAAATCCTGGAATCAGAGTAAATTTAAGGGACATGCATAAATAACATGTGATTTGTTGTTTGGTTTTTCATTATGTCTTTTTTTTTTTTTTCTCCCAGCAAAGAAGAGAAAAATGTGAAGTACACACATAAACTTAGTCTGATTAAGATCAATGAGGTCCTTACATTTGCTCTGTTTTTGTCTTTGTTCCCCTCCCTCCCGCCCTCCCCTACCCCTCCCTCTCCTTCCATTGTGGAAAAAAGTGTTTGATCCTCTTTCTGAAGTGGGAGGAGGAGTGTTGGAAGCTCAGAAGTGGCTGGTAGAACATGCCTGTTTCTTGACTTCCTCTGGGGTGGAAATTCACTTAAAACTTGCAGTTTCCAAAGTGGCTGCCAAAGCCACAGCGCTGGGAGGGGGTGTCGGTGCAGGATCTTGAAGGACAAGCTGGAGCCAGCGGTGGGGGTGGGGAGCAGGCTGCCTCCAGAACTCATCCCTTGAGAATATCCTGCAGGCCTAAAAGGGAGTGTGTGTCTGAACTGATAAGAGACCCTGTCTGGGCCTCTGATTGCCGCAGGGAGTGAGCTGTCCCTGTCCCCTGAAACTCACTGCAGGAACTGGGGGTGCGGCTTAGTGGTAGAGAGCTTGCCTAGCATGTTCTTACCTGGGTCCCTTCCCTAGCACCTCAAAAAACTAAAGAAACTCCACAGAATCTCCCCCTTTCCTTCTTCATTAAGTGCAGTCTCTGTTCGCGAAGCTCTCCATCATCTAGGTGCAACCTACCTGTCCTCTGTCACCGTTAGTCCCCAGTAACACCCCTGGCTTCCTTCTCCTCCCAAGTTATGTACGTGCCCCTCATTGGATTTGAGCAGAAGATCTGAACTTTAGTGTTCCATCCATTTCCTGCTGTTCTGGATCTTGGGCCAGTCCTATTGCCATTCCCAGCCTCGGGTTCCCTTTAAGCAAAGCAACAAGTGGCTATTTACTGAGTTCTGGGAGTGTCACATCTGTTTGCATCCACATTGTCTCTTTGGTAAATGTGAGTTGATTTCCTCTGGGAACATCCCCACCTCCCTTGTGGACCCTGGACCCTGGACCCTTGGGTGGAGTAAGATCTGCTCCCAGCTGTAGCAGCAGAACCTGTGGTCAAGCCTGAGATTAAAAGAGTACAACACAGGGTGTCCCCCACTCGGCCCCACTGGTTCCCAGGTGGGCAGGGACCAAAGCTGGTCCCAGTGGAGTGAATCTCGGGACTCCTGTTGGAAATGCTGGACCCAGACACTGGTTCCTTTGGCTGGATTTGGTCTGGAAGGATGTGGTTGCCATGACTGAGCTCAAGATCCGGCCTGGGGATGGCCATCCTGAGGGAGAGCAGAGTTTGGGGGGGAAGACAACTGGTCCCAGTGAGCGCTGGGTGCCGTCTCATGCCTGGGATGACTGCCACCTGGCTTCCTTCTCCTGTCCCTCTGTCCAAGTCCTTCCTGATCTTTCAGGCTGGCACAGAGCTACCCCCTGTGGGACCCTGATCACTGCCCTCTGGCCCTCACTGGTCCCCACTGCCTAGGACACAGTGACAGGTCAACTCCAGGTTATCTTGGGCCAGTAGACACCATGGTTCTTTCCAATAGAGCAAGTGTCCTCTAGGTCTGCCTCTGGGAAGCCCTGGAGCGACAGATAATTTTATCTGTCTCACAGTTAATGTTAACTCTGACTAAAGGACCCAACCAGCACAATTTCAGAGGTTTCAGAGGCCTTAGTTCATAGAAGACCAGCTCTACTCCTCAGGGCTGGAGGTGAGGCTGAACATCATGGCAGAAGAGTGTGGCAGAGCAAGGCGCTCACATGATGATCAGAAGCAGAGAGCCACACCCCAGTCCCCACCTCCTCCAGCCGTGCCCTATGGCTTCAGTTACCATGCACTAATCCCTGTCGGGATCAGTTCACTGATCGGGTTAAGACCCTGACAACCCAATCATTTCTCCTCTGAGCCTTCTTTTGTTGTCTCACAGGTGAGCTTTTGGGAGGACCCCACATCCAAACCGTAACACCAACAGACTGTTCTTTGGTTGTGAAGCATCTGGCAGGCAGGCAGGGCCACGGAAGCAGCGGTGGCTTTCCATTCCAACCCTGGTGCTGCCCATACACTTGTGTGACCTTGGGCAGGTCCCCTATGTCTTACTGGCTCCCTTTTGCTCAACCGTGATGTGAGGCTGTGCTATTTCCAACACGGGCCTTGTATTTATAGAAGCAATTGGAACAGAGGTGCTAGCGGGACACGTGCCTCCAGCCCACCTCCCCAGGGCTGCTGGAGGCAGGTGTTACCCAAATAGACAGATTGTGGAGAGATGGATACAACGGGGTTTGGAATATTTGGGGAAGGCCACACCCTAGTGTAGGTCAGTAACACTGACCTAGAGCCCTCTCTGCCACAGCGGACCCAAGCTGCTAGTAAATGACTAAATAACTGAGCCAAGTTTCATGTGGATACGGCAGTGGACACGTCCAAGTCCCACTCCAGAAAGGCTTCTCTAGTCCTCGGCACTCGAACATAACTCCATTGGCTCTTTTTTCTTTTTGGTGCTGGGGATTGAACTTGGGGGCACTTAATCACTGAGCCACATCCTCAGCCCTATTTTGTGTTTTTTATTTATTTTTGTTTTTGGAGACAGGGTCTCACCGAGTTGCTCAGTACCTCGCTGTTGCTGGGGCTGGCTCGGAACTCAAATCCTCCTGCCTCAGCCTCCTGAGGCCCTGGGATTACAGGCATGCACTGCTGTGCCCGGTACTTCCTCCCTCATGGGGAGCATCAGCCAGCTGACTCTTGGTGTGTGGAAGCCAGAGGACAGCAGGCTCTTAGTAGCACTTACTGAACAACCCAAATGCATAAATTCCCATCAGTACAGGAAGGCAGAAAAAAATGGGGAATGAGCCCTCAAGGCTGCAGCAGGACAGGGACCCAGAAAGGAGCCTGAAGGAGCCCACAGCTGACTCCAGATGATGGAAAGTGACCCTGATTTCTTTCTTCCAGCTTCTGATTTTTTTTTTTTTCCCCTAGCAGAGCCAGTAAGCACTTGGGCTGGAACTTAGATCTGGGTTCAAGTCCTAAGTCTTAAACCAACTAGCCGAGAAACCTTAAGCAAGTTACTTCCCCTCTCTGAGCCATGAGAATGCAGCCCAGTTAGCTCTCATTCGGACTGGGCTCCAATGCAGCCTTCCTTGGAGCACCCTGTGCCCCGTTTGAAGCCCGTCTCTTCCCTCCAGGCTGCCAGCGGATAACACATCTGAGAAATATGCAGGCCCCTGGAAAGGCATGGCCTCCAATCTGCCTGCTCATCACGTAGGGGATTAAAATCTGTCTCATCTTCCCAGTTTGGAATGCTGGGTATTTGGTCAAGGATTCAGCTTCCCTTTTTTATGAGGCTTTAAGAAAACCCGAATTAAACCCTGATTTGTTTTTAAAGATCAGAATTCTTAATCTCTCAGCATTTGGCTCATTTTCCCCCTCTAGGCTCAGAGAGCAACATTAAACAGACTGTTTCTTAGCACACTTTGCTTTTCTCTGGCATGTGTCGGGGTTTGGTATGGTGGTGGCGAAGGGCAACACTGTTTCATAAGGCAAACCTCTAGAGATCTCCAGGAGTCTGGCTGTACCTCTTTAGCTTGCTGTGTGAGCTTGAACTACTCTCTCGACTTCTCTGGGCTTTCATGTCCCCATCTGGAGAGCGAAGGGGTGGAACATCAAGGCCCTTGCACTGTTTGAGGGAAGGAGATCTTTTCGAATTCCCACATTTCAAATGGGGACCTGGGGGAAGGGACTTGCCTAAGGGGACACCGCTACTTAATAGACAGAACCAGGCCAGGGACTCATTTCTGAGAGGAGCTTCTTCACTGGAAACCTCTTTTTTTTTTTTTCTTCCTGAGAAAGAAATAAGAGGCCAGTAGGCAATGGTTCCTGTATAGTTTTCAAAACCTCTTCCTTCATGGGTAGGGTTGAGTAGGCTTCAAGATGAAATCTGGTTTAGGCGACACGAAGAAGGAAAAAAACTTAGAAATGGAGCATTAAGATCCGTTGACACTAATTCTGTTTTTTATTATTGATGTACCCAAAACGGAAATCTCGGGTCATTGGGGTGGTGCCTTCAAGGGAGGTTGTGGGACCCCCGTCCCCCCTCCCCCCTCTTCCCCCTCCTCCCCTCCCCCTCTCCTCCCCTCCTCCCCCCTCCGTTAGATGGAAAGACGTCTAACACACACACACACCATGCAACTTTGGGCCAGTCGGGTCCTATGAGCCTGTGCTCTCATCTAGCAATTGGATTTATTGATATTTTTCTTTCCTAAAAAAAAACTTTTAAAGTGTGAGAACCACTGATTTGCTTTATTATGCAGGCAGTGGTGGGGATCAGCCCTAGGGCATTGAGCGTGCTTCCCCCCCCCCCCCCCAGCCCAGGCAATTTGGTTTAAATGAGATAATTAATGATGACTACTTCAACATCTGGCACGAAGTAACTGCCCAATGAATGCATGGCTTTTGATGGGGGAGGGGGGCTCACTCTGGTTTTTTAAGTTCCAAGTACGTGATAGTGTGTTTAAGAAAGGAATTTAACACGAATGGTGTGACTCTACTTTGTGTACGTCCAGAGACGTGACAAATTGTGCTCTGTATGTATAATATGAAATGAAATGCATTCTGTCATACTTAACAAATTAGAATAAATAAATAAAAAAGAAAGGAATTTAAACCATGAGTGGTGGTGCTCGCCTGGAATCCCAGTGGCCCAAGAGGCTGAGGCAGGAGGACCACCTACACACCTTGCCAAGGCTTTCCTGTGTCCTGGGTTAGAGTGGATGCTTGGTATCTCATGGGGGCTCAGTGAGTATTTCAGTCCTGCCTGTTTGAGTTCCCATTTCAGAGGCTGTCAAAGGTCTTCCTGTGACATTCAAGGCTGGGTTCAACCCGGGTTTGGAGAGGGAGAGTTGGCTGGATGGGAAGCCAGCTTCCTTGATGGGGAACAGATGATTTTCCCTAAGAGACCTGGAAAGAAAGCTCCAGAGCCTCCAAACTACCACACCACTATGCTGGCAGCTGGGCTCTGGGTTTCGGTCAGTCTCAGTCAGTAAAGGTCAGAAACCCTGAAGATCAAAGTCGGTATCCCCGGGCCCTCCCTGACACTTATATCCCGGGATCACAATTAGAGCTCTTCATCTTCATTTCTCTGCAAGTCAGCAACTGGTGACTATGGCTAGGAGCCATGCATCTCTACAGGCTGTTTGGAGGGCCAGGAGTTGAGGCTTTGGCCTCCTTGCTTTCCCTAGAGGGTTTAAGCAGCTGCAGGGAAACTGCTGCCTGGCCCTTGTGGATTGAGCACCTACTATGTGCCCAGCACTGTTGGCCCATGGCTTTAGGCGCTTACTGATGTCTGGTAAGCTGTGTGTTTTACATAGTTCTGTGTCTGTGTCCATCTTCCCAGTGTATTTGTAAACATCAGGGGTGCTGTGACTTTGTCCTCTTTAGGTCTGTATCCCCAGCACTTGGCTGTCTGGGACTTACCAGGTGCCCAATAATTATTTGCTGGCTGACTGGAGCCTCCAAGGGGTTGGTTGGGGATCCTGATTTCATACCACACAACTAGATGCAGAGATGTGATGAGCATCTTTAGGAATGAGCTTGATCCTGTATTCTGGGATCACTTGTCAATAGCTTCTTAGGAGTGGAATTTTGGGGTGAGCGGGAAGGTCTTTCCTAGAAAACTCTGGAATTTCTGGGAAGAGCCTTCAGTCCTGAGGAATGTCTCTGCAGGAATGGGAACAGTGGTTTGTTGAAAAATATGACATCTTTCAACTTTCCCAGCGGGATTCTCACCTACACGTTGGAATGTTGCCATGACAACAGAAGGGACTTGGTTTCACTACAAACAGGCCCCACAAAACCCTCAGGGGAGTTGGCAAGGAGAAGAAGCCATGCCTGCTCCCCAGGTGAGATTTCCTGGGAGGGAAGTTTGAGTAATTTAAAGCAAAACTGAAAGCAGTTTGAAATGGGGCTCCCTCATATATGTCCCATCCTGCCCTCCTGGCTTGGCAAACAGTGTACCGATGAGACGCTTTCTCCAACATCGAGATCAATATTAGAGCCAGGACTGACGTCCTGAAAGTGCTATAATGACTGCTGTCTTTTATATCAAAACTACTTTTGGAATCGGGGCCGATGTCTGAGAAGCAAAATCTCCCGATTCAAGAGGCATGAGGGCAGTAGAGGCATGTGTCACGTGGTTCAAGAGGAGACAGAAAGAAATTTCAGCTCTGGCTGGGTGTCTGCTGCCCTGTGTACCCTGAGGGGCAGGCCGTGGTGCTGGTAGCCTCTTTGGCCATTTGGTGACTATATTTTCTGTTTGGTGAAATTGATTCTTTTTCAAAGCTGCTCTTGCCTCCTATCCCCTATTTATTTATTTATTTTTTTTAGTTTGAATTTTATCTTTTTGGACTAGACATAGACATTTTATAATCCTGTCTTGATAGTACCAGAATCTGGAGTCCCTTGAATTTTCTTTTGTCCATTTTTCCCTGCTGGTTTTCACTCATGTGGTCATGTCGTCTTGTGTACTTGGTCATCTTTGAATGCAGGGTTTGTGCATGGGGAAAAAAGAAATTGTAGAAGTAATTTGAAGCCTAGGGTAATGTTTTCTTCCACTAAACAAGGCTTTAAATTTCTTTTACAGATGATGAAGAACATGAGATTCTGAAGTAATTTTATATGTATATGTTTACATATAATTTTTCTTTTTTGGTATTGGAAATTAAACTCAGAGGTACTTTATCACTGAGCAACATCCTCAGACCTTTTTATTATTTTGAGACATTCTTGCAAAGTTGCTGAGGGTATCAAAGTTACTGAGGCTGGCCTCAAACTTGTGATCCTACTGCTCAGCCTCCCTAATCTCTGGGTTTATAGGCATGTACCACTGTGCCCAGTTGTGATCTTGATCTAACTTGTGACTTGAAGTTTCTGGACTCTCAAAGGCCTACAGACAGGGCAGTAATCCTCACAAGAACTATTTAACTTCTGATTTGTCTTTACCCTGAGGTGTAGTTCTGGAGGTTTTGTGATTTCATTTTTCTTTTTTTCCACCTGCATCTTCTAAAATTTCTACATACTAATTATATAACATTATTTTAAATTAAAACAAATAATAATGCAAACAAGGAAAATATAGCTAATATTTGTTAGTCTGTTTTTTTTTTTTGTTGTTTTTTTTTGGTACTGGGATTAAACCCAGGGGCACATAACCACTGGACCACATCCCCAGCTCTCTTTAATATTTTTTTTTATTTAGAGACAGGGGCTCACTGATTTGCTGAGGGCCTCTGAGCCAGCTGATACTGACTTCAGACTCACAATCCTCCTGCCTCAGCCTCCTGAACTACTGGGATTATGGATGTGCACCACTACGCCCAGCAGTCTGTTTCTTTCTTGCTTTCTTTTATATGTGAGAGAACCCAAGTGTAGAGATCTCAATTATTTGAGGGTGATAGATATGTGTTATTGGTTGGCATTTGCCTAAAGAAGGGGTGTTAAGGAGACCTATCTCTACTTGAACCCAGAATGAAAAGTACAGAAGTTGCAGCCTGCTGTGCCCACATGGTGTCCTCAAGGCATACACCAAATTATCTGTGTAAATGACAAAACTCCCCTATTCTTGTTACATAGCCCTACAGGTAGCAGACATCACCACTCAACCCCAACACTGAATTTTGATCTTCTCTATGTACATACTTTAAAAATCACTGGTGAATCCAGGCATGGTGGCATATGCCTGTAATCCCAGCAGCTCAGAAGGCTGAGACAAGAGGATCCCAAGTTCAAAGCCAGCCTCAGCAACTTGGTGAGGTCTTAAGCAACTTGATGAGAACTTGTGTCATAAAATAAGGGCTGGTGATGTGGCTCAGTGGGAAAGTGCCCCTGGGTTCACTCTGCAGTTCAAAAAGAAGAAAAAAATAAAATAAAAAATCACTGGCGAATACATGGACAGATATTATGGGATACCTTGAACAGACCACAATTTGATCGTTCTTGTAACTTTGGATATTTTAGGTTCTTGGTATTTTCCTCTTATTATCAAGTATTTATACTGAACATCATGTGCCTAGCTCTCTGACAGAATTTTGAGTTATCTCATTGGGATAGATTTCAATGGACCAAAGGTTGTGAACATTATCAGGATTTTTATACATATTGTCAAATCACTTTCTAGAAAAAGTATTCTGATTAATATGCCCACCAGGAGCACTCAGGAGAACCCGTTATATTCCTTACCAACACCACGTATATAATTAAAACAAAAGCCAGGTGCATTGGTGCACACCTGTAATCCCAGGGCCTTGGGAGGCGGAGGCAGTACATGGGTGGATCTGGGGCTGAGGAGAGGAGGTGGAAAAGGGAGGAACCTCAAGCCTTGCTTCCTGGAGACACCTGAGAGCAAGACCAGAGTAAGATCTTTCCTGAGGTGGAGCTCCTGAGAAATGTTATTTTTTTTTTCTTTTGGCACTGGCATTGACCTACAGAAGAGGAATTTCCACTTGCCCAAACCCCTGCACTTGGCCTTGAACTAGAGAATTTAAAATGAATTTGCATACTGCTTTCTGCTTCCCAGTTCATCTCCCCTCGTGACCCATGTGATGAGCTTGATGTTCTGATCTTGACCTCCTGGACTCGAGGTACATATGCTGGATGGGCCTGGATGCAGGAGGCCAGGATTCCTGTCCTGATTCTGCCACCAACTGACTGGCCTTGGGCTGGTATTTGCCCTTTGGGCCTCCTTTCCCCCTGGAGGCTGGATGATCATCCAGCTGCAACATTCTAACCATTGTGCCCGTTTTGAGTCCTGATACTGGCCACCAGAATGTGGGGCATCAAGGCCATCTACATGGAAACTCTTGACAATCCTGTCCCCTAAGCTGACGAAGAGGAGGATGGTGGCATTTACTGAGCGCCAGCACTGTGCTAAAGGCATCACACATGCCACCTGCTGAATTGTCACAAATCCCTATGAGGAAGGGGCTGTTTTTGTCCCATGATACAGAGGAGGAAAGGGAAGCGGAGGGATTAATCAGGATCCACGCAGTCTGAACACGGAAGTGAACCACCCCATCGGCAGTATTTTCATGAATTGGATAGTCCTTTTTTTATTATGTTAGATGGTTTTTCAGTGACAGGAAAAAATTAAGGTCCAGTTCCTGTAGGAAATGAGATTATAAAAGGAGAATGAGTTCAAATGGAGAGAGGGACCCTGAGAGTATGATGGGCCTAGTGTGTGTTTGCCAGGATGCTCGCAGGGTCTGCCTTTGGTATCAGGGCACAGGTACCCAGTCCCCAGGGAGATGACCAAGCCGGTGAGCCCTGGTTTGAGTTCTTCAGGGGGATTCTGGTTGCCCCAGGCTCTAATGGGGAAGCCGCTAGATTCTAAAGTCAGGCTTTAGGACCGATTTGGGGTCTGGCTTGTGGATGAACTATAATTATGTCCATTATACCTGTCTTGAATGATTCACAGGAGACAGGGGCTTACGTAGGAGCAATGTTCCTCTTAATTTTTTTTTTTTAATTTACATTTTCCGGTGACTCACTGGCATTGAAAATACAGTCTCATTGACTGGAGATGAAAAAGTGGGGGGGGGGGGGAGAGAGAAAAGGAAAATGTCATCAGGTACATTGAAGATAAAATTGTCTAAATTATGTCCAGGTGATTCTGGGTTCATGTTCTAAGGCTTCAGATCTGCCTCCTACTCTCTGAGCCTCTTGACTCTCCTCTTCCTGGAAGTGGGAGACAGCCCTGCGGCTCCCTGAATGCAGAGGAGGTAAACCTCACCCTGGAAAGTTTGTGCCTTGAGTTAGAAAGATCTGGGTTGAAATCCCTGACCCTCGTGCTTGCTGGGAGACTCTAAGTACTTTCTTCTACTTCCCTAAACCTCAGTTTTCTCATCTGTAAGTTGAGGAAAAACGGTGCCAGTTTTGCAGATTGCTGAAAGAATTAAATAGTGGGCATTTGGTGGAGAGTAATGAAACACCAGCCAGTTAATGCTTTTTCCTCACTGTGCACTTTGTCTGCAGCTTGTCTTTTTATTTATTTATTTTTGGAGGGGGGGGGTACTGGGGATTGAACCCAGGGGTGCTTCACCACTGAGCCACATCCCCAGACTGTCTTTATACTTCATTTAGAGACAGGGTCTCACTAAGTTGCTTAGAGCCTCACTAAGTTGCTGAGGCTGGCTTTGAACTCATAATCCTCCTGCCTTAGCCTCTTGAGCTGCTGGGATGACAGGCGTGTGCCACCATGCCTGCCTATCTGCAGTATCTTGGTGGCGACAACAACCCTACAGGTATTGTTCTGTTCCCTCAGTTTACAGGTAAGGTGGTTAAGTGACCTGACTGTGCATGCAGCTAGAGAATGTCAGGGCTAGGGGGACTGACTTGGAGCTCATGTCCTCTGACTTCAAAGTTCAATGTAGAAAAGTAGATTTTTGTCCTCCAACGCTACTTATTTCCACTGGAAATGGGCTGGAGCCTGCCAGAGTTTGAGCACAATCCCCCCTCGCGACTTCTCCATCCCTGGTAAGAGCCTCACCAAATACTCGGGCACCCCCATCAGAAATATGGTGTCATCTTTGACCCCCTCCACCTAGCTGGCCACACAATTCCATGTCCCCACTGCTGGTGCCAACCCAATGGGCCCAGGTGGATAACTGTAGGCTCCATGCAGATCTGTTGCCACCTCTCCTTCCCCTTGACCTCTCCCAGCCCCACCTAGCTGGTGCCTTCTTGTCACTGAAGACATGTTATTCTCTCCCCAAAACCTCCTGGGGTTCCCCATGTGGGCCAGACTTGGCACCAACTCCTGAGCCCAGGGCTGACTTGTCTCAGGCAAGTCCTTCCCAGTCTCTGGTCCTGGGTTTCTTATCTGTGGGAAGAGCCCTGAGTAATTCCTGGGTCCCTGGCCCTCGCTGCCTGGGGTGGCTGAGGAGCTGGTGGCTCAGGAACTCCATCCCTCCCTCCCCACAACTCCCTTTGGTGCAGTGTCAGAAGGAAGTTGGCCGGGAGAGCCCTGTGGGTCAGTGGGTCAGCCAGCAGCCTGTCCAAGCCCCAGCCCTTAGTCATCCTGTTCGGTCAGGGTTGTCTGCTCACAGGGATGGCCACCAGCTCCTCCTCCCACCCAAACAGGCTGGGCCCAGGGAGGGAGGTGTTTCCCTACAGGCTTATTCAGAGCTCCTGGGCACTTCCTGTTGACCTCAGGCTGGTGGGCTTTAGAGAGGGGCTCCCTCCCTTCTCCTTCCCAGAGGAAATCCAAATGTCCACTGTGGCCCTGAACCTCGCACCAGAAGGGGAAATGGGGCAAGCCCAAGGTGGAGCCAGATGCTCCAGGACAGGCTTTGGAGAGGCCCCAGCAGAGTCCCGGATGGGGGACGACCTAGTATGGTCTGTGTCTGGTGTGAGGTGTGGCTACTTCTGATTGAGTGGCTGGCTTGTCCCACAGACAGGAAATGCCACGAGAGGACCCAAGGCAACCCTAGAGTCAGAACAGGGCATTTGGTCCACCAAGCATTTATGTGTCTAATTGCTGCTGCAGGTGCTAAGGACAAAGGGGACTGTATCTCCACCCCTCAGGGGGTTCACAGTCCTACTGTGGACAGATATTATAGTCCTGTGACTTGTGGTTTTTTTGAGGAATGTCAATTTATGGGAGTCTGCACAGGAAACGTTTTTGTTGTTTTGTGCTATGACACCACGTTGTTGAATCCTCCCTTTTCCTGTCCTGTGACACATTCCAAGGAGCTTCCATAGCTCCCTGGTCCAATTTTGGGGTTGGTGGTAGAGATCGGGCCTGGAATTCTCTTTAGGGTGTGGAGATGCCGGGTTCTTAGACACTTTTGTTTTGGGTGTTGACCTTAGTTCTGGGATGGTGACATCCTCACAAGGTGCTGGCTTCAGCACAAGTTCTAAAGTTGGAGCAATGTGGAGACCATCTGCATGCCCCCTGCACCAGGATGACATGCCCCCTGCACCAGGATGACATGCAAGTTCGTGAAGGACTCCATAATTTTAAAAAATTCATATAATAACCTGTGATAAGCTGATGTACAAGGGCCTTGGTGGGGGTCCTGGCAAACACACACTAGGCCCAGCCTGGCCAGGGATCAGAAATGGCTTCTGGGCTACCCTGCTCTACCTCATGCACAGCTGGACTCAGATCCCCTCAGGAGAAGTTGCTTGATTTTTTTTTTTTCCTCCCCCCCCCCCAAGAGGATGTTCTCCCACTCCTTAAGTTCCCTCAGAGCACCGGTTTTGAAGTCACCGTGAATTGGAAGGCAGGGACCCTCCGGGTGTCCAGCACGGGTCAAGGGCAGTCGGTGGCAGCGAGTGGTGGAAAGGGCGTGTGGCGGTTGAGGAAGTTTGTTCTCTCCCGTCTGGGGATCCTGGAAGAGTTGAAATTCTTTGGGGGGAAATTTTAGAAGATGAGCATTACAGGCTGAATTGTGTCCCCTCAAGATTCACCATGTTGAAGCCCTAACCCTCAACTCGACTATGGAGGTAGGGCCTTTGACTAACCCAGATAGCTGGGTTTCAGTGGGGTGCTACTTGCTGGCTCCTCATCTGATAGGGCTGGTGTCTTCCTAAGAAGAGGCAAAGGCAGCAGAGAGTGCTGTCCTTCTTGCTGTCTGTCCACAGAGACAAGTCCACGTGAGCACCCGGCAGAGGTGGCCATCTGTAAGCCAGATGAGACTCGCCCCAAACCAACCCCTCCAGCACCGTGAACTTGAACTTTCCAGCCTCCAGAACAGTGAGAAATAAATTTGTTGGTTAAGCCACCCAGTTGGTGGGATTGTTGTGCCAGCCTGAGTGGACTAATCCAATGAAGGGGGGCCCAGCCTGAGCTAGGGGCCAGGGTCTGTGAGGTGAGCCCTGCCCAGCCAAGTGGGGGCGTGTTCCTGGTTAGTTCCCTGCAGCCCCTTCCTCCTGCAGCTAAGACGCTCTCTTAAGCATCCACTTCCTCTTCCAGGACAGCCCTTGACCCTCTCCCTCTGCATTCCTCTTAGAATAAGCTCTCAATTCATGCAGCACCATGCCGTTCCCTCCAAGGACTGTGTCCTTTCTGATGACAAGCCCTTCCATGGTCTATTTATAACAATGACTCACACATCACCTAAACTTCTGCAGGAAGAGTTCCGTTTAGGAGCCAACTCCCCTGGAATATAAAACAATTTGTGCTTGTAAATGATCACCATTTCATCTTCACAAGGTCACTCATCCTTGGCCTCCTCTTGACCTTGGTGCCAAATCGTTTAATGAGCCCTCCCCACCATCCTGTCTTCTTTATCAAGAATCTTGCTGACCCCATGACCTGCACAGCCAAGCAAGTTCCTCTTGAGCATTAACCTTGAGCCCGAGACTTCCTCCATCTGCGGATGGGAAAGTCTCTGCCGATCCATCCCCCTTTGTTTGCAGTTGTTTCCTTGTGAGTGAGCCTAAGGTGGCATGGGGGCAGGGAGTAGGTGAATCTGGAGCCCCCACCCCTGGCCTGAGACGCCCTTCTCCAACCTTGCCTCTTAGGACCCCAGCCTTTGGCCCCTGGGGAAGCCACGGTAACCCTAATGACTAGCTTCTTGTGGTGTCGGCACCAACTTTAAAGGGACTGGCGACAGGATGGTCTTCACCTAGCACAGCAACTTCCACCTCTCCTCCCCTCACAGTTCTGGGCAGTCTTGTGTCATCTCCTCCAGCAGGGGTCTGCGGAGGGGCTGCTACCTCCCCTGGAAGTTGGGCTCCCTTGTAGTCAGGCTTGGGAGATGGGATGCCTCCCTCACCCCAATTCCCCATCAGGCACTCCTGTGTCATCCTTATAAAACAGCAAAGCCCCTGAGGAGTGGGGTCCCTTGGCTTCGAATGCATATTCCTACCGTGAGCTTTCCACATCCCTGACACCCTGGCCTCCAGCCCTTTCCTGTTAGTGGGATACAGATCATTGTGTCCTGTGGCCTGTGCTGACTCCCATCACGGTTCATCGATTACCATAGCTCAGTCCAGAGTGCAGCCTCTGCTAGCTCTTTCTGGGTGCTACAGGCTTTTCCATCTGGGGTGCCACACCTCTTCCCACCACCTAACTTCACTCTAGCTGGCCCTCGACTCCTTCAGTCCTCCCTCCTCTGACCCTGTCCTCACCAAGTGACCACAGGCGGACTTCTGCCGCCATCCTGCCTCACTGCATTGCAATTCATCTTCTCTGAGTTTGTCCAGAGCAAATTCTTCAAGTCCCAACCACTGGTGGTCTCTGTAGTTGTTGACATCCATGACTTCGGACACTCCGTCCTCTCCTGGTCCTGGACATCCCTGGCCTCTCCTTGTGCCCTCCCATCTCCTCTCCTTTACACAAGAGCCCAGTGGAGGTCCTGGCTCCAGGCTGTGTCCTGGCTCCAGTCCAGTGTCCAACAGGTGATACCGCTCTCCTGTACAAACCCTCCTTCTGCACAGCACGCAAGGCCCCGTGTCCAGTCCTGCCCAGCTGGTGGCCTCATTTCCTGCTGCATAGTCACTCTGTCATCCCTAAGCCCGTCTTCCACCTGCCCTGAACCACTAGCCCTCTCCGACTGACATTTTCACCTCGTGCCTTGGCGCATAATGCCTCCAGTGCCCAGAATATTCTTGCCGCGCTCTTTCTGTGGCTGAGTCCTGCTCCTCCTCAGTCTGGATTCTGCCAGGTTGTCCTTGCAGTGGACAACCTTCTGGGGCCGGCCTTTCCTCTGTTGGGGTGAGCATCTTCCTTGTTGCTCAATGCTGAACTCGGTGTCCGTCCGTCTGCCTATCTGTCTGTCTACCTAATGGCTTCCCTCACTGACCCTAAATTCCACTGCACCTACCAACCTGACATTCCGGTCTGGGGACAGATTCCTTTATTTTAATGCTGCCTTGGAGTGATTCTCTTCAGGGCCCTTACCTCAGTACTGACGTATAACGGATGATGATCGGGTTAGTGTCCACCTCCCTGACCAGGCTGGAAGCTACATGAAGCTATATTTTAAATAGGAGTGTTTGCTTTTCTTCAATATTTTAAGAGACTCGCAACTACCTGTAAATAAGAATTCTTAAATAAGACTAAAACATGAGTTAAATCTTCCGAATTTCAATGCATGCCTATAAAAACTTGCTTTTATCAAATGTTTAAATATTAAATAGCATTAGACATGTCTTTTAAATATTTTTACGAAGAATAGTGAAACGGTGAACCCCTGTCTACCCACGACCCCATCAAAGAAAAAAGAATATATCTGTTCTAGGGCCCTCCTCCCCGGCCCCTTCCTCTCCTCTCAGAGGTAACCATTATTCTCGGTTGTGTGTATGATTTTCTGGCTTTTCTTTTTTTTTTTTCTTTCAAATCATTTTATCTTTAATAACGTGGCAATAATTCAAAATATGAAAAACGTGTTCCCTTTAAAGAGGATGCCACCATGATGGCCTCATACAAGCATTGGTGTCTGTAAGGGTCATCTTATTAGTTAATAGATTAGAAGTTCTTGCTTCAGTACAGGGAAGAAGGAGCTGGGGGAGTGGCTCTCTGGGGCCTCTGCACCTTGGGGAGTGAGGATCTCCACTTATGAACTTTAAGGAGACATAAACATTCAGGCCATGGAGCTATAAATGCCTGTATTTGTTTCCGGGCGCTCTCCTCTATTTTATGGGTCTGTCTGTGTCTCCTGCACTAAGAGCACACTAAGCTATATCTTGATTTCCCCTATTTTGACTTGGCTTTTCCCAGTTCTGTCCTCTTCCATAGAGATTCTCTAATCGGCTTGTCCGTTTCTATGAAATATCCCTTCTCTGATGGGGGTTCAATGTCGGCGACATTCTGTCAATCAGCTTGGCTGGTCCCTCTGGAAAATGGTGCTGTACTTGGGGCTCAGCGTTAGTCTTTGGGGTTGGCAGCTGGATACTTGACATGGCTCATAACCAAATCGGCCTGAGTGAGCGGGGACTCCTATGGCTCAGCCCATGTGTGGCCTCCATCCTTTCTGCCAGGGCCATTTGGTTGAGGAGCACCTTGAGTAGCAGACTGACATTCTCGGAAGGGATCATCTCCTCTACCAAACTGGAACTCTGACCTGAGCCACCCCACCCAAATATGCTCGTGTTGCAGATGTCCATGATCACACCGTCTATAGGTTTGTCACCAATTTTCCAATTTTATTCTTTCAGTGTCTCTGCCCATCCAATCAAACCGTTAGTCTATGAATCAGTGCAATATCTATATCTTTGACCAGGGTTGGGGAGTGGGTGAGAGGCCCACTGATTATGAGACCATTGGAGAAACCCTATCATCTCACTGTGTCTATGGAACAGTCAGGAAAAGGCAGTGAGCTGCAGCTTCTCTGTGACCTCAAAGTGGGAGCTTGTGGAGAATCATGAACCAATGCCTGATGACCATATTGTCCCAAGAAAAAAAATAAGACTAATATTTCTCCTCCTTTTCTACCTTCCATTCTTGACCAAGTTTTCTCATTGGAAAACTCTTAACCTGGAGCCATACCAGGAAAAGTACTTCTCTTAAAAGAAGTGATGGCGAAACCCGGTTGGCAACAGATCATGCAGCCAAACAGCATATATTATTTGGTTTTAGCCAATTCTACCTATAAATGAGGTCTTGCCAGACATCCTGGCTTAGGAATGGCTTTCAGGAACAGTATGCTGCCCACTGGCCAGTGTTGGCTCAGCTGGGATTATGGCGTAAGGTGCAGGAGCCAGAGCTCCTGCCGTGGTGATACAGCTATCAAAGGATGAACAGCGTGAAGTGTTAGGACGCTAGTCTGTTCAAATGTAAGTAGAAGCACATTTGACAGTTGATATTAAAAATCTCATCATATTGATTAATCCATTTCTCTTTGCCTTTGAATGATTCACCTCAAAATGACACTGCAAGCTTTCATACTCTTCAGAAACGTTCTATTGCAAAAAAGAAATAAGGTAAATTATTAGCAGAGCTACCTTCTGGCTCAGCAGTTATTTCTTCAGCTGCATTTAATCTGCTATTTAACTCGTCCATTGGGTTTTTAATTTCAGTGACTTTATTTTTCTAATAGTTCAAGCTGAGTTTTGTCCAAATGTGCTTGTTCTTTTTCATGGTATCTCGTTCTTTCCGTCTTTTTTTTTTTTTTTAAACTCCCTATGTTGCTAATTATTTAAGGAATACTTATTTAGTTGTTTTTATGTTGTTTGTTCTAATGGTTAAATTCTTTTTTAAGTTTTTTTTTTTAATTAGAGCTTTATACTTAGCAATTGGGTTCATCCCAACAAACTCATACATAAAATGGAATTCTATTTCAGTTCATGATTCCACCCCTCCCCCCGGCTTTTCCCTCCTATAATGCTAAAATTCTTGGTGGGAGTGATCAGACCTATGGCTTATTTTATCTGACTCCTGCTCACTTATTTTGTAATTTTGGATTCTGAGCTCCTCATAGCAGCCTTCTGGTCATGTGCAGTCTTGAGTAGTTTTGTGTTGTTACCATCAAGAATCACTGTCCTGAAGCTAATCGTCATGTTTCTTGGACAGTTTGAGGTTTCATGGACCTCAGAGGAGAGGTAATCGGAGTTTCCTATTCTACATGAGGTGAAGACCCAAAAGTTACAGCTCTTGGGGAGGTCTTCCCCCACTCAGAGCCTAGGCTCGTGTAGAACATCTTCTTTCTAACTTCTCCATCCCCTCTACCCCCTTCCCTGCCCTGTAGAGCTTTGCATTAGCCCAAAAACTTATTCCTTTAATATCTACTCTATCAAGTTGTGCACCCTGAAGGTTTCCTTTCTTGAGCTCTTAGCTCTGATTTTTCAAGGGGGATCTATAACAGTAGTCTTCTGATCTCTGCAGAGGATAGGTTTCCAAGACCCCAGGGGTGTCTGAAGCCTCAAGTAATACTGAGTACCATAAACAGTACACTGTATATTTTTTTTCCTCCCCCCATCCCAGAAGGAAAAATTCTTTTAATGACTTTGGCACAACATTGTCAAGAAATTTCACTCAGAGTTTCTAAGGAATGATATTCGATTGGCAATGCAAAATAAAAAACATGGGTATTTTGGGTTAATTTCTGTTTTAGTCAGCTTTTTCACTGCTGTGACTACAAAAGACCCGACAAGAACAATTTTAGAGGAAAAGTTTATTTGGGGCTCACGGTTTCAGAGGTCTCGGTCCACAGAGGCCTGACGCTCTTGATCTGGGCCTGAGGTGAGACAGAGCATCTCGGTGAAAGGGGGTGGTAGAGGAAAGCAGCTTAGGACACGGAACCAGAAAGCAGAGAGAGAGTCGTGCTCTGTTTTCTATATGCACATGCAAATTTAATGCAAATTTTCTATCTTAACTAGGCACTTACCATGCACTGTGATCATAACTTTTGCAGTTTGAGGAGTGACTGTACAACTAGAGCAGCTTTCTTTTTCTTCACAGTTTCAAAGATTTGTTCTTCCTGTAGATCTTAGCAGTCTCAGCCTGTGATTTACCCCCCTTTCCTTATGGAATTGAGAACTTTCACCTTTTCACTAAAGGAAGCACTTCAGAGTTTCTCCTTGGAGTATCCCAATTGCTAGCATCTCTATTCTTGCCCTTTTGTACACTTTACCCAGAAGTTCCAGGTGTTTATTAATTAGTAGGAGGAATTCAGTTCATCTCCTGAATCGTATTTCAAGACCAGATGCTCTATCATTTGTGTTGCTAATTATTTTCTTCCTTTTGCCTATCACAATGCTTGGAAAGGAAAGATATTATCTTAATATTGTCTTATTTGGTTCTTTGTTTCTCCTGGTAACTGAAATCCTTAAACCTCTTGGCCTTTCTTTAGTGCCTAGAACAGAGCCTGGCACACAGCACCTAAAGCGGTGGGGGTGGGGGAAGGTTTGTAAAATGAATTGGATGAATTGGAAGAATTAATCGGACAGATGAGGACTCTGAAACAGAAGCAGGAGACTTTGAAAGTTCAGTGCCAGTTGTGTGGATTCTATTTGCCGTCATTCATTCACTCATCTATGTTTTCTACAAATTTACCAATTCCTGAAGTCATGCCCTTCAGGTCTTATTATTGGAGGGTGTGGTCCTGGCCCCCGCCTCCTCTAGGTCTCAGGACATTCACTCCCAAGGGCTGCCAGTCTGGTGATCCCAAAGGGGTTCTTGGAGGCAGCTGAGATTGTGGAGAAGAGGCAGAGGGGAGGCTGGAGAGAAGTGCCCATCAGGGACAATGAAAACGAGTCCCAATTGCCTCCTCTGTGGCCTGCTGTGCCACTGCGGATTCCTATTGCCCCCCCCCCCTTTTTGTGGGGGGGGGAACCAGGGATTGAACTCGGAGGCACTTGACCACTGAGCCACATCCCCAGCCCTCCAGGGTCTCAGTTGCTTAGCACCTCGCTGTTGCTGAGGCTGGCTTTGAACTCGAGATCCTCCCATCTCGGCCTCCTTATCTGCTGGGATTACAGGCATGCACCACTGTGCCCAGCTCTAATCCCTCTCTTTTGATTATTGAGTTTGAACTCTTGGGAAGCAAGATGTACATGTTACCCAGGATAGTTGTTTTAGCTAAAAATGATTTACTTGACTTATTATTCTTGATGTCAAAGAATAATCAACCTTGCCCTAGACTGAGCCCTTCCTGGCTCTGAGAGCTGTATTCACCCTGGGCAGTGTGGGGAGGCAGTGCAGACAGCCCTAAATTGGGAGAGTGGAGCCTTTAGCTCCAGATTGGGCACTGCCCCTGTGTGTTCATAAGGAATTCACTTGCCCTCTCTGGACTGAGTTTTACCATCTGCAACTTATGAGGATGATCTTGAAGAGCCTCTCTGGCTTGACATCATGTGGCTCTACTTTACCTTCAGCATCATTCTTTTTGTGTGTAGATCCAAGTTTCTGACCTACATAATTTTCCTTCTCACAGAAGAACTTCTTTTAACATTTCCTGCAAGGCTAGTCTACTGGCAACAAATTTGCTGTTTTTGTATGTTTGGTTCTCTGCTAGAGATTAAACAAACAAACAACAACAACAACAACAACAAAAAAAACACAAAAAACTCTGCAACAGAAATAAAGAATGCATCTCTTTAATTCTTCCTTAGACCCTCTGTCTCTTGAATTATTCACTCATTTTGCATGTCATACACTGTTCCCGCTAGATTTGAATTATTAGAGTTACTATTAGTTAGCTTTGAGTTACTGTAAGAAAATACCCAAGGTTAGTAACTTATAAAGAGAAAGGCTTATCTAGCTTATAGTTTTGAAGGTTCAATCCAAGATCAGCAGCTCCATTACTTTGGACCTTTGGCGACAGTGGCACATCATGGTAGGAACATATGGCAAAGCAAACCACTTACATTGTGAGCCAGGAAGCAGAGATAGACTGAGACTGGGTTCCTACAACCCATTTCAGGGGCATAGCCCAGTGACCTAAGAACTCCCCCCCCCACCTACCTCTCAAAGATTCTACCACCCCCAATGCCCTGGGGCCTAAGCCTTTGTCACCAGGGGTCACTTGACCAAACCATAGTAGCATACCCACCATAGTTTGTAAATATTCCTGGTCTGCTAATTCTAACACCCTGTTGTATCTGAGCCTGGATCTAATGCTGCCTCATTTTGCACAGGAAATGGGCCTTCAGGGATGTGGTAAGGGTTCAGGGGAGGGGATGTCTGCTGCCCTCGGACTGGGTCTCAGTCTCTGGTGAGCCTGTGTCCCTGTGAACCTCACCCGTGCTTCTCAATGTGGTCCTCTGCCTTAGGTGGGAAAAGATGGCTACAGGGGTCTGTAAGTGGGAATTTCCCTCCTCCCTGGTCAGCTGGGCTCTGGTAAAACCCAGGGCTATGACAAAACAGTTTTCTTGAAGGCAGACCTGCTGTCTGGGCCTACAACATCTGCGTGTGGCGCACAAGCTATAGCCCAGCCTGGCCTCGTTGGGAAAGAAGGCTCCTGTTTAAGAACGACAGGAGTATGGGGTCTCTCCGGGGACTTTTCTCTGTCTTGTCCACACTGACTCTCCAGTAGGGTCCGGTAGGGCTCAGGTTGTCCCACCCCAGGACCAGCTGTGGCCATTTCTGCTGCGGTAAATTGGGATTCTGTCTTTGTCCACCTCTCCAGACTGGGGAGCCGCCTTCTGCCCTGTGACCTCCCTTCTCGGCTGGATCTGAGGACAGTTGTTGATTTTTTTCCAGTTTGTTTGGATTTTTGCTTGTTGTTGGGACGGAGTGTCATCTTCCAGCTGGACTTAAAACTGAGTGTCACGTGCTTATCAAATCAAGCAGGGGGCGTGGGACAGAAACGGCTCTGCAGGTCGGTGGCAGCCTCTGCGCTTCCGCGTTAATGCAGTGGGTCCGGGCGAGGCGGTCGTGGGAGGGCCTTGGTGTCATCACAGGAGCGTAGAAACGTGGGTCCTATCCCCTAGAATGCAGGGGACATCTTGTGGAGACGCTGAGCACACCTGGAGCTCCCGTGGTCAAGAACTGGGATAGAGGGTTGCAGCAACGCCCTGGATGAGAGCAGTGGACCAGGGGTTCCGCCCCCTTCGCAGAATACTGTGTGGCCCTCACAGTGACATTCAGAGGCCTCCTAACAACACCACAGACTGCTTGTGCTGTCATGGAAAAAGCAGGGCACCCAGTGTGCAGATGTAGATGAATGGAGTTAGGTAAAAATTAAGTCGAGCAAGAAGGCTGGAGGTGACAATGACGATTTTTCTCTCTGGGGAGGCAGTTTTGCTCTAATTACTGCATTCTCTATATTTCCTATGGAGGAACTATATTTCTATTTCTTTCTCTTTTTCTCTTTTTTTCTCTTTCTCTTTTTCTTTTTCTCTTTTTTTTTCTTTCATTCTTTGTTTCTTTTGCAGGGTACAGGGATTGAACTCGGAGTGCTCAACCACTAAGCCACATCCCCAGCCCTTTAAAAAATATATATATTTTAGGGCCTTGCTAAGTTTCTCAGGGCCTCACCAAATTGCTGAGGCTGGCTTTGAACTTGTGATCCTCCTACCTCAGCCTCCCAAGCTGCTGGGATTACAGGCTTGCCCTACCACAC
The DNA here is from genome assembly GCF_964194105.1 of Spermophilus citellus. Taxonomy (NCBI): domain Eukaryota; kingdom Metazoa; phylum Chordata; class Mammalia; order Rodentia; family Sciuridae; genus Spermophilus; species Spermophilus citellus. Next base: position 33,742,400 of record NC_138199.1, on the reverse strand, counting down.
CCGGCTTGTATCCATTTTATAATGACAAAGTAATAAAAATATTTTAAAGAACATTCCTTTTTTGTGCTATAGGGAGATAGGAGACCTGGCAGACCCCCCCACATCCATGCCCAGACCCACCAGGGACATTAATGGGCTGGAAGTCACCCAGGGAAGGGTGCTGGCAATAAGAGAGCCTTGTGATCCTAGCGTGTAGAAGAAGATTAGGGGCTGCATAGCTTAGAAACATAAAGCTGCGGTTCACAGTGGTGCCCTGAAACTGTCCAAGGATAAGTACTGGATCTCCCCTACTTACTAGCTGTGCCACTTTAGCTAATTTTTCAACCTCTCTGTTGTGCCTCAGCTTTCACATCTGCAAAATAGATCTAATAACAGAGGAGCTGTGACTCCTAAAGGAGATGGTATATGAAGGGCTTGGTGGAGGGCCTGGAGCACTATCTGAGCTCAGCAAATGAGATCCATGGAGGGCAGCAGTGGTGACTTCTCAAGGCACCAGAGATACCCAGGCCTCCTGCAGCATGCTCAGCTCCCGGTTCACTATTTCCTCACGTGTCACCCATGTCACATTTGGAATTTCAGCATCTGTTGGTCAAAAGTCATAGTCTGCATTTGGCCGAACTAATTTTATCCCAGATTATTGCTGACAGAGTCAACATTCCTCCCTCTGAATCCCCCCCAAAGGTACACATTCTCCAGGCAGGCTGCTCTCTTAGCTTGGTTTCCTTGGCCTCCCTCTGAGCACCGGTGCCCAGAATGTAATAACAAATCCCGTCTCCTGGCCGGGAGCTGGGTGCCCAGGAATTCCGGCCGGGCTGGGCCAGCTCTGTTTGCCAGCGCATCTGTTTCTAATCAGCCCAGTGCGTCGCATTCTTTCTGCGGGGCGTGCAGGCCTGGAGCCTGGGGACTGCACTAATTGATTGCTAAATGGATCTTGTCATTTCCAAAAGAGGCTTCAAGGCCTGCCCTTTGCTCTGCCTCTGCTCCCCATGGGCCGAAGAGCTTAAGAATTAACTCGTCAGCTGCCTTTGATGGCCAAGGTTGGTCTTGAACCTCTAGTGTGGGAATGCACCAGCTCCTGCTTTGCGTCAAGAGATTGATTGGCTTAAAAAGCACTTCCAAGGACACCAGCCCACTTCATTTTCCCGGCAGCTTTGAGGGTCCAGGCTGGTGGACAGATGAGGAAACCAAGGCTCGGGGGTGTAGATGAGTGGTCCCAGGATGCACAAAGTTGGTGGCATTGATGAGACGGTTTTGAGCCTGATCATGCTGGGTCTAGGTTCTGTCCTCAGATCTCGGCTCCTTGGCAGGGGCTGCCAGGCTGGCCTTTGAGGCTGCTGGGGAGGAAGGGGAAGGCAGGGTTGTGGTCGGGCATCGGGACACCACGGATGTCTCAGTGTTGGCTGCCTGTTGTGACGGGGAATATGTTGCTCATATTGGGAAGCAAAGGGCAGCCATCCCGGCCGGCCTTGCCTGGCAGTTGATCAGCACTATCCAGCTTCCTTGCTCCAAGGCCTCTGGGCTTCCCTGGCACTTAGAGGAGTAGCCGGTTTTCAGCTGTTTCCTCATCTGTCTCCTGGTTTGAGGCTGGGAACTGTTATCTTTCTGTCTCTACAATTCTGCCTGGAATGGAGTCAGCTCCCAGGCAGGTGGTCAGTAGCAGAGGCTGGCTGGCTGGATGGCTCCCTCTCAGACTGTGTCCTTGGATCTCATCCTCTTTGATCACTTAGAGTTGGCCAAGATGACCTCTTCCTCTCTACAGAGCACTTGAGCACTTGGCCATCTCTATTCCTGACAAACTCTCTAAGCTTCAGTTGCTGTGTCTATCAAAGGGGATGAGTTCATATGTCCACCCCAGCTGGTGGGAAGCCAGGTTGAGATGATAGAAGGTTTCTGCATTGGCTGCCCCCTACCAAAAGGGCACATTGTAGAATTGAGGGTGCACAGGGGTCCCTTCATTTTGTATAGCTGTGAACACGCCCCAAGGTAACTTTTAGTTCAGACTAGGTGGCTCAGAGGAGCAGAAACCAGAAGAAGTCAAGCCCTCAGCCCCCTGTGCCCTGGGTTCCTCTCCTCTATTTTTTTTCTCTTCCCAAGATTGGTTGAGACTTTGGCTGAGAAACTGAGGGGGAAATATGCTGAACTCTGACATCTCTTCCTTCCTAGCTGTGTGACTGTGTGGCCTTGCCACATCTAAGATGGGGACAGTAGTTCACTTTGTATGCTCATCGAGAGGAGTCACTGACATGATGTACGAGTACATGCTTGACAGTGAGTGGCATGTGTTAAATGCTCCCTAGATAGACGGCACCGGTTCCTGCCGAGCTGTCCTGAGTCTACCATCCCCTGTCTTCTTTCCTGCAGCATCTAGACCTCTGCCATCTGATGACCCTGGCTCTGCTCATGCAAAGGCCTCCTGTGCCTCTTGATTACAAAGTCCAAAGGGAAAAAGCCTCCCTCCTAATCCTCAGTGGCCTCTGGGCAGCATGTGACATCATGACATCCTTTGCTGGCATCTGTTTCCTCTCAATTTCTGCACTAAAACACCCCCTTCATTCTCCTCCTACCTCACTGACCACTTCATTAATTGAATGATTTTTGGGGTAGTCCTGGGGATCAAGCCAGGGTCTCATGTGTGTGTGTGTGTGTGTGTGTGTTGGGGCAAGTGCTCTACCATTGAGTTACACCCCCAGCCCCCTCGCTGAGCATTCCTGTGGTGTTTTTCATGTGCTCCTTATGGGTTCCTGTCCCGTAGAATGTTCTTTCCCAGAGTGCTGTGTTTTTTTTCCCTGGTCCTCAGTTACCAGAGTTCAGAGGCACAAACCATGAGGTAATCGTCCAGCAAAAATCAGCCAGCTGAGGATGGGTACACGCTATGCCCTGGGCTTGGTGCTTGTAATGGGGCACGCCTTTGACACTACATATGAAGTCAGACTGACCAGGGCTCCCAGCCCCTCCATCTCGGACCTAGGGGTGACAGTGGCACTCATTCCTGGGTCTCTTCACCAGTGGGGAAAGGGCTGGCAGGCAGGGCCAGGTTGGGCTGCTGTGCCAGGGACTAGGATAGTGTAGCTGTTGAACCCAGGCTGAGAACCCCAGGCTCTGGGGCAAGCAGATACACAGTTAGGATACAAAGTTGCAAAACTTGGCATCTGATCTCCCATTTGTCCACTTACTTTGTGACCTGGAGCTCATCCCTTCACCTCTCTGAGCCTCACAGGTCTCAGTGAGGCCGAACATGTAGAAGGACTTAGTAAATATTAGGGATCTCTGCAAATGACTGTCATCGCTGAATACTCCCAGGCTTGTTATCCAGATGGATCTGGACAGGGAAATGGGGCTTCAGCGAAGCTGGAAGTCTCGCCCAGATATTCTGACTTCAGTGAGAATACATTCATTTAGTCTCAAGACTGGGGATGTACCTGCTTGTGCATTCTTTGCATTAACTATCATTTGCTTTTCTCAATAATCCTGGTGATATACAATCATGTTCATTATATTAATGAGAAAACTGAGGCTCCAAGAGGTTAAGGGCCCACACAATTGGTGGAAACTGGGCTCCATCCTGGAACTGGGGTCCTTTTTGCCTTGAGACATTGCTGCTCACTCCATCCCTGGGGTCACCAGCCTGGCTCAGTTTCTGAATGCCCCTGCCTCCCGGGAACAGCATTAACTATTCCAGGTATTCATGGACCATTTTATGCAATAAATAGCTTTACCTAAGTTAACAGTTTATGGCAACCAGTTTCCTAGAACTTGATCAGCTTTGGGAGAACAGGGGCTGGGGTTTAAGGAAAGGAATTTGAGGATAATCGGTCTCTCCAGAGAGAGTGGTTTGCAGAGTGCCATTGGGGTTTGTCAGAGACCCCAAATCCCTGCCCAGGCACGATTAACTAAGCTCCTGTGCTTATTGACTTGGTGTGAATCATCTCATTTAATGCTAACATTGGCCTAGGTAGCAGGTACTACTACTACTACTACTACTACTACTTTTTTTTTTTTTTATACCAGGGAATGAACTTGGGGACACTCAGCCACTGAGCTACATCCCCAGCCCTATTCTGTATTTTCTTTAGAGACAGGGTCTCACTGAGTTGCTTAGTGCCTCGCTTTTGCTGAGGCTGGCTTTGAACTCACGATCCTCCTGCCCCAGCCTCCCCAGCCACTGTGATTACAGGGGTATGCGCCAACGTATCCTACTTTTATCCACAAGTTACAGACAGGGAAACTGGGCTCTGAGGACTTGGAGCTAGTGGGTGGTGGAGGCAGGATTTGAATCCTGCTTCAGCATCACATCACAGTGGGGCATGGGCTTCTGAGGACATACACAGCTCTGTGATTGGCTGGGCCTTCTCCCTCTCTCCCCCCTCCAGCTGGCTTTCTTTTGTTCTGGAAACTTCCTTCCCTCCCTGCTCCGCAACACTGCTGGAGGTGCTGGCAAGAGCCCTGATGGCCACATCCATGCTCGGTCTGTGCCCTACTCTCCTCCTTGGCAGCCCAGAGCCGGCCAAGCGCATATTAACACTGCAAAGACTCACTCTGCTCTCTGAAACTCCTCTTCCTCCGTCTCCCACTGTTTGTTGAAATCCCTCAGAGGATGCTGTTAGAGACTTACAACAAAAGTCAATAGAAAAATATTTATGGGCGATGGCGGGATGGCTGCCACGTAATGATGTCTGAAAATGGTTCTCCTAGGTTCAGAATGTGGGCGGGGAATGGAGGTCGGGGGAGGACTTGATCCTTGGCTAAGTTTCGCACTCTTATGCCTGCTTCCCAAGCCTCAGATCTGATCCACCTGATTATCTTTCTGTGTTGCAGAGCTTCTGATTTTTTTTTTTTTTTTTTTTGGTGAGGCCATACCTTTCCTAGGCGAGGTGGCGCGGGTCGGGCTTGGTGGGGTGTCTAGTCCATTGCTGGGTAGCATTCCAATTTTGAAAGCATGGCCATTCATTTATCCAGTCTACTGTTAATGAAGATCTGGACTCTTTCTAGTATTTCAGTTTAACGAGAAAGCTGCTGCAGACATTTATGGTTCATAACTCTTGGTGCAGATACGTTGCCTGAGTTAGTCTGAGTATGCTTATGTCCCACTGTACCAGAAAACACCAAGATGTTTACCAAAGTAGTTGTATCCTGTGTTGGTCCTTTTCTTTATTTTTTGATTATTATTATAATTATTTTTTTAAACCTGGGGCACTTTACCACTGAGTCACGTCCCCATCTCTTTTTAGTTTTTGATTCAGTCTCACTAAGTTGCTAAGGTCGGCTTTAAACTGGCGATGCTCCTGCCTCAGCCTACTGAGTCACTGGGATTATTGGTGTGTGCCACCACACCTGGTCACGTGTCGGTCTTTACAAGGTGTGTATAAGATTTCCCATAGCTCCTTGTCCTTACTGTGACACTTAGTAGTGTCAGAATTTGTCCTTTATGTATGTAGTAATAGCTCCGTGGTTTCAGTTAGCATTTTCCTATCACCTTTCATATGTTTATTAACAGAAATTTCAAATTTTTGCTATCAAGTGCCTAGAAAAAATTTTGCCAATTACCTACAGGATTTACTGATCTTTACATAGTTTTGATATTACTTGCTGGGCATGGTGCACATACCTGTAATCCCAGCAGCTCAGAAGGCTGAGGCAGGAGGATCACAAGAGTTCAAAGCCAGCCTCAGCAAAAGCAAGGCACTAAGCAACTCGGTGAGACCCTGTCTCTAAAGAAAATACAAAATAGGGCTGGGGATGTGGCTCAGTGGTCGAGTGCTCGCCTAGCTTGTTTGGGGCACTGAGTCTGATCCTCAGCACCACATAAATGTAAAATAAAGATTGTGTCCACTTAAAAAAAATAAATTAAAAAAAAATAGGGCTGGAGATGTGGCTCAGAATGCCCCTGAGTTCAATCCCCAGTACTGTGTGTGTGTGTGTGTGTGTGTGTGTGTGTGTGTATAGTGAGGCTGGGGATGTTGTTCAGTGGTTAAGCACCCTGGTTGCAATCCCTGGTACCAAAAAACAAACAAAAAAAAAAAACATAGAGTGACCAAATAGTAATGTCAAAACTATTTGTGAACTTGTCTTTTTATTCTCTTAAGAAAAATCAAAACTTCATTTCAGTAGGGATTCTCTTGTCATCTCCTTGTATGAATTCTTAGCTCTCCCAGCACCATTGCTAAGTCTGTCCTTCCTCCTGCTCTGCAGTCCACCTCTGTCTTATACCAAGGATCTGTCTTATAAGCAAGAATCTGTTTCTAGACTCTCTTCTGTTCCACTGGTCTCCTGGTCTACCCCTGAGCAACGCCACGCTGTCTTCACTACCACAGATTTATGATAACTTTCTAGTTTATGATTTTCCTACCGTGTGTGTGTGTGTGTGTGTGTGTGGGGGGGTAATCTCGAGTTTCTTGACTATTCTTCATCCTTTGCATTTCCATATAAAGTTTAGAAGGGAGCTCATCAAGATCCACAAAAGAAAAAGAAAAAAAAAGCAGCTAGAATTTTTATTGGGATTGCATTCAATCTATAAATCAAACTGGGAGACTGTTGCATTTGCCAGCTCACAAACATGGTATATTTCTGCTTTTATTGAAGTCTTTTTAAAAATAGCTTTATTGAGGCATAATTGACATACAAAAAAGCCGCATATATTTAAAGCGTACAGTTCTATAAGTTTTGACATGCACACACCCGTGAAACCAACACTATAATTGAGATAATGAGTATATCCATCAGCCCCCAATATTTCTTAATTCCCCTTTATGATCCCCCCACCTGCCTTTCTCTCCCACAGTGATGTTGAACTTCTTTACACAGGCTCATTTCCATCCAAATACCTTCTTGGGTGAAGTGTCTACTCGGATCTTTTGCTTATTTTTCAGAGTCATTTTCTTAAAAAATTATACTTTTTAGATATACATGATAGTAGAGTGTACTTTGACACATGCATACATGGAGCATACCTTCCCGTTCTTGTGGTTGTACATGATGTGAAGTTACACTGGCTGTGTATTCATGTGTGGACAAAGGAAAGTTACGTCTGATTCATTCTACTGTCTATCCCATTCCCATCCCCCATCCCCAGTAATTTTCTTTTTAAAAAATATTTATTTTTTTAGTTATAAGTGGACACAGTATCTTTATTTTATTTTTATGTGGTGCTGAGGATCGAACCCAGTGCCTCACACATGTGAGGCAAGCGCTCTTCCTCTGAGCCACAATCCAAGCACCCCCAGTAATTTTCTTATTCTTGAGTTTTGAGAATTCTTTATATCCTGGCTACAACTCCTTTATTAGATACTTGCTTTGCAAAAATTCCCCCTCCCCTTGTTTGTTTTTTTATTCTCTGAACAATATCTTTTGAAGAGCCAGAGTTTTAATTTCTATGAAGTCAAATTCATCAATTTGTTCTTTTATGAATGAAGCTTTTATTGTCCTAGTTAAGAAATCTTTGCCAAGCCCAAGTTGCAAAGGTTTTCTGCCATGTTTTCTTGGTGTAGTTTGAGGATTCACATTTAGGTCTGTGATCCAGTTTGAGTTAACCTTAATATGGGGTAAAAGGTGTGGATCAAATGAACATGGTATTTCTGTCTTTTTGAAGTCTTTTAAAACGTGTCTCAAGACAGATTTATAATTAGATCACAAAAGACCACACATCCTTTTCTTTATTCCCAGTTATCTTATATTTCTTTGAGGCTCTTAGAAATGGCGTGTGTGTGTGTGTGTGTGTGTGTGTGTGTGAAAGTTTTCCTATAATCTGGGTTGCCAGATGCAAAAACATGAATTACTCTACATGTATTGATTTTCATTGTGTTTTGTTAGTGCATTATAATTAAACAAAATAGTGGGGTTCATTGAGACACATTGATATAAGCACATAAAAGTAGTCTCCATTTCATCCCCCTCCCTCCCTCCCTCCCTCTCTCCCTTGAGCACCTTCCTTCACTTGCATGTATTGATGGTGTGAATAGCAATATTGTCAAACTTATTAACTTTTTTTTCTTTTTATGGTACTGAGGACAGAACCCAGGTCCTTGAACATGATAGGCAAGCACTCTACCATTAAGCTATATTCCATTTCTTTCTATTTTATGTTGAGACAGGGTCCTCCTGCTAAGTTGCCCAGGCTGGCCTTGATTGCTATCTTCCTGCCTCAGCCTCCCGAGTAGCTAGGATTAGAGGCACCGGCCACTATACCCAGCTAAACTTCCTTATGAATTCTGATGGTTCATTTATAAATCCCTTAGAACCTTTTAGAGCAAAAAAAAATTGTTTTCAAATGTTGATGGACCTTTATTTTATTCACTTATTTATATGTAATGCTGAGACTCAAACCCAGTGCCTTACACATTTTAGGCACGTGCTCTATCACTGAGCCACAATCCTAGGCCGTAGGTAAAAATTTATATCATCTACAGATAACAAGTTTTGTTTTTTCTTTTCTAGTGTCTTTTTTTCTTTTTTTGCCTATAATGATGCTTTCTAGGTGAATTGAAACTATTACCAATGCAAAGTGACCCTTTTTCTTTTGTGAAGTCTTTTGCCTTAATATCTATTTGTCTGATATTAATAAAATGAATGTAATGATTAACACAATAGACATAGGCTTTCTTTTGGTTAAGATTTGCATGGTTTCTTATTCTGTCATTCATCTTTTATGTATTCTTATGCAACTGGTGCTTTCAAAACAATTTTTTCTTTAATTTATGCTGACAATCTTTACCTTTTAACCAGAATAATTATATAATATGCATTTAGTGTTAAGTTTACCATCTTAATTTTGCTTTGTATTTGTCTGGCCTGTTCCATATTTCTTACCTTCTTTTGGAATAACTCTATCTATAAAAAATTAATTTCATTTTTTAGAAATCTCATTTTTTTTCTTTTTACTGATACTCGAGAAGGCACAACATGTGTTCTTACTCTATCAAAGTCGCAAATTAATCAAAACCTTTGCTTTCCTCCCAAATAGAATTTTAAATCACTTGATGTCATTAACTCCCTTCTGGAGTAGATGCTATTGTCACCATGCATTATAATTCCATTTGTGTATGTGTGTGTTCAACCTTGTGTAACAGTTTCATCAGTGAAACAAATTACTCTAGGTATGTTAAGCAGAGATTTTTTTTAATTTATTTTTTTAGTTGTAATTGGACACAAATGCCTTTATTTTATCTGTTCATTTCCATATGGTGCTGAGGATTGAACCCAGGGCCCCACCCGAACTAGGTGAGCACTCTGCTACTGAGCCCCAATCCCTAAACAGAAGATTTAACATGAGAAATTTGGTTATAAATTTGTTGGAAGGATTCTCCATACTGATTTCCATATTGGCTGCACCAACTTGCAGTCCCACCAGCAATGTATGAGTGTGCCTTTTCCCTACATCCTCGTCAACACTTGTTAATAGTTAAGAGCTGCCATTCTGACTGGAGTGAGATGAAACCTTAGTTTTGATTTGTATTTCTCTAATTGCTGGAGATGTTGAACATTTTTTAATATATTTGTTGATTGTATATCATCTTCTGAGAAGTGCCTGTTTAGTTCCTTGGCCCTTTATTGATTGGGTTATTTGTTTTTTTGGTGTTAAGATTTTTGAGTTCTTTATATATTCTAGAGATTAATTCTCTGACGTGCATGTGGTAAGAATTTGTTCCCAATTAGTGGGCTCTCTATTCACTTCACTGACTGTTTCTTTCGCTGAGAAGAAGCTTTTTAGTTTGAATCCATCCCATTTATTGATTCTTGATATTAATTCTTGTGCTATACAAGTCGAGAACTGAGAATGAAACCACCATTTGACCCAGCTATCCCACTCCTCGGTCTATACCCAAAGGACTTAAAAACAGCATACTACAAGAACACAGTCACATCAATGTTTATAGCACCACGATTCACAATAACTAAACTGTGGAACCAACCTAGATGCCCTTCAGTAGATGAATGGATAAAGAAAATTTGGTATATATATATATATATATATATATACACACACACACACACACACACACACACACACACACACAATGGGATATTATTCAGCATTAAAAGGGAATAAAATCTGGCATTTGCAGGTAAAAGGATGAAGCTGGAGAATATAATGCAAAGTGAAATCAGCCAATCCCCAAAAAAAACAAATGCGGAATGATTTCTCTGATTTAAGGATGCCTATTCATAATATGCTGGGGGTAGGGATGGGAGTATTAAATGAACTCTAGATAGGACAAAGGGGAAAAGGGAAATGAGGGGGCCTAGGGGTAGGAAAGTTGGTGGAATGCGATGGTCATTATTACCCTAAGTACATGTAAGAAGACACGAAGGATGCGACTCTACTTTGTGTAAAACCAGAGAGATGAAAAATTGTGTTCTATATGAATTTGTTGGAAGGACTGTAGGAACAAAATAGTGGGTTGAGGAATGCTACCCAGATGTCAGAAATTGCAGCAATCTGTGACTAACAACAGGCACAAGGCTCCTCAGTGTTCTCATCTACTGCTACCACTTGTAGGACAGTGAGCATCTTGGAGTCCCATGCAGGCGCTTCTCATTGTTCGAACCTAACCTGAAATCCTGCCACCATGGGAGTCTCCGCAATATAACTTCTAGCCTCTAACCCTGCAATATAAGACGAGGACAAGGCTTAGTGACAAGCAAGCATAATGCAGCCTATCTCTAGGCCGTATCCCTATTTTATACGGTCCAGGTTTACTTAAAACTATTTCATATTTACTACTTTATTTTTTCTTTGTTCTTAGACCTTCTAAAGTCAGTATCATTTTCCTTCTTCTGCTGTAGACCCTAGAATTCCCTTTGAGAATTATTGGTAGGAATTGTACGTGCCTAAGAATATCACTTGACTCTCTTTCTGGAACGATGGTTCGCCCGACTCAGACAAGTCACTTTCTCTAAGCCAATTGAAGATCCTGTCGTACTGTCTTCTAGCATCCACTGTGAGCTGTCCAGAAGGTGGCCCCTGGGCAGTGTGTCTTGTCTTTGGCTGCTCTTGGGATCTTCTTGTTGTCTTTGGTGTTCTGAAGTGTTACACAATGTGTTGAGGTGGGGATTCCTTTTGAACAGCTGTGAGTGGGATTAACTGGGATCACTGGATCTGGTATTAACAATTTATAACAGTTTGTAAAATTTCTCATCCATCATTTGCATTATTGTCCTCAGGCTGCCAGAACCAATCTGCCATAATCTTAGTAGCTTAAAAATATTCAAAATCCTTATAAATCTATTCTCCTGTAGTTTTGGAAGCCAGAAATGTGACATCAAGGTATTCCCTCTGAGGACTTTGGTGGCTTGTTTCCTTGGGTATTTTTGAGGGGGGGGTGTTATTTCATCCTAGTGGCTCATTTTCTGGAGAATATTATTGGAAGAAATTCTTTTTTAATGTATTTTTAAACTTTATTTTGTTTATTTTTTTAAAATGTAGAGTGAGGATGGAACCCAGGGCCTTCCGCATGCTAGGCAAGTGCTCTCTCTACCACTGAGCCACAATCCTGGCCCTTGGTAAGAATTCTTGGAGGCCCAAGTTGAAGGTCCTCCCAGAGATGATGTGTTCCCCAGAAAGGAGGTGTTACCAGATGAGGACATTTAAGCAGAATTTTCAACTTGAAAATAACAACCATTTGAACTTGAAGTTGCTGTTTGTTTGCTGTCAAATCGTGTGGCCGTGACATTCAAACCCGCGTGCAGGTTCCACGTGGTTCTGAGTCTCCAGGGCAGTTTCCCCCAGTGCAAAGCACCCATGGTGCTCGCTCGCTCTTTAGCTTTACTTTGTTGGGTCCCAGATTCCTCTGGGGAGGCATTTAGAGTCCTCCCCTTGATGGGCCTCAGGCATTATCCCCTATTCCCTGGGTCCATGCAGCTACCAGAGTGGAAGGCCAGGGTCACTGCAGCTCAGCAGAGCCCTGGCCGGCTTCCTTGCTGGCCTCTCTGTGGCCTTCCTGGTTATTCTGCGGTCAAGGTCGACAGGTTCCTTGTCATACTTTAAGGGATGCTCCAGAACTTTAGCTTGACATGACCAGAAGCCAGATGTCTTAGGTAGAGAATTCTCGATTCTGATTCTGATTCTGCCCCCTCAGTCCCATGGAGAGACTGGCCTGGGTACCGTCATCTTCTAGGGAAGTTGGTCCAGACCTCCGTGGCTTGTACCCAGTCCCGTACTGAAGTACCTTGCCGCTTCAGCCGCTGCCCACTGCTAGGGGCTTCCAGCCCTTACCTGGGTTAACAGTAACTCCAGGCCACTCTCCCTTTCTTCTGACAGCTTCTGCTTCCCAGTGTGCCAGGAATGCAAGGGAGCCGAGTAGGAGAGCCACTTTGGTCCAACTTTCTCTTCTCCCATGGCCTTTCCTTCCTCCTGCTCCCAGACAGAGGCCATGCTGCTCCACACGAATGAACTAGCCACCTGCTCCTTCCTGTAACGGTCGGCTTCCCACCTTGCATCAAAAAAAATCTTAGTAGAACTGGGCACCGTGGTGCACACCGGTAACCCCAGCAACTCAGGAGGCTAAGGCGGGAGGATCACGAGTTCAAAGCCAGCCTCAGCAACTCAAGGTCTCACTGAATTGCTAAGTGCCTCGCTGTCTCTAAATAAATAAAATATAAAAAGGGACTGGGATGTGGTTCAGTGGTTAAGCACCCCTGAGTTCAATTCCCAGTACCAAAAAACAAAACATCAAGTATATATGGACATGTGCAGACTTTCTCACCATAATATCCTAAACAATACAGTGTAACAACTACTTAAGTAGCATTTACGTTGTGTTAGGTATTGGGAGCAATCCAGAGGTGATTTAAAATATATGGGAGAAGGGGAATGAAGGGAAGGAAGGAGGGATGAGAGTAGGAAAGACAGTAGAGTGAGTCGGACGTAACTCTCCTCTGTTCACATATGAAGACGCGACCAGTGAAACTCCCCATCATGTGCAACCACAAGAATGGGATCCTTTGGGGCTGGGGATATGGCTCAGTTGGTAGAATGCTTGCCTAGCATGCACAAGTCCCTGGGTTCAATCCCCAGTACCAAAAAAAAAAAAAAAAAAAAACCAAAAACCTAATTAGAATAAGTCATGCTCCATGTATGTATAATATGTCAAAACACATTCTGTCATATATCTAAAAAAAAAAACTAGGAAAAATATTAAAGATCAGAGAGCTATGATATTTGTGTTAGAGGTCACAGTATGGGTATTAATATTGAAGGCCCACAGGACAATTATTCTATTGGTATTAGAGATCGCAATGTTAAAAAAAAAATTAAATATATGAGGATGTGTAGGTTACACATAAACAATATACCATTTTACATAAGGGACCCGAGGGCCTATAGATTTGGGTATCCAAAAGGGGTCCTGAAACCTGCAGAGACCCAGGGATGGCTATAGAGGAATTCATGCCACACAGGGACTCGGGCCAGCTCTCGAAGGCCATTGCCCTAAGTGTGGGTTCAGAGGTGGAGCCAGGCCTTAGTGTATGTGCAGTGGGAAGGCGGGGTGGGGGTGGGGGTGAGGAACTTGCCCTCCTTTTGTGTTCCCTGTGCCATGGCATGGAGTGGCATGCTGGCCACTTGGCCAGAGAGGAAGCAAGGTCTCGGCACCCTGCACAGTGTTCAGCCCTGGGACAGAAAACAGAGGGAAGCCAGCTCTGCAAGGTGATTCTTGAGATTCCTGCCCCATGGAAACTCGCCCCCTCTTTGGTGTTTGGAATGAATCTTGCCCAACAGGAAACCACGTTTGCTTTCTGTTTCAAACATTCGTTTTACTAAAAGTCATTTGTTTTAATTACCTAATATGTGAATACAAGTCCTAAGTATTACACACAAATTCCCCCAACCATCATCTCAACCCCATTTCCCTGCCCAGAGATAAAGACAAAGACACTAGTTGGATGCATACAGACCCTTATCCTTTGCTACAACTATATGCATAAATATGAATATATAATTGCCTTGTTTAATTTCTTAAACATAAATGATATGCTGTGCATGTTCTGAAATAAATCTTATTTTAAAAAGAAAATAGTTATAGGAACTGTCCGCATCCATGTAATCATCCTTATCCTCTTCTAAGTACTACAGAGAATCCCAGGGAATAGGCAAAGCTACTGTAGTCAATTTGCTCTATTTTTTTTTTTTTTTGGTACTGGGATTGAATTCAGGGGCACTCAACCACGGAGCCCCACCCCCAGCCCTGTTTTTGTATTTTATTTAGAGACAGGGTCTCACCAAGTTGCTTAACACCTCGCTGTTGCTGAGGCTGGCTTTGAACTTGCCATCCTCAGGTCTCAGCCTCCCATGCTATTGGGATTACAGGCGTGTGCCACCACGTCCAGCTATTTGGTCATTTCTTTATTGATAGAACTGGGGGACAGCCTCCCTGTTCATCTGACCAAGGGACACCACAGTGATCATCCCTGGATGCATCTTAGATTTTGTGGGGTTGCCGTCCATCCCTGCTTTATACTCCTACTGTTGTGGTTTGGATGTAAGGTGTCCCCCAAAAGGTCATGTGTGAGATGCTGCAAGGTGGTTCAGAGGGGATGAGAGGGGTAAGACTCTCGCAACTCATTGGGTGATTTAATCCTCTAATATGGATTAACTGGTCAATTAAGTGGCTGGAGGAGGTGGGAACTGGGGGCGTGGCTTTGGGGTATATATCTGTATCTGGCAAGTGGAGGCCTCTCTGCGCTTCCTGATCATCATTTGAGCTGGTTCCCTCTGTCACACTCTTCCACCACGATGTCCTGCCTCGTCTTGAGCCTGCTGTCTATGAATGGGGACCTCTGACCCTGTGAGCCCCCCAATACACTTTTCCTCCTAAAGTTGTTCTGGTCAGATCTTTTAGTCACAGCAGTGAAACAGCTGGCTAAGACATGTGCCGTCCTCTCTGGGCAGTGGGGCTGATCCAATGTGCAACCATATCCAATGACGAGAGCTTTGGTGTGTCCTTCAGAGCCAAAGTTCTGGAAAATCCGGGCTTCAAAGTCTCCTCCTCTGGGCTGGGGATGTGGCTCAAGCGGTAGCGCGCTCGCCTGGCATGTGTGCGGCCCGGGTTCGATCCTCAGCACTACATACCAACAAAGATGTTGTGTCCACCGAGAACTAAAAAATAAATATTAAAAATTCTCTCTCTCTCCTCTCTCACTCTCTCTAAAAGAGAAAAAAAAAAGTCTCCTCCTCTGCAAAGTCAATAACAAAGTTCTGGAGACATTATTCAGGGCACTGCGTCCAGAGCCCAGGCCCTCTGTCCTCCCCAAAGGCTGGGAAGGACAGGCCCTTGGGAGGCGGTGCCATGGATGCCACAGCTGGACTATGTGATTTAGGCAAGGTCAGGCCAGCCAGCCTCGTGACTGGCTCTCGTGTCTGACTTACCACTCGGCTGAGTGGGGTGGGGTACTAAACAAGAGGCCATCCTTTTAAAAAAGAACCTCCCACCAGATCTGTAATTTGGGACTGTCAGGAAGTTGTCCCAACAATGGGACACTTTCTAGGTGCTGTGTGAATGCGGCAGTACAGCTGGGTGGACTTCCCTCACATCCTCTGCGATGTCATGGGGAACGTTGCACTTGGAGCCTATGGATGGGGGCCCGAACCAATGTGACCTTGAGTAATTTCTTCAACCCCTCCAAGCCTCAGTTTCCACATCTGTAAAATAGGGAGAGTGAAACCTCCCCACCCCTCCCCCAGAAGATTGCTCGCTGGTCAAGTGAGATCACTTACATTTTAAAAAACGAAAAAGCCTAGCAGGGTTTCCATGTGTCATAGGATGGAACCAGAATTGAATTCTTCTGTTACACAGCCAGCATGAGGTAATGCAGGAAAGATGGATGGGTGAGCCAGGGGACTGGTTAGGAATCCTGATGATGGAGCAGAAGAAAGACTGGATCCAGGAAGACAAAAAGCCCTGGGTTATTCAGTTCCCTTTGTCCTAATTCATAGACCTTGGTCTGGGCCTGAGGGTAGAAGCAACCTACTGGGTATTAGGCAAGTTCACAGGTTGATTGTTCATTTTGACTCTGCACAGAGCTATCATTAGCCTCATTTTACAAGTGAGAAAATAAAGCTCAGGGATGCTAGGGGACTTGTCCAAAGTCGGCATGCTGGCAGGCGGGTAATGCAGGTACATCTGGCCCCAACAACCCACCCAGTCTCGCCATCCCACACTCCCCGCAGCAGCGGGTCCTGGGCGCCCAGCAAGAGTACCCTTGACCCTGGAGAGGCAATGCATTGCCCACAGCAGGCTCCTGAAGGACTCGGTTCCTCCCTGACCTCCTTTCCAGCCGCAGCCCACCTCTGCCCCACTGGAGACTTGAGAAATAGCAAGCTCCCAAGTCATCCAGACCTTGACCCAATGTGACTCAACAGCCCGTCCGCTCCAGCTGTCACCCACAGACGCTGCTTCACGTGGACAGGCTTTTGTAACAGCCGTGAACCCAGCCAGCTGAAGGGGTCAGGCTGACTGCCAAGTCGCCTGGGGCTGGAGGTAGACGGCAGCCCAGCCCACTGCCAGGGTGCATACGGCCACCGGCTTGCCCTAGTTTTCCCAGGGAAACCCTTCGCCCCGGGAAAGTGGGCATGGTGTGTCACCCAAAGTACAGTCTTTGATAGCGATGGCGGACAGGACAAAGGCTGGCTCCATCTGCCTCATGGTCCCACCCTCTAGGCAGACACATTGCAGGAATGGGCACCTGTCACTCAGCTTGCCTCTAAGCGCCATGAGTGGGCTCAGAACACGCGGCCATCCAGGGAGTCAGCTCAGCCTACACCACGTATCAGGGTCCACAGGGTTAAGAGAATAACTGTTTCAGGGAAAAGTAGAGCTTTGTTTGTTTTCTCAGACTTTTCCTTTTTGGTGACGGCCTCCTTGACCAACGCTCTGACTTCTCTCTGGCCAGTTGGCCAATATTCTTGCAGATTTGCTGTCCCAGAGGTCACCACTGGCCCAGCAGGGTGCTTTACAGCAAGCATGTGCTCAGGGCTTGAGGGACACTGTGACCCTGGCCCCGTTCCTTCAGCCCTGACACTTGGCTATAATTTGGGCATGAAGCAGGGAGGGTCCGTGGGAAGGAATGACCAGTGGAAGAGTCGCTCTCTTGCCTGCCGCTAGAAGCTCAGAGGCTAGACTCTGCAGGGAAGGTGAAGGAAGATGAGGTAGGTCCCAGGAGATGGTGAGCAGCCTAAGATCTGCAGTCAGGGGTTTGACTGGAGAGGTTCTGATCAAAGGCCTGGATGGTGGTTTGCAGAATAAGGGTCCCTCCAAATGTGCACATGTTCCCCAGAACCTATGAATGTGCCTCTCATAAGGTCAAATGGACTTCACAGGTGTGATAAGGTTAGGGATCTTGACATGGGGGGTATTAGACTGGGTTAACCAGGTGGGCTCAATATAATCACAAAGGCCCTTATAAGAGGGAGGTCAGAGAGGAGAAGGCAACGTGTCAGCATAAGCAGAAACAGGAGTTACATGGCCACAGGCCAAAGAACTCCAGCAGCCTCCAGAAACTGGAGCCACCAGGGGTTTGGTTACTTCTTTTTTAGTCGTTGTTATTGGTACCTGGGATTGAACCCAGGGACACTTAACCACAGAGCCACATCCCCAGCCATTTTCATTTTTTCTTTTGAGTCAGTCTCATTAAGTTGCTTAGGACCTCACTAAATTGCTAAGGCTGGCCTCCTGAGTAGCTGGGATTATGGCATGTGCCACAGCTATAGTGACTTCTTACAGTAGCAGAAGGGAACAGTTGGTTTAGACAATGCAGGGTCACTATTGCTCAAGTTCTGAGAAGATGGGGCCTCCCACTCAGAGAGGTGGGGTGAGGGGCTTAGCACAGGGCCTGGGGCACACAGTGTGCTCTGTAGAGGACCCTCCTGGCTTTGTTCCCATCCTGTCGCTGAGGACCAGGTTGGTTCTCTGAAAGGGGCAGTATGTGCTATTGATCCATGTCCTCTCTGCTCAGAGTTGGGTCACAGACCCGCAGTACACGTCACCTCCTGGGAGACCCATTGAACTGCAGAGCTTGGGCTCCAGCCCAGGTGTAAGTGAGTCACAATCTGCGTTTTTCCCAAGGCCCCAGCTGGTTTCCACGTATCTGGATACTTGAAAGGTGTTGAGGCTAAAAACTTGCTGAGTGCTCAGAATGTCATGACAAGGGGCATATCGCTGTCATTACCATCAGAGACGGAGATTGAGTCACCCAGGCATGTGCATGAGTGTGGCTCCAACCCTGGCATGTCGAATCAGAACTAGTGTCTTCATCCACGAGGGGTAATGTGGGGGGGTCCAGGTGCGTCACCCCCGACACCCCTGCTTCCTGCCGCCCATCCTGGATCATGCCCATTTTTATCCTCCATTCCTCCTCCCTCAGCATTCCTGAGCCAGGCCTCCGTGTACAGGAGAAAACCCTGCTTTCAAGGGACACACCCCAGCAGTTCCCACCCCTGGCTGAGTCGCACAAGAACTTGGGGCATCTGCTGACATTTTTGACACCTGGCCCCATCAGAGACTCCCTGAGTCAGCCTGTCGTGGGGTGGTGCCGACACTTTTTGAAATGAGTTTTGAAATGACTCCTGAGGTGATTCTGTTGCAGCAGCCACCCACAGCTGTTCCTGATGTCTCAGATGTGTTGTGGGCAGGAAAAAAGGAGAGCTCAACCCTGGGGTATGGATCAGGGAAGGTCCGCTGCTAAGAAGTCAGAAGATTTTGCAAAGGAGATGGCTAAAATGTGTTTCAAGGAGTGTCTAGGAGTTCTCTAGAACAGGATTTGGATTGGAGTAGAAAAGGCGTTTTAGGTAAAGGAGGCAGGTTTTTTTGTTGTTGGTTTTTTTTTTTTTTTTTTTTAGGGCAGAAAATAGTGACACACTCGGGGAACTATAAATCATTTCCTGCAACTGCAGGTTCAGGCAGAGGTAGGGCTGGAGAAATGACAGGGACAGGTCATCAGCAGCTCAACAACCCATTTGGCTTCATCTTGAGCACCCTTTACCTCTTGATCGTCATTTTTAGATTCTCTGCACATTTTCCCTACGTTTTTTTCCCCCAAATGCCATGACGTCCAGGGGGATCTTGTATTCTGCTGACACCACAACCAGAGGAAAGGGACAGGGAATATCATCCAATCCCGAGCCTAACAGCAGGACACTTCTTGGGGGGATGGGGCATACAGATACAGGGAGGGGTCACGCTGGAACCCATAAGGCTGGGGGTGAATTCTAGTTCCTCTGAGTTGTGCAGCGCAGCTATAGAACCCCTCAGAACCTTCATTTTCTTCTCTTTTTAAAAATGGAGCCTACACGAGAGGCTTGGCTCTCCTGTCTACCTGCCTCCCCTCACCTGCCCATCTGCTTTCCTCTAAGCCTGCAGAAATTCCAGAAATCTGGTTTTCGATGATATAGTGTCTGTTCTATTACTTAGATAGAAGCCACATAACCACAGTCGAGCCCTAACCGTCCTCTGAGCCTCCTCTTGCCCCCATGAAATGGGGTAATCATCCTGGAAACACTTGAGTTTGGAAAGTCCCAGATGTGTTAGAACTGACAGCTGTCTCCCTTAGGTGACCTGCTCCCAAGCCACAGTGCCGTATGCAGGGCCACCCTGGCAGTCGGAGCCCTCCCCTGGAAATGACCAAGCCAGGTCTAGGCAGGAGGTACCCTTTCTTCTCTGGGCAAAGCCGTAAGCGCCAGAGTCTGGAAGCTACTAGAAGCTCATTCTCTCCCACCACACAGAGAAGATGGGACTATGGTAAAAATCGGGGCCATCTGATTCAAACCCAGAAACAGAGGAACCCAAATACCTGTGTGTTCCTGGTTCCAACTGGGTGTGAGCAAGCTCTAACCCTGCCTTCTTACCTTTGCACTCAGTATTTTTTTTTCTGGAAACTTTCCAGAATAATTTCATCTGTGTGCCTCACCTAGTTCCAGTTATTTTTGATCTTTGTCTCTCTTGTGCCCACAGAGACTGACCGACCCGGTTTGTGGGATCAATCCTCTTTTTCTGGTAAGGAACCTGAGGCTTGGAGAAATCAAGGAGCTTGCCCAAAGTTACGCAGTGGGTAAAAGCAGAAGGTGATTTTGGATCTGGGTGACCTCTGCCCTGCCCTCTGCTCTGCGCTGTCTCTGGTAACCCCCCTGACAGGCTCCCCGGAGAAGCAGCTCCATTTCTTTCTGTATCCGAAGAAGCAGGTCAGAAAACGGAAATCATGACAGCATCTCAGCAGAGGAAATCTAATATAAGGATTTGATTATACAGGGCAGGAAAGGAAAAAGGGGATGCTTAGGAAAACCCAGCAGAAAGAACCCATCCAAAGCAGTTATCGCCTCTGGGGCCGGGGAAGAGGACAGAGTTACAGGAGCTCAGTGGGGTCCTGAGCTGCAGCTCAGAGGAGGGGCGCTCCCCAGTTTCTGTGGGGACTTCTGAGCAGGCGCAGGAGGGCTGCACTGGCAGGAACAGCGCACAGGAGGAAGGAAGTGCCTTCTCCCCTCTCCTGCCTCCTTCCAGTCTCCTACCAAGGCCCTGCCACGGGTAGTGTCCAGTGGAAAGCCAGCCGGCAAAGGAGTCTGCGAAATATGGTTGCAAAGGTGCAGTCCAGCAGCACCGAGCCAAGCTGAGGGGCAGCGGTTAAATAGCGAGTGCATCTTCCATCTTTTCCACTCCTGCAAAGGATCAGGTAATCCCAGGTGGAGACCCAAATCCGTCCTTTGTCCCCTTCTCTGGTCCCTTTCTTGAACTCTGCAGTGCTGGGTGCAGAGTTCGGCCCTACAGGGGCATGCTACACGAACCGAGGAGGCTTCCCACAGTCTGAGGAGCAGGCTCTGGGGTGCCCAAGGAACGCTCTTCCACCACCCCCACCCCTGGCTCCCACCCACAAGAATACCAGTCTGCTTGGCCCAGGTCTTCAGAGGCCCCAGCGAGCCCGGGCAACTGGCAAGTGTGTGTCCATGGAAATGGGGCACTCCCTGGCCAGGGGACAGAGGCAGAGTCACTGTTGTAATAGGCACCTTCCTAGTCTGTCTGGAGGTGACCCTTTCTCAGGCACATCCGCTGAGACACAGGGCTGAATTCAAGGCTTGATGAGAGTGTGGCTCTTGGCTCTGGCCCCTCCCTGATGCCTCATTCCTGCGCCTGGCACAGCAAGCCCCGTCTTCACTGGGTCAGGCTCCAGGGCCTGGGAACCCTCCCTGCTCAGCCAGGGTAGGGCCCCTGGGGCGACTGGAAGCTGACTAGCTCTTGCTGTCTCACTTTCCCCTCCCACCTACTCACTGGTCTCCTCTGTAGAAGAAAGAGGATGGGGTTGGGACATGACTCACACATTGTTCCACCACTTCCTGACTGGAGGACATTGGCAAATTACTTAGCCTGCTCATTAAACATAAAACCCTTGCAGGTTTATAGGCCTATTAACCATGAACCCCCTCTGTCCTTTATGTGATATACAGTGGTCATATAGACCACAGCTACAAACACCACAAACTACACTGTCTTAGGTTTTACTTTAAGCAGTCACATGCATTTCTGTTGTTTGAGAGAGCGTCTTCCTGCCTGACCCAAGCTGGTCTCAAACTGCTGGACTCCCGTGATCCTCCCGCCTCAGTCTCCTGAGTAGCTAGGACCACGGGTACTACCATGCACCTGGCTAGTCATGTGCATTTGAAAGGAATTAAAGGGGAACAGTCTTTCATATTCACCCATACATTTGACTTTTTTTAAAAAAATATTTTTTAGTTGGACACAATACCTTTATTTTTATGAAGTGCTGAGGATCGAACCCAGTGCCTCACACATGCTAAGTGAACTTTCTTTCTCTGAGCCGCAACCCCAGTCTCACACTTGTCATTTTTAGTGCTCTTTGTTGCTTGTAATCCTGAAATCTGTCTCCATTTCCCTTTCATCTGAAGACCATCCTTTAGTGTCTCTTTGTAGCAGGTCTACTGGTAATGAATTCTCTTAGTTTTTGTTTATCTAAATGGATATTCCAAGTTCATTCACTCTCTATATAATTCTGAGTTGACTATTTTTTTTCTTTTTCAGTTACACTGTCTTCTGGCCTCCATTCTTATGAGGAGTTCATTATTTCCCTGTATGAAATATGTTGTTCTTTCTCTGCCATTTTCAAATTTTTGGTTGGCAATTTGATTATGTGCCTAGGTGGGCACTTTGATTCGGAGGGTCATGGAGACTCTTGGATATATACATTTATATCTTTCACTCAACATGAAGAAATTTCAGCCACTATCTTTTTTGGGGGGGTGGCGGTACCAGGGATTGAACTTGGGGGGCACTTGACCAATGAGCCACATCCCAGCCCTATTTTATATTTAGAGAGAGGGTCTCGCTGGGTTGCTTTTTGCTGAGGTTGGCTTTGAACTCGTGATTCTCCTGCCTCAGCCTCCCCAGCCACTGGGATTACAGGCATGTACCACTGTGCCTGGCTCAGCCACTATCATTTAAAAAAAAAACATTCTCTGTGCCCCCATCTCTCTCTCCTCCTATCAGACATATTAGACCTCTCGATACTGTCCCATAGGTCCCTGAGGCTCTCTTCCTCTTTTCCTTCTTTCCTTTGTGAAATAGCTAGCATCAAATTTGGTACATAGTAGCTCCGTTACCTCTCCCACCTCCATTCCTGGTCATTCATGCCCAGATTCTGCTCCTACCCTTTTCTTCCCACCAGAGAAATGACAGGTGCCTCTTCTGGGTGAGGATATGGAAAAGAATTAGGCAGAAGCCTCAATTCTAGAAGCTCAGAATAAAGGAGACAGTCATTAGGGGTATTTGTAGTTCAGGCTGAAAAATCCAATTCACACTGGGTTGAAAAAGAGACTTGCAGGAGTGGGACTAGCTGCAGATGCAGCATGAGGTGGAGGCTTGAGATCTTTCTCCATTTCTACCCTCCTGCCCTGCTGGGGGTTCATTTTCAGGTAGTAAGTAGGAGCAGAACAGCATTCCAGATTGGAGGAGGTGTAAGGAAGACGGTGTGGAGAGTGCAGGGCAGATCACGTGGGGGTTGCCTCCCCTGTGGCAGGAGATGGGTACCATCAGATTTGCATGTTGAAAATATCATCCTGACCGTAGAGGGAGCGTGCAGCAGAGACTCGACAGCAGGTGGAGATATGGGGAGGCCGCTGGGGGCTCAAGGCAAGCGATAATGGTATCATGCCTAGGGCATGCCAGGGGGAGGAGAGAGGAGAAGCAGAGCTTGAGAGAGATTAAGGAAATGAACACGAGATGGCTGATTTGATGTTGTGAATGAGGAGGAGGTGCACGATGACCCTGAGGTCTCTGGTTTGCTTACCTGGATGGAAGATGGCACCTTTCACTGACCTAGCGATGGTGGGAAAGGAACCAAACTAGTGGAAGGAAACTTTGGTAGTTCCTCCTCCTCCTCCTCGTGTAATTTCATTTAAATATTCAGAATTGGAAAATGCATTGAAACCTAATTCAGATTAGAGGTTGCCAAGATTGGAGAGGGAAATGGAGTGTTACCTTTTCTCATGATAGGTGTTTTTTTTGTAGTTGGATAGCATGTCTCTATTTATTTTTAATGTGCTGAGGATTAAACCCAGTGCCTCACATGTGCTACCCAAGCACTCTGCTTCTGAGCTCCAGCCCAGCCTGAAAGTTTGGTTTTTGACATCATAACTTTGGGGGTACCTGTGAGACATTCAAGTGGAGATGTTGAGTTTTTTCTCTTTACCCTCTCTTGGACCATTTTGCCAAAACAAAGTGATCAACATGGCCACTCTAACCCCTTCCAGCTTTAGTACCCAAAAAAGAATAGATTTCTAAATTCAGGTTTTTTTAAAATTTTTTTTCTAAATTCAGTTTTAACAGATTGATTGGTCATTGGTCAACCAATAGATTGGATCCCTTTGGGGTCAGGTAACTACCTTTCATCTAATCATTCATGGCTGGAAAGGAGCGATGAGTCACATAGTTACAAACATGACCACCCAGGGCTGCCTTTTCAGCAGAAGCTAAGGGAGATTGGTGGGTGGTGGTCATGAGGAGCGCGATTTCTAAATGGGGGATTGCTGACAGTCCTCCCAAACAGACTAACCACAATGTACAAATAAGAAGTCCACTAGGTTTTGTTTGTTAGGGTGCTTTATCTCTCAAAAGTACATGGGCTTACTTCTATCTATGAACAAAAAGGACCAAGCTTACCCTCTGCGGGAAGCTCCATCTGGGTTCATGACACCCTGAGAAATGCCCACCGCCAGCCCCAGCCTGACACTGTGAATGAGCAATCCCAGTTCTCGGTTCTAATTGGAATTCACCAGCCTCTAGCCCCTACCCAGAGGACAACAAAGGGAAAGTCCTCTCCTGGGCAGAATTCACCTGTGGCTTTTGCCAGTGACTGAGCCTAGGAGTGACACCACCCAGGCCTGTGCTGAGCAGGACTGGACTTTTCCATTTCTGGGTTTCCACCCCACACATTGCTTCTGGTTCCCAGAGACTTGGAGTCATAGACTACCTGGCTCCTTAGTGTTTCCTACCTGCAGGTTCAGCCCAGAGAGAGAATCTACTCATCCCATCCTTGTGGCTCAAGAGGCCCAGAACCTGCTCAGCTTGGCTGACAGATCCTGTGTCACAGCATGTGTCTTGCTTCTGGGACGGAGCCCCTTGCCTGGTCTGGCTCCATTCTTTACCTGACCTCTGCTCCTCCAAAATGAGACCTGCTCATCAGGGTGCCTCCTTTCCTTACTTTTGAGCTCCTCGGGAATGGTAGTTTAGGGAAGACTGACCCCATGTCACATGCTAACTCCTGTCTTTCCCTTGTCACAGAATCAACAGTCTGCCTTCCTGTCCACCAGCAAGATTCATATAGGCTGGACACGGTGGTGCATGCCTATAATCCCAAAGTTTAGGAGGCTGAGGCAGGAGGATCACAGGTTCAAAGCCAACCTCAGCAATTTAGTGAGACCTGTCTCAAAATTAAAAAATAAAGTGCTGGCAATGTGACTCAGTGGATAAGCACACGAGTTCAATCCCTGGTACAAAAAAACAAAAAACAAAACAAAACAAAACAAAAAACATGTAGACATTTTCTATAAAATGGGCAGAATGATAATAATGGATCCCAAAGAACAGAGCCATCAGTTCTCAAAGTAGATCCCCAGACCAGCAACATCAGAATTAGCTGGGTCAGAAACACACATTCTTGGCCCTCCCTGGGACCTACTGTGTTAGTTTACTCAAGCTACCATAATAAAAATGGCGTATGCTGGGTGACTTAAACTGTTTATTTTCTCACAGTTCTGGAGTCTGGAAGTCTGAGATCAGGGTACCAGCATGGTGGGTTCTGGTGAGAGCCCTCCTGCTGAGTTGCCACCTTCTCACTGTGTCTTCATGTGGCCTTTCCTTTGAGAGGGGTCCTCTCCTCCTTATAGAGCCACTAATCCCATTGGATTGGAACGCACACCCCTATAGCCTCATGTAATCTTAATTACCTCTTAAGAGCCAACTCTCCAAATTTAGTAGTCTCCTGGTATCCAAGAAGGATCAGGTTCAAGACTGACTGAAGTTAACCAAAATCTACGGATACTCGGGACTCTCTATAGAATGGAATAGTATTTAAATGCAACCTATTCACAATTTCCATAAGCCTTAGCTCATCTCTAGATTACAGAGCATTGACATTGTATTAGGTGTTATAAGTAAACAGTTGTTATGCTATATTGCTTAGGGAATCGTGGAAAGGAAGAAAAACCTGTGCGTGTTCAGAATATAATCTCATGTGCAAATATCTTCTACCCGTGGTTGGTTGAGTCTGGATGAGGAGGCAGAGGGCCGGTTGTATAGTCACATTAGGAATTAGATCTTTGATAGATGAATGTTTTTGGTGGGGGGAGGACAGCAGGCGCTTCAGTTCATAGCACCTGAGTTGGAAACTCTGGGGCGGGGCTCAGTAATCTGGGTTTTGACCAGCCCTCCACATGACCCTGATGTAAGCTCAAATTGAAAAAGCTCTCCGCTAAAATAACTGCACCAGGATTCGAGAGATGGAGTCAACCTGGTCTGTAGGGGACAACCGTCCCTGAGTAACCCTCTTCCAAATTAGTTTCCTGTTTTGACTAGATACGGGTGTGGTGGGGGGAATTGACTGGGTATCAATTTAATCATATGGAAAGGTCCCCAAAATAAGGATCCTCTTGTTTCCTAAAAGCCTTATTCCTCTCAGTGACTCCCAAAGCCCCAGGCTCCTGCAGGGTAATGGGGACCATGCAGCAAGGATAACTGTTTCCAAAGCCAGGTGACATGCCCAGGTCACGCTGACCTGTCCCACGCAAAACTCCTCAGGGGAAGGTAATGGCCTCTTAGGGGGAAAAAAAGGCCCCTTTTGCGGGGGGGAGGAACTGGGATTGAACTCGGGACCACTGAGCCACATCCCTAGCCCTATATTGTATTTTATTTAGAGGCAGGGTCTCACTGAATTGCTTAGCATCTCGCTTTTGCTGAGGCTGGCTTTGAACTCCATCCTCCTGCCTCAGCCTCCCCACCACTGGGATTACAGGCCTGCACCCCTGCACCTGGCAGGGAAGAAAAAAATGCTTTTTAACTCTCCATTTTACAGCAACTGGGTCTCAGAAAGGTAACAGTGTCTTACCCAAAGTCACACTGGTGTGGCAAAAGCCTTCCCTAGGACCAGGTCTCCTGGCTTCTGGCCTTCTTTCTCCCACCCTGGGGGCTTCTGGAACTTTAGTGCACACATAAATCCTGAGGGAGTTGTTAAAATGCAGCTTCTGGTGGGTGGGTCTGGGGTGGCCTGAAACTCTGCGAGTCCTTCAAACTCTCTGGTAGTGCCATTGCTGCGGCCCACGACTTCTCTTGGAGTTGTAGGGTTCTACGTGCCTCTGTCCTCCTCTCATTCCTCCTCCCACGTTGATTTTTTTTGGTAAACTGCCAAATCCCTCTGTTTCCCCCAAATGTCATCTGCAGCCAGTGCTGCTAGGAGGGAAAAAAAAAAACCTGTCAGTTCTGGTCCTCTCCCCAGGTTGGATTCCGCTGACCGCCCCCCCCCCTTCCCTCCCTCCAGCACCCGCTTCCTCAAGGATGCTGCGGATCCTGCAGCAGGTCCGCCAGGCCCAGCGCCTCCGGAAGCCCTCACCATGGCAACAGACGGTCCCTGTGCCAAGCACATTCATTGGAAGAGCTGCAAAGAAAATAGCCAAGCTCTTCCTGACCCCACCTTTCCTGGGGGGGCTTTACAGACTGAGGAAGGCTTCCCCCCCACAAACCCCAGGCAGAAAGTCCTCGGACCCTCCAAGAATTGAGAGAAAGGGATCTTGAGGCTTAAGCAGAGCATCTCAGGTTCCACATAATGCCAGGGACGGCACAGGCTCCCAGAGCCAGGCTGCCAGTTGGGAGCAGGCTGGTGGGCAGCTGGTCTTGGGCTCCACCTGGGCTCCTTCCCACTTGATGGAAGCTCTTGTTGAAGGTCTGGGTTATGGATTGAGTTGGGTCCCACACCCCCGACTCATGTATTGAAGCTTAACCCCCAGCAGGACTATATCTGAAAATAGGTCTTCAGGAGGTAGTTACAGTTAAATGGGGGCATAGGGTGGGGCCCTCATCCAATAGGATTGCAGCCTTATCAGAAGAGCCACCCTCTCCTCTCCTCTCACCAGTGAGAAGGTGGCCACCTAGAAGCCTTATCATGTGCTGGCAACCTGACCTCTGCCCTCCAGCCTCCAGAACCGTGAGAAAATTAACGTCGGTTACTGAAATCACCCAGCCGGAGGGTCTTGGTATGGCAGCCCTCGTGGGTGAAGAGCCAGGCTTTGAGTTGATCCCAATCTCTTCAGTCTCTGGGAGAACCCAGGTTGATATCCTCAAGAGGGGCTTCCGTAGAAGAGGCTGCTAGGGAGTGAAATGGCTTTCTCCCCCCTCAGGGAAGGACCTAGGCTGACGCCGTCTGGGGTCTGTGAAAGTGGGTTGCTCTGGGTGTGGATGAGAGCAGCCTGGGTGTGGGTCAGAGATCTTGGGGACACAGACGCTCAGTGTTGAGTGCTCCCCTACCTACAGCACATCTTCCTTCTTTGTGCCCCTGACAAACCCTAGGCCATCTTTGAAGACTCAGCCCAGGAATCTTCTCATGAAACCTTCTCCACCAGCCCTCCTTGGCCCTGTTCAATATTCACTTGTAAACGGATACATAGAGTAATCAAGTGCATACATGCCGACATGCACATGTGCATACACACACACACCAAGTTCATGGCTGCAAATGGTAGAAACCAACTCTGGCTAACTTAAAAACCAAAGAACTTTATTAAAAAGGATATGTAGTCCTAGCCAGGCAGGGTGGTGGTACACGCCTGTAATTCTAGCAAGTGAGGAGACTGAGGCAGGAGGATCACGAGTTTGAAGGCAGCCTCAGCAATTTAACAAGAACTTGTCCAAAAATAATTTAAAAAATAAAAATAAAAAATGGTTGGGGATGTAACCAGTGTTCAAGCACCCCTGGGCTCCATCTCTCATACTAATTAAAAAAAAAGATGGGGTTACCCCTAGAATGACTAGAAAGCAGGGGGAGCAGGCTCCAAGCTGTGTAGCCACCAGTGGTGCACCCTTAGGACAGAGCAGGAGGTCTTGGGCAGCATAGCTTGCAGGGACCCTGCTAGTGTTGGCTTCTGGACAGAGTCCTATCTCTGCTGCCACCACCTCTGTACCAGAGTTGCTGATCACTCTGAAACTCCTCCCTGTTTTGTGGCCCTAGATCTACTCCAACTCCAGGCTGGTAGATCTGGTTGGCAAAAAACGAATCCCCCACCCCTGCTCTGGAGTGGAGGTGGACTCCTTGTGTCCAGGATGTGTTAGCTTGGAATGCCCTGGATATACAGGGGATCTGGATGCTGGTGGCCAAAGATCATAACAAACAACTAGATGTGGAGTGTGTACATGTTTGTTGGGTTTTCTGAAGTTTTGTCGTTTGTGGGAGTTACGTTCTACAAAGTTACCCACACACTGAATTAATACGTATGACCCATGGCTTCTAAAGGGAAATAGAGACGGGGTCCCTGAGCCTCTGGTCACACAGCGTTTTCATTTACTGATCAATATGCAACCTTTTTTGATGGGTGCCTCTGTTTTTGGGACTGGGAATTGAACTTAGGGACATACCAGCACAGAACTATATCCCCAGTCCTTTTCTTTTTTTTTTAAGTTGTTGATGGACCCTTGTTTTATTTATTTATATATATATATATATAATTTGTATATGGTGCTGAGAATCGAACCCAGTGCCTCGCACATGCTAGGCAAGCGCTCTACCACTGAGCCACAACCCCAGCCCTCCCCAGTCCTTTTCAAAAATATTATTTTGAGACTGTGTCTTGCCAAATCCCCAAGTCTGGCCTTGAAGTTATAGTCCTCCTTCCTCAACCTCCCAAATAGCTGGGACTACAGGTGCATGCCACCATGCCCCACCATGTGCCTGATTAAACATCTTATTTAATGTTGATTTCTTAACATTAAACTCACAGATGCTTATACTCCATGTGTAAGGCAAGTCACAGTTGTCTCAACTCAAACACTAGACAGGACTGCAGTGTTATGCTGAGGGTGCATTTTAAATAGCAAAATCACCAATAAGCACAAAATTGCAGAAAGTGTCAATGGGCCCACAGAAAGAACACTGGTTGGCGGTACCAGTGTGAAAACGGGTAAGGCAGAGCGTCTGCTGGTTCAGCCTCGGCTGAGCACAGGTGGTGGGCAAGTCTGTTTTTGCCTCTCTTCCCCTGTGTGTGAACGACCGTGAAAGGGCTGAGAACAGATCTGGGGCTGGGGTGGTTCAGTGGTAGTGTGTATGCACGTGAGGCCCTGGCCCCATCTCCAGCACTGAAAGAGAAAACTCCATTGGTGGGTTGTAAATATGAACAAGTATAGGCAAATTTGAAAACCTGAAGTCTGAATCATGAGGGTTGATGTATAATTAAGGTTGTGATTATATAAGTACATTTTTATTACAGAGTACATTTTCCCTGTGTATCTTTCCATGCTGTAAGTTTGGTTGCTGTGAGGTTCTCACCCAGGGAGGGGGTCAGGAGACAGTAATCTACTAGACAGCAGTCACTGTGTCTCATTGTCCAGTTGGGTTTCTATTTGAACCTCTAGCAGGATAATAAGCTGGAGAGCAGGGCATTCTCAATCCCTCTAGAGTCTGCCACACCTGACATGAAGGGGACCCTGTCATCACTCCCTCCACAGGTGGGAGACTCCAGAGCTGGCCATTTTAGGGTACAGAACAGATTTAATGCAGAGGAAGTGACAGGCCTGGACAGTACCACTTCTAACCCCAAGGGATTTTAAGAATGAGGGGTTCCCTGCTTTGGAATAAGGAGTGTGCAAGTAGATGTGTTGGGGTCCTGAGAAGTTCAAACTAGTGCCCGTGTTCCAGCAATTAACTCTGCAGGATAGACTTTTTTTTTTTTTTTTTTTTTTTTTTTGGTAGTTGTAGGTAGACAGCATGTCTTCATTGTTTATTTTTATGTGGTGCCACAGATCAAACCCAGTGTCTCTCACATGCTAGGTGAGCACTCAGCCCCTGAGTTACAGCCCAGCTCCCCCAGACATTTTTATCTTGAGAATCTCACTAAATTGTGCAGGTTGACTTCAAATATGTCATCCTCCTGTGGGGTTATAGGCATGTACCACCACGTCCAGCTTTTTCTCTTTTTTTAATTTTAACTTTTTTGTGCTTGTAGGCATTCACCCCAGGGCCTTAAACATGCTAGGCAAGTGTTCTGTCACTGGGCTACACCCCCACACTGGACTCTTTTAACTGGCAAGTCTGAGCCGACCTGGCTTCCCTGGGTTGGGGGCAGTCATGAGAAATGCACATCCGTTATGGTGAAAGGAGTGACCTTTTCTTCTTTAGTCTGAGTATGTTCTGAATTCTCATTCACACCACTACGTGTTGATCCAACAAATATTTGGTTATTCCAGCACTTTCTATACACTAAGTACTGTGCCAGATGTGGACATGAGTCAGTCCGTGGAGTCAGTAGTGGAGATGATACTGGAATCTCGTTCTTGAAGGAAGTGTCCCCTCTGGCACGGCCGGAAGAGGGTGGTCAAGTCAAAGTGAAAGGAGAGGAAGCCTGAATCACTTGGTCACTCTGGGGACAGTTCCATGTTGACGGCTCCACCTCCGCTACTTGCTCCACTGACTGACTCAAGGCCAGTCAAAGCTGCCCTGTTCGTGACTGCAGGCCCTCTTTAAAAGGGCAAAAGGCAAGACAACTCTGGGTGTCAATCTCATTTTTTTTTTTTTTGTTTATTGTTGTTTTGTTTTTGGAGATTGAATCCAGAGGTGCTTAACCACGGAGCTCCACACCCCAGTCCTTTTTATATCTTAGAGACAGGGTCTCACCAAGTTACTGAGGCTGGCTTTGACCTTGTGGTCCTCCTGCCTCAGCCTCCTGAGCAGCTGTGATTACAGGCAGGTGCCACCACACCCAGGGTGGGGATACCTTTTAACAGAAGATCACCCACCCAGCCTCTTGGGAGTGACTCAGACAGGAGCAGGCCTGGTAGTGTGGGACCGTGGGACCATGAGCTCGGGGGCTGTGCACTGTGTTTTTCAGGGTATGTTACCCAATTGGCTCAGCACTCTCCTACTAATGAAATGAACTGACAGTCTCTCTTGCCTGGCTGCCCAGCAGTGGACCCTCTCTGACCGATGACCTTTATACCTAAGCAGCCTCGATGCCCTGGCTTTGCTTCCCCGGGGCCTACACTGTGGACCCCAGCCATCTGCCCTGTCCTGAACACTTGCTGAGTAAGGGGAGAGGAAGGGGGCCTCCTCCCTCAGGAAGGGGAGACAACACAGTGGAGACAGTCAGGCGTGGCAACCTTGAGAGTTTATCATGCAAAAATTTTTTTTTAAAGAAAAAAAAAGGCTCTTGTTGGAGGAAACCGGGTCACTCAATGAATAAATGTGCCATTCCCAAACCCTTGAGTCACTGAAAAGCAGGGAGCTGTCCCGGAGGGACTGACCAGGAATAGGGATCAGACCGCCTGGGCTCTAACCTCAGAACTCGGGCCAGAGGGTGGGGTGGGACAGCTGGGAGGGGGTGCTGGCTTTGGAGTCTGTAAAGGATTTCCCCAGATGCTAGTTCAGGTGATTGTCATCGTAGCTTCTGGGAGATAGGAAGGTCCTCAATCCTTAGTTTCATTTGATAATTAATCGGATGCTCAAGGAAGTAAAATGATCGGCCAAAATCCTTGGCTGATGAATGCCAAGTGTGGACTGGACGCTGAGTGGGGGTCTGTTGATGCTGCGGGCTGGAGGGGAGGGGGACGGGTGGAGTTGAACACTGTGTGACTTCAGTGTGTCATTTCTATGCACAATGGAGGAAACAAGCTCAGAGGGGTGAGGCTTCACGCCCAGAGGGCCAGAGCCCATGCCAAAAGGCATTCCCAGCAGCCGGCAAGGGCCCAGGAGGCCATGGGTCATGGCGTGGACGTGTCCACAGCACTCTCTGGGCAGACCGTCTGGGCAGCAGGCGAGGGTAGATTCTTTGGCCCAGAGTCGGGCTGGTCTGACTGGAAGTGTCATGTCACTCTGCCCTGAAGCTCTACGGTGTCACCCTGTGTTCTGGCACTCCCTCCCTGATGTCGCACCCCCACTGCAGGGCTCAGCCAGCCAAATCCAACTTAGCTAATCTCCAGGACTTACAAACGATGAGAATCTGCCTTTGGCTGCAACCTGAGTGAGGACGGTGGCACCCTACCAGGTGGACATAAGTGCATTCTCCTCACACATCTGTCCCACGGGTGATTTCATTTTAAGGTAGCATCTGGCTAAATTGCTGGGGTTGGGGCTGGGGTTGTAGCTCAGCGGCAGAGTGCTTGCCTAGCATGTGTGAGGCACTGGGTTCAATCCTTGGCACCGCATAAGAATAAATAAAATAAAGGTATTGTGTCATTACAACTAAAAATATTTTTTAAAAAAATTGCGAGGCTGGCCTCAAACTTGCAATCCTCCTGCCTGAAAGGGGCGTCCTGGGGTGTTTTGTTTCCTAAGCACAAGCTCCAAGAGTCCTGGTGGTGGCTCTCTGGGGCAGATGTGAGCCACTGGGATCCAGCCACCTCCTAATTGGCTCTTTCCCAAAAGAACTATGGAAAGATTCTGGGACCCCTCTCCCATTGGGCCTGGGAAAATCGTTGCTTAAATGGTTCTACTGCTAGTCCCGGGTTCCTGGGTGTCAGGTGATGGCAAGAGTGTGTAAGGGGAGGGGGGAGAGTGGAGGGAGGGAGAAGGGACCCCCAGCCCCTGCTCCACTGAACTCCCTGTCCTGATGGGATACCCTCTGCTCCCATGCTGTGCACGCCAGCTCCTCCTGAGTATGCTGGATACCCTGGGAGCCCAGGTGTGAACAGCACATTACAGGACCTTCCTAGTTTGGCTACCATAACAAAATAACCCTAGATTAGGTAGCTTAGCAGCAATAAAAGTTGATTTCTCACAGTTCAGGAGATGGAGAAGTCCAAGATCAAAATACCGGCAGATTCAGTGTCTGGTGAGCACCCGTTTCCTGGCTCATAGAGGATGCTTCTTGCTGGTTCCCACACAATGCAAGGGATGGGGGTCTCTTTTATAAGGGCGCCACCCTCGTATCTTGAGAATTTGGATTTTAACACATGAAATGTCGGGGGTGGGGACATAACATCCAGGCCATGACAAGTAACTTGGGCTCAAGACCAAGAACCTAATCAAACCCCTAGATCTTGCACACAGCCATGTGTGTCCTGGTTGGAGCCACCCCTCCTGGTGGGGCTGACAGAGCTGCAGAATTGGTCGACACAGCACTGTCTAAGCGGTAAGTCCCCTGGGATCTTCCCAGTGAACTTGAGCAAAGCCTCAACCTCCCTAGAACTAAGGAAAAATGTGGGATACTTCATTTGCCCCATTTTTCTTTTTAGATATAATTATTATACCGGGGATTGAACTCAGGGGGGCTTAACCTCCAAGCCACATCCCCAGCCCTTTTTATATTTTACTTAGGGGGCCTTGCTAAATTGCTGAGGCTGGTTTTGAACTCGCAATCCTCCTGCCTCAGCCTCCTGAGCCACTGGGATTACAGGCGTGCACCACCGAGCCCGTCTCTGATGTGTTTTTTTTTTAAATATCTTTTATTTTTTTTTATGTGGTGCTGAGGCTCAAACCCAGGGCCTCGCATGTGCTAGGCTAGTGCTCTACCGCTGAGCCACAATCCTAGCCCCTCTGATGTATTTTTTTAATGAAATATTTTCAGCATCAGAATAATAAGCACCCCTTGCTCGCTTCCCAGCTCTGCCAAATTTCTACACTTTACTGTTTTTGCTTCACTTCCTAAATAAAAGGAACGTAATCTCCCAGATACCTCTGAAGGTCCCTGTGAGCTTCCCCTAGGTACTTCCCTCCCTGGCTCCTGTCTCCCCACAGAGGACTGCTATCCTCACTCTGTTATTTCTCATTCTACTTGAAACATACGAGCGCATCATAAACATCAAGTGGTGGTGTTTTGCACGATACAAACCTTCTCATGAAAGGTATCAAGCTATGCATCCTCCTTTTATCATGTACTATTGTTAGGTTCATCCTGGATGATGTGTGTAGTTCTGACTCATTGACTTTTAAGAGCTATATAGTATTCCACGGCATGACTAGGCCATGTTCCTATTGGTGGACATTTGGTTGTTACCATTCTTCTTTCCATCGGCATGAATGCTATAGTATAGAGGTATATGTGCCCTCTTTGTGCCCATTGCTCTGGAGTATATATACCCCCAGGAGTAGAACCGATGTGTTTCAGCTACTTATTGCTATGTAACAAACGTACAGCTTCCAACAAGAAGAATTTCTTACTTTTCATGTTTGGGTGGTCTTCTCTTCCCTGTGGTGAGCCATAGCTTCACATGGCCAGCTTGGACTTCCTCACAGAGGGGCATTGAGTTGTCAGAAGGAACATTCTAGACACAAAGGGGGAGGCTACAGCTCTCTAAGGCTGGGCCTTGAACGTGATGCAGTGTTGCTTCCTCTGTATTCTTTTGGTCATAACCAGTAATAAGCCAGCCAGGATTCAAGGGATGTAGGGACAGACCCACCCTTCAGCAGGGTGAGTGGCAGAGAATTTGCATTTGCCTTTAACCCACCAGTCGCCTTAATACCGATGCACAGTTTTAACTTTACTAGAAAATGCTGAATTCCTCTCCAGAATAGATGCTCTAATTCATATTTCCATCATCTGTATAAAATTTCCTATCAGGCTGGGGATGTGGCTCAAGCGGTAGCACGCTCACCTGGCATGCGTGCGGCCCGGGTTCGATCCTCAGCACCACATACCAACAAAGATGTTGTGTCCGCCAAAAACTAAAAAAATAAGTATTAAAATTCTCTCTCTCTTTAAAAAAAAATATTAAAATTTCCCATCTTTCCTTAATTGTCCCCTGATACTGGGTATCAAATTAAACAAATTTTGCCAACCAGATGGGTGCAAAATAGTAAAGCAGGTTTCGTTTCCCCAGTGAAGTTAGACATCCTTCCATGGGCCTGTCGGCCTTTCCTGGATCCTCTCTTCTGTGGCCTGAATTTCAAATTATTTGCCCATTTTTCAACTAGTCTGTCCCCTTTTCACTGTGTAGGAGTTCTTTATGTATTCTGGGTACTACTCCTTGGTCAACTTCACGTGCTCCAAATATCATGTTCCTGGAGGATTCTGGGAGAGAACGAGAGGAGTCTGTGGAGGCGCTGGGGAATGACTGGAGCCAACTGGACCCAGGAGTCAGGAAAACGGGCAGTGAACGAGGCCTGGCCATCCAGGCTCCAAAGGGCTGCTGAGAGGGAGTCCTGGAAGGAGGGCAGCCTTCTGGGAGGTTGTGAGGTAGCCACAGAGCCCTGGCAGCCTGCTGGGCTGCTCTGGGAGAGGCCAGAGGCTTGTGGGAATGGTGCTCCTGGCTCCGGAAGACCTGGGTGCCCTGGGGAGTGAACGAGGGTCCTGCAGCCATGCAGCCAAGTGGCCTGAATCGGCCCCTCAGGGCTGAGATGGCTCCGGTGTAAACAGAACGCAGACTGCCACCTGAAGCAGCTCGTTTTCTGCCTCCTCAGATGCCAGCCAGACTCCTGGGAGCCGGTAATTTAAGGCACTCTAGCCTGTAATTCAGGGGCTCTGTTCCCAGGCTTGGCCAGTCTGTTGGCCAGGGACACCAGGCTGTGTGTTCCCTCTCCTGGAGGCCAGGCAGAGCGCATGGGCAGCCCTGAGCAGGAGCAAGGGCAGTAGAGGACATCCCTTATTATGTCGTCCCTTGGGACTTCAGAGCTGCCAATACATATGGTTCAAAAGGCATCAGATGTGTTGAAACACAGACTTGGTGAGGAGGCAGAAGTACCTCGGCCTCCCCCAGGGATCAGGCCTTGAGCACCCCACTTCAAGATGTGCATAAAGTTCAACATACAGATATTCTCACTGTTGTCATTTACGTATTATTTTTTTAAAGGCAAGTATCCAGTAGTGGGGGGCTGATGGTATTAATCGGGGCACGTCTGTACTGTGGTGTTTCTGGAACCCTCTGGAATCCTGCCAGGACTGGCATCTTGAGGAAATACGTACGGTTCCGAGTTCCTGTCTTGGAGGAGGGCTGCCCTCTCTCCCACCAATGTTTTGAAAACATTTGCCAAAGGCCAACTTCTCCCTATAGTAACTTGCATTTGTCTGATAACCTTGACCGAACATTTTCAACCTTGGTTTAAAACCAAGTTACTGGTACTTTTTTAGGATAGGCCTAGTCAAACTCCCATGTGATTTTTCTCAGAGTGACATCCTCTTGCTGAATTTTAAGCATCCTCTTTGAGACCATCTCGAATTCACAAATGCAGCCTGGAGAACTTTTCCCGAGTCACTCGGGACCGGTGTTTCGCCACCTACGAAGCACTTCACTGTGTCTCTCCTACCTCGTCGGCAAAATCGGGAAACAAACATTGACACTGGTGGCAGATGGTCGTTACCCCCTCCCCCCAAACAGCGGCCACAGTATCTTACATCCCACATGTTCTTTGATGACATGATCTTAACACTCCTTCCATTGAGCCGTGGGGGCCAATGTTTCCTTCCTGTTGAATCTGGGCAGGTTTGTGACTTGCTTGTGACCCATGAATGCAGCAGAAATGACGCTGCAGGGCTTCAAAGTCCAAGTCAGGAAAGGTGACGCAGCGTCTGCTTTGTTTGCTGGAACATTCTTTCTCGGAACCCAGGCCTCCATGTAAGAAACCTGACCGCCCGAGGTCACCTCACCGAGGAAGCCAAATATGGAGAAAGGATGTGTTAGGGGCTCCTGCCAGCAGTCTGAGTCTGTGGGAAACTTCTTCTCTCTGTCCCTGACCCAGCCTGGGGTATTGTTATAGCAGAAAACAGATGAAGGTTCTGATGCACATGCTGGGCTGCTTCCTCGTGTGGGTACCCTCCTCATCCTACTTGGTTTCTGGCCCCTTATACCACCTACCACGCCATGTGGGTGTCCTCCCTCAGCTAAGCTGTCCCCCACACTACTACTACTCAAGTCCAGCTCCTTGCAGCAGGTCCCTCTGGTAGAGGGGACATCTCCCTTGCTTCGTATGGGCTCCTAGACCCACACAGCATTGCCCTCATATTAGTCTGTCATCTTTTACTATGATGAGATGCCCGAGGCTGGCTACTTTATAAAGAAAAGAGGTTTTAGCTCATGATTCTGGAGGATCAAGGGTATGGTGCCAGCACCAGTTTGGCTCTAGTGAATCCTCCTGGTAGATAGCATCACAGTGATGGGGGCACATGTCAGGGGAAGACGTCTCATGAGCAGACAGGAAGGCTGAGGGTAACTCAGAGGTCAGGCTCACAGCCCTCTCGTAGAACTAACCAGGGTCTCCCAAGAACTACGTCAGTTCCTTCTGAGGTCAGCACCCTCAGTGACGTAACCATTTCACACTAGGTCCCACCTTTTAAAGGTCCCGCTGCCTTGCACACTGTCACACTGAGAACCAAACTTCCAACACATGAACTTAGAGGACAAACTCAAAACTATATTCAAGCTATATCCATAACACCCCCAGGGGACCCCTCCTCACTTTGCTCTGCCCCACAAGGGGCAGCCCTCCTGTGTGGATGCCCTCCCCATCCTCTTTGAGGTCTGATACTGCTCTGACCACTAGGAATCCCCACCCTCCCCCAATGACTGGGGTGCCCACCTTAGGTCCCCACCCCTGACCTAAGAATTTGGGAACCAAATTATTTAGCAAGGGAGAAGTGGGGAAAAGGCAAGAGGAAGAATTTCTTATTGGTTTTAAAGAACTCTTTATATATCAAAGGCACTGTATTAGGGTTCTCCAGAGAAGCAGAAACAGTAGGTGCCATGTGCATGAAGGGAGATTTACTCTGAGGATTTGGCTTATGTGATTATGGAGGCAGAGATGTCTCACTGTCTTCCTCTTGCAAGGGGGACCCAGGAAAACTGGGCTGGGGGGTGGCAGTGGTGATTCAGTCTAAATCAGTCTGAGAACCAGCGGAGTCACTGGTGTCCAGGTCCCAGTCTCAGGGCAGAAGATGAGATGAAGTGTCCTAGCTCAGGGAGGTAGCAAAAGGAGAAACCTTCCTCGGTCGCATGTCCTCTTTGGGCAGGAACTGGGTAGTGCCCATTGTCTCTGGGGAGGGCAGCCTGCTACCAAATCCAGCAACCCACATGCAGATCGCACCCAGAAACATCTTCACAGGCTCCCCTGAAGTATTGTCGAACATATGGATTCAGCCACAGGGTGTCCATTGGACTGACCACTAAGTCTTTGTCCATAGGGTTTTTCCTAGCTGTCTTTTTAATTTTGTGAATATTTTTCATTTTTTTTTTGCCATTTCACTTTCAATCTGCACATACTTATATTTAAAAATCATGCCAAGTGTGAGGGTGTGCGCCTGTCATCCCAGCAGCTCGGGAGGCTGAGGCAGGAGGATTGCAACTTCAAGGTCAGCCTCAGCAACTTAGTGAGACCCTAGCTCCAAAAAAAAAAATTATGTGTGTGTGTATATATATATAATTTTTATATATATATATATATAAATATAATTTATATATATATATATATATATATATATATATATATATATATATATATATATAATAATGCTAGGGATGTAGTTTAGTGGTTATGCACCCCTGGGTTCAATCCCCAGTACCCAAATAAATACAGAAAATCCATAACTGAATTATCCATGGAAAAGCCTATCTTCATGTTATCTTCCAGATACTTGTCTACACTTGTTTGTTGGATTGTTCAGACTTTTCTTAGGATTAAGGATATACATTTTCACAGTATGCTGGTTAGGGGTGGAGGGTGTAGACACATCCAAGTCTTCATCTCTGTCTCTAGTTTACCTAGCGAACAGACAATGACCAACCAACGCAGAGCAGGCCTTGAAGGTCCTTCTGCATCACCAGACCAAACCCATGCACTGCGGTCACAGCGTGAGTGCCTGAGGGGTCTCTTCAGGGGCAGAAGAGACCCCTCTCGAGCTTTCCAGATTCTTGACCGTGTCACAGAAGGGAATATAAGGACAGTCGGGAAGGAGTAGCAGTCGTGATAAAGGGAAGGTCCACTCCCAGAGGAGAATGTGGGCCATCTCGAGAGCAAGATGCACCATGAAGACTGAGGCCACGCTTCAGTTAGGGTACGTGACACCTCCTTTGGGGGCTGCGAAATGTTCAGTAAGATCGGGTCCCTCCATCCCCGAGATCCAGGGGTCTGGTCTGATACAAAGGTTTGTTCAGGTCCACATGGATGTCATCTTCCCACTGGTCAGTCGAGTGACCGATGGTCCAATCAAATGCCAGCCCCTGGCCCTCATGAGGTCAGTGTTCTCTTTCTACCCAGGTCCTGTTCCTGTTTTGCTGTGTTCCAGAAAACCTAGAGGGAACCGGAAAGTTACAAAGTAATTCATGGGCTATTCCCTGCATCCTTACACTCTGTCCCTCTTCAGTCCCTTCCGCTCCTTTGTCCAGCTGGTGAACTGTTTACAAGTTGGTTGTATTTTAACAGGTATGTTTTTCCCTTAGAGACTCAGAGAAATTTAGGGATACAGAGAGAACACTAACTACCTCATGAATAAATTGGTGTGACACTATGATAAATATCACTTTAATGATGGATCCTTTAAAATGTAACCTTCAGGGGAGAAAAACACATTTTTCCCTGTATTTTTTTAAATAAACATTGAGTAAACATTTTAGAACCTGTGATCCTAGAGACTTGGGAGGCTGAGGCAGGAGGATCGCAGATTCAAAGGTAGTCTCAGCAATTTAGCAAGATGCTGTCTCAAAATAGAGAGCTGGGGATGTAGCTCAATAGTTAAGTGCCCCTGGGTTGAATCCCTATCCCCTCACCCCGTTAAAAAAAAAAAATAAATAAAAAACAAACCTCTTTTTTCTCCACTTTATATCTCGGTCCTCATGACAATACACACTAACTTACAGCGGCATTCTAAAGGGCGGAGGCACCCCGTCATATGGATATATATTCATCAATTGAGCTACCTGCTGTTAGATACTTGAGTTCTGTTTTGTGATAGTGCAGACATACTTTTGCATGAGCAATCGGTATACTCCTGTGTTTTCTTTCTTTAATCTTAAGCATGGAAGACCTTTACCTAGATGGGGACATGGTAATTCAACAAATACTTATACAAGTGGCAGCCGGGTGCCTTTTTTTTTTTTTTTTTTTTTTTGGTAGGTTCTTGGGGTCTATCAGTGAGCAGAACATAAAATTACCTGTTCTCCCTGGAGCTCACAATTTGAAGAGGGGGAGGAAGGAGAAGAAAATATTGTTCCCTTCTAGGTTCTCTGGTCTACAAATTATAGTAACATCAGACAGCTTAACAGGAGGAAAACAGTTTTAATTATATATGTGCTCAGCGGGAGTCCCAGAGAGTCAAGGAAGTGGCCAGATGATTGGGGCTATGTGTCATCCTGAGCTACAGAGAGGAGTGGGGATTGGAGAGGGCGGTAGAGACAAATTATGGGAAGGGGAGGGGGAGAGATGCTTGATGAACAAGTCACAGGTGAACGACCATTGGCTAGCAACAGTTCTCTTTGGATAACTTGATGTGTTAGCTTTTCATTGCCGTGACCAAAATACCCAATAAGACCGACTTAGAGGAAGATGATTTATTTAAGCTGTAGATGCATACAATATCTTTTTTATGTATTTATTTTTATGTGGTGCTAAGGATCGGAACCCTGTGCCTCAACACATACTGGGCAAACGCTCTACCACTGAGCCCCAGCCCCAGCTTGGTTCCCAAGGTTTAGTCTAGGGCTCCAAATCCATTGCTCTGGCCCCAACGTAAGGCAGAACGTCATGGCAGAAGGGTATAGTGGACGAACATGGCTCCAATCATGGCAGCCAGGAAGTAGAGAGGGGGGAAGGTGAGGGACTGCAGGGAGGATGCACCCTCCCAAGGTACCCCCAGGGACCCACCTCCTCCAGCCACGCCCCCTACCTACAGCTAACCACCCAGTGAGTCCGTTCAAACCAGGATGGACGGATCGGGCTACAGCTGTCACGCATGAGCCAATCATTTCACCTCTGGACATCCTTGCACTAACAGGGAGCTTTGGAGGGACACCTTGCCTCCAAATCATAACACTTAATAAAAATGTCCTTACAAAGGCTGGGGTTGTGGCTCGGCGGTAGAGCACTCACCTAGCACATGCAAGGCCCTGGGTTGGATCCTCAGCACCACATAAAAATAAATAAAGGCATTGTGTTCAACTACAACTAAAAGATAAATATTTTTTTAAAAAATGTCCTTACAAATGTAAATTTCCTTTGCAAAAAGGGAAATGTTTTATTTATTTTTTTTGGTGTGGTGCTGAGGATCAAACCCAGTGACTCATACTTGTGAGGCAAGGGCTCTGCCACTGAGCCACAACCCCAGCTGCAAAAGGGGACACTGATGCCTTGTTTTAGGTGCTCTGGAGGGAGGTACAGCCCCTCCTGAGTCAGTTCTCTTATCCATGTCACGCGCTAACCGACTGCACCACCGGAGCTCCCCCCAACCTGAGGCAGTTTTCAATTTCTTTCAGTTTAAAATAATCAAAAATACACCAAAGTGGAGTTGGATGATAATAAGCCAAGTCAATAAGTAAATGATATAATAAGTTAGAAGGTGATGAATGATGTGGGGCTAGAGCAGGACAGGGGATGAGGAGCCCCGGAGAGGGAAGGAGTAGGAAGACGGTTCCCCCACAGGAAGGCTTAGCTCTTAGGCCTCTTACCCAGGGTGAGCTGAAAGCCATTCGTACGGGGGGCCCTCTTTCTGGGGGAAACATACACTAACCCCTACGTAGTGTGACACGGTCGGGGTTTCCTCCGTGGTTGGTATGGATCTGGCCTGGGATGGTTTCTTTGATCAAGCTCTAGGGGAAGCGGTTGGCTCCCCTTCCACGCCACACCATGCGTGTCTTTGAATGTTAGAGTCACCCTCGGCAGACACTGACTCTTGAGAGTCACTAGGGGCCCCAGAGCCGCACAGGGGACATGGTTGCTCCGGACTTTCCACCCCACACCACCAGAGAAGTCAAAGTCTCCTGCCCCCATGGAAACTGTTCCTATACCTGGTTCTCTTCTAAACCTCCGATCCGGGTTCACATTTAGCCCCCTCACGTGTCAGGAATACATTTCTGAGTGTAACAGGATAGCGAGGCTCCTCCCTAACCTCTTTTTTTCCCAAGTGTGGCCAAATTGGACACTTCTTGACTGAGCCCAGAGCATCCCTGGATCACATTCAGGCTGGCTTACTGAAGTCACACCCTGAACGCCTGCTTTGAAAAGTGACACTAATTCCTTAATGATTCTCTTCTGCAGGTGTTTAGTCTGCTCAGACTTCACCCAATCTTACTATTGGTTTTTCTTGTTGTTTTCAGTCACACATGACAGTGTATTTTGACATCTTACACAGAGATGGAGTACAGCGTCCCCTTCTTGCGGTTGGTTGTACATGATGTGGAGTCTCCCTGGCTGTACTCCTATGTGAATGAACATAGGAAAGTCATGTCATTTTACTACAATTTACTACGATTCATTTTACTACTGCTGTTAACCAACCTTGGATTTTCCCCTCTGCCTACAAAGATGCCTTGAGTGACTTGCCAATTCTTTGCTGAAATTCAGAGGCAGTGGTATAAAACTTGTTTTAATGTTGAATATTTATTGGATGCTTTCTCCTTACAGGGTTCGCCCTAAGCCCTTTATATTTAATTTGTATCTCAACGCAATTCTCTGAAATATTCTTGCACAGCTGGACAAACTAAGGCCAGAAAGGTCAAGTTAGCTACCTGGTGGCTCCTAGGGATGATAGAGTTCAGGTTCATTTTCAATAGCTGTGTTAGTCTGTGTTTGTGGTTGGCTGGTGAGTACTGCCTTCAGACCTCTCTGCATGCCTCTTTCTCCCTAGCCCTGGGCTGGGCTGGTCCAGGCCTCTGGCTTGGTCCTTCTCCTAGGATCCCAATCGGATGCCCAGGGGCTGACTCTCTGCCCCACTCTTTCTTGCCCGGAGCCTGCTTTTCGAGGGAGTTTGGGTTGCTGCACGAGACACCTGGCAGACTGTGTCAGTGGTGCTGGCCCCTCACATTCCCCATGCAGGGCAGAGATCTTTCCTACCACCAAGCTTGGCTGTGAGACTTGCCTTGTCACTCCTGAGTGACACTTTCAGAGCCCATGTGAGGTCCACTGTGCTCTTTTCTATTGCCATGGTACCCAGCTGTGTTCCTGGCTGGGACAGCTCCCTCCACCAGAGTGCTGAAGTTGGAGGGGCGGGCAGAGCCTCCAGCTGCCACCACGCAGGGGCTAAGGGCAGGAGGGAGAATTGAGCCCTGGGGTCGTCTCATTACCGCAGCATCACCTAGCTTGTCCTCACTGATAGATCCTGTCTTCCTGGTCAAACTTCAGGAGCCCAATTTAGGGTAACTTCCCATTTGCAGTAGTCACTTTATTGTTCCGGAAAATCACTGGATGATTTCAAATTCATAAAAATCCGTGCGTGGACCCTCACTTGAGCTATGCCATCCTCTGTGCTGAAAATGAAATAACCCCAAGGTGGTGAGACTTCTTGCCAATTCACTGGGGGCTCCCAGCGAGCGCCCTTTTGGCAGAGATGTCCACAATTTGTTCAGAACTTATCTTGGATTCTTGTCAGGGACATACATCTACCTGACCCTCCTCCTTTTTTTTTTTTTTTTTTTTTTAAAAAGTCATATTGTTACTGGGCACAGTGACCCATGCCCATATTCCCAGTGACTGGGGAGGCTGAGGCAGGAGGATCGCGAGTTCAAAGCCAGCCTCAGCTAAGCAACTCGGTGAGACCCCATCTCTAAATAAAACATAAAAGGGCTGCGGATGTGGCTCAGTGGTCGAGTGTCCCTGGGTTCAATCCCCATGTATCAAAAATGAAAAGGTTGAATTTTCTTCCATCCATTCGTCTGACTCCTCGCGCAACCTGTTGACTATTCTCTGATCAAGTTTTTACAGGTCTGTTTCTTCACCTCAGGCTTTAATTCCATGTTTCTAATCTTTCTTCTTTAGTTTGAAGATTATTCTGAAGACAGGAGCAAAATAAAAGCGGGGTGGCTCTGTTTTCTCCACATTTTCTTTTTACATTACCTCAAAATCCACATTCCTGACCTATCATCCTTAATTCTTTTTCCCTTTCTCTGAGTGGACCTTAAAAAAATTTCTTTGT
The DNA here is from genome assembly GCF_964194105.1 of Spermophilus citellus. Taxonomy (NCBI): domain Eukaryota; kingdom Metazoa; phylum Chordata; class Mammalia; order Rodentia; family Sciuridae; genus Spermophilus; species Spermophilus citellus. The sequence continues at coordinate 33,697,675 of NC_138199.1, read as the reverse complement.
GTTTTCTTTAGCACATTTCATAGGCCTCAACCCATTCTGGATTAATTTATCTTTCCCAACACTGTTCCCGAGTATTTGTTTAGAAGTTACTTGATTGAAAAAAAATGCTAAAAATGACAGATATTCAGGATAAAAATTTCCCATTATTATGTCAACTAATCAAACTAGGGTTTTTTTTCCCATGTTTTCTCTTTCTTTTTTTTCCCCCCGCATACTTTATTTTTAAATATTGGCATCAATATTGTCTATAACAAACATTAAATCTTGTTTTAAACTATAACATTGACACACAGTGGGAAACAAAGCCTGCACATGAATGGATCAGCATAAAGTGAATTCCAGGGCACCAAGGCCCGCCTCCCCATTCCGGCCAAGGTCAGGAAGGGAGATGACCATGTTCCGCTTCCCAGAAGTCTCCTCACACCTCTTCCCAATCTCCCCTCTCCCTGTGAGACCACAATCCTGATGTTAATCTCTTCCTTACTTTTTTTTCTTTGTTCCCTTGTGGTGCTAGGGATGGAACCCAGGGCCTCATGCGTGCTGGGCGAACACTCTACCACTAAGCTACATCCTTAGCCTCTTCCTCGCTAACCATGTACCCTCTCAACTCCAATGCGATTTTTTGCCTGTTTTCGAACCTCATATAAATGGAATTAGAAGCATGCGCTCCTCTCCGCTGGCTTATCTCGCTTCACATTAAGTTTGTGAGACCCGTCCATGTTGCTCCATGGGGCTGTAGATGATTCATTATCTAAACATACCAAAGTGGGTGGTGATCCATCCTGTTTCTGATGGCCGCTTGGGTTGCTTTAAGTTTGGGGATTTTATAAAGGATGTTGCTATGCACATTATGTGTCCCTAGGGCCTGTGTGCGTGGATTTCTGTTGGATTTATGCCGAGGAATAAACTCGGGTCAGAGGCTACACAGACGTGCTGCTTTAGTATATAACGCCAGACAGGTTTCCAGAGTAGTCCTGTGAGTTCCCATCAGTGGCCCACGAGAAGGCCCTTCTCTGAATCCTTGTCCACTCTTGTTATTGTCACTGTTTCATTTTAGCCATTATGATGGTGTCTGATGGTACTGTGTGTTTCATTTTGCATTTCTGATCAATCAAGAATCTTTTCATTTCTTTACTGGCCGTTTGTACATGACTATTGTAGAATGCTTGCCGTGTGTGTGTGTGTGTGTGTGTGTGTGTGTGTGTGTGTGTGTGAGAGAGAGAGAGAGAGAGAGAGAGAGAGAGAGAGACAGAGAGAGATTATTGCTTTGAAAGATTTTTAAAATATGTGGTGAGTGTGAGTCTCTTGTGGTTATATTCATTGTAAATATCTTCTTTCACCTGAGATTTGTTCCTCCCCTTAACATCTTTTAATAATCAGAAGTTCTTAATTCAGTAATATCGTCAACATCAGTCATTGTTTCCTTTATGGCTGGTATTTTCTATGGCCTGTTGCGAAAAGTTTTCTCCTCCGTGAGATCTTAAAGAGCTTCACAGCTAATAATCTAGAAGGGCTCCCTTTCTTCATTCCATCCTCCTTTCTTTTCCCAATTTTCTTTTTTTCACATTTTCCACTTCACATAAATGGAATTATATAGTGCACACTTATTCTTTGAAAATGTTATCGTACATTCTTTCAAACTCAAATTTATTGAAAAGACTGCCAGGTACCTCTGCAAAAGACTACCACCCTTGTTGAAGGTCTTGTGTGTATCTGGGTTTGTTAACACGTCTACTCCCAGACATTGGTTAATTGTCCTTTATCACCCTATCTTAAATGTGATAGTTCAACAATGGTCCACTTTATGCTTTGAATGTAGCCCTTGCTGCTCTGCCACTGCAACTGATTTTTTAAATGGACTTGTTTCTTTCTCTTCCTCTCTCCCTGCTCCTCCCTAATCTCTCTCCCTCCTATTCTCTGGGAAACAGGATTACCTTTCTTGCCCACCCTAGGCAGAATTATCTGTCCCTGAGTACACACCCACCACAGGAACAAAGGAATCCCCACTGGGGATGATACCAGATGATCTCAGAAATGACTGTCTCCCAAATTAACAAGTCTCCTTCTGCAGAGAACCTGTGGAATGTAGCCTTTGAGTCACCTCTTAAAAAGCCCCCTGTTCCTGCTGATGGGCAGACTCATAGCTTTTGAGATAGGAGTCCTCTGTGTTTCTCTCCTTCTAGCAAAGCAATAAATCTTTTTTTTTTTTCCGTTTTCTTAAAAACCAGGTCCTTATCAGGGACAAGAACCGAGCTTTCAGCATCAATAGCTTTATAATTCTAGATTTTTTTTTCCAAAAAAGAATTCCTCTCATATTTTTCTCATTCAAGAATGGTCTGGCTCTTTATTGGTCTTTTGCATGTTTGTATGCATTTTAAAACCAGGTTCTCAAGCTCCACACAGAAAAAGTGATTTTTTTCATCCATGAACATGGTATACACCTTCATTTATTTTGCTTTCATTTGCTGTTTCTCATGCTGTTTGAAGGTTTACTTTGTACTATTTTATTAGATTTCTTTTTTCTTAGGTGTTTTCTATTTTTATACTATTGCAAATGGTCTTTTCATTTCATTTTTCCTGGTATAAAGAAATGTAATCAATTTTTTAAAATTGACCTTGTTTCTAATGCCTTGCTAAGCTTATTTATTCTCCAAATTTTTCTTGAGAATAAATTTTTAATAGATTTTACTCTTTTGAATTTTCTATACAATGTGTATCTTATTATATGCAAATAATGACTTTTTTCCCTTTTCAATCTCATCTAATTTTACTGCTCTTGGCTAATACAATGTTGAATAAAATTGGTGTTTACAAACATCCTTATTTTTTTCTGATCTCAACGAGAAAACTTTCAACATTTTATCATTACTTATAAGGATTACTATTGACTTTTCCAAAATATTTTTAAGAAAATGTATTTCTATTCCTAACAATCAGACATAGATATTGAATTTTATAAAAACCTTTCCCCTGTCAATATTATAGTATGATTTTTATGCATGCTGTCAATGTAAAAATTGCATTGATTTTTTTTTTTTTCAATTTTTTTTTTTAATACTGGGAATTGAACTCGGGGGCACTTGACCACTGACCCACACCCCAGCCCTATTTTGTATTTTATTTAGAGACAGAGTCTCACTGGGTTGCTTAGTGCCTCACCATTGCTGAAGCTGGCTTTGAACTCCTGATCCTCCTGCCTTAGCCTCCCGAGCCGCTGGGATTACAGGTGTGCACCACCATACCCAGCTTCAATTTTTTTGTGTATGTGTAGTTCTGGGGATCAAATTTGGAGCCTTGTGCATGCTAGGCAAGCGCTCCACCCCAACCTATACCCCAACCCTAATTAAACCAACTTTGCATTCCTAGAATAAACTTCAACTTAGTTATTCACAAATCACTTTGAAAATATTGTTTAAAAATTTTTAAAATATTTTTTTAGTTGTAGTTAGACATAAAATCTTTATTTTTATGTGGTGCTGAGGATTGAACCCAGCACCTCACACGTGCTAGGTGAGCACTCTACCACTGAGCCACCACCCCAGCCCCTATTTAAAATTTTTACATCTATATTCATGAATGACATTAGCCTATAATTTTCCTTTCTCCAAGTGTTCTAGCTTTTATTGTGAAACTCATTCTGATTTCCAAAATAAGTTGGGGAAATAATACCTCATTCTGTTCTCTACAAGCATTTTCATGATGACATTATCCCTTCTTTAGGTATTAGGTGGAATTTGCTGACAGTTATTGAGGCCTGCAGTTTCCTTTGCCAGAGAATGTTTAGTTATAAATTAAATGTGTCTTACACCTAGAATGGGAGCCTAATTTTACCAAACACTGCCTTCTGGGGAACCATTTTAAGTTGTCAAATTGCTGGGTGTGGTAGTGCATGCCAGTAATCCCAACACCTTGGGAGGCTGAGGCAGGAGGATCACAAGTTTGAAGCCAGCCTGGACAACTTAGTGAGACCCTGTGTCAAAAAATAAAAAAGGATGAGGGTGTAACTCGGGGGTAAAAGTACCACTACCGCTGGGTTCAATCCTCAGTACCCCCCAACAAAAACATTTGGCATTTTTATTTATCTATTTATTTATGTGTCCCTATGAGAGGCAGTTGTATGATGGAAAGAGCACTCAAGCGCTGGAATCGCCTGACCCTAGTCCTGATTCTGTTTGTAAGACTGCAGGGAAACTGCTTTGCCTCTCTGTGCCTTGGTTTTTATCAGCCGTTAAGGTAGATTTTATTATTCTGTCCAGATATTTCTATCATTCCCTCTAGGAGGAGTATATATCCCCACCCTTTGCCAGACTGTGACTGGTTGGAATCAGTAAGATGTGAGCAGAATTGACATGTATCAGTTCTGGGCAGAAACTTTGGGTCAGCACACGTCACCACATCCAGAGACATTCCAGTGTAGTCTACAGCCCTGCAGAGGTGCTTCTGAACTGCTTACTGGGGGTAAAAACGGATTGATTGGGATTTCTTAAACTGTATCTTTTGAAATCACAAAATAATGATGACTTTAACAGAAGTTTATTTCCTTCGCATTTTCACTTTTTTAAAATTCACAAGTGGCCTAAAGCTGATGTGGTATGGTGACATCACAGAATTATCAGGGATGCAGGCTCCTCCCAACCCTCCACTCTGAAATTTGTAGAATATACGACCCTTGTGTTCATGGTCCAAGATGGTTACCAGAGTTCTAGCCATTGCATCTGTGTTTCAGGAATCATTTCCATTGTGTGGAGACCGTATTTTTTTCAACCAGTCCCTGACTGATGAACATTTGGGTGCTTTATACCCTTTTTCTAGTATAAATTATGCTGTAACAAATAGCTTTTATGTCTTTATCTTCTGTATTTTTGTTATTATGGTTTGGGGATTGATTCTTAGGAGTACGAGTGCTGGATCAAAGAATAGTTGCAGATTCCCCTCAACAGGTGTAGGACCATTTTGCCTTCCTACCAACATGTAAACAGTCTCTCAATTTTGTCTTACGGGTGGGAGAAGAGAAGTACAGGGATGTTCCACACTTTGCCCAGCCCAGAGAGCTAGTAAATAGCAGAACTTCAACTTGGACTCGGCTGAGAAATGCCTCCCTGGTGTAGTTAGCAAGAGGCCCCGGGCAGTGGCCTGGGAGGATTCCCTGCCCTCCCTTTTGGGAGAGGAGCTGGGGAGGCGTAGCCTCTCCATCGCCAGGATCCTGGCCCCTGGGGCGGACTGGGTCTCCAGCAATCACGTGTTGGGGGAGCAAGGCCGTGTGTGCCCCATGGGACCAGGCAGCCCTCCCTCCACACCCCGAGTGAGTCACCACGTAGAGCCAGCAGCAGGGAGCTGATGTTCCTTTCTCCCCTGGGCCAGCATCTATTTTCTTGCTCAGATGTGATAGAGGCAGGAAAAGGAGGGACAAATGTACCTGGCTCTCGGTGGCTTCTCTGGAGACAGTCATTGAGGGAGCACTTATCGTTTTTTAGTTTTATAATGAAATGACTCACCATGGCTCGTAATGCTTTGAGAGAGCACAGCTAATTGCCAAGGAGAAGGCCAAAGGGAGGGGCAGGAGGCAGCACTGCAACTGGCCCGTCCTCCTCTCCCTCCCTCCCTCCCTCCCGGCCTCCACCCAGCCGGCTGCTGTGCCTTTCTCCAGGAGAGGGAGCCGAGGCTCACAGTGGCCCCAGGAGTTGCCAAACTCCCACAGCAAACAAAAGGCAAAGGTGCTCCAATCGAGCTGGTCTGGCACAGAGGCCTGTGTTTGTTCCAGTACATTCTCTTCCTTTCCCCTGGAGGAGATTCGGACCATACACGGGGAAATGTCCAGGGCTGCGGCGTGTGGGGATCCCAGAGCCCTTTCTTGGAAAACTTTTGAGTAGACTTCCTCTGTTGGCCCACTTCCTGGCCCATCTCCACCTTCCCTGGGCAATGGTACCCGGCCCCAGGGCTGTTACCAGTTGGCTTGTGATCTGGGTAGATGTGGGGCCCACACCCTCTGTCTGCACTTGGGGTAGGGGTAGGTATGGTTGGTTCATCGAGGAGCCTTCCTGTGGAACCCAGCCTCTCGGCATGCTTCTCCAGTGGGCCCCGGCAGCGACACAGCTACCCGTCAATCAGACTGACATGTGGTGTGGGTTGGGTTGGGTTTTGTTTTCTGGCAATGCTGGGGGTTGAACTTGGGAGCTAGCACAAAGTAGGCAAGTTCTCTTCTGCTGAGCCCCATCCTCAGTCCCCAGGCTAACACATGGGACAGGAAGTCCTTTCCCACTGGGCTAGTCTATGGGGTGTGGAGACATCACCCCCCAAGTTAGTGATAAACCAAGGTAAGAACTTGGACTCTCTGCATACGCGTAGTTTAAGTTCTATCTATTGATCTCAAACTGGGTTCAAGATGATTGGGTTCTGATCATCTGGGCTTTCAGAGGTCCTCAGGAGTCTCCAAGGTACAGGCGAGGTTGAAAACCACCAAGGTTTCCTCCCTCTTGTATAACGTGAACCCCTTTTCCTGATAATAAGACTTACCTGGGGCCACTTGGTACATGTATAGCGCTCTCCTCTGAAAAACCTGACTCGGAAGGTCTAGGCTGGGGCCCAGGAACCTGCCTGTTCATCGGCCCCTGGGGTGCTTCTGATCCTGGGGAGGAGGGGCAGCACAAGTGAGAGCAAGGCTCAGCTTGACTGTGGCTGCAGAACCCAATAGTGAGGCCGGGCAGCTACCCAGAGTCTAGAAGCAAAGAGAGACCCCGGCGTTCTCTTTGTAAATGGTCGCAGAGATTTCTGTCCACTTACCAAGCAGTTGTCTTTTCAAGTCTTCCATCTAGGTTACTACATAATCCATCTCAAGAATTTATAAGAATAATATCGCCCTCTTGCCTGGCTTATGTAGGAGAAGAGACGGCGGGGAGACAGATAAAGCCGAACACAGAGCAGGGGATGAAATGGAAATTATTTGTCTATTTTAGACAAGCAATTTTCTCTAATGTTCTGTTCTCTTGTTTGGTTGTCCTTCCAAGAGCTCAAGGACCTTTTAAGGTGGAGTGAATCCGGGGGTGGTTAGCCTTGGGGAGCTGGAAATGTGGGGGCAGAAAGCTACAAACAGAGCCCCGAGGAGCCAGGAGAACCCTGCTCTCTACTGCCCGGACCCAGCTGAGAGGGAAGAAACCAAATGCTGACATCTCACCAGGTGTCAGACACCAGCTGGGTTCTTTGTACCGCATCCAATGCCTGCAAGGTCTTGATGATCTTGCCATTTTACTGATGAGGAAACCGAGGCTTGGAGAAGTTATACCATCTTTGGCTTCCTCCAAGAACTTCTGACACGAGAAGGAAATCGGCATTTAATCCAATTCCCAAAATTACCAGGCAGAGCCGGGGGCCCCGAACACTGGAGCGAGAATATACCTGATATTGTAAAAAGATAAAAACTAGAGTCTTTTTTTTTTTTCTTTTTCTAACCCCCTTCCTGTTTAAACATATTCATGGAGAGAAGTAGCCTAGAGAATTCCAAATAGCAGATCCCCCACTAAATTTAGTTTTCCTTGAGCAAATGCTAAAGTGGATGGCAAATCCGGAGCAAAAAACAAATGGGTCTTTCCGAAAGAGCCTGAAAGTCTTAAAAAAAAAAAAAATTTGGCTACTTTGCCTCTAGGAGTTTATCTTAATAGCTGGTAAGTGAGCAAAGAAGCATTTAGGAGGCAGTGTTGCTTAAACAGTTTGAGGGGAAAAAGGAAACTTAATGGTGCAACACGACTCGTTCACAGGGCACATGCCACCATGACAGCGCAGCTCGCCCGCCTTGGCGTAGTTTGTGTGTCATGGCTGTGACTATGGTAAAAACAGATGATGATCCAGTAATGACAAATTAGCAGATGATCCTAAATATTTAGAACGTTGAGACTCTTCTAATAGTCTAAGTAAGACGGTTAGATTGTGGATTATTGGATTATTATCTCTAGAGGGGAAGGATTTGAGATCCCATCTGTTTGGTTTTGGGTTTTCTGTTATTGCTGCTGTTGGAGATTTTTTGCTTATTTTTTCCCCCTCATTCTTCTTTCCCCTTTGGGAAACATGGGCCCCTTGCGTAATTAAAGACAAGTGGAAGTATCTTCCAAAGCAAAAGTGTTCCTAAGGTCCTGCATAGCTGGACGTTGTCAGGGGTTGCTTCAGAAAGAAGCTGCTAAACAGGGCCACGCGGAGGGGCTGGTGGATGTCATTGACAACCAGGAGTCGGAGGACAAACCCGGGGGAGTAGAGGAGCTGAGGATGTCGGGATTCAGGGTCCAGGCCAGAATGTGACCCCAGGTGTGTGAGGGTGCATAAATGGCCATAAATCCACCGCACAGATATACCAGGTTCACAAGCCACGTGGGCAGGTCACATCACGCCCACTAAGCTAGTCCCTGGCTTAACCTATGTAGAGTTTGGCCCCTGGCACGACCCTGGCCCCTCTATGTATCCATGCTGGTCAGTGATTTATGTGGGGGCTAAGAAGCCTCTGGAAGAAATACATGAACTCGTAGCTCACTCACAGCTGTGGTCAGGTGCTGGGAATGTCCAGCTGCTTGGAAACAGTGGGAGGAGTGGAGGAATTTGAGGAAAGGGACATCCAGTCGTGGGAGCCCCTCAGAAGCCAGACTGGGTGGGGTTGGTCAGGATGGTCCTGTGAGTCACATGACCACTGGCTCTACCTGGGAGCAGGTAGGTGTCACTCAGGACCCAGGGAAGGGCCAAATGACCACTGTTCCTCAAAGGTGGCCAATGAGTGTTGCTGGGGGAACAGAGACTTCCAGACTCTGGGGGCCCTTTGAGGAAGCCCGTGTGGAGGGTGAGGCCAGCAGCAGTGTCAATGCCCAGTGGAAGGGGCAGAGGAGGCCAGGCAGGGTGGCCCTGGGTGACTGAGTGGGCTGTTCAAACCTGTGTCTGTTTCCTATCTCTTTTGGAGCAAACCGCCACCACCTTACCTTAATGCACACTCTCTGTCCCACGGTCCAGAGGCTAGAAATTCTTAGGGTGGTGCTGTGTCCTCCTGGAGATTCTCGGGGAGAACATGCTGCCCACCTTTCCCAGCCTCCAGAGGCCACTGGCAAGGCTCCCTCCGCCCCCTCTTCACATCTCTGTGACACCTGCCCTCCCCCCCTCAGCTTCTGTCCCATGGCACCACCACCTTGGCCTTGCTCATGGTCACACTGGGCCTACCCTGGGGGCCTGATGGTCCAGGCCAGATCCCCACCAAGATCCTTACCCACTCCCACCTGCAGGATCTCTTACCACATAAGGTGACCTTCAGGTTCTGGGGAGTAGGATGTGAGCATCTCTCCAGGGCCATGTATCAGCCGACCATATAACCCAAGGGGGTGGGCAGAGGTCCCCCCTTGAGCAGACATGGAGGATCAGAACTCCAGAAGGCAGAAGTGGGGCTTGGAGGGAAGCCAACTGGGGCCTTTGTATTGAGGGTCATCCAAACGCAGGTGAGCGCAGGTCAGGGATGCTTGGTGCCACAGTCTGGCTGGGCACAATTCAGGAGCCACTTGTCAAAGGAAACGAACTTTATTTTTAGAACACACACACCGCACCACACAGCTCTTCAGGAAAACCCTCAGAGCCCAACTGCCACCACCGGCTTCCCACAAGCCTCTCAACCTCCCCCACTCCTCCTGCTCTTGAGGCCAATTGGCTGGGTCGTGTGGGCGGAGCCAAAAAAAGTCCCCCAATGAGCAGCTCCGTGGTCTGAAAGGGCGGGGAAACAGCCCAATAAGCATCACCGCAGAGGAGCCAATCAGTTAGCAGCTAGAAGTTGCTGGGGCCGCTGTGAGCCAATCATCAGCTGGCAGCTGGAAGTTTGCTGGGGCCCCTTTGGCTGTGGCTCTCAACATCTCCCCCTCTCTGTTTAAACAACAAGCATGTGGCTTAGGGACCGAGCCTGCCTTAGGTTGTCCAGTACTACATATGGTCCTTACCCGTCATCAGATGAGCTGACCTCAAGGCATCTGCCTCCTGTCTTAGGTTGGTACCATTGTAATTGGATCTTACCCGTCATTGACTACCGGTCCAGCATACAGCCACACCTGTGGATAGGTCTTTGTACCAGCCGGGGGGTGAGGTTCTTTGCCTCACCTTCCCCTGCTCAATGCCAGCAGGGGAAAGGAGGCCCAGGGGGAGCTGGGGATGGGTCCAGGGCCATGGGCTAGTTCTTCAGCTCTTCTCCACGCTGCCTGCGTGTTTTTTTCATTAGAAAGGGGGGAGAGGTGTGGCCATTGTTCATGGTTTTTTTTATTCTTCTTCTTAGGTATACATGACAGTAGAGTGGGTTTTGACATATTATACATATTCTAACTAGGATCCCATTCTTGTGGTTGTGTGTGATGTGGAGTTCCACTGGTCGTGTGTTCACATATGAACAGAGGAAAGTGATGTCCTGTTCATCCTACTGTCTTTCCTGTTCCCCTCCTTTCCCTTCATTCTACCTTGTCTAATCAATACACTTCTATTCTTTCCTCCCCCTTTTTTTTTTAATAGAGAGAGTGAGAGAGAGGAGAGAGAGAATTTTTAATATTTATTTTTTAGTTCTCGGCGGACACAACATCTTTGTTGGTATGTGGTGCTGAGGATCGAACCCGGGCCGCACGCATGCCAGGCGAGCGCGCTACCGCTTGAGCCACATCCCCAGCCCTCCTCCCCCTCTTATTGTGTGATAGCATCCCCATATCAGAACCTTCAGACTTTGGTTTGTGGGATTGGCTTATTTTACTTAGCGTGATAGTCTCCAGTTTCATCCATTTACCAGCAAATGCCATAATTTCATTCTCCCTTATGGGTAAATAATATTCCATTGTGTATATGTACCACATTTTCTTTATCCACTCCTCTGTTGAAGGTACCTAGGTTGGTTCCATAGCTTAAGCTATTGTGAATTGAGCTGCTGTAAACATTGATGCGGCTGCGTCACTATAGTATGCAGATTTTAAGTCCTTTGGGTTTATGCTGAGGACTGGGATAACTAGGTCACACAGTGGTTCCACTCCAAGTTTTCTGAGGAATCTCCATACTGCTTTCCATCATGGTTGCACCAATTTGCAGTCCCACCAGCAATGCATGAGTGTGCCTTTTCCCCTACATCTTCACCAACACTTACTGTTACTTGGATTCTTGATAATTGCCAATCTGACTGCAGTAAAATGAAATTTCAGTGTAGTTCTGATCTGCATTTCTCTAATTGCTGGAGAAGTTGAACATTTTCTCATACATTTTTTGACCATTCTCATGTTTCTTCTATGAAATGCCTGTTCAATTCCTTTGCCTATTGATTGATTGGATTATTTGGCTTTCGTGTGTGTGTGTGTGTGTGTGTGTGTGTGTGTGTGTGTGAGAAGTTTGAGTTCTTTGTATATCCTGGAGATTAGTGCTCTGAGGCACAGGTGGCAAAGATTTTCTCCATTTTGTAGGGGCTCTCATCACGATTGTTTATTAAGACAAAAAATGAAATCTACCGGATTATTTTTGAGGATTTACTTTGCAAGTGGAAGCCCCTGAGTGTGAAGAGCCCCAGGGGCTCGCTGTACCTCTGGGTGGTTTGAAAGGTTCTTCCTGGATGGGGGCCTCCATGTGGGGAGCAGGGAGCGCCCCGGGGTGGGCGGACAGGAGCTAGTGCTCCAGGTTGCCAGGCTGTCATTGGTCACCCTTTCCCTACATCTGCAGGGTGGGGGAGGGGGCACCTTCTCTTTCTCCATCTGGGGTGAAGGGAAAGCGCATGGGGTGGGAGATTTCCTTCGACCTTCTGGAGTGCCCACATGTGTGCATGCCCAGGGATGGGGGTGTGGGGGTGGGGGGGCTGGTCTGTAAGTGTCCATTTGTTTTTGTCTATTTTCCCCATTTTTGAGTCAGCCAATATCTGTGTTGGACTCTGGGAGCGCCTGGGTTTTGGTCCTGCCCTGCTCCTCTTCCACTGAATCATTCGACTTCCTGGGCCTCCTTTGCCCATCTGTAAAGTCAAAGGTGAGGCTGGGTGACCTCCAAGCTGCTGTCTAGTATCTGGGGATTCCTGCAGCTCATGCACGAATGCTTCCTGTCCACCTCCGCTCTGTACCCCCTTCCTTCCTCTACTCCTGGGGTCTCAGACTTATCCGGACACTAGAACCAGAGCCCCTGGCCATGCTTGCTTTGGCCATCCCCGGCGCCCACTGTCCAGCCCAGGGCCTGACCTTCAGTGGGCAACCTCCGGAAACCCTTAGGAAGGACTCGGCCTTACGGGCAGAGGCTCTGTGGGCAGGAGGGAAGCCCCCATTCTGCTCCCTCTGTTCAAGGACAGCAGAGTCCCAGGAAACCAGTTGTCAAGGAGCAGCAGCCAAGCTAGATAATGAGCCCTGGGTTTCCACCCCTGTTTACCTTGTGTTGAGTACACGAAAGTGATGTCACTTCTGTACCCGTCCAGCTGGCGCAGCCCACAGGGTCTCTGGCCTCTGCAGGACTCTCCCTGTCCTCACTCTCCAGTGTGGGTGAGCCCTGGGGAGGGTGTCAAGGCCACTCAGTGCCATGTCACACACTCTCCCAGCCTCCCCCCCCCACCAGGTTGGCCCCTGTCAGCCTTCACCCGGAAGATGGCATCCTGCCCACCTCTGGCTTGTCTCCTTGACCTTCACCCCTAGCAGCCAAGGGCACTAACTCTGACTCGGCCTCCCTCCCCTTTCAGAGCTGGCCTTTCCCTCCTCTGTGCTGGCTACCTCTGGGTCCTGCTCAGAAGAGAAAAGCCATTCAGATGTCACACTTGCCAACTCTGCGGGACTCGAAGGGTCCTGAGGTTGGCGGATCATCCTGGGAGGAGATGTGCTGCCCGTGGTTGGAAGGAAGGGTGAGAACTTGGTCGGAGGCTTCTGGAGGAGGAGATGGACAGGCACTGCTGGAGGGACCCCTTGGGGGCTCAGGGCAGTGTGGCCCTGATTCTTTCTGCCGCTCCCTTCTTCCCTCCCATTCTGCCTGGCTTTGGGACAATCGCCTGAGCCACCTGTAGCCCTGGTAGCTGTCTCAAGCTTCCCCAGGGCCCGTGAGGCTAGATGGAGCAGGGCAGAGCGGGAGAGGTAACCTGGCCTGTGCTCAGCCGTGTGCATGGGGGCCCGTGGGAGTGTACAGCACCCCTGCAGACTAGTCACTTAGGGCCTCAGGAAGGAACTGGCCTGGGAGGCTGCCCCGGGGAATACAAAGGAGTGAGGGCTCCTCCCACATTTCCCCACAGTGAGGGTAGATCTGCACTGTGCAGTGTGGCCCTCACCTGGTTCCCTCTGAACTGGCCCCAGTGGGCTCTCTGGGAAGGATCTGCTGTTCAGAAAATTGGATCCCACCAGGAGGACATCAGGACAGAAGGCCTAGACTCGCAGCCTGGCCCCCCCCCCGCTGAAAACAGTGTTGCTTGTTTTCTGAGCATCTGCCCTGTGTTCAGGTCCCACGCAGCAGAGGAGCTGGAAGGGCTGCTGCCAGGGAAACCAGAATGTGAGGGTGCAAGAGCCTTTGGGGCTCCCAGGATGGGGAGGCGGAGCTCTACGGATCCCTAGCAAGGTACCAGGCTCTAGGCAGGGGCTGGGCTGAGAGGAGCAGGACTTGCTCCCAGACCTCAGGGTGGAGCAAGACAAATGCAGGATCCTTCAATCTGAGAGGTAGGCTCAGCTGAGAACTGTCAGCCCTGCTCCTGCAAAGAAACGGCATCGAATTAAGAATGGCCAAGGGACCCCACTCTGTCCCTCACAATGCCCCTCTGACAAGTGAGAAGCCCACATTTTTTTAAATATTTTTTTTAAAGAGTGAGAGAGAGAGAGAACTTAACATTTATTTTTTAGTTCTCAGCGGACACAACTATTTGTTTGTATGTGGTGCTGAGAATCGAACCCCGGGCCACACGCATGCCAGGTGAGCGCGCTACCGCTTGAGCCACATCCCCAGCCCAAGAAGCCCACATTTTATCTATTTTTACATAGGGGGCATATTTGTGTACTCACTCAAAGCCAAGCAAGTACCATGATCACTCTGCACCTCAGTTTTGACTTCTGTTAAATGGGCTTATGTCACAAAGCTGTTGTCAGCCTGAGAGGCTTTACATGACAGGGCTCAGTCCTTAGTAGATATCAGAGTCTCAGCTTCCTATGGACAAGTAGCCATCCTGGCCTGGGGACAAGCTGGGAGGTAGGAACAGGGGTCTTTGACAGATGAAGCAAGTAGGGACCCCGACACAGGAAGAGTAAGATGAATTCTCTGGATGCCAGGCTACTGGGCACTACCTTGACCTAACCTCTTCCCCCAAACAGGGTCAGGGAAGTCCCCATCCTACCTTACCCTTCAAAGCTCATGGCCAAACTAGTATCTCCCACCTCTCATCAGTCAATATGTGATACGGCCACATGGGCCGGTTGGCCTGTCCCAGCCTTGGCCATCCTGAAATAGAAGAACTAGCCCTAACCTGGAAGTCCCCCCAGGCAGACGGGGCGGCCCGATGCCTCCCCCGGTCCTGGTTCCTGACCTGCTGTCCCATCCCCCACCATGCACTGCAGCAATGGCCACTTCCTCCCCCCAAGCTGGGCCAGCAGTTGCGCAGCCTATAAATAGAAGAGTGAGATTCCTCGTGGCCCAGTGAATGGCGCTGACATCCTGCTGCTGCCTGACTGAGCCCTGAGTCACAGGCCCCTGCCGGAGGCCCACCCGGGGCGGACCAGGCCTGCACCACTGACACAGCCTCAGAGGAAGCGTTAGGGCAGCCAGAGGGTCCCTGGGGAGGCCAAGTGAGGCTTAAAGAAACGCGGCTGGCATTTCCTCTTGGGGAGGCCTGCCAGGGCTGCACTCTGGCGGGCTGTGGAGGGACTGCGCACCATGCAGAGGTGGCCGCTCCAGGAAGCTCGCAGCCCCTGCCATGCCTGTTGTGGACGGAGGGGATTCCCACACCACCTCTGTTCTAGAACCCTCGCTCTGGCTTTGCTAATTAAAAAGCCAAAACCAAACAGACTCTGGGATAGACCCGCCCATAGGAGCTAAGAAAATCAATGAGAAGGCTGGAAAAACAGGCCCGGGCATGGGCAGAAGCCAAGCCGGCTCTAGAGGGCCAAGTGGCAAGAAGGGCAGGCATGGATCGGGGACAGGAATGTGTGGTAGGAGGCAGCTGGATGACTGTCATTGTCATTCTGCCCAAGAGCCAGAGGAATGGCCATTCTTGCTGGGTTGGAAGGACAGTCCACCCTCTGGCGGGGCTGGGGAGAGGGAGCCTAGTGGATTCTGTCCATCAGGGAAGGGGGAACCTCAGGCCGAAAAACTCGGAGGCCTATTGGGAAGGGGGCAGCCCCGGTGGCCCAGGCCAGCACATGCCCACTGAAGACTCTCTGCCCAAGCGCGGCCTTCTGAGCATCTATCTAACCATGCCGTCTAGAACCTTCTCTCTCCTGGTCCCTGGTTATCGCCCCTGCATCCTAACCGCACTGACTTGTAGAGTGCATTTCATTTCACTCTCTTGGTTCCTTCTCCTCCCCTGGGTCCCATGATCCATGAGGGTGAGGGGCAGGTCAGTATGTGTCTGCGGCTACGCTTCTGGAACATTCTTATTAAATGAATGAATGCACAGCCTGCAGGGGTGGCGTGCACACTCGTGAGTACACGCTCACATGATACACTCGGCGGTCTTTATAA
This sequence comes from Spermophilus citellus, assembly GCF_964194105.1. Lineage (NCBI taxonomy): Eukaryota > Metazoa > Chordata > Mammalia > Rodentia > Sciuridae > Spermophilus > Spermophilus citellus. The sequence goes on along the minus strand of NC_138199.1, from coordinate 33,682,030 downwards.
CTTAAGAAGTTTGAGCAGCTCCACTTCCTTCCTGTCACCTCCAACTCTCTCTCTGGGGCAGGAAACCCCAGCTGTGCAGTTGCATTCTTTGTGAGTGACCCCAGAGGAGCACGGCCTTCTCCTGATTCACACAGAAGGCTCCGCCTCCGTTGCATGGTTTTGCAATGCAAGCCAAACCCCGGAGTCTCAGGGAATTTCTGCTCTTCTCCAGGCGCGCTGTGCTTTATTTTATTTATTTATTTTATTTTGTACTATGATTGAACCCAGGGGTACTTTACCACTTAGCTATATCCTCAGTCCTTTTTGAGACAGAGTCTTACTAAGTTGCTGAGGCTGATCTTGAACTTGTGATCCTCAAGCCTCAGCCTCCCAAGTCACCAGGATTATAGGCATGTTCCCCCTGCACATGGCTGCTTTGGGCTCTTTTGTGCCCGTGTGCCTAAGGGCAAGCCGATCCTTCCACCTTGGAGGGGTTTAGCTCCTCTCGGCCCCCCGCCCCTGCTCACCTTGCAAACTCCTAGTTACACTTCAAGACCAAACCTGTTTCATCTCCCTGCTTAGCAATAGTGAGCAATAGCAATAGTCCCCACCCCTTCCCTCTCCAATTTGTTTTGAGTTCTCAAGAAACACAGGTAGACAGGCCTATGGGCTCGACAGGCCCCTTAAGACTGTAGTCCATAAGTCAGAGCCACAGTGGCAGGGGCTGCTGCCGGCATTCAATGGGGAGAGGTCTGGGTACGCTAACCAGAAAGCACTGTCCCTCCAAAAAGGCCAACAGCACCCACTGAGACTGCCTCCTGTTGGTTGTGAAACCCAAGGCCCAGGTCTGGTCAAGGTCATGCAGCAGGCTGGGCACCAAACTGGTCAGTGCCCACTCTCTTGGAGCTGGGCCTGAGCATGGCCCTCTAACCCAGCACGTCCTTCAGTGCTGGCCACACACCAGTGCCAGGAGGTTGTGGGAAACACATCTGGGAATGCCCCGTAGCTGCCACCAGCTGCTGCACCTTCTCCCGCCTGAGCTGGCGGCCAGATGGCCTGATGTGGCCGAGAATGTGCCTGCAGCGCAGAGCCCGCGTGCCCACGAGGGGAGAGCTGGGCTTGTGGGCTGGGGCCAGAGTTCTACAATTACAGTGTTCAGCTCCATGAGCTCATCCAGACACGGAGAAAGCCACCCCTTTGATCTGAGCCTGGGCGCTAGTGACTGCAACACTCCAGAACCCAGCCTGGCCAGGAGAGGGAGGGGGAAACAAGGCCTGGTGTCCCCTGAAGCGGTGACCCCCCTGCTCCTAGGAACATGGCAATCCTTCCCCAGATGCCACACTCTCAGACCCCTGCTCTGCAGGGGCTAAAATGGACTTTTTAAAAAATGGAAACTCCTACACAAAACCAGAGATGGTCACACACTCCCCTGATCCCATCACTCGGCTGTGACAGGCACCAGCCCAAGGCCCTGGTGCCTCATCCAGACCCCTCCTCCCCCACCCATGGCCCTCCTTGGGTGTTATTTTGAATCAAATCCAGGCATGACATAATTTCATCTGCAAATATTTGTGTGTATTCCTAAAAGGACTTTTCTAGAAATCGAACAGAACCACTATGGCAGCACCATTATCACACACAAGAAATGTAATAATTCCTAATATTATCCAAGAATTGGTCAGTGTTCAGCTCTCTGATCATCACATAATTGCTTTTTGACAGTCTGTTTAAATTTGGATCCAAATAAGGGCTACACCTTGCCATTGGTGAGCATGTCTTTGAGTCTCTTTAGGTGTAGAGGGTTTGGGGTGGTGGTTGTATTTTTGCTTGCTATTTATTGGAAGAAATTAGTGGTTCGTCCTGCGGCCTTTGGCTCCGTCTGGATTTTGTTGGTTGCGGCCCTCTGGTGTAATTCAGTAGGTTCCTCTATCCTCTGCGCTTCTTGTAAATTGGTGGTCACGGTAGAGGCTTGACCAGATTCACATTTGTGTTCTCTGTTCTGGCAAGACTGTGTTATTAGGCAGCACCTTGCTCTATCAAGAGGCATCCACTGACTGATTCTCTTCTCTTCTGATGTTAGCAACCAATAAAACTTTAAGCAATTTTTTTTTGAGTGGTGCGGAGGATTGAACCTAGGGCCTTGTGCATGCGAGGCAAGCACTCTACCAACTGAGCTATAGCCCCAGCCCCAAGCAATTAATTCTTTAAAGATTGAAAAATGGAATTATATTTCATTCATTTTGCATTGATCAGTTGAAATTCGTGTATTAAAAAAAAAAAAAACCTCCCCTCTTCTGCTTTTGGGTTACATAGTGATTCTCTTTGAAAGGAACTTTAAAAAACTTATCTTCTCCTTCAGAAGACTCCTTGAGGGAAGGAGTCGAGAGAGGGCAAGTTCCTCACTGAAGGGCACACAGCAAATTGGGAGCAGATCTAGAACTCAGCGCCACAGTTCTGCTGCATGATGGACAGCACTGGTCTGGAGGAAACATGGTGGGTCCAGGCTTGAATGGAGGACCTGCCGTTGATAAGCACCGGCTTGAGCATGTCTTTTAGCTGATATTTCCATATCTGTAGTGTGGAGATAATCTCGCCTCCCTCACACCAGAATTAGGCAAGATTCACCAAGGTCAGTTGCTCCTCTGTAGCAAGAAGCTGGGAGAAACCCAGCCTGACCTCACCTGTGAGCTACATTCACACAGTTACCACTCGGGCCTGCACCCCTCACTTGAGTTTTTCATGGCTGCCTTGGGACCTGCCTAAGGGCCCTGCCTTTCCTCTAAGTGCCTGGCAGGTGCCCAAGGAGAAAGAACGTTTGTTAGAAGATTCAGGCCTCTTCCAGCAAGACGAGGGAATTCAGGATAGCTACTTCATTCGTGGGCCCTCTTGCTAAAAATCATTAAGAGCTGGGAGCCGTGGCACCCACCTGTAATCTCAGCTGCTCAGGAGGCTGAGCAGGAGGAACGTGAGTTCAAAGCCAGCCTCAGCAAAAGTAAGGTGCTAAGCAACTCAGTGAGACCCTGTCTCTAAATAAAGCTGGGGATGTGGCTCAGTGGTCGAGTGCCCCTGAGTTCAATCCCCAGTACCAAAAGGAAAAAAAAATCAAGGATTTTATAATTGTTCTTTTTAGATATACATAACAGTAGAGTATAATTTGAATCATTAAGAATTTCAAGATGGTGACAGCCTATGAAACCAAGCACAACATCCTTCTGAACCCAGGGCTGTGTGTGACAATGAAGGTCTTGGGCCATGAAGCTGGCCCTTGGGAGCTCTGTCCCAGCTTGCATTCAAAGGCACGTGGACACATCCAATTCAACAAAACTTGGGTGTGAAAGTTGGGACACCTTGGCCATACCCAACAAATCCAAATCAAATTAGCTTTGCTTAAAAGGGAATTCACAGGGAACGGTGCTTCAAAGTCTCAGCCTTATCAAATAAGTGCTTTTGCCTGGCTTTTCATCTTTTGAATCAACCTGTGGTCAAATGTGGGAAGCCAGGATCTTCTGTGTGGTAGCTGGGGAGATTTTAGCTTTACCATTGAGAACTATCTGTGGCTCTCCCACACAATAGATGGCCCAAGGCACATGACCTTTCTTTCCACCCTACTAGGAAGATACCTCACAGTAGCTCCAGAGATGGGCGTAACCTTTGGGAACTGGACAGCCCACCTATAACACTTTTTGGTGATGAATATTCTGTGGAAGGCCTTTTGATGTTCCCCGATATAAATAAAGCAAGCGCAGGCTCCATTTTGCTTTTTAATATAGAAGCTCCATCCATATGATCTGCTAGCCTGGCCCCTCCCCACTTTCTGAAAATATTTTCTGTGTCCTGTGGTTTCTTCGTCGTTCTATTTTTCTTAGCTTTTATTTCTCAGCCAGCCCATTCCGTGGAGGGGAACCCCCGTTTTCATCGCCTGTGGTTGGGGGGCAGGGGGATACGGGCAAGAGTCGAAGCTGTGAAGACTTGATTGTGGAGCAGAACAGAAGGTGAACGCCAATAATACAATGCAAAAAATGAGATGTGGGGATATCTGTGTCCCATCATGGGTGGGGCTGAAAAGAAATGTGTCTTAAAGTTGAACCAGAGAAAGACATTTAAATATAGGTAATCAGCAGAGAGGTGTCAGGTGTGCTATAAATTTCAAAGTCAAAAGGTTAGGAGTGGAAGTAAGCTAAAGTCTCATGGATCTGACAGAAAAATCCAAGGATATTGGTCTAAAGTTATAAATCAAGAAATAGATACATGAGCACCTTGTCTAGAGTTACGGAAGAAAGCATCAGGAAGAGGGTACACGAGGAGATGTGGGAGACCTTTGCCTCTGGGGTGAAGAGGGAAGGAGAGCAGGAGTCTGATTTTCTTGATGAACTCGCTCTCCTCATTCGGTTGTTAGCATGATCCTGTATTCGATGCTAATTCAAAGGTGAAAAGGAGCTGGCAGGATGGCAAACACCTGTCATCCCTGAAGCTTGGGAAGCGAAGGCAGGAGGGTCATGAGTTCAAAGCCAGCCTCAGCAATTTAGTGAGGCTCTAAGTATGGTGAAACCCTGTCTCTAAATAAAATATCGAAAAAGGCTGGGGAGGAGCTCACTGGTTCAGTGACCATGGGTTCAGGGGGGAAAAAAAAAAGAAAAAGGAGTGGGAATCTACTGCTCTGCTCTGCTCTGTATAAGGCAGACACAGAAATGCAGAAGGGCTAATCTCAGCGGATGAACCACTGGTAGTTCTGGGGTCAAATCCTTACAGTTAAGGATCCACGGGGAAAATTCAGAATGTTCCAGGAAAGGATTCTAATTGGATCACATGTTCAGTCCCTGGACTGGTCCAGGTGCGCCAGACCTGATCCTAGTGGCCTCGCCTGGTTGCCAGGATGGTTCAAATATTCTAGGATGATAAAAAGGCAGTTTTCCAAGGCAGGGGGAAGCTACTGGGCGGAGGAGAGAATGGATGCTAAGGGATGAGACCAGATGCTCATGGCACTGAGATCTACCCCGGGCCAGTCCCTGGGACAAAGTGTAAGGTGCAGGTGATGTGGGAGGAGAGGCAGGCAAGGAACCCAGCAGCTGTCATCCAAGGAGAGGGTGGGAGGAGCCACGAGGACATTCACATGGCCTTTGCAGGAGCCAACAGACCATGACCCCATGCCCCCATGACCGGCTGATAAGCCTTATCAATTCTGGGGTCCTCTGGGGGCTCCCTGCTACAGCCCAATGATGCATTCACACTCCTGTTGGCTCAGAGAAACTTCATTTCTCTGAGACTGTTTCTCGTCCCGTGAGATGGGACAATGCTTCCAAGTTGGCATGAAACTGATTGGGGGAGCCGAGTTCAGAGCTGGGCACGTGGTGGGTACTTCCCATTCAGAGCTCCAGGGCCACTCACCTACATGTTCAACTTTCCTGTGGCCACAGATGAGCTGCATTCATTATGACCTAGGAGTATGTTTTGGTCTGAAGCTTAGAGCTCTTTCACTGCCTGGTCGGTAGGAGGATACCAGAACATGGCCCCCATGCCTAAAACAATGCCATTGAGGCAAGTTCGTGACTGTACACCCCCAGCAGAATAGAAGCTCCCCGAAGGCAGGCAAAACATGATTCAGGTTTGCATCTCTCTGGTACCTCACACAAGGGACACACTGATGATTTTTTTTTTTAATTGAACTAGAAACAAATAAAAGGATGAAAGAAGCTCTAGAAAGAGAAATTTCTAGGAAAACAATTGTGAAGATAGGAGATCAGTCTGCCAAGACAGTCTCCCGGCAGCCACTCCGTTGGACTCGGTTAAAGACAAGCAGTCAGGGCAAAATGTGTCCCCCTTCGTGGGGAATGGAAGGCAGGGCACCCTGGGAGAAACAATGGACCATGGTGCCTATTTCAGTTGTTCAATCAAGATATTTATTAATCACCTGCTGTGTACCAGACACCACATACCTAGGATGTATCAGCATCTGAGGAAAATCCCCTGCCCTCAGGGAGCTGATGGCTGGGGCCTCATCTGTGAAGAGCAGAGGGGCCCCTGGAGGAACCAGCCTATGCATCGACTTGGCCGCCTCTTCCTCTGTGTTTATACTGACATGAACTGCAAGAGCAGCAATATCCCTTCTAGAGAATCCGCTGTATTATCAGGGCCATTTCACTTCTAAGTAACAAACTCAACTTGAACTGGTTGAAGCTAGTAAGAAGGAAATTTGGGGCTGAGCTCGGTGGCATTCGCCTGTAACCCCAGCAGCCTGAGGGGCTGAGACAAGAGGATCACGAGTTCAAAGCTAGCCTCAGCAACTAAGCGAGACCCTGTCTCTAAATAAAATATTAAAAAATGGGATGGGGATGTAGCTCAGTGGTTAAGCACTCCTGTGTTCAATCCCCAGTACCAAAGGGGGAAAAAAAGGAAATTTTGGGCTGATGTTTTCATTCCTAAAAATACCAGAGGCTAAGTAGCTTCTGGCATGGTTGAATCCTGGAGCTGCAAAGACATCATCTAGGCTCCGTGTCCTGCTCCAGCTCTTGGCTCTGCTTTCTTCTGACTCGGAGCTAATGACCTCAGCAGAGTAAGCACCTCCTTCCCTACTGTTCAGCAGAACTTTGGAGCAGTTGCAATCACTGCTGGATTAAGGTCCCATGTCCAGGCCTGAGCCCATTCTTGCGGTCAGATCATGGAGCGTGGTGGTGTCCTGGCTCTGGTGGCAGGCCTGGGAATGGGTTGAAGAGGGGACAGCACCATTTACTCAGTGGAGACCGAGACGGAGAGTGGAGGAAAAATGGAAGAGGTGAGTCCAGACAGGTAGCCTCAAGGCTGCCTATGTGCCAGGCTCGAATCCAAGTCAAGCCTCCTGAGGGCCCTATGGGGTGAGATCCCTCCAATCCCTACCTTATACAGGAAGACCTACTTGGAGAGGCTGAGTACCTTGCCAGTGTCATGTGCTTAGTGCAGAACATCAGGGAGTATAGATTCCCTTGTACCAGACAAGAGAAGTTAGTGGGGAGGCCACAGCCCCTGAAGGGCAGCTGGAGGTCAGAGAGGACGTGACTGATAAGACCTGGGGAAGGGAAGGGAAGAGGTCAAGGGGAGTAACTGCTGGTGAAGTGGCACCCACCTATCCCCTCCCCACTTCCCTTTCCACACAACAACCTGCACCTCCGTCATTTATTGGATTCCCACACACCTGTCCTGGCTGAACATTTGCTCAAGCAGTGCAGACCTGGAGCCGGACAGCGGGGCTCCCTAGAAAACAGACCCTTTGGCAAGTGTGCAGGTAAGAGCACCAGGCAGCAAGAGCGAGGGGAAAGCGAGGTGGGGAAGGACGGGAAGTGACGCAAGATGGCATAGGACCACATGTTTGAGTCCATCCCATTTATTGATTGTTGATTTTAGGAGTCTTGTTAGGGAAGTCGGGGCCTAATCTGACATGATAAAGATGTGGGCCTACTTTTTTCCTCTATTAGGCGCAAGGTCTCTGGATTAATCCGGGGTCCTTGATCCACTTTGAGTTGAGTTTTGTGCATTTTGAGAGAGAGGGGTTTATTTTCCTTTGCTGCATATGGGCTTCCAGTTCTCCCAGCACCATTTGTTGAAGAGGCTATTTTTTCTCCACTGTTAGGTTTTTGGCACCTCTGTCTAGTATGAAATAACTGTAGTTGTGGGCTTTTCTCTTCTGTGCCATTGGTCTACAAGTCTATTTTGGTGCCATTAACATGCTGTTTCTTACTATAGCTTTGTAGTATAGTTTAAGGTCCGGTATTGTGATGCCTCCTGCTTTACTCTTCTTGCTAAAAGAAACAATGAGGTGAACAGAGAGCCTACATTTTGGGAGCAAATTTTTGCCACACACATGTCAGAGCACTAATTTCCAGTATTTATAAAAAACTAAAAAAAACTCAACAACCCAATCAAATTGGCTAAGGAGCTGAAGAGACACTTCTCAGAAGATAATATACACTCAGTCAACAAATATATTAAGAAAGTTCAACATCTCTAGTAATTAGAGAAATGCAAATCAAAACTACTCTTGAATACAGATAATAAATGGTGGCGAGGATGGGGAAAAAGCACTCTCATACACTAATGGTGGGACTGCATATTGGTGCAACCAATCTGGAATGCAGTATGGAGATTCCTTAAAAACCTGGAATTGACCCACCATTGACCCAGCTATTTCACTCCTCGGTCTATACCAAAGGACTTAAAATCGGCACGCTATGGTAACATAGCCACATCAATGATCATGGTAGCTCAATTCACAATAGCTGAACTGTGGAAGCAACCTAGATGCCCTTCAATAGATGAAGGGATGGGCTGGGGATGTGGCTCAAGCAGTAACGTGCTCGCCTGGCATGTGCGCGGTGCTGGGTTCAATCCTCAGCACCTAATACAAATAGATGTTGTGTCCGCCAAAAACTAAAAAAATATTAAATTCTCAAAATAGATGAAGGGATAACGAAACTGGTTCATATAACACAATGGAATATTACTCAGCATTCAAAGAATAAAATTATGGTATTTGCAGGTAAATGGAGTTGGAGAATACTATGCTAAGTGAAGTTAGCCAATTCCAAAAAAACAAAGGCTGGTAAGTGGATGCTGATCCATAACGGGGAGGGGGAAGGCATCTGAAAAATGGAGGAACTCTGATTAGGCAAAGGGTAGGGAGGGTGCATGGGGGCAGGAAAGATGGTGGAATGAGATGGACCTCTTTACCCTAGGTATGACTGCACATATGGTGCGATGCTATATCGCGTACAACCATAAACGTAAAGTTGTGCTGCAGATGTGTACAATGAACCAAAATGCATTCTGCTATTAGATATCTAATTAAATAATTTTTTAAGAAATGGCTTAGGACCATGCCCAGGGAGCACGGGGAGGGACTTATCCTCCCCTCCTCTCTTGCTTAAAGTTTACCCCATAAAACCAATGCCACCAAGCATCTGGCTTGTAGTGTCAGCCATCCGGGCACTGGTCCCATACCCTGGGCTGACGTCTAGTGGGGGTCAGACTCTGGAATAGTAGCAAGTTGGCTTCAGAGCAAGCAGCTGACCTTGGTGGATCCACGGCGGGGTTGGGGGGGGGGAAGCTGAGAAGCTCTGAGGTGGTATGCAAATGTGTCACACCCCCTGGGCTCAGTGACTGGACATCTCCCTGCCAGTCTCCTTCAGTTAATGGAGGGGGTGGGTAATGGTACCTCCTTCTAAGGTTACTGAGAGGGTCTGAGGTAATAGGTGTAACTCAGTTTATTATTTGGGCCCTAGCAGGGAAAGTGACATGGGGCAGGGTACTGAAGGCAGATGTCAGTGAAGCTGTATTAGTACTCTTTTCAGCTGTGAGCTGGCTTGAAAGGGGAAAAAGCACACACCAGCTTACAAAACCAAAGAGCCACAGGTGCCTCTAGGTTCAGAACAGCTGGAAGCACAGGTGTTCACGGTCCTGTGGAGATGACCTGGTGAGTCACAGCATGTGCACCAGAGAAAAACCATTGTCTCGGGTTGACCCAGACAGAGCCCAGGAGCTGAGGCTGAAGCATCTTGGAAAGGGAATAAACTGGGGTGACCAGCCTGACATCCTGGTGCTCGGCCACAAGACCAACAAAAGGTCCCTTTGTTTGGGGCTAGAATTTCACCTCCAGATCCTTCTTGTGCCTCGCTGCTCATGGTGAGGAACAGACGGGCAGTTCTAGATGTCTTAAGGAATCCATTTGGCTTCGTGTATGCAGTCTACTTGGATTGTATCTTTCAAGCCCTGGAATCCACTGGGGGAGACTAAACTACATTGGCCCAGGAACGTGGAAAGCCAGGACCAAGGCTGTGGCTCATTTGGCCAGGAGCCCAGCAGCTCCTTCCCCAAGCACCCCAACGCTGTACCCCACTCCAGCTATATCACTGTCAGTCCCCGGATCATCAGCCATTGACCCTGGACAAGTCATTCCACCTTGAAACCCATCTCAGCTAGAAAATGAGCCTGACATCTCGTGTGTAAGGCTTGAAGCGCACACCCGAAGGTTGGCACGAATGTTCAAAACAGCTTTATTTACAGTAGTCCAAATCTGGAAACGGCTCAACTATCCATCATCTAAGTGGATAAAGAACCACTTACATCTACGCAATGTCAGGTGACCCAGCAAGAGAAAGGACTGGATCATTGCTGCATGCAACCATCAACCTGGAAGACAGGCTGAGTCAGAGAGGACGTGAAAGTATGCACTAGGATTACATGAAGTTCTGCAAAGGGAAGCGGAGTGGTTGGTTGTGGGGGAAGAAACAGTGGCGCTCTGGTGGCGGCGGCTACACCGGCATGTGTAGTGGATGAATTTCATGGTGAAATATACCTCAAAGTTGTTTCAAAAAAAAAAAACCCCTGCCTCCATTGGGCACACTTCTGTGACAGAAGCCGTACTCAGTGCGTATCTTTTTTGCTAAAAATAGCCTGTCTCAATCCCCATAGTGCAGGGAAGCCAGTGGCTTCGGGCACGCCAGTTTGCACCGATATTCTCTCCATGTTAGCGCGCTCTCCTCTCTGGTGGCTTTGTTGTCGAGTGGATAACGGGCTGGTCGCCAGCGGTTTCAGGCTCCATCCTATGGACTTATCAACTGCCACAAGAACAGAATGGCTTTTTCCCCCAGAGTTCCTTCGGAAGTCCTGCAGAGGGGCTGGGGATGTGGCTCAAGCGGTAGCGTGCTAGCCTGGCATGCGCGGGGCGCTGGGTTCGATCCTCAGCATCACATAAAAATAAAAAAATTCTCTCAAAAAAAAGGTAGTCCTGCAGAGAAGTCTGTTCCAAGCCTGGATCAGATGGATGCCTCTAAAGTCAGGCAGTAAGGGCGGCCACACCCTAACCCGGGAATTTATGGTAGGGGAAAGGTGATCCCCAGAGGAAAAGAGTCCATGGAAAACTCGAGGGTCGCCAATGGATGGCTATCAACTCCTCCAAAGCCCCAGGAGTGGTGGTGTCATGCTGTTCCTATGTCCTGACAAACCTGCAAAGGCCAGGCCAGCTTCCTATGGGAGGGCCATCTACACACTGAGGCAGCTGCTGTGGGAGGGAGGTAGAGGCAAGAACCGTAGCTTGCCAATCCAGAACCATTGTCCCAGGAATTCAGCCATGGCAGGAGGCCCAAGAAGACTGTCCAGAAAGGTCATCCTTGTAGGACCAAGGACAGAAGGCACCATCCGCCACGTGGAGGCCTGGACTTCACCTCCCAAGAGGTGCTGCACCACTACCAGTCGCCGAGCATCTTCCACTCAAGTGTGTTCCTGGAAGGGAAAGGCAGCAACTTCATATCTGTATACACACACCCTCCGGCCTTTCCCCAAGCTCCTCGGCCAAATGACTGCTCTGATCAGACTCCAGAGCAAAGACTTGTCTCCCCCCAGCCCCCGCAGTTCTGTGCAGCAAACAGGATGCTACTTAAACTGGGATTTGTTGTTTTGGTAGATGGACACAACTTATTTTTTATGTGGTGCTGAGGATGGAATCCAGTGCCTCCCATGTGCCAGGCAAGTGCTCTGCCACTGAGCTGCAACCCCAGCAAGTCATAGCAGGCTCCCATCCCCAAGGAAGGTGGGCAGGAAAGGTCTGAGCAGATGGCCCCTGCCCCATTTCCCATGGAGACACCGGCTGAGTCCACCTTTACAGATGCCATTGGCAAGGAGTGAGTGGGGTCCAGTGCTCAGGGACCTCCTTTGCAAATGAAGCCTGAGTCCTTAAAGACTCTCAAAGGGGTGTTCTCAGCCCCACCCACCATGGCCTAAGTGGGTTCACTTTGTTTTGCAGACCATGGGAATGGCTAGCCACTTCCCAGAGCTGACAAATTGCCATCCCCTGCTCCGTTAGCCCTCAAGTTGGGTTTCTGAAGTCAGATCGTCTCCTGAAGACCTAGGAACCCCTGCACACTTCCTAGCCAGGAACCCCTGCACACTTCCTAGCCATCTGAACAGGTAAGCAGCCAGCTGATCTTGCCGCCAAGTGACCAGGGCAATCTTGAGTGTAAGGCCCCTTCCTCATCTGTAAAAATGGGGCTGAACCCAGGCTGGCAGTGCAACAGGCAGTCATGGGGAAACTAAGGGAAGGTCACATCTTGGGACGCTGTGATGACTGCTTAGTATCAAGCATTATAATAGGCTTCTTGTATGTGCTAATTATGAATACCAACGACTACTACTGCAACAGCCCTGATCTTGCGGGTCAGAACTGCAGCTTTAAACCAACACTGCCACATCGTCGCTCTGTTCCTCCTCTGTCATTAGCCTGCTATCTGTCTGAACAGGAGGATCAAAAGATGACCAAGCAGCAGAGGAAATAATGGAAGTGAAAGCCAGCTGCAAATGGTCACATCCCTCAGATAGCTCTGCAGGCAAAGCTGGAGGGGATCTCTCATCTTACTCGAGGGCATCTAGCCAGATCATAATCACCTGAGGAATAAATGCAAGGAAAAACACAAACCAAGATACCAATCCCTGGGCTTCTCAACTCCCTGCAGTTCAATCCAGTGAATTGGCTTAAAAAAAAAAATCAGGAAGCACTGCAGGAGACCGGAGTCAGGACATCACTGTATTTCTCATCCTCAATAATTGGAGAGACCCCAATGCTGCTTAAATTCTCTAGAAAAATCCTGGACCTTCCTGGTGGCAGCCACGGCACACTCCACTTGGTTTAAAAAAAAAAAAAAAACTACTCCTGAGGGCTCAGGATAATGGCTCACAGGGGCCTGCCCTTATAAAAGTCCCTATCCTGCTAGGAAAGGGGGGGTGGTGCAGGCAGAGGGGAAGAAAGGCCATAGTTCGTCAGCAGAACCTTCCATTCCTTTTGATGAATGTTCCCTAGCAATTGAAAGCAATTCTTATGACCTAGGGAAATAGTTTGTATGATCTTTTACAAATGTTTTGGGGTGATGGAAGGATAAGGAGGGGCAAAGAGGCTTCATGGGAGGAGAGTTAAAGTTAGCAAGTGGACAAAAACCTAAGAGCCGGATCACCCTTGTCCATAGGAAGAATGAATGAGCTTCTCATTTCATGAGATTCCCCCGCCCAGCCCCATCTTTTACCAGAAGGCATAAATACCATCTGTGTTTAAACTTTACCTTGGAGCATTCATTTCTGAGTAGGAGGTGGCTGAGGCTCCAGCCCCTTAAAGTCATCGGTGGCGGGAGACAGGGTGGTCAAATTCCCACCAGCGCCCAGCACCGAAGGCCATCTTTTCTGGTGATGAGAGCTTTCAAGCTGACTCCTTAGAAATATGAAGGACGAATTTCCCCTGCTGACCCTTGAGGTCCTCAAGACAAGGGTGGACCTGCTGTAGCAGGCCACATGCTGCTGGTCGCTCTGCAACCCTTCCCATCTGTGGACAAGCCACCAGCCCTGCCTCACCTGGAAAGCCGGATTCAGTTGCCTGATACCACGGGTTAAGAGGGGCATGTCACCAAGTGGTTTCTGTTTTAAAAAGATTTCTATTGCTTGACAGTCTCTTCCAGAAACCCTGAGATAAGATCTTGGCTCAGTCAAAATATCTTCGGGGTAGAGCTGGAACCTGCCAGAATGGTAGAGCACCAGGGAGCGTCCAGCTGGGAGAAAGCAAGCTCCGGGCTCTCAGTCAAAGTGTCAAATCACTCCCCCACACCACCCTTTTTCGGTACAGGGCATTTTACCACTGAGCTACATCCCCAGCCCTTTTTGAAACAGGGTCCTTGAACTTGCAAGCCTCCTGCATTGCTGCGATTACAGCCCCACTGGCACCAGCCCACCCTTCCTACAACCACGTTTTTAAAACGGTTAGGTCTTACTGAGGCTTCTTCTATCCTAAAAGGCAAGTTTCTGCCCAGGTGTCATTCCCCCTCCTGTCCCAACTTCAGGAGAACATCCCTTCCTGCCCACCAAGGCTGCTTTAATGCAGCTATCGCTGAGCACAGCCTTCCTCAGGCACTGAATGCGCAGTTGGACTCTTGTGAACTGCATGCGACTCGGGGACACCTATGTGCTCTTGGGCTCCAACCAGCAATAGTATGCAATGTTCAGCTTCCTCACTACCCTCTACCGGAATAAATGTATGCAAACCAATATGCCAAATTGTTTCAGTGATCAGCAACTCCCCATTGACTCTTTTGGGGTGTGTGGGGGGTAACATTCCAATATGACTCCAGGAAACCCCTTCCATCCCAGACAGACCAGAGGTGCTTGTGGCTTCTGCCTGATGCACACTGCAAGAACAATAAGGATTTTTAGGGGCATTATGACTGAGTCAGAAAACACAGCTGCCCCTGAAAGTCCCTCATTTTTCTTGCTGTCCTTGAATGCTCTCCAAGCAGGCAGTCAGCTGGTTGGCCCAGGTAGGTGAGTGTGCCCATAGCCCTGGGGAAGCTCTATGGTGGGTGGTGGGGCTGCAGGGTCTCCACAGTGCCCCCATTCTCCATGCCCAGACTGCCCATCAGACACCCTCGCTGGCTTCCCATAGCACACCCAGGAATGATGAGCCTCCATTTCATCCAGAGCCAACTCAGAACTTGGTTGCCTTCTATCCACAGGGGTCCAGTGACTAGAGTGTGTGGCAAGAACTGCAAAAAGGGTCACAGGTGTGGCACGCACCCAGCCTGCAGAAACACCCTCAAGAGGCCAAGTGAGGCTCTCAGGCCTGATACGACACAAGAAGGAAAGCAGGATCTTCTTCCCTCCCCTGACCAGGGCCCCTTCGGAGGCAAGGCCTGGTGCAAGTTATAAGGACAAAGGGACCCAGCCTGGGTCAGGAGCTGCCTCCATGCTCCCCCGTTCCTTTCGAAGAATATCCAGGTACGCGGTTCCCAGAGGAATAAGCACCCGAACGCCTCCGGCTTCCCTACAGCCGGGGCAGTCTGGTGTCGCTCTGTAAAAGAGGCTCCCCCCACCCTCTCTTGCTGAGCCTAGCATAAAGGGACTAGTCCTGAAAGGCCTAGTCTTGGGTCCTCCACCCCTGGTGGACCAAGAGGCTGCAACCTTCCAGACGCGGTGTAGCCCTGGAAGCTGCTGCTTGAACCTGGATCCCAGTCCAGCCCTCCTGCTGCTTGACCGTGTTGGCCCCCCTTTTCCCTGAAAAGCAAGGGCTGCATTCGGGCCAGCGTGGGAAGGCAGGTCCAGCCCCTCGCCTTCTACCAAGATGTACGACAGACACACCTGAAGACTTCTGGAATGCCCCAGGTGGGCTTCAGGTTCAAACCCCCAGGCTGACAGGAGCTGCCGGGAAGCACAGCCTTGAAGAAATGGGGGAGGAAGATGGTCAGAAAGCAGCCACCGAGAAAGGGACAGGCCCGGTGAGTGCTGGTGGTTCTTCCTCAAGGGAGTGGAAGGAGTCCCCGAATCCTAGGCCTGTTTAGGATCATCTCTTCTGCCCCAGGAAGGCCCCCAGAGCCCCAGTAAAGCTGGACCTAGCCCCAGTGACCACCAGGAGCCCACTCTGATGGAGGAGGTGGGGGCATAGGTCCTGCTATGGTGAAAAGCACATCCCCACAGAAGACAGAGCCTGGCTCACTACTTGCTTATTCACAGTGTGACCACGTGTGCACCGTTTTGCTCCCCAGACTCCTCATATCTATAAGAGCTATAAGCCCAAATTCATGGGGAGACAGGAGCACGAAAGGAAGTCTACCAAGTGCTTGCCAGACTCCCAACAAAAATGGACTTCCCTCACTGCCATGGGCGGGGGCTGCATCATGGGGAACTCTTCCCTGTGAGAGGAGGATTGCGGGGGTTGGGGTGTACCTCCCTGTCACCGTGCCTAGAGTTTTCTGCACCAAGCTCATAGCCATATACTCCACCAGCAGACCCGAGTCACCTGAGCCCCTTGGACATGACCCCATCCTGCTTTGCTTGCCCGAGACACCCCATCCCTGCAGCCTCCCTGGGAAGTCCCCCTGCTAGCCTGCCCTTGTCCCCTACAGTGCTGTATGAGGAAGGGCCGAGGCCCAACTCGCCACCTGCTGCCCATGCAAGCCTGGGCAAGCTCCCTCACCCAGCTGTGCTTCAGTCTGCGATTTGTGAGATGGGGCTTTTGGGGAGGACTGAGTGAGTTCATTTGTGTAAAGGGCTTCAAACTGGGCCTGGCTCGGCCCAAAGTGTCCAATCAAGACTCAACCCTCATCACCATCCCCTGCTCCGTTTCCAGACTCAGCTCACCTTTTCTGGCTGACCCTACTTGACCCCAGCCCCTCTCCCCCACTGTTCCCTCACTCTCTGCTTTACCCTTCCAGCACGGGGATTGACAATGCTGATTCAGGCCTCTCCCAGGACCATAGAATCTGCATTGTTAACGGGCTCCTTTTGTGATTCTCAGGTGTACCCATGTTCAAGAACTGCTCTGGGCCATCCCCCTACAGCAGTTCAGGCAGGGTCAGGAGGATAGTCCCTGGCAGCAGTACATTGTGTTAAGTATGTGAAGGTGGCCCTGCCCCCCTACCCCGGTTTTGCCAGCAGAGTTCCCCATCCCCCCAGTCCACTTCCACCGGCTTTGCCAGTCCTCACTCTGAGGGGCTTTTTCTGGGCACACACTGCTGACTGAGGTACACCCCCTTCTTCTGGGGCTGACAAGCCATCAGGGCTGCAGGGTGAAGAGGCTGCATTTGAACACTGTGTCCCTAAAATAGTAACCCACAAAACCATGATAGAAGAGGGAATGGGGGGAGGCCAACTTGTTTGGAATTTGCTTTAGAAAAAAACTATGCGGCAGCCTCACCCTGGCTGGCCAAGAAGGTGGTCCTGACGGAGGGCAGCAGTCCCAAAATGTCTTGGAGGAAAACCCTTCGCACAGAAAAGCTGCTGAGGCAGGGGCTGGCTGAGAGGTTCCAGCCCTGGATCCTGGAAAGGTCTGCTTAAGAGTCAGGGGCCAAACATCTGCAGGGTCCCTCCCTCGTCAGTCAGCTCCAGGGCAGCCGGCTGTGGAGGTCAGGGGACTGGATTTCAGCCTCACTAACCAGACCCCACCCTTGCTGGATGCTCTGGCCCGGGGATGAACAAGCCCTCGTTGGAGCCACTGGGTTTACGATACCCAGTCTCTCTCTGCCAGAAATTCTGCTGGTGAGCTTGCTTGCACCCAGCCCCTTGGCCTCCCCTGTGCCCCACATCCGCTCCTGAGCTGCGCTGCCCAGCCAGCAGCCTGGCCCATTGCTGGGGGTTTGGCTTGGTTCCCAAACTCATCAGTGGGTGGAGGCCCAAGTGCCCCTCACCAGGGCTGGGCCCAAATGCATTTGTCCACACAAATACACACTCCTACTCTTGAGGCCAGTCCAGGCAGGGCAGTGCCTTCCTTTTATCCATGTTTCCAGACCATTTGGAGGAGCCAAGGCAAGGGGTGGATGCTGGTATGAGAGCTACACTTTTATCTTTTTGGAGGCAATGGCAGTGGGGGAGGAAACAAGATCAGTGTCCAGGCAGGCAGATAGCAGGGCTACGCTATGGCAAAGAAGAGCGTCTATTTAAGGTTTTTATCCCTTGGCCTGGGAGTTGGCAAACTATGGCCAGCGAGCAAACCCAGCCTGCCATCTGTTTTCATAAAGTTTTATTAGAACATAGGTGCACCCACTCACTGATGCATTTCCTGTGGCAGTTTTCAGGCTACATTAACAGCCTGAAAGTACTTCCTTGGCTCACAATGCGGTTAGAGCCTGATAAGCCCCATTGTAAGTTGAAAATAGTGTTGCCGGGCAGAGCACAGAACTTGTCTGGGTTGTTTCCCTTTCTGCAGTGGCTTCGCCAGCCCTGTGACAGCATCATCCAACTGCATACTGCTAGCCCAGGAAGAGATCCAAATTCTAAGTACGGTTTCTATTAAATGTGTATTTTCACACATTTTGTAAAACTGAAAAGTTAAGGAACTGAGTTTGCAAGAGATGCCACACCCTCAAGACCTAAGCTATTTACTATTTGGACCTTTATAGAAATAACATGCTGCCTGTTTTTGATCAATATTTGCTAGCATGCCCCAAGCTGAACATGGGACACAACAGTGAGCAAAACCAGCTAGCTTTCGAAGCCTAGTGAGGAAGGGGCTCAAAGGGATGTGGGGGCTGCTATGCTACCTGCAGTAGAAGCATAGCTGTCGGGGCACCTCGACCACCTGCTGCCTGGACCCTCCTTCAGCTCACAGCCGCCTCCTGTGGCTGACGGGAAAATAGGCCATGGAGAGCTATTCTAGCTCCTAGTTCTTTAGACCTTCAGGCCAGATGTGTATCAGGATTTTCGGGACTGAGGTACCTGTGCCATACATTATGCGACACCCATAATCAAATACATTAATATCTCTACAGTGAAACTCATGAATATTCATGCTCCCCAGGATAAATATAGACCACAATAGTCTTGGGTCAGGTTCTATCTAAGAGTTAAAGAACCAAAATGTGCTTTTTAAGGAGTATTTTTGGAGTTCAGAATTTGAGACGAAGTACAAATGGCCAGTCTCAACTTCCTTCGACAAACCTGGCCACAAAGCCCTGAGAGCTAGCTACCACCCATAAAGCGCGCACAAAGTAAATACACCCTGAATGAATTCACACCACCAGGATTGTTTTTCCTGTGACTACTACTGCCATTACTGCTGAAAAATGGAGAAAGTACTATTTAATGCTAGTTTCTGCCTGCAGGCTTCATTATCCAGAGAAGACCTGATGCTAAGTGGGTTTTTCCAACTGTTTACTCAAGTACAATAAACTTCTTTTCTGGTCACTGTTGCTGTCTTGTGGATGAGTGGATTAGGTTTTTCAGGGAGCAGGTGGGAAGCAAAACTTGAAAACCCCATTATTTTTCTCCCTTGTGTACTTCCTCAGAGCCTCCCTGTGGCCAAAGTTCCATTTGGAAATCTAAAATAATTTCTCATCATAAATTCCTAACAGCTAATTACAAAAAATGTACTAATTGGATAATCTGGTTTCAGATGTTCTAATTATACTCCTGTGGGGGGAGTAAAAACATGCATATATGCACACACATACTAGCACGTCAGCCAGAAAGCCTGAAGTATAGGGTTGAAAAAACTCGAGATAATGTGTATTAAAATATTCTTGTCACACTCTATGCACAGATGAACCATCCCCTATAAAATGCAATTCCGATGCATTAAAGGATGTTTGAAAAGATACTTCAGTGATAACTCCAGAACATCCAGTGCAAGTTAAGTGTATCCCCCCCACACTTTAAAGGCAACATGGTTTTAGCATTCAGACATGCTGTAGCCTGTGTTTCTTAATCGAGTCCTCCTACAAATGACTACCAGAAATTTCTTCATCGCCTAAGATTTCTAAACCCCTGAATTGGGAAAGATGATCTTGATTCCACTGGTGATCTCTCCCTCACCGGGGCAGATTTCGGGGAGTGCTTTGACTCTGATGGAGAAATGCTTTTAGCCTGCCTCACAACAGGTCTGAGGGCAAAAGGTGGCCACGTGCCGAGGGGATCCTAGAAGTGTCCAATGGCACCAGAGCCTGGCACATCCTCCCAACAAACAATGCTGCCAGTGAGCTCCAAGGCTAGGTTTAGTCAAGGCTGACTGCCCCTCACCAGGGGGAGGCAAAGGACGGCCACCTGCAAACCCAAGTGCGGCAAACTGCTAGGGTGCTAAGAATCCTCATGGAAGGGGCACAGGCATCTTCTCTGCAGGATCCATAGCTACCCCCCTGACAGATGACAAACCCTGATGGGGAGGGACCACGCGATGCCTGGATGGGCAACGCAGGACTGCACAGAGTGCCACGAGCCAGTCACGTTTCACTTTCTGGGGTTTTTCCTGGGTCACTTCTCACCCTGAAGGGAGAAAATGTCCCTTAAACGCCAAGAAAGAAAATCATCAAAAATGTCCCTTGTCCCTTTTTCTGAGGACACCGTTTTTCTCTGAAGACTGGGGTAACAGGCTTTGGTTGAAAACCTCAAGTACGTAACTTCAGTCCCCCGGGCTGCTGGGCTCTAATACGATTACACATCTAAATGCAATAAACGGAGCAAAGTGGTATTTTTCTGGGAAAAACCAACATCATAAAAGGGTCTTTATTGAATCAAGGGCCCGTGAACTGTTCTCTTGCCTAATTATGGCTCCCCAGTGAATGAGGCTGGGTTTCCAGGCAGGACTCCTGACAATTCTCCGGCCCAAAGAGCAATGGGATATTTGTCACAACTTGTCTAGTTACAACAAAACTCAAAGGGACGAAAGGGAAAATGCCAAGATAGGTTGGCAGCAGGCCCCTCCCCCACTCGGGCTCCGTGGGCTACTTCTGTTTTCAGAATTGGCCCCTGCTCCATCCCTACTCCTTACATCCAAAGGCAGGATCCTGGACCCTGCCCCTTTCCAGGGTCAAAGTTAAGGTGGTTTTTCTAGTACCCTGGCACTACTCCCCTCTCTAAGCCTATCTCTATAGAAAAGGCTCATTGTCAAAACGCGACCTTTTGTCAGATGTTTTAGCATTTAGTGATTTGACCAAGGTTAGTGGATGCCCAGGCCTGAGCAAAGATGAATGCTTACTGTCACCAGACATGGGACAATATGAGAGTGAGTTTGTGGCTCAGGCTTGGGAAGGATTCACCCTCTACCCCAACCAGCTGGGAGCAAGCGGTCAGCTTCACTTTTTCCCTGTTATGCAGGGTCTGGCCAGGCAGGTGGAGACGAACACTTTGCTTATACTCAAGGCCTTAGTACCTGTTTAATCACCCTCCAACTTCCAAGAGCAAAGACTTTCTGTAAGTGTGGCCTTGCCCCCGCTATTCTCGAGTCCATAGCAGCAAGCTCAGCAGGAAAGAATTCAGGAGAACATCGTCCTGCTCCTCCCATTGACCAGTCCCCTTGGACAGGCTCTGGCACAGTGATCACATGAAGCCATCCCCGCAAAAAGTGGGTAGCTTCAGGCCCCACCTGCCCCTCCCAAGCTGAGCCAGGCGAGTCTCCCTGAAGAAGCAGGAACCAACTCCACCCTGGCCAGGACTTGCCTTTCTTCCAGCATTTTATCCCGAGAGAGCTAGCCAGCCGACTTGCCAGCTGTGGGTCGTCCTGCCTTGACCTCACTGGGGTGTGTTCATCAGCCCTCCAGGCCTGGGGATGAACTCTGGTGTCACTTGGGACAGCTAGTGCGTTGCAGCCCCTACCATGTGCCTGACATTTCACAGGTATTCTCATTCAATCCTTGTAATGTCCTGCTTGCATTAGCAGACAGGGAAACTGAGCCTCAGGAGGCACCATGGACCTCACCCAGCTAATCCCCAGACTGCCAGGTTTCTGACTCCCATCAATGCCCTTTCCCCAAATCCGGTCTTACGTAGAAAAGCATTTTTTTTGAGGGGGGGGGGTGTCTGACAGTCTCCAGGAAAGCCAAAAGCTATCGGGCAAATAAGTATGAAGCAACTTAATTCTTTTCAGGAGGGTGGAAGAGGAGCTCTACCATAGAAAAAGAGGATTATTTCTTATGCATTTGCTTGGGAGACTAGAATTTAAGCTTCTGCCACCAAGGAGGAGAAGCCAGTGTTTGCCCTTGAACCCCACATTCCCCCAGGGCAGAATCCAGTGAGAGGAAGCAAGCTTCATGAGAATGAACCACAAAGTAGTCTTCATAGTCTGATCCAAATTTCACAGCTGCACATCTCTGACTCCTTCCCACACCCCTCCCACTGCTCCAAACCACAGGCCCAGGTTCCACCCCGTGCCCTTCCCTGCATCTGCACCTCCTGGTTCAGACTCTCAGAGGAATGTTAAGGCTACATGGGGGGTACAGTTTATTCGGTGCAATTGCCCATTTGACAGAGAAGGGTGCTTTTAGGCCCAGCTGAGACTGAAATCAGGCGAGGTTCTTTCCACACGGCACCTTCCTCTCCCCATTTCTCCTGGGAAGCAAACACAGGGGTCTGACTGCAGGAGATTTCAAAATTTCCCAGGCTGTGCCAGAGGGAGGGAAGGAACACTACAGTGGGTGAGAAGTCACCTGCTCTGTCGCTTCTGTAAGCCCTGCCCTCTGCCCAGGGCCAGTTAGGTTACCAAAGCCTCAGTCACTGAAAAGATGGTTGATTACACCTCCTATTTTAAATTCTAAATAAAAACATCACTGCACCATAAAAGAGTATATGTCCCACAAAATTCTGATTTTTTTCCCCTGCCTGATGACTACTCTCAGCATTTTATTTTTTTGAACGTCAAAATCCTTTTTTTTTTTTTTGGCCTCTGTGTTGTCCCTGATAGGGTATGCCAAGTTTGCCACTGGGCCAGTGACTGAGCAAGCCTGGAGCAGCTGTGGTAATTCAAATGCCTTTCCTGGGACCTTTCATGAAATATGCTCAGTGTCAGAAGTGGAGGAATCTCTGGGCTTTCCAGGCTGGCTGTACTGTAGAACAGATGTGCAAGAAGCCACATCTGCAAACCAGGGTTCCTTTAAGGACTGCACTGGCTAATCCAGACCTGTCCACCTCCTGTGCTCAGGCTTGCTGGCTTCAAACCCGAGAAGCTTCACTCAGAAGGCTGGGGGGGTCCAGCTCCTGCTGCCCTGAAGACCAGCTGTGAGATCCTGACTCTCCTCTGGGTCTCAGCCTCCGCTCTAAAATGAGGACTCCCAATAATCTGCATCTGCTTTCAGGGCTGGGGTAAAAGCCAGAACGGACAGTAAGGAAAATGCTCATCTTGCTCTCAGGCATCACCCCAGCCTCTGCTTGGCCCCGTCCCTGGCACAAAGGTGGTAGACAATAAAAACTGAATGGACTAAATTCAACAGGAGACTCAACAGGAGACGGGTGCCTGGGTATTATTCTTGCCTTCTGATCGCAAAGCTGCTGCACAAGAGTTAAGTAACTTGCCCAAGGCCGTAAGCTAGCAAGCTACACAGTTGGCCTGAGAACCTGCCAGACCCACAGGCCTGAGGTCTGATCACTCTGCACCCTTCTCAACCAACACGCATACACATGCAGATTCAAAGACAGAAGCCCAGGGGATGAGGACTACCCCTACCCGTGGAAGATCCACTAAGCTGAGTCAGACACGGCATAGACGTTTACACTGGCCTTACGAGGTAGCTACCATAATCCTCGTTTCACAAGGAGAAATTGGGACACAGACAAGTCACTTGGCAAAGGCCATCCAGCTGGCAGTGGAGTTAGAACTGGAATCCCAGCACATCTGGACCCATGGTGCACCTTTGTGGCTCTCACTAGGCTGCTTCCAGGAAAGGAAAGAAAAAAAAAAAAAACCTTGGAAACCAAAATGATCCCTCCCTTCTGAAACAACTCTCTGTCAGGGACTTATCACAGATTAGGAGCGCTGCGCTTTTGTGAAGAACTCAGACTGGCCAAATATTTACCAGCCCATGCAGAGAGCCACAAACCAGCCTGGCAAGGGAATCAACTCCATGAAGCAGTGAGGGCCAAGCTGTCTCTAGACAAAGTAGGGGATTGAGCCCTCCCGGGTGGTAAGGATTCTGAGGGCTCAGCATTGGGCGATGAAGTACTAGAGACCTAAGGAAGCGGCTCAGAGGTCTGGCAGGAATGGCCACCAAGGAAACCCTGGAGGCATTCCTAAGTATCAGAACTTCCAAAGTTGCTAGGACTTGAGGGTAGAGACAAGACGACCAGCTTTCTCCCAATACATTCTTTGTCATTCCAATCCGGGTGGGCAGAAAAAAAAAATTGTTCTCTAAATCTTCAATAGGTTGGGATTTTATTTAAAAAAAAAAAAAAGAAAGAAAAGGCTAGAAGGGCGAGGTTAATTATTCACCAGGCTGCAATTTACTTAAGAGTTGAGGGAATGCAAGTTTCCTCCCAGTAGGCAGGACATAGAGTCAGAGTGGGTCTCCCTGGAGGTCTGGCTAAAATCCTTCCCCTCCCACCGGCTTTCACCCTCGCATTTAGAGGCTTCCTGAAGAAGTCTCCAGGGCAAACAAGTCCGATGTTCAAGCCACTTCCCCTCAAAACCTTGAGGTACCTTCATGACTTGGAGGTGGGGCTGGGGACTGGAAGGAGGCATCTGGTGCAGGACACCGAGAACTCCAAAAGGACAGCAAAAAAAAAAAAAAAAAAAAATCACAAAGCTCTCAACTAAAACACAACTCCCAAATACAATGGCTTAAATCAAAGCAGGAATCAGCTGCTGGAGACCAGGCTAGCCCAGCCCACTGCCTGGCTGATTCAAATCACATTTTGCAAAGAAAAAAAAAAAGCCAAGAAGGAAAAACCTAATCACTCACTTCCCCAAAAGAAATTAAACATCAAGTCATTTCCTAAAAAAAAAAAAAAAATCTCCAAAGCCCTGACCAGAGAGAACAGGGCACATAGTTTGAAGGAGAACTACAGGGCACGGGGCGGGAGAGGCGGGGGTGCTGCCAGGCTCCTTATACCTTATTCCCAGCAATTTACACCCCACAGTTCACAAGCCTGTCCCCTCCAGGGTGGGTGCCAAGCAGCCAGCTGGGCATGCTTCTCTGCATCTCATTACTCCAGCCCATTCCTGTGGACGTTTTATGACCACAAAATATTCTGGAGATTTCCATTTCATTTACTTTTTGATACCGATCCCCAAGGCTGGGAGAGGCATTGGTTCAAAGGGAGAACTTCATTTTCTCAACCTGATTTAGTGCCCCACAGAGAGCATTTTTCTTAATTAGGGGCAAGGTCTCTGGGTCAAACTCCCTCTGGTTCAAACTCCCACCAGTTCTACCCCTACATGATTTTGTCTCAACACTGAAAAATCAAAGTGCTTGGAAATCTACCTCATGGCCAACCTCTTTCCTGGCACCTGCATGTTCCACCAACTACAGCCTGCGGGACAATACTTGCATGGATAAAATTCTGGCTAACTGCAGGGCAGGGCTATGCCCCTCAATGGGCTCCCAAGCTCAATCCCATCCCAGTGACCCCACAATTCTCCTGATTGCCCTGCACACCTGGCTCCCCTCTGTTCTTCCTACCACCAAAACCAGATCTGGGACCACATCATCAAAATTCCTACTAGGACTACTCTACATGTTGCACAGAGGTCAGAGAGCCTGTGGGAAGATGTCTCTTTTATAGGTCTTTGCACAACTTCCAAGAGGTGGGTCAACCTGGCCAGGCTGGTTTCTCCCTCTCCTTCCTCCATGCTTCTAGAAATCTCTTCTGAGTTCCACTGCCAAAGAAGAGGAGGCCACTTATTTTGTTAAGTTTGCCCTTCACACAGTCCAAGTCACCTCAATGCATGTCCCCAGAAGTATTCCAATGCCCCCACTGCCAAGACAGTCAAAACACAACACAAAAGGATTAAAAAAAAAAAAAAAAAAAAGAACCAACACCAGGCAATTTGAGGTTTCAGTAGTTGGTGGAGCTTTTCTTTGGGAGGTGGGTAAAAGCAAGCTTATTAGAGGAATGAATCAAATTTAAGGAAGGGAATTTCAGCATAAAACTCAAGACAGCTTACATGGGTAACGTTGCATATGTAAGGGAACAGAAGACCTACAGTCACAGACATATCCACACACACAAAAAAGCATTTTTTAAATAAAATGGTGAGCAGGAGGTGTCGGGGTCTAAACCTCCACAATCCTATCCCACCACCCCAGAAGCAAGTCTCAAAATGAAGCCCAGACTTCTCCACCCCCAAACTCAAAAGTTGCCGCCCTGGAAGTGCAACAAGGCAAGTCACCATAGGTGGCTGGGCCCGGGCCGTTGAGGAACTAGGAGCTCTCACTGCACCTCAATTCTACCCCGGGTCTTGCCCAGTTCGGAGCGCACAGACCGAAAAGACTGGCTCGCACTTCTGAGCGAGTTACCATTTCTCCCGCCATTATCAGGGATCCCCAATCCACACACCCAGTCCTCAGCGAGCGCGACTTGCCACCTTTTCTCCAGTGTGGGCATGAGAGGTGGCAGCCTGGCGGGAGGGACCACTCCGTGTGGGCGCTGAGCATAACGCGGGCCGGGAAGAGGCCGGCCTGGGTCGAGGAGCGTGGAGGAGACGCCGGTCCGGGGGGGCCGAGGACTGGGACTTTGTAGGCCAGTTGAACGGACACCCTCATCTCGCCCGCAAAGACCCAGTCCTCAGCTCCCATTCGCCGCAGAGTTCGGGGTGCGGCGCGCCCCGACGGGCTTCCTTGGGCTGGGTCGGCTCTAGCACCGCGCTCTGCTCAGCTGAGGCTCCGGGTTTTCCCCAGCGCCATCGCCCAGCGAAGTCACCTGCCCCGCCCGACCGACCCCAGCCCGCGGTCTCGGAAACCGGACCTCGAAGGGTTACGCGACGCTGGAGATTGCAGGCCACCCCGCCGCTTCGGCGCAGGCCGCGGGACTGTGCCGGAGATGGGGGAGATGGGGGAAGTGCGGGAACCGAGCCTCCTCCACCCGCGTTCCCTTCGGAGCGCCCGAGTAACACACCGAGAAACTTCGCCGCGCTCCCACGTCGCGCGCGAGGCCCAGCTCTGCGCCGCCTCTTTACCTGCGCTCAGCTCGGCTGGGCGCGGGCCGAGCCGCAGGCGCCTCTGCCGCAGGCCGCACGCCGCACCCTCCCGCCAGGCAAAGACCGCGCCGCCGCCGGGCACCAGGGTGTAGTCAAGCCCCGACGTTCCAGCCAGGCTGGGGGCCGTGGCTTCCCTCGACCTGCCCAAGACCTGGGAGCCGTCGGCGCCCCCTCCCCAGTGGGGGTGTGCCCGGAGCAGCGGGGAAAGAAGCGGGGAAAGAACCGGGGCAGTGAGACCCCTCGAAAGTTGGGGGGGTTCCGCACGATCGCTCTACCCGACCTGGCTCCACGTGCTGGTGACACATCAGGAAGGCTGCGCGCGCCCCGCGGCTCTCGGCGGGTGAACACGGCCAGCGCCCGCCCGCCTCCGGAGCCTAGCGGACTGCGCCCCGCCCCGGCCCGCCCTCCGCCCGCCCCTCGGCGGCGCCGCCCCCGGCCGCGCGACGCCCGCTCCAGCCTGCGGCACCGGCTGGAGACACCCGGGCGGGGTGGGGGCGGTCTAGTTGTCCGTCTCCGAGGCTGCCTGAGCCGCCGCGAGGACCGGGTCTGGACGCCGGCGGCCCGGCTCGACAGTCTCGAGTGCCTTCTTTCCAGTCACGCAGCCCTTCCCGCCCCCGAGCCCAGTAATTTTCCTTTTTCCTCCTTTGACCCGTCCGAACCGCTGCTGGTGCTTCCTCCCGCAAAGACCAGCGCGGAGAGCCCCCTGCCGGCCGCTCGGCTCCGCTCCCGCCCGGGCGCGCGCGGCGGAGCTCGCCGCAGCCGGCCTCACCTCCACGGACGGCCCGGGAGTTCTTTCAGGGCGCTTGTGGCCAATCAAGGACATAATAAATGTTGAGCGCCAGGCGCAACGCCCAGCATGTTTTCTTGAGGCAATTTTGTATTTTCAACTTCCAGTTCCAGCTGCCTGCAGATAACCTCTCTTCCTGGCTGTGCTTTTTGAAAAGCCGAGTTCTTTTAGGGGAACTGCGGGGGGAGGGAAAGGATGAAAGAGCCGCGAGGCTGAAGCGCAGCTTTTCCAAGAGGAGAGGGATCAGAGGGCAGTAGAATCCCGGTTGGTGGAGAACCTGCTGTCCCATTCGGGAGACAGCACCAAGTGGGTGACTAACAGCGAATCTATCTAGGACCCGTCTGGACCCTCCGTAGGCTTCAAAATACACAGCCTCAAGTGGACCTGGATTCCACGGACTAAAGAAGAAAGTGATGGGGTAACCCAAAGGACTTCTGAGATCGAGTTTCTCTTCCTACTTTCAGGCAGAGCCTTAGAGTCATTAGAGAAAATATTGTGATATAGCTGTGACTTGACATCGATTTAAAAAAAATTTTAACATGATGGACCTTTATTTATATGTGGTGCCGAGAATCAAAGCCAGTGCCTCACACATGCCAGGCAAGTGCGCTACCGCTGAGCTACAGCCCCGGCCCGACACAGATTTTTAAAAACTTTTTAGTTGTAGACAGACACAATACATTTTTATGTGGTGCTGAGGATGGAACCCAGCGCCTCACACGTGCTAGGCCACTAAGTCAAAAATCTATGTCAAGGGCTGGGGTTATGGCTATGTTCTTTTCTCTTTCCTGGCCCCACTAACCTAAATCTTGCCTTAAATCCTCACTGCTGTGGGAGCTGAGTAACTTCTGTTCCCTCCCCTGAGGGGTGCACTGGGATCCCCAGCCGCATAGACAAGTGCGCAGGAGCAGCTGCTTCCAGAACACAGCTCTGGGAAGGATGGGGCACAGAGGCACTCAGTAGCCGGAAGGAGACTGGTACTGACCCCAGGCCTCTGTAATCCCCGTTTTGTGGGAGCTCAGGATTAGAAGGGAAAACAGAGGAAGATGCTCCGACATTGCTGGTGATGCTGCCAGTGCTGGAGGGGGGCTGGAGTTCTTGCTCTGCTTTCTCTTCCCCTTTTATTGCCCTCTTCAAATCTGACAAACCCTTAGGATCAGTGAGACGCAGGAGTCTGGAGGAGCCGGTGTCCTGGGGGGATGAAAGGGCAGGGATGTAATGGGTTTACCCAGGCACAGATCCCAGAGAAGCCAGCAAAAGATTAAGATTTGCTCCCTGGGCCTGAAATCTCCCTGCTACCCCCTGACCACATCAAAGCACATGGCCATGGGGGGTGCCTAATCCCATCAATGGAATCAAAGCTGGACAAGAAAGGAAATTCTGCAAACTTGGGGCAGGGCAGAAAAGAGCGCTCAAGAGGAAGGCAGATACTAGGGCCCCAGTTACATCCCAAGAAAAAGTCTAGTCTACAAGCAGGCAGGATGGGTTTGTTACTTAAGATAGTTCCTATGGGACAGTCAAGCACAAAAAAGTGGGCAGCCAGGAAGCAGCACTGAGCCTGCCTCCAGGGGCAGAAAGTGACCCAGAGAGGATCCAGGCTCCCTGGACCTCACACAACCCTGTGGACTACCAGCTTTTCTTTGTGAAAGCGCTCTTGCAAGATGTGCCTGGACACCACCATCTCCCCTAGTCTCTCACTCGCATGAGAGAGATCAGAGGTGGAGAAAAGGCAATGCTGGTGCGGTGGTGCACACCTGTAATCCCAGGGGCTTGGGAGCCTGAAGTCAAAAGCCTGAAGTTCAAAGCCAATCTCAGCAATGGTGGGGCTGCTAAGCAACTCAGTGAGACCCTGTCTCTAAATAAAATACAAATTAGGGCTGGGGATGTGGGTCAATGGTGTGGGGGTGTGTATTTCTCCTTCATATATTTTATATAAATATATATAGATATAAACAAGTATAAATATATATGCTGTAAACATTGTAAAAACAATGAGGCTAAAAGTTACAAGTATTTAGTAAATAATGGTATGAATGGTCTCTGAAATGGAGAAAAAAAACAGTGACAGTGGTATGCACATTACTAAGGTTAGAAAAATGCTACTTACAACCATCTTCAGAAACACATGCTTAGCCAACAGAGCTTTCAAAGCTTCCATCATGCCCCATGATAGAAAATGTGTGTATGTAGATGCATATGTGTGGGTATTTTATGAAACAATTCTTATGTACCCAAATATATATTCTATGTTATCCCATTTTATTTTTTAAAAATGCCTCTTGCAAACTGTTAAATTGATTTAAAAAGGTTACCTTCTGCTGTTGGAGCAATGCTGCCTCTGAGAACATTCCAGTTTAATGAGGACACTGATATTGACAGCTCTCAGTGAAACATCTCTAGATGCCAAGACCTGTGCTCAGAACTTGCAATTTCACAAGGCCCCTGGGAGGTAGGCACTAGTATTACCCACACTACCAGGATCGAGGGTCCCTTGACCAATAAGTGCACACCTGAAACCAATCATTCTGTACCCAGCTCCTGCCTGGTCCAGTGAACTTTCCACCACCCCACCCTGACCTTCTGATCTGAGTAAATATCACTTCAAAGCCTAGACTTGATGGCATTAATGCCACTTTGGCCCTTTCCACGATGTAAACTCTCACACCGGCCCCATGAGGTTTCTGCTCTTTCTGCATCCTCAGGCCCCTTGACAAGCCATCCTCCCGGCCCCTGAAGTGGGGGTGAAGGTGTGTGGTATGACATGGAAAACCTGCTGCACACATCCATTTTAATAGCCGGAAGGGATCATCCACCCTTGGGGACAAAAATCCCAGAGCTGGAAACACTTGATCCTGTTCTCTGGCTCTCCCCACCCCAGTTTTCCTAGACCTTCTCCCTGGCCACCCTATTTTAAATTGCAGTCCCCTGCTCCATCACTTATCTGCCAGTCCAGGTTTTGCGCCCCCCCCCCCACCAACCTTCTAACTTGCCACTCACTTCATTCATTTATTTTTGGTACAGTGTCTCTCCCTGCTGCCAATTTCTGCTTCCAACCCCTAAAATGTAAGTTCCACAAGCATGGGGATTTTTTCTCTTTCACATACTCTGTGCCAGGCATTGGGGCATAAGAGTGCACAATCAGTAAATACCTGATGAATGCACTTCAGCCTGCATAGGTCATCCTGAGACCCAAGCTCTGACATATGTATTGCACTAGCTTCTTCTCAGAGGATAACCACCTCCCCCAAAGGCCAGAGGGCCGACTTTCACAGTAGCCTCCAAACACCTGAATGGAACAAGGTATTTAATCCTCACACATTTTACGATGCTGTCATAATGAACACCTGACATAACTCTAGCAGTGCATGAAGTGCTCTCCCATGGCAGGGCAGGAATGAGATCCCCTATTTTAGTTGCAGAGCTTAGATTTGGGAGGTGAGGAGTCCTGCTCCCTTTTCCCATCAACTCTTCCTGGACTGTTCAGCCCATTGGATGCCACTTTTATTGTGGCATCAGTAGAATGGCTTGCGCTGGGTTCTTTTCAGCTGCTTGCCATCAGTCAGGAAGAACTTTGGCAGAAGACACCGGCCTCCTGGTGACCAGGCTACAAGTAATCTGAAGATTTGTGTGTTAGAGACTGGAATTCGCATGTTTTTCTCGGTTGGCGATTTACCTAGATTTTGTTCTCTCAGCACAGATGGTTTGGACAGAAGGAGAGTCTAAGAGCCCACAGAAAAGGCAGGCCGAGAGTGAGCTCTTTACCGGAAAAGACACACACACACACACACACACACACACACACACACACACACACACACGGATTACTAGTTTGGTCAACATTCAGGACCTATTTCAGTTCTTTACTTCCTGTTCAACCTTCGTTACTTCCTGCCTCTGGGCTTCAGTTTCCCTGGCAAATTGGGATGTGGTTTTCTCATTTCTCCCAGCCCGATTGCTTTACAGCTGTAAAAGTTGCAGATGGTTGATCAATCGATTCTGCTGAGTGCCCTTTGTCTACAAGGTTCCTCGAGAAGACATGATCCTTGCCTTCAAGAAACCGTGGAGGGTCAGTTCTCCCCAGGTGTTATGTTTTGGCAATGCAGAAGCTGTAGTTTGTTTGAGCTGGATTTGCTTTTCCTGGGTGCTGGGGAGGAGGCAGTGGGTCTGCACATGCTGCAGAGGAGGGTGGACAGCTCCTGGGAATCGAGGACACCCAGTATGGCTGCTGTCCTAGGGTGCAGCGGCTCCCCCTGGATCTAAGAGGCCTTTGATGGACAAGGGGCAAGTGAGGGGGGGGCACGGGGGCAGTTAGAGCCCTTGGTCCTGAAGTCAAGCTACAGCCCTGTGATTCTCATCTTTGCCCTCACCTTCAATGACAGAATTGATTCTTGTTTGCTCCCTCTGTGTGGTGGCCACTGTAACCTGTTATCCCTTTAAGGAAGGGCTCCTCCCAGCTTCAGACACTCTGTGCTCTATAAGCCACAGGTGGAAAGCCCTGGGGAAAACCCACATCCAATGAGCGAGGGGGCAAGGGACTGTCTTGCTTGCACCAGCGGCCCACCTT
Source organism: Spermophilus citellus (assembly GCF_964194105.1). Lineage (NCBI taxonomy): Eukaryota > Metazoa > Chordata > Mammalia > Rodentia > Sciuridae > Spermophilus > Spermophilus citellus. The sequence continues at coordinate 33,650,314 of NC_138199.1, read as the reverse complement.
TCCCCAAGTGGAACAAAATTCCACATATTCACCTCTATCATAGGCTGAGCCTCCTAAGTGTTCCAGCATCCGTGACAGTGTATGCCTGCGTCTTTCCCTTGTTCTAAAAGCCTAAATATTGAGATAGTCTAGGAAATCGGGGCCACCACCGTTTTTTTTTTCCTCCAGTTTTGAAGATTGAACCCGGGGACCCTACCACTGAGCTATATCCACAGCCTTTATTTATTTATTTTTGAGAGACAGGATCAGGATCTTGCCAAGTTGCTGAGGCTGGCCGTGAATTTGTGATCCTCCTGCCTCAGCCTCCTGAACCCAGCTCACTATTTGCTTTTCTTATTGACCAGGGTGGAATTAGATGAGTGATACCCTCAGTCCGACAAAGAGGTGGGCCACCTCCCGGGTGCATGTCAAGGTAACAGGCGACTTTTCCAAGCAAATCTGTGCCCACCCTGTGTGAATGTGATAGAGAACTTTTGGAATGACCTGGAACACATCGCTTCCCTTCTCTTTGCTCATGTGACCGAAATGAGAGAGTTGGCCAGTGGCTTTCATTGCTACCATCCCCCGATTCTAAATGTTTAGCTTTTGTCCTTAAGGATGGAGTTGGACCTTTAGGATTTACTAATATAACCATCTACAGAGAATGATATTTGTTTCTAAATTAAAGAGTCAATTTATTGGTAATGGAGATATACTTGCGGTAGAGTACTTGCCTAGCATGGGAAGACCTGGGGTTCATTCCAAAGCACTGGGGGAAAAAAAACATCAATTTGTCCTGAAAGTTAGAGGGACCGTGGGGTAAGAAAAGTATCCCTGCCTGCTTAGATACAACCATGTCATGATATTTGAGTGTCAAAGAAGACTAGATGAAGGCACAAATACCTGGTGAATTCTGGCAAATTCCTATTCAATCTCCAGGACACAGCCATAGCCACAAGGCCACCTCCTCAGTAAAGGATTCTCTAAATCCGGTAGTAGGGACCTATCTTATGCCAGGATTCTGTCCCTTTACAAGGGCTGGAAACAGACATTTGAGTAAGACACTGTCCTAGCCCCAAGGGGCTTCCTACCTAGGATGTAAAATTACACAAAAGGATCCCAGACAGGAAACTGGAAGACTCCTTAATAGAGGAATAAAAAAAAATTTCTCAAAGGAAGTAAAGCCAGACTTTTGCCAAAAGGCATTGAACCTGACTTGATCCAGCCTGTGGACCTAGCTGCTGATCTGCAGGAGATGCCAAGGACAGGGGAACTAACTAGATCAGAGTTTGTAGTCAGCAAAAATTTAGCCTATGGAAAACTAGTTGTAAAATGGTCCAGGTTCCTCAGTGGCTACATTGCAAGGAAATCAAAGGGAAGGAAAAGAATCCTACTGATTAAAAGAGAAAATATGGAAGAGCTGGGCACAATGACATACCTGTAACCTCAGACTTGGGAAGCTAGGGCAGAGGATCACAAGTTCCAGGCCAAACTTAGCAATTAACAAGACTGTCTCAAAATAAAAAATAAAAAGGAAATGCCAGGCAGGGTGGCACACACCTGCAATTCCAGAGACTCGGGAGGCTGAGGCAGGAGGATTGCTAGTTTGAGGCTACCCTCAGCAACTTAGTGAGGTCCTAAGCAATTTAGTGAGATCTCGTGTCAGGAAAAACAAAGAAAAACCTGGGGATTTAGCTCAGTGATTAAGTACCCAAGTTTAAGTACCCAAGTTCAATCCCTAGTCCAAAAAACAAGTAACAAAAACTCAAAAGATATATTCATTTTTTAAATAAGCAAAATTAAACTACAAGGTATGCAGACGCAAAGAAGCTCAATTAGTTTATAAATAAAATGCAAGTGATAACCATGAAAAACCACATCCTCTGCTTCTATAGTTATGGGAGTGACAATGGAAGGGACAATGAAATACTTGTGGAGCATCTGACAAAAGCCCCAGATCTGGGTAGAATTCCCTTTACGACTCATTAATACTATCATCTGATTTGTGTGGCCTTTGAATCTGTGTTCTATCATACAACAAAAGATTTGAAATCTCTCTAGGCTGGAATATGGAACTAAAATTCACAACCTGAGGCATAACAAATATGCTTACTGAAATCTGCTTTTAATATTTGTTGACATAAAGTATATATATTTTAAATATCCTAAATGCTTTACCTGCCTACAAACCAATGGTATCTGCCAGTATGTCTCTCACCCTGTATTGCCAGAGGCCCTGTAATCTGTTCTGGACCCAAGTAGCACGACCCCAAGGGGAGGACCAAGCCAGGAAGGGAGGGGCTGGAGGGGGGCGGGGCTCTGCAGCTCCAAGTTCTGTTTCCTAGGGAGGACCGATTCTAACTCTGAATAGGGGATCAGACTCATAGTTCCCACCCAGGCCTGGCTGGGAAAGGGGTCACTGTGATCTTGTCAGGGAGATGGGTGGAGTGGCTCGAGGTTCTCTTGCTTCTTTAAGGACCAAATTCTGAGGTAGAAACTAAGAATCTCAGGCCACTGGGCATTTAGGAAATAACTTTAAAATTTAGTATCTAAGGCATTTGAAGTCCAGGGACTGTAGGGATTTAATGGAGGTCATGCCATAAGCTCAACATAGTCGTTTCTGCCCCTGCATCACCTGTGAAGCCAGCGACCTGCCTCCAGCCAGGCAGGGGTGAGTATAGATGCCCACTGGCTTTCAGGGTAGTTCCAAAGCTTGGGTCTGACTTGTCATCACTTCCGTCTCCTCTCACCAACCCGGATCTAGGAAACATAACTGACCCCTGCCTCTGACCCTTCACCTGTGGGGACCCGTGTTCCCCCAACATCTGTCCACTGACCTCTTCTGGACTTTGTGCCTCATTTATCGACTTTGCCTTGGCTGATCCATGACACAACCCCCACCCCCAATCCCCGCCAGGGTGAAATTTGGTTCCAGCTACTACAGAAAACCGAGTTCAGCTGGGGAGCACTTTCTCATCAGTTATCCAAAGTAAGAGAGATTCAAGGCAATACCCAGCACAGAGCATCTCTCTCTCCTTCCTATCCCTGAAATGCCTGGATTCTGCATAGGCTGAGGCACTTGTTGCAAAGGGACCTCTCTGCATTTAGCAACAATTTCATGATGACACTGACACCTAGCTCACCATTCCCTTTCAAAGCCAAGAGCAGAATTGCCAAGATCATTGTAATGTCATGTGTAGCTAATTAAAAAAAAAAAAAAAGCCAAAGAGCATTGCTTTCATTTATTGGGATCTTAGGGTTTAAAAAACCTGTATATATTTAAATATTTTATATATATATTTAAATATTTTATATATATATTTAAATATTTTATATATATATTTAAATATTTTATATATATTTAAATATTTTATATATTTAAATATTTTATATATATATATATATATATATATATAAAATTGCTGCCTGAGCTCCATAGCCTGTTTCCCGATTATCTGAGATTCTGTTCCATTCAATTCACCTGAAGCTCTCCATGATCAGTTGTGCAACAGGCCTCGGGAAAAGTAACGTGCTTTTTATTTTTCGGTGACTTTAGTTGGCAAATGGGATGTAGAATGAGGTGAAGTTCTATTCACTAGACATTCGATGCTGTTAGAAGAGGGGACAGACTGGAGTGTATCCAACAGTGTTGGAGTCACAGGTACATCAACATCATGCCACATTAGAAGGGCTGTTTATTCTACAAATGACTCGGGGAGTATCAGAACCAGCTGGGTTCCAAGGTTCAGCTCACTCGTGCTGTCACTCGTGCCGAGAAAGGTCTAGGCGCCCACCGGGCCGAACCTCGCAGATACCTTCGCAGCCTGGCAGCAGGCGGCGCGCAAGGCCTGTGCAACTCGCCTTGGAAGGAAACCGCAAAACCGAGGCCGCAGCTCTCGAACTCCGGCGCCCCCACAAAAAAAAAATACGAGAACCGGTCGGCCACACCACACCCACGGCGGCGCAGGGGAGGCGGTGAAGACGATCGCCTACTGGGGCGGCGCAGCTGGGGGAGAGCTGCCTGGCCCGCGGCGTAACTAGTCTGTTCAGAAGCAAACTGGAGGAGGGACCGGAGGACGCCCGAGCAGAATCCAAAAGGGAAAAATGCCAGAGTATCAAAAGGAGGCCCACTTCCACCCCAGGCACGGACGGGGTTCGAACCCGCGATCTTCGGTTTACGAGACCGACGCCTTACCACTTGGCCACCGCGCCTGACAGCCAAGCGAGCAGTGCAAGCTCTCAGTGGAGGGGAGGTGGCGCAGGCGCGGAGGGCGGCGCGGGCCACTTCGCCTCGCTCCGCCCCTCCAGGCTGCCGGCCACCGGGGCTAGAGATCCGAGCGCGGATCCGTCCTCTCCGGGTCTTGGCCTGGCACCCCAACCCTGCCAACCTGAACCCCAGCGTGTCCCCTGTCCACAGCCCTCCCCAGGGCACAGTGCACCTGCAGCAAGCAAGAGGCCAGTGGTAGACTCCAAGGTGGCCGGGGCGCAAGTGTGGGAGAAAAACTTGGGTGGGCGCTCTGAGAACAAAGCAGGGAGTCCCGAGGGATAGGGGCCAAGCTCCGGGGCGACAGGAGGTGACTTTCTCTCGCCAAGCCAGCAGCCGGTGGCTGCCTGGGGACAGCCAACAGCTCCCCCTCCAACCCCGCAGTATTCTCAGTGCGGAGAAGACCGAGTACATCTCCGCCGAGGCAGGACGGCCTCGCCTGGAGGAAGCGCTTTGGGCATTCGAGGAGAGGCCCGGGCACGTTTCTGCAGAAGTTGCGGTAAGAGGGAACGCTCGCAGGCCACCTGAATGAAGGGATCAGCTTGCAGTACTACGGACTTCGGGTCTCATCCAAGAGAACCACCCAGATGCAAAGGGCTGATCTTAAGCACAGAGCTCACAAGCACCTGGGATTAGTAAAAGCAAGACGTGGGATAAAATGTGCCAGTTGCAAAGATACGACACACGACGTTGGTAAAGTTCAGAAAAATAAGGGGATAGGGAGACTGGGACTCGGGGTGGGGCAAACGGGCTTTTATTAGGTAAGGTTTAGTTTGTTATATGACAGGTAAAGGGGGATGGGAGCTCAGTGCTTGTGCTACTGCACACTTTGGCGGGTCTTTTATTTGCTAGATCTTAAATTTAAGAATTTTTTTTTTTTTTAGATGAAATTAGATTCCTCTGTTCTTGGTTGGTCTGTGGACACAGTATCTGCTCCCAGAAAGAGGCGAGGGAGAAGAGAAGTTCTCCTTTCTGGGCTCTGATGGTCACTAGGGACAAGGAGGGGTCACCCAGTCCTCCTATACACCAGAGCCTGCTGGAGGGAGCTCCCACAGGCCAGTCACGCTGTTGGCCACTTTGCCATCACCACTGCCGAATTCATCCTTACTTATGGGTAGAACTTTTTAAAAATGTGAATCGTAGAGATTTGGAGAAACTTGAGTTTTGTGTGTGTAGTTAAAAATAAACAAAATGCATAATTTTAACCCTTTTAAGTGTACATGGTGTTAACCATATGCACATCTCAGCTTTTTAATCTTGCCGCAATGAAACCCGACACACTGAATGGCCATTCCCCTTTTCTTCCCTACCCCAATCCCTGACAACCACCATTCTAAAGAGTGGACTTAAGATATCTCATCTAAGTGGAATCATACAGTATTTTCTTTTTCTTACTGGCTTGTTTTATTTAGCATAATGTAGACAGTTTTCATTCTGTTGTAGCATATGGCAGGATTTCCTTCCTTTGCAAGGGTGAATAGTTCTATTATTATTTGTATATACCATTTTTTTTTTTTTGGTACTGAAATTAAACCCAGGATGCTTTTACCACTGAGCCACATCCCCAGCTTTTTGTTGTTTTGAGACAGGGTGTCTCTAAAATGCTGAGACTGACCTCAAACTTGCCATCCTCTTGCCTCAGCCTCCTGAGTTGATTTACAGGCATATACCATGACTATATACCATGTTTGCTTTACCCATTCATTAGTTGGCAGACAGATTCTTCTTCTTAGCTATTGTGAATGCTTCAATCACAGCAGTATACAAATATATTCAAGGTCTATTTTCAGTTCTTTTGAATATATACCCAAAAGGACTATTGGATCATATGGTAGGTCTGGTTTTTTAAAGGAATCTCCACACTACTTGCCATATGGCTGCACTGTTTTACATTCTCAACAGTAGGGCACAAGAGTTCCAGTTTATTCATGTCTTTTTTTTGGGTAGTGGTCATTCTAGTGGATGGGAGATAATCTCACAGTGGTTTTGTCCATTTTTAAAATGGAGTTATTGGGCTGGGGATGTGGCTCAAGCGGTAGCACGCTCGCCTGGCATGTGTGTGGCCCGGGTTCAATCCTCAGCCCCACATACCAGCAAACATGTTGTGTCCACCGAAAACTAAAAAATATTAAAAAAATTTTAAAAAAATAAAATGGAGTTATTTGGTGTTTATAGTTTTAAAAAATATATTCTGTACATTAGTTCCTTATCAGATACAATGTTTGAAAGGCAACCTATGGAATAGGAAAATATTTACAATCTGTTCTTTGCTGTGCAGTTTGTTTTATTTTACCAGTTTCCAACCCGTGGCTTAGCTCATGCTAGGCAAATGATCATCACAGAGCTACACCCCCCCCCCGACCTTTTAAAAAATTGTTTTGAGATAAAATCTGGCTAAATTGCTCAGACTGGCCTCAAGCTTATGATCCTCCTGCCTTTGCTTCCAGAATTGCTGGGATTACAGGTGTGCAACACCATGCTCAGCTCTGCTGTTCAGTTATTAAGTCTGATGTGGTCCTGTTTGTCCATTCTTGCTTTTGGTACCATATCCAGAAATATTGCCACATTTCAATACCGTGAAACTTTCCCATTCTGATTTCTTTTAGAGTTTTGGGGGTTTTTTTTGGGGGGAGCAGGTACCAGGGATTGAACTCAGGGGCACTCGACCACTGAGCCACATCCCCAGGCCTATTTTGTAGTTTATTCAGAGACAGGGCCCGAGTTTTGCTTAGTACCTTGCTGTTGCTGAGGGTGGCTTTGAACTCGAAATCCTCCTGCCTCAGCCTCCCGAGCCACTGGAATTACAGGTGTGCACCACTGTTCCTGGCATTTTTTAGGGGTTTTATAGTTATGTATCTTATGGTCAGTTCTTTATTTTAATTTTCGTACATGATATAAGGATTCAATTTTTTTTTCATCCGGATATCCAGTTTTCCCAGCATTACTTGAAGAAACAGAAAAGCTTTTAAAAGGCATCAAGAGAATTCAAAGAAACCAAAATCAGATGACTAGAGATAAGCAGATGTACAGAACGGTGTTATTCACTTATTCTGAGGTGTGGTGGTCTTTGCATATTTTCACAAATTAGAAATCAGGATGACAACAGTTACAACTGATAGAGCCTTATAGTTAAGTGGCAAATTTTTTCTTTAGTGGCACATAAAATAGTTTTTAGCTGGACCCAGTGGCACACACGTATAATTCCAGAGGCTCAGGAGTTGAGGCAGGAGGATCTTAAGTTTGAGGTCAGCCTGGACAACTTATGAGACCCCGTCTCAAAAATAAAAGTGGGGCCGAGTGAAGTGGCAAATGTCTGTAATCCCAGCAGCTCAGAAGGCCGAGGCAGGAGGATCTTGAGTTCAAAGCCAGCCTCAGCGACAGTGAGGCACTGAGCAACTCAGCGAGACCCCGTCTCAAAATACAAAATAGGGCTGGGGATGTGGCTCAGTGGTCGAGTGCCCCCAAATTCAATCCCTGGTACCAAAAAAATAATTTTAAAAATTTAAAGTGGGGGGCAGCTGGGATTGTGGTTCAGTGGTGGAGCCACTGGGTTCTATCCTCAGCACCACATAATAGATAAAAAAATTTTTTTTAAAGAATGCTTTAAAAATAAAATTGGGGAAATAACAGTGTTAGAGTACCCCTGGATTCAATCCCCAGTATCACACATTTTTATATATAAAATCAGTATGATGAATTTGATGCAGTAATTTATATATATAAAGATAATAAAATACAGCTAGGAGAAATCGGACTCATTTTTGCATTTGTAGCGTTTCCTGGTATCCCGATTTTCCTCACTGTTGCGAGATACCCATTCCTTCAAAGTGCATCTTTCCATTTGCTGTGTAGCAGATGCAGTACCTTGATGGAGGAAAAGCAGAGCATGCACAAGGGCAAAGAGCATGTGGAGATTCTCCAATTTGTTTTTTTTTAATTTTTTTTTTTTAAAGAGAGAGAGGATAGAGAGTGAGAGAGAGAGGAGAGAGAGAGAGAATTTTTAATATTTATTTTTTTAGTTCTCGGCGGACACAACATCTTTGTATGTGGTGCTGAGGATCGAACCCGGGCCGCACGCATGCGAGGCGAGCGCGCTACCGCTTGAGCCACATCCCCAGCCCCAGATTCTCCAATTTGTGCTCACTTTTGCTGCACACCCAAAACTGCTGTGAAATAGTAAATCTAAAGTAAAGAGATGAACTACCAAGCCATGAAAACACACAGAACCACCTTAAATGTGTATTACAAAGTGAAATGGTTTGATCATGTCCCCACAGTTCACTTAGGGACTATCCCCAGTGCAGAGGTTTGAGAGGTGGGGTCTAATAGGAGGAGTTTGTCACTGGGCACCGGCCTTGTGCATGGATTAATGCTGTACTTCATGTTTCTTACAAGAACTTGGCTCCCTCTCACCTTCTCTTTACCCTTCTTCCATGAGATGGCCCAGCAAGAAGGCCCTTGCCAGATGCCAGCCCCTTGATCTTGGGCTTCCCAGCTTCTAGAACCACAAGTCAGTAAATTTCTGCTTATTTAAAAGGTACTCAGTATGTGATATTCTGTTGTAGTAGCACAAAACAGAAGCCAATTGGAAAAGGCTACCTATTGTATAATTCCACCCATGGAACCTTCTGGAAAAAGCAAAAACATGAAGGCAGGAAAAAGATCAGCAGTTGCCAGGAGTTAAGGGAAGGATGAATGAATAGGCTGAGCAAGGAGGATTTTTAGGGCGGTGAAACTAGACTGTTCCTGCAGAGGTGGATACAAGTCCACTGTAGAACGTACGTTACCAACGGCGAGTCTAGGGATAAACTGTCGCCAGCTGGCCGGGCTGGCAAGATGACCTGGGTTCAAAGGATCTGGCTGCATCAATAAGAAAACGGCGAAGAAACCATGCAGCACACGAACATGAGATTCTAAGAATGAAGGCAGGGTGGCTCAGTGACCAAGGATCAGCTCCAGGCTGGGCAGCGCTGGAAAGAGCAAGAGAGCGACCACACTTGAACCTTCCCCACCCCCCCCCCCCATTTACTGGGGAGAAGACACTCGATAGAATATTCCACCCATAAGGCAAGGAGCAGGGTTTTGAAGGGTGGAGTCTTGCTTGGTGACGCCTTGTAGTCAGCAGATTGACATCTTGGCAAGTCACATCCATCTCAGGTGCTGTGTGGGATCATGGGTAGAGTGAGGGGACACACTTGTGTCACAGCCCAATCGGCGCACAACGCCAGACCAGTCCCCTCACATGCTCAAATGCTCATAGCTTACACACACAGCCCTGGGTTGCTCGCGGCAATAAACTGTGGACTTTAGGGGCTGGGTTGTGGCCCAGTGGGCGTTTTCCTAGCACACCTAAGGCACTGGGTTTGATTTCCAGCATCACATAAACTAAAACTAAAAAATATTTGAAAAAAGACCCAAAATATGGACTTTGGATAATAATGTAGGCTCAGCAGTTGTTACAACTGCACTATTCTGGTAGGGGAGGCTGGGAGGGATTCAGGGCACAGGGGTTATATGGAAATTCTCTGCTTTCTGCTGCATTTTGTTGTTGAACCTATAGCTTCCCTTAAATTTTTTTTAATTAAAAAAAAAAAGCGCTAAAAGTAGTAATTCTGGAATCCCTTCCTCTGAGCCCCTGCTTTGAGTCACCATCAACCCTGGGCCACACTGTGGTTGCTTCTTGTGGAGTGACTTCCTAGCTGGATAGGCCTAGGAGCCGGACTTTGTCTTTCTCCCAGGAGTAAGCAACCGTAAGTATGTGGTCTGACTTCTAAATTTATCTGTACCATTTTTTAATGTAGAACATCTGCACCAGCATAGATGTTCTGAACCAACCAAAGGGCAAGAGCTGGTTCTAGAAGCCAGAGCTCCTAGCAGGCAGGAGTCGCACCATATTCACCTTTGTGCAGTGTGGTAGTAAAATCATCCAGTCATTTCTGCAGCAGATCCTCATTGAGCACCTACTATATGCCAGATGCTGTGCTTGGTGCAGGGGTTACAACAGTGAACTCACTAAATGGCACAGGTCCCTGCCCTCATGGAACTTTTTTTTTTTTTTTTTTGCAGGAGGATCACAAGTTCAAGGCCAGCCCAGACAATATAGTGAGACCCTATCTCAAAAATAAAATGGAAAGGCTGGGGATGTTGTGTGGGAAGCCATTCTGACACGTGATTGGGTGACTCACGTTAAGGGCCTGAGGCGCTTTGGCTCTGTTGAAGCTTTCCCCGACCCTTTCCTGATGAGAGAGCCCATCCGTGTGGGGGTGTGCCTGACCACTGACCCCGGGGACCCAATCACTGACCCTGACCTTGGAGTGCAGCCCCCCCCCAACCTTCATTGGATGGAATTCTCCCCTGAATCTCTTGTTCCCCAAATAAAAGGCTACTCCCCGGCGTGTTCACTCTCTCTCTCTCTCCTGCTAGCCCAGAGTAATCCTCGCTGCCCTGCTGGGCGGCTGGAGGTGGGAACCAGAGAGGTGAGCCGTCTCGGACCTAGCAATATAAATAAGGTACTGTCTGTGTGTTTTATTTTGATCTCTTCTAACTTTATGCCTAGAACCTCATTAATGAAACCACTGCGCAGGCCGCGTGGTAGAATGTTGCTCACGGGTAGAACTCTTGCCTCACCTGCAGGATCCCTGGATTCGATCCCTAGTCCCTCCCCCCAGAAGGTAACATTGTCCTGGGAATTCGTGTAAGGAAGGCAGACAAAGGATGAGTGGCCACAAGGAGTCCTCCCAGCCAAGAGCCAGCACCCCTTGCCAGAGAGCAGAGGCTTAGCAGGTGGCCATGCCAGTCCCTCAGCCCAACCGAGCTCAGCTGAATGCAGCCACAGGTGGAGCCCAGGCACACCCAGCAGAGGAGCCCAACACCAGTTCAGGAAAATCATACTTCTTGCTGGAAGCCACTCTCCGAGGGCGATTTATAACAGTAATAATTCATTGACACAGGGAGTCAGAGGTCACCCCCCTTTCCCTTCTAGGTTTGTAGGCTGATGGTTATTTGCATGAATAGATAAAACTTTAGTAATGCTAGGTGAATGTGGCAAGGACCAAGCCAGAAGTCCCCTCTGCCACCACTGAATCTATTTCCTCATCCACAAAGTGGGAGAGTTGGCCATTAGCCGGTACTCATTTTAAACGGAACAGGCTTCTTCATTTTTCACTGGTAACGTGAATGGGGAGGGAAATGCCAACTTGCCCCACTTTCCTTTGGTCCAGTGGCAACCTGACACTCTTCCCTCCGATCAAGTTTCAGAGCCCACCCAGCAGCTCTAAATTAAGACTGATGGGGGAGGACTCATGCAACCTGAAACCTTTTGGAGAGTAAATGGCCACATTTTTAGACATTTGAGTTAAACTCTGCTAACCTTAAGCACCAAGAGCAGTCTTTTTTTTCTCCCTTTCTCCGTATTTAATTCAGTTACCTTTTTCCTGGATCTTTTACTTGTTGGAATTCACTCCTAACAGAATGCTCCAAAGGGCGGCAGGTTCAGCAGGAGATGAATTCAACCAGTTCTTGGAAGCCCCCAGAGAAGGTAGCATTCTCAGTGTCACCTAAAAGCAGTGAGAGCCTTTGAGGGCCTTTCTTTCCTTGAATGCGTCCCCTGTTGTGGATGGTCAGGGTTTTCTGAGGCTATCGATAGTAACGGGACCTTGGTCCCACTTGGGTGACATTTTTGATGGAAGGTTACTACAGTTTCCTCTCTATGTCAGGGATCTATTGATATTGATCAGACCAGTGACCCCAACACGTCTAATAGAGAACTCATCATCATTTTTTCCGGGTGTGTGGGCTGACCAGCCAGCTTCGCATCTGACTGAGGGACCCTTGGAAGGTCCAAGGCCTCTCACATGCCATCTCTAGCTGGGAGTTTAGTTGGGGCTGTTGGCTGGGGACACTTTCTTCCATGTGGTTTCTTGGGGGTCCCTCACAGAATGGCAGTTGGGTCCTCTGAGAAGGTGCATTTCAGGTGGAAGGAAGCAGAAACTGCTAATTCCTCTTCAGTCCCACTTCTGCCATAAGCCATGTGTTTGTGCATCATTAAGACAGTTCTAGGCCAGCCCAGATTCAAGAGGAAAGGAAATCAACTTCTCTTGTTAGTGGGAGGACGGTACAGGACAGGCTACATGTGGAGAGAATAAATTCAAAGGGCTCTTTGGAGGCTATCACTGCCACCAAGTACAGACGCCGATTGGCTCAGCCCTGGACCTGGATCCTAGAGAATGGAGGATATAAGGTACATCTCCTTTATCCCCACCCCCACCTCAAAAAGCCAACTCATGGAGGGTTCTGTGGTGGGATAGGTTGGACCCGAACTCCTTGCAGCTGGACAGCCCACATTCACAACACCTGTAACAGGGCTTTTTGAGGTCCTCTTTTACCCCCCCTTAATTTTGACTGAAAAGCCCCATCTGGATACAGAAAAGCTGTTAAGGCCTTCTATAGATTTGCAGAACCTGGATGGCCTTTTTTGTGTCATTCCTTAATAAACAACCAACTCGAGAGGTTGAGATCCATTAATCTCCTGGAGATGACGGAACCCTTGTTGATGGAGGTCAGGCCCAGCCTTCAGCTTCATGGTCCCCTCCCTTCCCCAAGCCTCACACCCCCCCCCCCAGTCAAAAGATACAGAGCCTTAGGAGCTAGCTCCCCTGTGTCTTCTGCAGGGCTAACAATGAATAAACTGGTCCCTTCCTACTGAGATAGGATATTGATGGGGGCGGGGGGGTGGGGGAATCACTTGTGAAACTTGCCCTGTACGCTGCTCTTTAGTGCACGAGGGCACACGTGTTTAGATCAAGCAAAGAGATCAAAACCCATACTAGAGGGCACGTTCCCACTGATCCCAATGTGATCAGATAATGGAGGTGTCAACCAGGGATCCGAGAACCACCAGACCACCACCAACCCTCTTGGGAATCACCAGATTGAGGCCAGCCCCTCCCCAAGCTTCCTTTGAAAGAGCCCGAATTCTCCCTGGAATGTGGGCTCCTTGCTCTTCTAAATAAATCTGCCTCAATATCTGACATGTGCTGAAGTTCTTTTCCATCATGTACAACAAAGGCCCCCCCTCTCTAGGACCTTGTCATACCCTCTCTGGTGACACTACCAATGCTCGTCTTTCTTGGTGCTCAAGCGTTGGGCATCCTGGACGTTTGCTTCCGGTAATACTCCAACTGCAGGACAAAGGACTAAGTTTCTGGCCTGGGCTTTGCCAGAGACTCACCAAGTCCAGTTTTTGGTCAGGAGTGACGTGAACCGGAGAAGCTGGGAAACCAACCCCCAAATCATGGTCAAGTGGCAGTCGAGCTGGAGAAGTCATATCCCCCTGAGGGGGCAGGTGTGCTAGAAGGCAGGGGAGGGGGTGCTTAGGTTCCCCCGGGTGCCTTCCAACGGGCCACATATGGTAAGCAGGCTCAGATTTTGGTACCTTTGCATGGCTGGGTTCAGGCCTTTCAGAAACTCCAGCCCTTTATTATCTTTCCTAAGCCTGAGATCACGTTGTTGTCACAGAGTCCAAGTCAAAATCCAAGATAACCAATGTCAGAGCTTGAGGTCTACGGTAAGAGCCAGGGCCTGACAACAGGTGGCAGGAGAGTCAAAGAAGTCCCTGCAACACCAGTCGCAGGTTAATTCCAAGAAGGGTCGGCTTGATGCTGGCTCAGGATTCCTGGGTCCTGCTACCCACAGCCTTGCCCCAGTGAACTTTGTGAGCTACTGGCCCCTCAGCTCACCTTAAGGCCAGGCCCAGCCAGTCAGGCCCACTCACAGTGGAAGCACCATCCTTTCTAGGCCTTTCTTCATACACACTCCACTTCCCTGCTCTTGCTCCTGCACTGCCCAGCCTGGTCCTCCCATGCTATCTTTACAGTTCCTCTGCTTGTAGGGAGCTGAGCCAGCTCCAGGGCTCAGCCTATGTCCTGCCTGAAGCATTCCCAGCCACAGCCACCCTCCCCTTCTGAGCAACCTGTACCATGGGCATACGGTCCTGACGCACTCTGGAAGGACCCGTCTCCTCATCAGCTGGGCTCAAATCCTGGGTGACTTGAGGCTAGTGAGATCACCTGGGGAGGCTCATCTGTAATACCACCCACCTTATAAGGTAGAGCCAACATACACGCAGCACCTCAACACTGCCTGGCACAGTCAGCCCTAAATGAATGTCAGCTATTATAACCAGCCTTCTATACCTATGGAGCCCACGTCTGCAATTTCCATATTTATGGGTGGAAAATATATATGTATTTTGGGGGAGGTACCAGGAATTGAACTCCAGGGCACTCAACCACTGAGCCGCATGCCCAGCCTTATTTTGTACTTTATTTAGAGACAGGGTCTCACTGAGTTGCTTAGTGCCTCGCCTTTGCTGAGGCTGGCTCTGAACTTGCCATCTTCCCGTCTCAGCCCCTGGAACCACCGGGATTACAGGCATGCACCACCGCGCCCAGGTGAAAATATTTAATTGCATGTGTACCGAACATTTTCCCCTTATATCCCAAATACAGCATAACAACCATTTACACAGCATTTATGTTGTACTAGTTATTATAAGTAATCTAGAGATGATTTAAAGCGTATGGGAAGGTTGCATGGGTTACATGCCCATACTATGTAAAGAATATTAGCATCCAAGGGTTTGGGTATGTGCTAGAACCCATCGCCTGTGGATATCAAGGGATACCGTTTTCTTTTTCTTACCTCAATTCCTCAAAAGGAAGAAAGAGGAGACTAACTTTAATCCGAAAGCCTTGTGCTGCAGTTCCTCATGCCTTTATCCCAAGCCTGTCCCTCACAAACTCTTGCAAAATCTATACATCTTAAAGTTACTATAAATTCACTCAATGAAAGTCACCCAGCGCCCTGTTAATTAGCCTATGCAATGTACTAGCATGTTCTTACAATAAACAAAGGGAGAAATGATAGTTTAAGAATCCTATGGTGTAGGGTACATTCCCAGCACTATCTACTGCTGGGAGAGAGGAGGTAAGGTTGACCTAAATGTCCTCGGAGCAGACCCAAGACACCACCCTCACATACCTCCTATATCCTCCCCCACAAAGTTTCCTTTAAAAGAAGAGCCTGAGACCCCCAAAGTGCCGCTTTTCCTCCCTGAATTCTGCTCCAAGAATGTGTATCCTCACATTTCACTCTCTCCTCTCCTTGTCCATACCCCCTCCAGTCTCCTTACCTGGCCATGTCTGCTGCCTCCGCCACGTCCTCCAGCTGAAGCTCCTTGACTGCTCCTAGGAGGCCAGGCACACCTCCTAATATACCCGTTTCTTCCTCGGGCTACACAGTGGAGTCACCTGGTGAGCCTTAATAAGATCCCATTGCCCACCCCCAATCACAGCCAACCCAATCAGAATCATGGGGTGGGTGATTTTAAAACTCCGCCAGGTGATGCTAATATGCTGCCAGAGTTGAAGAACTTTACTTGCTCATTCTGGAGGCTTCTTCTGCCATAAGGATAGGGAGCAAATCTGTTTTGCTCACTATTGTGAGCTCAGCACCTACCACTCACCAGGCATCTGTTAGCACCAAGAAATGTCGGCTTAGTGGATGGAGAGGGACCCACTCTTGGCTCACCAGGCGCTCCACTCCCTGGCCCAGCTGCAGCCTCCCCCCCATTATTTGCCCCGTTCCCCCGTACCTCCCGTTTCCCCCACACCCCCCCCTTCTACCCACCTTCCACCCACAGCATCCTGAAGGGCTCTGCTTTGTGTCCAGCCACCGTTTTCTTAACATTCTCTAGCCCCTCAGGGTTCTGTCAAAAGGCTCCTGCCTCAGGGAATCTCCCTGATCCCCAACTGGGATACATCCCCTTCCTCCAGCTCCCAAAGCCCCCCAGACTTTCCCCTGGGTGCTGCACATCGTCCTGGAAATCAGCTGTGCCTCTCTCCTCCTGCAGGAGCTTGGGGACTCCCAGAGCATGAGGGCTTGCCTGCACCATCCCCAGTGCCTGCCACATACAGGGTGCTCAGTCAATGATGTTTGGTTGAGTGATTTCTATTCTCAGATGTTTTCACCCATTCAGGGCCCCGCTGCTACCCTTAAAGGCTTTCTAATCCAGAGCTGATGGGACCTGACTTTGACTCTTTTGCTGAAACCTCCAGGGGGCGCAGGAATGACATCACTCATGAGGACTGTCAGACATTCTCTAAGGTGGGTGGGTGGGAAGTGCACCTGTGTGTGCAGGTGCAGCCTGCACACACAACATCACTTGACCCCTTCTCTCTTCAGAAGGGCAGAGGCAATCCCCCCGCCCCACCCTCCCTCACTGGGTGTTGTGGGTTGCAGCTCCCCTCCCCAGTATGTTGAAATCCTAAATCCTAGGACCTGGCCTTATTTGGAAATAGTCTTTGCAGATATAATTGTTAGGATGAGGCTCACTGGATTATTCATTTGAAATTCAAATTTAAATTATTTCAAATTAATTTATTGGGCAATCCTGTATTTTTATTTGTCAAATCTGGAGACCCCAGTTGGGAAGAAAAAGAAAAGTGCTTTTGCAGGAAGGAGGGAATACAGGTCTAGGGGAACTCGCAAGTCCTACTGTTGGGGGATGGCTACCTGTGGCCCAGGAAGCAGTGCTAACCCATAAGTGGGAACTGTCTGACCCCCAGGAGGACCCATGGCATGGGCCTGCATTGGAGATGGAGGGCCCAAGCCAGCATAGTGGCCCTGGGGGAACCTGTGAAGTCCTTTTGGTACCTGGAATCCCATAATAATAAGAGGAAGTGGGAAACAGGGAGAGGCAGAAATCTGGAGGTGTCGATGACCCAATCCAGGGCCACCTTGACACTCCAGGGCTTGTCAGAGGCCCATACTGGAAAGTATGTATTGAAGACAAAGTTTTTAAACATCACAGCTGGAATGGTGGTGTTGCAGGGGCTTCTGGGACCCACATCTGGGACAGCAGGCTAGAATGAGTGACTGGAGAGCCAAGGGACAGCACCAGCCACTCCAAAAGTCCCACACCAGGTGGGGCTTGTTCTTCCTGAGGCCTTGGATCTGGAATGTTCCCCCAAAACGTGGGCCTCATTGGGAGAAGCAGGTATTGGAGGCACACCCCCGAAGGGTATATCTTGTCCTCCACCCCTCTCAACAGGGCCAAGTGACCATGGACTGAAACCTCTGAAACTGTGAGCCAAAATAAATCTTTCCTGCTCTAAGGTGATTTTCTCAGGTGTTTTGTCACAGTGGTGAAAACCTGAAACACCCTCCCCACCAACACCACAGAAACTCTCAGCAAGTCAGGCAAGAAAAGCCACTGTTTATTTACACCTTGGTCTGTACATTACAGTTCCCGGGAAGGCGCCCACCGCTGAGATAGAGAGCAGCAGGAGGCGAAGAGCTCAGGACCTGGGACCCAGCCTTGGGGCCTCGCCCACACCCTCCCTCTCTGGGGCCTGAAAGCAGAAGTCCCATCCCAGTCCTAAAGCTAAGGCCGTTTCCAGACCCGGACTCCTGAGGCAAACACCCAAGTGGAATCCCACAGAGTCAGAAGCCGTGAACCAAGCCCTGGAGCGTGAGGTCACCATGCAGTCTACTCTACCTGGTCTGCAAGAGACCCAGCCCCAGACGGGAAAAAGCTGGGAGGAGGGGAGGCGACGACGGGCTGAGAGTCCTCAGTGATGCCCTGTCCCATCCGGGTCCTGACATCAGTCTGATATTTAATGGCACTCTGGTCTGAGCACCTTCGGCAGACTAGGAAGGGCTGGGCAGGTGTTAATACACAGGCAGGGACAGTAGCAAGCCTCTTCCTCTCCCTTGGGTCTGCAGCTGTCCTACACACTAGACACGGTGGCCCTAAACCCAGGCCCACTGCTGGGTACAGGGAACCACACAGCCAGGGCTTCCTCCAGAAGCAGCAGGTATCTGCTGCAGACCTGCAAGACTCACGGCACCCCTGCTGGGGCCAGTGGCCCAGGTTCAAGTACCCGCATGCTCACAGCAAGAGGGTGCGCAGGAGTTTGAAGTCACTTTACACGAAGTTGCCCTTACCTGGGATTCAGGTTTCTAACTAACCGCAGGCTGGGGGCGGGACTCAGTGCCGGGCCCCCAGTGCTTAAGACAATGACAAAATATTCTGTACAAAGTCACCGAGTCTACAAGGCAGGGTGAGGCCGGGGGAGCCGAGGGGAGGCAGGCCTGGTCTTGGTGGGTAGTCAAAGTGCCTGGGAGCTCGGCCGTCCAGGGGGAGGCCCGAGGTTACAAAGTAGGATGCATATGTCCACGTTTACAGGGCTGGGAAGGCAGCGACCACGAGAGTGTGTAGAAAAGGGGGCAGTGGGGACACAGGGAGAATCCCGTACAGTGGTGACAGGGGAAAAAAAGGCACGAGGACAAAAACCCCAAACCATGCAGACAAAAACAGCCCGGGCAGCACAGCAAAGCAGGCGGTCCCAGCAGGATGCAGGGTGGCCCCGGGCACAGCAGCACTTAGACTGGCAGCAGAGGTGGCCTGGGATGCCCTCCCCAGCTGGTGTCTCTGGGGCAGACAGCCCTACACTACAGTCACAACGGAGAGAGGAGGAGCATGCGGAACCCAGTGAGAACGGTGGCCTTGCCCTTCACCAGGGTCTTGCTCATAGACACAAACTCTTCTGGAAAGCTGGTAACCTCTCAGATGGGCAGCCAGAGGATGGCAGAGGGCCTTAGGACCGTCCCATCAGGCAGGTGGGGCGGGCCCGTAGGAGCCCTCCTCAGCTGCCCATCACAGGTACACGTGTCAGGACCTTGAGGTCCCTAAGATCAGAGTTCCAAGTCACCAGGTAAGGGTACCGCCCCTCTAACTTCAGACCCCTTGTGGGGCGGGCCTCCATCTTAACAGCCTGAAGCACCAACCTACAGAGGAGACCTTGGGTCCCAAAGGGAGGGACGGGGAGGAGAGACCAGGGGAGATGCTAGCACTGAATCCCTAAATGGTCCCTCTCCTCACTCAGCCCCCTACAGAGCCATCAGGGATCTACCAGGTGACCAAAGTCATTTCCTTGGCATGGTGACTACCCAATCCCATCCAGAGCCAGCTCTCACACACACCTGGAGCACACAGAGGGGACTGAATGCTCCCCACCTCCCCAGGCCTTGCTGCAGGCTTTGGCAGGCTATGATGTCCCTCGCTGGGACAAAGAGCCCCCACCTGGGCCAGGAATCAGACTGGTCAGTGGACTAGCACCTGGAGCCTCCAAGGCCCGAGCCTGGGTCTGGTTTGGCTAACAATGGGAAGAGCCAGGCCTTCCCCCATCTGCCTGGTCAGAGCACAGACAAAGCCCACGAAGCCAGGGTCCCTCTAGCTCAGCTGTGTAAGCCAGTGGCTCTCAGGGAACAGCTCTCAGCCGACTCTGTTCTGCCCCCACTTAGTAAAGGGCCTGTGGTCAATACATTTCAACACGTGTCATCTCTGACTCAGGGGCAGAGACTGCTGCCCACCTAAGTGTACTAATCTCCAAGCTGCGGAGAACAGCTGGATCTACTGGTCCCGAGGCCATCTGGACTCCCATCCTGGGGCAAGGGCCACTTGACGTCACCACAGGTAAAGCCACCATCCACCACCTCAGCAGAGGCCCTGGACCTGTCCTGGCTCAACAAGCCCAGAGGCCACTACTACCGGTTTTCTCGACCTCTGGCCAACAAGCTTCTAGGACAAGGGGTCTCAGCCCTGAGCTACACACTGACATCACCTGAGGTCTTTCAACACGTAGGTACCACAATTCACAGTAGCCAAACCATGGAACCAGCCTAGGCGTCCACTAACAGATGAACAGATACATAAAATGGGGTGTATATACACAACGGTGTTTTACTCAGCCATAAATAAAAATAAGATTATGTCATTTGCAGGAAAATGGATGGAACTAGAGACCATTATGTTAAATGAAATAAGCCAAACTCAGGTCCAAGGTCATATGTTTTCTTCATATGTGGAAGCTAGAGAGGAAAAAGGAAAAGAAAGGTGTGGGGGAGGGGATTCATGAAAACCAAATGGAGATCAGTAGATGAAAGGGACCAGGGGGTGGGCGGGATATTGGCCAAATCAAATAGTTATATGGTGTGCATGATGAATATGTATCAAGTTCTTTTAAAATCCAGGTGCTGGGGCTACAGCAATTCAGTCTGGACCTCTGGGGAGTCAGCCCAGTCATCAGAGTTTCCTCATCTCTCCAGGTGACTGCAGTGCACACTGTTAGAAGCCTCCAGAGGACTGGAAGTTTCTGGTGCTTTGTGGTTTTTATAGATCAGAAATAAAGTCAAGAAAAAGGAATTCCCCTCTGATGATTCTCAAATAGATCTACCAGTTTAAAATAAAATAATCCAGGTCTAACTCCAGCTACTTCAAAGTTAAAATTTAAAAAAGGAAAACATTAGCTAATTTTGTTTGGCTTCCAAATGATGGCAAGGACAGCTCAATGTTACATAAAATGTGAATCTTCTCCAGAACGCCCCCGCCGCCCCCAAACAAAACCCTCTAAACTTTAGATAGATTACTATTGATCTGTCCTATTGGTAGGCAAAAAACAACCCTCACCCCAAACTCCCATAAAACACCCAGTTAAATTAGATGCACCTGGGTACTCCCAAATTCAGAGGCTTGAGCCAGGGGTCAGGACCAATTAAACCAGAATGTCCAGAGATCGGTTTTGGGTTTGTTTGGTTTTGGGTACTGGGGATTGAACCCAGGGCATCGCATGTGCTAGGCAAATGTTCTACCACTGTGCTATACCCCAGCCCTTTGGGGGATCAAAAAATTTTAAAGCTCATTTAAAATATGTCTCAAGTATTAACTGGAACATATATATTCTAAAAGTGAAAAATTATTTGCTGTGTATCTGAAATTCATTTTTTTTTTTTTTTTGGTATCAGGGATTGAACCCAGGGGCACTCCACCACGGAGCCACATTCCCAGCCCTTTTTTGGATTTTATTTATTTTACTTTATCGGTCTTGCTGAGTTGCTGAGGGCCTCTCTAAGTTGCTGAGGCTGACTTTGAACTCATGATCCTCCTGCCTCAGCCTCCCAAACCCCTGGGATTACAGGTGTGACCACTGTGCCTAGCCTGAAGTTCAAATCTAACTGGGCACATGTTTACCACCTAGCAATACAACAAGGGACAGCTGGGGTAGAACTCCCAGCTGGAAAATGAGCGAGGGAGGCAGAAAACACAGCGGGAGCAGGGCTGTGGAGCTGGGGCGTTGGCTCCCATCAGGCTAGCCTTCAGGATCAGAAGAGCATTTTAAAGACATACATGATTTGGGGGGTAGGGTGTGGGGGGGCGGCAGTAGGGATTGAATCCAGGCCCTTGCACAAGCCCTCTACCACTGAACTACATCTCCAGCCCCCAAACATATCTGATCTTAAAAAGCTGAGCTGAAATTGAGGGTTCATAACCCACTTCAATCTAATGTATGAAATATGATATGTCAAGAGCTTTGTAATGTTGTGAACAACCAATAAAAAAAATAAAATTAAAAAAAAAAAAAGCTGAGCTGACAAGAAATGCATCCTGGCTGAAGAAAGTAAGGAGGTTGGATTTAATGGAAGGTGTGTGTTACAGGGAATTCACTCCCTCATTTAAAAGTCCCTCTTCCAGAGGCCTCTCTGACACTGGCTCTTTTTTTTTTTTTGGCCTCTCAGGAAACCCATGCCAATGGCGCCCCCTACAGGGAGAGGCGAGGAGAATGGAGCAGGCTGTCTTTTCCCACCCCCTCTTCCCCTGGCAGAAATTCCTTCATAGCGGCTCTAACTCTGGCTTCTGTGGCCTTCTCTGGAATCTGCACTAATGCAGCTAAAGAACATATGCAATTTTACTTATTAAATACTCACCCCCATGGACCAGGGCCCTGACTTGGCTGGCCTCAGTGGCACTTCTTGCAATAGAAAACCCAGGTCAATGCCATGTTGCAACTTGTCATTTGCCTCTGGTTGTGGCCATTCCTTGCTACTGGCAAATACTCAAGAGACCCACTCCTCAGGCCGCCTTTCTCTGCCTGTGTCTTCTCAGACCCTTGGGGGAGCCTAATATCCTGAGAACAGGGCCTTCTAGAGAAAATGCCCCAGCCAGTCTTCTGGGCATGGGTAATTCCAGAGTCCTGGGCAGAACCAGTGCAACCCCATTATTTGCAGCATGAGACCAAACTGCACATATTAAAAAGAAATCACAAAATCCAACAGAAGCAAAGTTGATTGGAATGGAACAAAGATCAGTCTTGGCTACAGCCCTGTCTCCAAACCTGGGGACACACCCAAGTCCCCCAGGTCCCCTCTTCATCCTCCGCTGCCTGCCTTCTCTGCATACACCCCTCTCTACCCTCCTCAACATGCCCGAACCTTCCTTTTCCCGCTAGATGTGCTGAAGAAAACAAGAAACTGCAGGGGAAGAAATAAGACCATACGTGTTTATATAGATTTGGGTCAAGGAAAGGAATCACAAGCTATAGAAAATTCAGATAGACTGGAAAACTCGAAGGAAAGGACCACATCTATTCCCTGCTGCCTAGAACAAGAGATCACATTAAAAATCCACGGTGGAAATTCCCACCATGTGTCCAAAGCACGGAAGACAAAGGTTTCCCTGCAACTTTCCCACCTGCATGTCCCACCAGCGCAGTGTCTGTTCCCCTGGATGAAGACCAAAGAAGGGGGCTGCTCTAGCTCCCCAGGGGAGCCCAAGCTCGGATTCTGGAATCCATCCTGAGGCCTGCCCTCACCAGTAACAAGCGACAGTCCGTCTGCGCGGCTGCAGGCAGCCCTGCCCCTCTGGGAATCCTTTCTTTGGTTGCCCAACCTGTTTTGACACCCCCACCTCCTAAGCTGCTTCTTTCCTTTTGATTTCTTCATTTTATACCCAAGTGAATGGTGCTTCTATTTCATTGTCTTAAAAACAAAACCAAACCATAAAGGGGAGGTGGGTGAGCAGGCGGGGAGGGCAGGGAGAACGTCAAGATGCCAAGAACCCCAGCAATGAGGACGGCCTGTCTACAGCTCTGTGAACCCGAGTCCTCTGGACACCATACACTGCCCCGCAGAGGGCTGCCCGAGGGCTCCTCCACTGGGTCCCCCCAGACGCCCCTTCCTTCTCTTTGAGCTCAAATACCTGGGCTTGATGGCCAAAGAGGCTGGAAAGAGCAACCAAACTCCTAGAAAAGATCAGATTTTGCTCCTTATCCCGGGAGGTGGGGCAGGGAGAGAAGAGCCTGTCTCCCTAGAGTATTTCTAATCCTTATCCCAGAGGTAGAATCATTTTATCCAGTAAGTGAAACATAATTGTCCAGTTCTCGTTATCGCAGGAACTCCCATGGCAGACCTTGTTCTCTCCGCTGCCAGTACCCTCTGCCCCTTGCAAAGGGGCCACAAAGTGCACACACAGCTCACTGCGCAGGTGTCACCAGCCACGGTCCCACGCTCAGCCCACATATACACCAGTACACGGTATGCATGGTGGCCAGAGGTACATTTACAGTGTGAGTGTGGGCCCAGGCCCACATCCTGGGGCAGGGCCTGCCCCTTGGTCCCCAGGTCCTAAGGCCGCTCTGCAGCCAGCCCCCTCTTCAGTGCTTGATCTCCAGGATGGAAGGGTTGTGGTCCAGGATGGCCAGGATAATCTTGTCCATGTACTGCCTCAGCCGGAAGTTGATCTCCTCCTGTTCTTTTAGGGCTTCCATTAGCTGAAGGGAGTGGGAGAGACAGGTCAGAGGCTAGGCCTAGATGGGGGTGTGGCAGAGCCCAGATCCCCAGTCTTGCAGTGAGCTAGTGTCTGATGACTGAGGGACCCAGGAGGCCCTGGGCAAGGCAAGACCCCACACTAACACTAGTACCTGGAGACCAGGACAAGGGTCTTAGGCAATGTAAGTGGTCTGTGGAGGCATTGGGGGTGGGCAATTTTTTTTTTTAAGGTTGACCACACTGGCCAAAGGCATTTATTTATTTATTTATTTATTTATTTATTTATTTATTTTTATTTTGGGTGTTGGAGATTGAACTCAGGGGCACTTGACCACTGAGCCACATCCTCAGCCCTATTTTGTATTTTATTTAGAGACAGGGTCTCGCTGAGTTGCTTAGGGTCTCGCTGTTGCTGAGGCTGGCTTTGAACTCGAGATCCTCCTGCCTCAGCCTCCCGAGCCATTGGGATTATAGGCGTGTGCCACCGTGCCCACTAAAGACATATATGATCAAGGCTGACATTCACAGTTCCAGGGCACCAAAGACTCCTGAGGCTGCCAGCCTTCCCACCAGAGTCCTGCCCTTGCCCTTCTCTGAGGCAATTCCTATTGTGTCCTTTAGGGTGCAGCCAAACTGCTGCCTCTGCCCTGGGGCTAGGGGTGCTGGTGACCAGTCAGGAGCTCCTTGAGGCCAGAGGTTGACCATAAGCTCTGGGTCCCAGGAAGAGTGTAAGTTTCAGTGGCATGGGGTCTTAGGGTCGTGTTAAAATGTGGCTAGGAGTTCTGGCATTTGTAGAAGAGTGGGCTTTGGTGCTAGACAGCAGGGTCCCTCTCCCACTGCAGCTGGGTGAGCCTGTGCCCTGTTCTCTTGGTCTATAATGGAGGTATTCATAAAGCCCCAGAGTTATCAGGTGAAATGAGAACATGCGCAAAAGCTGACGCTAAAGAAATGCCAGCTCCCGGGGCTGGGGATGTGGCTCAAGCGGTAGCGCGCTCGCCTGGCATGCGTGCGGCCCGGGTTCGATCCTCAGCACCACATACCAACAAAGATGTTGTGTCCGCCGAAAACTAAAACAATAAATATTAAAAATTCTTTTTCTCTCTCTCTCTCCTCTCTCACTCTCTCTTTAAAAAAAAAAAAAAAAAAAGAAAGAAAGAAATGCCAGCTCCCTTCTCCTCCTGCCAAGGGCGGTGGAATCACAGCCTAACCTGGGTCTCCATGAAGACGCAACCCACTGGCCACTTCTCCGGCAGGGCTCAGACTCATGCTCCACCCTGTCCTAAACCTGTGCTCCTTTCAGCAGAAACCAGAGCTGACTTGTTCCCCTGTGGCCACCTCCTACACAGCTGTGCCTGTCTTTTGGGGTAGTGGTAGATGGGGACACTGAGGGGCCAGGCCCTCCTCTGGCTTTCAGGCCCTGGGCAGCCTGGGGCTCATGGTCCTGGAGGGGGAAGGGGAGGGGCCGGGGTCCAACCAAGAGCGAGGGGACAGTCTACCTCATCTCGAGATGCTGTGTCAATTTCTGCAGCCAAAGACTGGGCTTTGGTCTGGGTAGCAAAGAGGTTCTTTGCTTCATAGAGGCTGAGGCTCAGGATCTGTCCATTCAAGTCGTCATTCTGATCCCGCAGCTTATGGTTCTCCTACAGAGACAGGTGAAGACAACATCAACTCTAAGAGGCATCTGGAGTCTGCTGGAACCCTCTCTCTGTATCCACTATTTCCCTACAGCCACAGGCACCCTCCCTCAGCATGTGCTGTGGCCACTTCAGGAGGCCTGACAAGGATGTAGCCTTTGCCAGGCGTCAGGGTGGAGGACCAAATCCTGGTCTAGGGCCTGGAGTCCCTTTGAGATCATGGGGTTGGAGGGGGAGTTACTGCCCTGCCCAGAGGAGCCATGTTTCTTGGACAGGAGCATGCCTGGCCATTCCTTCCTCCCTGGGGCCCACTGGGAGCTCATCCTGCAACCTTGGCCCTTACTGAGGAGAGCCCTGCTCTGGGGTCTGGGTGAACAGGAGCTCTGGAATTCTGCTGAGTGGCAAGTGCTCTAGGTATCCATCCCTCCTGAAGGGGTCATCAGCCGACATCAACCCTATGTGCCAGCTCTTGCCCAAAGATGCTTTAAGGCTTGCACTTGAGACCCGGGAGCCCCTCCTGGATGGGAGAAGGGCTAGGCTTAGGAGCACTGCCAGGGCACAGGTGCCAGCTCCTCTGCCTCAAGTGAAACAAACTCAAAGATGTGACTTGAATCACAGACTCCCACCCACATGGTCAGGCTGAGCTTGGTGGACTTCAGTGGACATTACTCCCTTGTAGGGTCACTGCCCCTTCCTGATCCCACTCCCCCACCATAACTGACGTCCAATGAAGGGAGTGTTCCTGGGAGCACTGAAATGGAACCTCAGACTTGGTGTGTCCTGCTGGGAGAACCCAGCCCAGCCAGGCACTAAGCTGCAGCTGGACTGAGTCTCAGTCTCACCCCAAGCATCAAAGACAGGACAGTGATGTCGCTTTCTTTTTATAGATGGAAAGATCCTGAGATCCGCCAGATGTAGCCAGAGCCAAGTCACTTGACCTGAGCCATGAGCCAGGTAGTCAGTCCTGACGGTCAGGTGGTGGAGAGGAGCAGGGGGGAGTGTGTGGGGCAGGAGGAGGGATTACCACCTTGGCTCCCTTGCCAGGGTCCCAGCGCAGGAAGCCCATGCGGCTGTCCTGGGCACCTCATCCTGCTGGACGGCAGCTCTCAGGGCCCACCTGCTTTAGCCGCTTGACCTCGTGCTCCAGCTCCACCTCGCGGGCCCTGGCACTGAACTCGCCCAGGCCGGAGGAGCCGCGGCCCCTGCCCTGCCGCTCGCAGTCCAGCTTGTACATCTGCAGGTGCTCCAGCTCCTTGCGCAAGTCCTCGATGAGCTGCGGGGGAGAGGCTGGTTGGTGGTAAGGGGGACGCTGGGGGGAGCCCCGGGGCCCTCTGGCAGGGACCCACCTCCTGTGTCGCCTCCCGCTCCTTCTGGAACTCCAGGCGGTTCTGCCGCAGCTTGTCCATCATGCGTTTGTACAGGTCCATCTCGTCCTTGAGCCGCAGGCTGGTGTCCTCCAGCCGGTCGGACATGCGCTGCCGCTCCTGGAGCAAGGAGACCAGTCATGGGAAGGGGGTGGCCAGAGTCGGGCACCTCTGACCCAAAGGCTTCTCTGAGCAAATGGAGAGATGGCCCCGCCCCGTGGGACAGAGCCCTCCAAGTCATGGCTTAAAGAACAGGCAGGTCCCCTGTGATTCTAGAAACACAGCTAAGAACACCTCAGGCCCAAGTCCTCCAGAGAAGCTGGGTAGAGCCCGTACAGACCACATAGGCCCCAACAGAAGCTCTCTCACTCTTCAGACTATCATTCCTATCATATGGGGAATGTATACTCTATAATCACTGCAGAAAACACACGCCATTATTCACAGCTTGCTTTATTTTTTAAGGTAGGGGGGTCTAGCTTTTTAGTTTCAGAAAGTATAAACTCACGGCCCTCTTTGGCCAACCTTGCTTCTCTGTGGATACAGCTTCTCGTCCAGAATGCTGCTCACCTCGTCCAGTTTCTCGGTTTGTGACTTGAGTCGAGTCACTGTCGTCCTGAGCTCAGTATTTTCCTCCTCTAATTGTTGCACCCTGAGGAAAGGAGAGAGTCATGAATTTCAGAAATCTGGAATGCAGATTGTTTCACAAGGAAATGGCAGTTTGAAGTGTTTTCTGCCTCCTGGAGGGAATCTACCAGAAACTAACTGAAACAGAGACTTTTTTTTTTTTTTTTTGCCAAATGATAACACAGTTTGTGTATCCCTGACCCAGAAACCCAGGAGGCTCCAAAACCTGAAATTGCGTATAATTATTTTCATGCCAGGCATGGTAGTGTGTGACTGTAATTGCAGCAACTCAGGAGGCTGGGATAGGAGGATTGCAAGTTTGAGGTCAGCCTCAGCAACATACTGAGACTGTCTCAAAAGAAAAAAATTTAAAGAAAGGATGTGGCTCAGTGATAAGACACCTCAGTACCCCTAGTCATTTTCAGGCTGTGTGTTTGAGCTACATATGAAACATATATAGACTTCACATTCAGGCTTGGGTTTAGCCCCTAGATATCTTAGGTATGTGTAAATATTCTAAAATCTGGAAAAAAAAAAAAAAAAAAAAAAAGAAATCTGAAACACTCTGGTTCCAAGCATTTCCAATAGGGTGCGCTCCACACACAGAACCCTGAGCTTTCTGCCAGCAGAAGCAAAATAGTAAAGATATTAAGTTGTCACTCTTGTTTTTTTTCCAATAAAAGGAAACATTCATTTGTGAATAAGAACAAAAGACTCTTTTTGCATGCATCCTTTGAAGACTGAAATATCACAGAAGGCTGTTCTCTGCTAGTTGGAAAGAAGATCTTCCTGGGGCTGGCTGTGACCAGGCCCTATCTGCAGTTTGAAGGCAATGACCATATTTGCCTTCCTTTCTGACTCCAGTGTATCACCAGGCCTCTCCCCTGAGTGCTCACTGAGGCTGCCTCCTCCGGGCCTTGGTTCTGATGCAATAATCCTGTTAGTATCACAAAGGGCTGTCCTCAAGTGATTCCATGGACAGCCAGGTACTCAGGCAGGGCTCCAACCACTGTCATTTCCTGGAGGGATGGTTTTCTGACCTCCACTTTCCCCCTCTGAGAGCCCTAGGAGAGGCCCCAAGGCCAGTGCCTGAGAGGAATTCAGACCCAGGGAAGGTGGCCCGGAGCTGGTAAAGGCAGGCAGGCAGCAGGCTACAGACTCTGGGAACACCGCCCACACACTGTGCGTGAACAGCGGCCCCTGGAGTTGTCCAAAGGGCACAAGTGGGAAGGTAGCTAGGGAGGGCAGTGGCTCTCTGTATTTGTCCTCTGGCTCTCTGGCTAGTGCTCATACCATCTTCTCCCATGTGTCCCATCCTCTAAAGGGCAAAAAGCAGGCTGAGTAAGCGCAGGGGCCCTCAAGGAGACCTCCGGAAACGGAAGCAAACAACTCCTAAAGCCCAAGTTCAGATTTGAAATCCACCCTGGTGACAAGGCTGGTCTCAGCACAGGGGTTCCAGGAAGTCTCCTTTAACTGCTCCAGGGCAGGTGACCCAGTTCCCTTGGGCCTGCCTGGCTGAAGCAGGGGGTGCCCACCCATGAGCCTCAAGGAACCTCACATGGCCTAACTCCCAGCCACCTCCCCTGTCCAGGCTGGGTGTAGCCAATCTGGGAAGGCTCTGCTCAGAGACAGTCCCAGGGTCTGAGGAGCATCAAGAGCATCAAAAAGACAGTGTCTTCTCTGCTGGGGCTGAAGGGACCCCAGCCTGTGGGGAAGGAGCCCTCACTGTCCGCATGGCATGCAACAGCCTCCCTGGGGCTCTGGGAAGCAGACATGGGGGAATGACATGTCTAATGGGTGACCAATCAGTCTCCTGGGCCAGTGCACCCCCTGCCCTATCTGCCTCAGGTTCTGACAGTGAAGCCACATGCACACCCAAGGTGCAGGAGCCCATATAAAACTGGGACCCTTGTTTTCTAATTCCCTTTGCCCAGGTTCAATCCACCCAAGTAGATTCAGGATCAGAGGCTTTGACAGCAGGGGAGCTCCAAGCCTGAACATCAACCTAGCCTGGGACACCAGGTAGGAAGTAGGGTTTTTAAATGTATTTTTAAAAAACAAATATTGCTAAATATTTGTATTGCTTCTTTTACCTAATATGAATGATGTTACTATGAAATTTCTTTTGCATACTCCTTAAAGAACAGACCCGTGTGTGTGTGGGGGGGTGAGGGCTAGGGATTGAACCCAGGGCTTTACACACACGAGGCAAGTACTCCACCACTGAGCTACATCCCCCGCCCTTTTTATTATTTATTTATTTATTTTGAGACAGGGTCTTCAAAGTTGCTGAGACTGGCCTTGAACTTGTGGATCTTCCTGCCTCAGCATTCCAAGTTGCTAGGATGCCAGGTGTGCACCCCGTGTCCAGCTTGCCCACGTGTGTTTAAGGCATCAGAAGTAGACCTCTTACAGCAGCAGTTCAGTTTTCCCGACTACACAGTGGGAGGCAGCAGAAGGCAGGGGCACCTGGTGTGGAGCAGCTCCAGCTCCGTGCTCTTCTCCCGCTCCAGCTTGGTGTAGGCTTCACGGTGTCGCCGGGCCTCCTCCTCCAGTGCCTGCTCAGCCATGGTCTCCTGATCCTTCACCATCTCCTCCAGCTCATGCACCCTGGGGCAGGGGAGGGGGCACAGCTCTAGGACCGCAAGCTTCTGGGGCCTGAGGGGTCTCATCCCAACCCAGTTGTTCACAGGGGGAGACCTGACCCTGCCAAATCCCAACACGCCCACCCAGGGAGGGTGGAGTATCTGCTAGGCCTGCCAGCCAAGAAATAAATTAGGACATCTAAAGGGAGGTGAACTAGTCACATGTGCCAGGGGCAGACCTGGCGTGGGTCCAGAAGGGAGTGACACCACACCTGGGATGGCGGGATGCACACGGTAGCACAGAGAGGAAGCGCCAGCCTGGTCTCAGCTGGATACTGTCTCGAGCCTCCCCTCCTCATTTTTGATCTAATTTCCTGGGCAGTGTCCCTCTGATCAGCAATTCAGGTTACTAGGCACCTTGACTCCAAACACAGCACATCTTGACTAATGCCCCACATATGTCAGACCAAAGGGCCAGGTCCCCGCTGTGGATGTTATAACCCACTATGGTGGTGTAGGTGGTATCAGTCTAGGTGTATCTCACTGGCAATGGTCCCTCCACCAAGCTGACCTCAGGGTGTACACAAGGTAGAGGACTAGACCCTATGGTATGTCTACCAAGCTTCCTGCATCTGGGGAGGACTACCAAATGCAACATCCGCTTCATCCCAGTCAGTGCTGGGAGCACTGAGCATATGCTCAGTGGCCTCCACCAGGACCCCTCCTGCCAGCCACCCTCACTGGCCTCTTCCTCTGCAGAGCTTGATCCCAGGAAGGAGCTGGGGCTCTGGTCACTGTAAGCAGTGAGGGACAGCAGATCCCAGCTCTGCCCTGGGACTGCTGGCCTGGCAGAGGTAATGCCTCAGGCCTACAGTCAAGGTCAAGCTCCTCTGCCCCTCAGAGCTGTAAGTTACCACCATCAGCTTTTCTCGGGGCCTCAGCCACAGGGACAGCCCTGCGGTCCCCAGATCCATGCTCTGGCCTCACCTGTGCACCAGCTGTGTGTTCTCCTGCTTTAGCTTGCTCTTCAGGTCCCCACTGGTCAGGCTGTCATTCTCCAGCTCTGTCACCTTCTTTTCTAGGAAGCTTACCTACAGCAGAGAGTAGGGATGGGCTAGAGAAGACCTTGGAGGCCACAGGACTGAGAACCTAGAAAGTCCATGACCAAGACCTTCAAATGGCAGTGCATGAGAAAAGTGGTCATGTTGAGTGAGGATGACACTGAGGGGCCCACGTGCCTGTCACCCCTACCCCTAGCTCTTAGACAAGGTACAGGGTCATCTGAGTCCCCAGCCGGCAGCCCAAAGTACTTCCCACTACCCCCGGGAGCATGCACACACTGACTCCCTTCCTTCTCCACCTGCCCAGGGCCCACCTTCTCCGTGATGTCATTGTCACAGGAGTCAATGCTGTCCCGGAACAGGTCCTCAGTGCTGCCGTTACTGCTGCTGAAGTTACTGTTGTGCATGAGCTGCCTGCAGGGGTGGGCAATGGATTGTGGCTGCAGGGGCCCTCCAGAGGTGGGGTCCAGACGTAGGCTACAGGCTGGGGGAACCTGCTGTACCCTAACGGCCCCAACAAGGAGGCCGCCCTCCCTCAGCCAGTGGGGGAGAGCATCACCTGCTCTGAGGCTGGTGGAGGGGCTGCTAGCAGCCATGGCCCATCGACAACTGCTCTTTCCCGCCACCTCCAAACCCTCTTCACAGCAGCATCCAGCCAACAGCTACCAAATGGCCAGGGCTGGCCTACAAGGCCCCTTTCTTCTGGTTAGAAAGCTGCAATAGAGGGAGCCTGGCTCCACAGGCCAGCACAGGGCCTGACCTCCTGCGGCTGCCCAGTCGGGCTCGGCCCCCTCCACCGAGATGGCTCCTGCCACCTCTCAGGGAACTCTGGAGGAAGGTGCAGGAGAGATCCAGCATGCTTTACTGGCACTGGGTTGAGGATGAGGCTGGAAATAGGTGGACATTTACAGAGGTCATCCTTGGAAAATTTCAGCTGCCATCCTCTAATGACATCCCCTGCCCTACTCCCTCACAGGCAGCAGCCAGGGTCTGTACCAAGAGGCCTTCCCACCCAGAACTGAGCCAGAGCCTGGGTGCTGGCAGCTGATATCCTGGCACGGACCTGGGCCAGGCTATAGGAGCATGGCACAGAACCCCAGGGGCAGCAGGGCAGCTGTGCAGGACTCACTGCATCTCTGCCAGCAAGAACCCAGGGTCTCTTTTGTATGAAGGGCACGACAACTGTGGGGTCACTGTCTCAGGGCATCCCTACCAAGTCCACACAAGGCCGAGGCAGTCAAAGGTGTGACGACACTGACCGAAACCAAGAGGGGACCAAGGGAAGAATGAGGGCGAGGAAGGGCATGCACTTCTTTCTGAGAAGCAGGCCTCTGGCTGCTCTGCTACAGGGCCCTGGGCACCCTCACACCCCTCTACTCATTCAGCCACCCACAGGACACTGGCTGAGTCTGGGCTGCTGGCACAGAGACCTGGCCCCCAGGCAGCAATAACATAGTTAAGGGGACAGCTCTCAACTCATTGTCCTCCAAGGGGTCCTTACCGTCCAAAGGCAGTGCTAGAGATTTTTCGGTTGGGGCTGGAGAGAGAGAAAGAGAGAGAAGAAACAGTCACTGACCAGTGTCTGGTCCATTCCTTTTCTCCACCTATTACAAGACACCAACATGCAGAATGAGGCTTGTCCCTCCACTAAAGGGATTTTGCATGTCCACTTGGCCCCGAGAAAAAAAACAGTTTGACTTCCCATTGCAGGAAAAGCCCCCAGGATCAGCCCTGCTCTGAGTGTCCTCTGATCTGCTAAGACAGAGTGGACTGCCCTGCCCAGGACTCCTGCCTCCAGGCGCCACCTGGCCTCCCACCACCTCTGGGCTGTGGGCCTCACCTGTTGGCCTTCAGGTTTTTCAGCCGGGCTTCCAAGTCATTCAGCAGGTTGATCTTCTTGCAGCACTGAGAGCAGTACACATCCAGCAGCTCGCTGTTGTAGGTGTGCCGCATCTTCCTCGGTGTCTGCCCCGCACTGATCCAGGGGAGGGAGGAAATCACCTTCTTAGCCGTCAGGCTGTGCCCTGTCCCTGCTGCTGAGCTCACTTCATTTGGTTCCCAAGATTTATAAACTTTGCAGAGCAGGGCAGAGAGTGGGAATAAAGCAACCGAGCACCCCTTCACCAACAAGCTCAAAGAGAAGCGGCCAGTGAGATGCACCCACTTAATAAGCACAGCACACCAAGAGGGAATGTCAGAGGAAGTAATGACTCAGGTGGGGGGAAGCGATCATGGAAGGAGGTTCTAGAAGCAAGATGACACAGACACCCCTGTCAGGGCCTGTGGCCTTCCAGCTTAGTTAACTGTTTCTTTGCTAAGATGGAAGGAGGGAGGAAGAACTCCAATCTCCCAATCGGGGTGCAAAGGCAGCACCCCCAAGCCCCAGGTCAGAGGGCAGGATGGTCATTTCAGGACTCTGCCTATCTGATCTCCTAGGATGAGGCCGGATTGGTTCTGCCATTTTTTTTTCTGAGCCCCCAATACCATCCCAGACCAAGGAGCCACCTGGAAGACACCGAAGACCCCAGGTCCGAGTAGACGTTGGTCCTGGTCTCATCATCGGGGCAGGGGCTGCTGGGGGCACAGTCCACGTCATCCCCCTCCCCGTAGTCTTCAAACTGCTCCTCGTTGCTGATGAGTGAGGCGGTGGAATGTGTGGAGAGGTCTGATGTCGTCATGGATGGAGTGTGGACCAGGGACCTGGGGGCCACAGCATCTGTTAGTGAAAGACTGAGGGGTCCCACCTATAGCTCCTAGTGGGGGAGACAGGCCAGGCCTTCGGCACTACAGACAGTGAGAATCTCATCCAGTTTGCATCTTTTGACTTTGGGACCCCATCCCAAAGGGAACATCTCACCATAGAAACTTTCTGCAAGACACAATGCAAACTGAGTAGCAAAACAATGGTTACTACTTGAATAGTTTAACTCAATTAAATTATAATTATAGTTATTAAACTAGAACATACATTAGTGAATCAAACATTAAGTAATGGAATATAAAATGGTTGTTGAAACCTTCATAAAAATATTGGCAATAATCTAAGAAAATGAATATAAATAAAGTTAGTTACAAATTTTGAGACATTTTTAAAGACTGAGTACATCAGCTACATGCAGTGGCCCATGCCTACAATCCCAGTGACTTGGGAGGCTGTGGCAGAAGGGTTGTAAGTTTGAGGTCAGTCTCAGCTACTTAGTGAAGTTCTGTCTCAAAACAGAACATAAAAGGGCTGGGGGTGTAGCTTAGTGGTAAAGTTCCCCCAGGTTCAATCTTCAGTATTCAATAAAAAGAAGAAGAAGACTGAGTATGTCAAAGGTCTGTACAGAAGGAGGAAGCATAGGAAATAAAAACACTGACATGGTAACAGGACTCGGGTTTAGGGTCATTGCTTATTTTTCCTCATTCTTGCTTTTCCTACCTTTTTCAAGTTTTGCTTAATTGGCATGCTCACCTTTTAAAATGAAATGATAGATAGCAATAAGCTATTAGGTAAGAAGTGTCTCCTGTTTAGAGAGGAGACTTCCAGTCCAAAGATGTTTAATCAAAAAACAAAACAAAACAAACCACAGGTCAGAGCCTCCAAGGGGGACCCACGGTATGTCCTGTGACATATCAGGGCCTGGCTGGTCCCATCTATCACCCAACAACAGAGAGCGGTCCAGTGCATCCCCTGTGAACGTATCTCCCCTGTGGTCACTCTGCGGTAATTTCCCTACACCATCACTCAGACATCATGATTTCCCTGAGCTCCCTGAGCCTCCACTCAAAAATGGGGAACCTGAACTAGGGAAAGAATCTTGTAATCATGGGTTAAAGCAGCAATTCTCAAACCATACCCCCAGGAACCCCAGTTTCTATCTAAGGAGCTGGGTTAATGATAGGGTGAGTAAAGATCGCATTTCCTGGCACCTCGCCCCATTTTTTGTTTATTTATTTATTCAAAAGCCCGTCTTTGGGCTCCTAGGCACTTCAGGTTGAATTA
The DNA here is from genome assembly GCF_964194105.1 of Spermophilus citellus. NCBI lineage: Eukaryota > Metazoa > Chordata > Mammalia > Rodentia > Sciuridae > Spermophilus > Spermophilus citellus. The sequence continues at coordinate 33,615,150 of NC_138199.1, read as the reverse complement.
ACCGCATTGCTCAGTGCTTTCCTTATAAATTTGACTGAAATTCTTGGCAGCCAGGGCTGGCTGGCCTCTTGGTCATTAGTCCCAGAAAACAATGGTGCCAAATGGCAGATGACCGGCTACCAGATTGATAGTTCTGTTGGCCTCAGCCATTTGTTCTGGGGTGGACTGGTCACAGGTGTAGTTGATGTAGTCCCAGCCACCATGGACTCCTCTCAGTAGACAGACCACGTCAAGGGGGCCCCCGAGGGCATCGTGACTCTCTGAGCACTAGGGGGGGCGGGTGTTAGGCTGAACCACCTTTTGGAAGGTCGAAAAACTGAGGAAAAGCTGGCAATTTCGTGTGGTTTAGCCAACACTGGAACACCCCTCCCCTGCCCTCTCTTAAATATCTGAGTTGCCCTGTCACTTTCTTCCAATACCTGGGTCACCACTCCTAATTGCTGTGGCCCCTCAGCCAGGTGGTGGCTGCATCCCATCACCCCACAAGCACTGTATCCCTCCAGAGATTTCAGGAGAGCTGAAATGAAAGACTCCCTTCTGCTGATACCACACTAACAGATCAGGGCCTGGCCGACCCCATCCACAACCTACTAACAAAGAGAGGTCAATGCATCACCTCTGACTAAGTCTTCCCTTTAGTTACGACGTAGTAATTTCTCTCTATTATTATCCTGGGAAGTCACTAGGTCTTCCCTCTCCTCCTGCAGTGCTGGGGATTGAATCCAGGGCCTGAGCATGCCAGGCAAGTGCTTTACCACTAAGCTATATCCCCAGCTCTACTTAGATATTAATACTGTTTTTTAAACAATTCTGATGAAAGAGTATGCGTCCCCTCTCATTAAGCAGTCATTAAAACTGACTTGGCACAGCTGCCTGAAATTCCAGAACTCTTCCTACTGTCAGGCATCGAGGCTGCTTAGAACTTCCCGCGGTGCAGAACCTGCAGAGAAGGAACGCCAGGGATGCGATCTTTAGCGTTCCACTTGCTCTTTCAATGACTGCATTTCTGGGCCTAAAAGACACATACCGAGCTCCATCAGTTTTCACTCACTTGTCCTCTGGCAGAAATAGGCCCCCGAGACCCCGCTCCTTGTCCTCGGCAGGACTCCCGACAGACCCCTCCAGGCTCTGGGTGCTTTCCATGGGGCTGTCCAGATCTGACTCCAGGGAGCCCTCAGCTGGGGCCAGTGTCATCATAGGCTCCTCCTCGTCCTCGGGAAAGATGCTGGGCTCCCTGGGGATGAGCTCGCCATCAGCAAAGGTGGAGCCAGGGACCTCAATGTCCTGGGAAAGACAGGGGGACAGAATGACTGGGGGCATGAGATCACTGGAACTTGGCACACCTCATCCAATTTCAAGGGCATCAACAGGGCCAGGGACAGTGGAGACTGCCGTTTGGGAAGGCCCAGACCCCAAGACCACAAGTGTGAGAATGCCTGGCAGGAAGACTAGTTTGGGGCTTCTCATACTGGACCACTCATGAGAGTCCAGTGAGGAGCTAGACCTCCCAGGGACAGCCATCCATGGAGAAGGGCCACAGCTAGGCTGGTCACATCACTCAGAACACCTGTTGGCATGCTGAAGCCCTCCTCACAAAGTCTGCACAGGAAGCCAAATGACAGAGCAGGCTCCTTGGTGATCTACACTGGGGATGTGTCCACACTGAACACTGAACAGCCTTCAAGACTACCCTGACCTCACAGAGTTTGACGCAGCACGGTAGAGGGAAGTCTGCACAGCTTGGGGTCCACCCTCCATGATTCTGGGCATGTCACAGAAACTCAGTCCTCTTCTGTAAAGCAAGACAGTCAATGAAGTCTCACAGAACTACTGTGGCCACTGCATAAGGTCTTTTGTGTTAGCCTTTGGCACTCAGTAGGCCCTTGATAAATAAATTCTGGCCAGAGGGCATGATGCCAGTCCAGGAGATAAGTGCCTGCCTTGGCCCTGCCACAGCCACGCTGGGGAGTGAGAACACCAGGCCTTTCACTTCTGAGTTCTGGGCCAGACCCGCCCATGCTGATCCAGGGCCGAGCATAGCACCCTGCACAAGGTAGGTGTGCAATAAAGATCTGCCTAGGTCTTCTGCTGAGGTTACCTCCTAAGAAGAGCTTTGGCTTTGTCAGAGTGACTCTCATACGAGGAGCAGCTCTCTGTGAGCCACTTCTAGGGATTACTTTGCTTCTGAGGAGGTAGATACCTTCCGGGTGGCTCTGCTTTTACCTATTCCCATGGGGATGCTAACCTGTTCCCAAGGTTCTACCGTGTGCTCCTAGGCAAGGGCTGACAGAGCGCTCTATTAAAAGTGTTTTCTCCTCAACGCAAGATTGCAAGATGGGTACCAGAAACAAGGGCTACAAAAAGTCTCCAGTAGTCTCAGACAAGCACAGGTTCCAGGAATCTGTGAAAACCACATGGAGACAGACCTCCAGGGTGCTGAAACCCACCAGGAGACTCCTGAGCTGGGAATAGGAGGTGATTAATGAGCTTTGCTCCTGCCTGGACCATGACTTGGAGTGAGCACCAGATGGACCAATAAAGTCGGCACCAGCCACCCTGACTGTGGAGAGCAGGCAGCTGAGTATCAAAATCACCCACAATGTTCACAGGCTGTTTCCACCTGGATGTCACTCATCAGATTCTACATGGCTCCTAGACCCTAAGCAGGCTCGTCATCAGCAAGCACAAAGAGCATCCTGATGGCCTCAAAAGGACACTGACGTTACTGAGCAACCACCTTGCTTCGGAGAAGGCGCTGAATTCATATTTTATTCACTGGGGGTTTTGTGACACCTATTCTGGATAGCTACTGCTATTCCATTTTACTGAGGCTGAAATTGTGGCATAGAGAGTAACTTCCCAGAGTCTTCTGGCCAGTAGGCAGAGGAAATCCCACCCCCACATCTGGATGCCCAGCACTTGGTTCCATTTGTACTGTTGCCCCCACATTTCACAGATTTTCACACCTGGAAGTAACAATGAGGAGACTGCACTTTAGTTACTATTTCTGACCCCTGGGTGCTCTGCCGGATGTAGCAGCTTCCACATAGGCTCGGGGCCTGGGCTCATGGGGAGGACAGCTAGTGATCTGTGCCTTGCCCTCAAAAAACCTCAGACTTCCCCTTCCTGGCCACAGTGTGCAAAATCAATAATAGCCAGGAAGGCTACTGTGTGGCTCACAGGAGAGCGTCACCACAGCCCTAGGACTTGGCTTCCTCTCCCCTTTCTGTAGGTGAAGGGTCTTGCCTGGGAAGCAGGGGCTGGGACCTGGATGTGTGTCACTCTCCCCCCACACACATCTGGGGTCCTGAGGCAGAGGTGGCCCACCTGGTTCCCAGAAGGCAAAAGTGTCAGAGGGACCAGGATCCATGCTTCTCAGGTGTCCAGACTGGCCTATGGACAGCTTGGGTTTGGCCCAGTGGACAGTCTCACTTAAACACTAACTCATGGTGGCAGGTGGGGACAGCTAGCCCCCTCACCTGATGATGTTCCTCTCACTTCTGGCAGCTGGTCCAAGCTCCTACCCAGGCAGAAAGAGTGACCTCAAGTGGTCTGTCTCAGTCATAGGCCAGGCAGAGGAAGGGGCACTAATGCCCGGCCCTCCCCCAAAGACCATCTCTTCCTGGGGCAGCTCTTCTTCAACCTTTGATGAAGCAGAATCCACACCTGCCTGCCCTTCACCTTTCACAAAGTGTCCTCTATCTGTCATGGGGCCCTCTGAGGGCTCTGTGAGGGTTACAGGGAGAAAAATGCCCGAATCCTATCTCTACCTGATACTTGGAGAAGAGGAGGCTCAGAGAGGCGGGTGGCCATCCTGGAACTTCCCAGTTCCCAGAGGGCCCTGCTGAGACCTGAAGCCCGGCTCAGACAGGCGGAGTGCAGGTCCCTCACCTCCCTGGGCTGCACACACACTCACTCTAACTTTTTCTCTTCAAATTAGCTATTCCCTCCATTAATACCTTTTCATTTAACCCACAAGTGTTTGCCCAAGGCAAGTGGAAATGATAATTACCACTTCAAAACCATTTCTGGTAGTTTCCCCCTAAATTAAAATAGTATAAAGATAGCTATGAGAAAAGTCACTGTATACCTTGGTTAGTCTGGGACAGTACCGGTTTGTGCCTGTCCCAAGGCCTTTTGGTTTGGCAACTATCCTGGACAAAAGCAGCACTGGTCACTCTGGCTCAGTTCCTGGGCCCAGTTCCTTATCCCACTGGGCTCAAGAGGAGAGTGGCCGCTCTGATGCCACGTACCTCAGGCAGAGAGGCAGAGCGGGGACAGTGGTGGACGATGATAGAAAGCAACTTCTTCTCCCCTCCCTGAGTTTCTCCTCATGGCTGGAAGAACTCATTTTAGAGTCATTTTAGAGCCCCTTCTGAGCCAGTGCCTCTTTTATGAGTTTTAAAGTTGCAGAGAAAAAGAACAAACTTGTCCATATGAAATCCCCCTCCCAGGGGTCTAGGGGACATGGGGACGTGGGCTTCCTAAAATACCCTCCAGCCTGGGGGTAACAGCTGAATAGAGCACCTGTTATGAACACAAGAAGCCACCTCACTATACGGGAGAGCTCTGGGGAATGGGGTAGAGCAACAGATGAACTGTCAGGGTGCTGAGGTGGTCCACTGGAGCTGAGGCAAGATGCCTGCCGCTTTCCCAGACTGACCCACAGCTGACTCTGACCATGGAGATCTAGGCTGCAGCAGCCCCGAAGGTGCTGGGGTCCTTCCCTCAAGGGCTGGGTGTAGTGGGAAAGAGGACAGCATCATCATGCTGACGGTCTCCGGCTCCAGCCCTGAGACTTGCTCTGGAGGGCTGGCAGGATCAGGGAGCGGCGAACAGATTCCCCAAGAGCAGAATTCCCAGGTACCCCGGTGTCTGAGCAAGGCAGGTGTCCAGGGTACCTTCTGGGACTCTGCCGCTCAGATCTCCCCTTTCCTGCCCTTGTCCCCCAGTGTGTGAAAAAGGTATCCATGCAATTTCATCCAGTCACCAGTCACCATCCAGAGGCCCCCACATCAGGGACAGATCCGGGCTTGGCACTTAACAAGGACTCCTGGGAGGTTGCAGAGAAAGGCTATATCTGATCTTTTGGGAGACTTTAGGCAAGGGACACAGTGACTTCAACTGGCAACACAGGGCATCGTTGGAAGTCCACTCTGACAGGGATTGGAGCCCAGAGGCTGCCCTGGGCACAGAGCTCCCAGCCTCCCAGGGCACAGGGCCAGCTCTTGGGACCACCCAGGCTTCCTTCCTTCCCCTGCAGAGGGCTCCCAGGAGTGAGGAAAGGCGGGGGGTTGGGGGGGAGATCCAATCTGGGTGGAACTGGGTGAGCGCACAGTTCTGGAGCCTGGTAGACTGAGTGGCAGTCTGGTGGCCCAGCCATTCATGGGCTCTGTGCCCCTGAGTCATCCCCTTCAGAGCAGAAACTGTCACCTCTAGTTTAGAGGCTGCTGTAAAGGGTGTGCTTGACAATTTGCACAATCACCAGAGAACAGCTGTTGGAGCCGTAAGTCCTGGCCTGGCCTGTGTGTGTGGCGGCAGCTGAGCTGTCCCTGTGGTCCATGTCCCACCCTGGTCAGCCAGCAAGGCCCTGACAGACAGGCAGCCAGGCCCGGAGGATTATTTGAGGCCAGGAGTTTCTGGAGAGAGTTCTGAGGCCCATGACAGGGGAAACAGGACCCAGCTGGCCGCTCTGGCAGGGCACCTCTGTGCCGCCAGCATCCCCAGCAGCACTGCCATCTTCCACTTTGCCACCCTGTCTCCAGATGGAGCTGGGCAGTGCTGGCAGCGGCTGGAAATGGAGTCTGGGGACACACAGCCTGCCTGTAGGGCCCCTCTTCATTCTCAAGAGCGGTATTCAGCCACCAGCAGACCCCAGAGTCACCCCCTCCTCTGTGGGAAGTTGGCAAGGGCTGAATTCAAAAGCTGCTGAAAAAGCCAAATAGCAACACATGTGTGAGTTGGGGGAGCATCAAAGTCTCAGAGCGGCCATAACAGTGCCCCTCCCCACGGTCAGAGGGTGTGTGTGGCCAGGCCTAAACTAAACAGCTTTATTTGGCCTTAACCCTCACCTACTTAGTCTGTCTCCAACTCACACACACCAGGACACTGCATTTTCCTGGTAGCTAAGGTGTAGGGGACATTGACTGAGGGGCTATATTTCTACACTCCCTACGAGAGGGATGACGCTGAATGGTTAGCCGGGGGATTCTGCGTCTGAACCCTGGTGGTTAGCACCCTAGGGAGCACCTGATAGGTGATTGAGAGTGTTGGCTGAACCAAGAAGCACGGGGGCAGGGTGAGGTGAGAAGGGTCCAACCACAGGCCCCTAAGGCCTGGCGCCAATTCTGGGGTGGTCTCCGCCTGGCTGTGTGGACACTGGATAAGCTGTTCAATTTCTGAGCCTCATTTAAAAACAATGGTGTGAGTCCCCACGTGACAAGATTGCCATGGAGAATCTAGGGCAGCATCTCCTATCTCAAGAATGTGAAAATGAGCTGGGGAAGGGGGTGGGTCAGGGCCAGGGCCACGCTCTGGGGTGGGTTCGGCTCCCACTCCACACTCGTGCGTTCTGCGGGCTTAAGTTCACTGAACCTCTCAGCCTCGGCTTCCCCATCCACAAGCTGCAGTTGGCCATGACTAGAACTGAGCAGGTTGGTAGGAGGTCTAAGCATTTCTAAAGTCTTCGCACCTTTGGAAAATGCTCGATTAATGTGAGCTAGTATCATCATCGTGTTGAAGCAAGACACCCAGGGGTGCTCATGAACGACTGGATTCTATCCAGACCCTGAGACCCTTTCTCACTGACCCCCAGTGACACGCTGGGTGGAGGGACGGGGACTCAGCATTGGGAGGCCAGACTTCTGCAGGCTCCAGAGCCTACCCTCCAAAGGCGAGATGCCACTCCCCCACCCTCCTCAGGGTCCTCTCCTGCCCACTCTCTTGGAATGTTGGTCTGCACATTAATTACACCCTTTAATAAGCGTTAAGGCAAGATGCTGCCTGGGGAGGGAGTCCGGGAGGCTCTGAGGCTCCAGCTCATCCACCCCCAGCCCTGGCAACGGCCCTGCTCCACAGGCAGGAACTCAGAGCCAAAGAACAGCTCTATGGGGACAAGGCTGGGTAAAAATAGCCTGGGCGGGCACATCCCAACTTCCCTCGCAGCCAGGCACCCGCGGGCACACGTGGAACACCACCGCAGGGAAAGGGTGGGGGGAGTGGACACAAACCAAGCCTCGTGTGAGGAGACGCATGGCTGGCTACTGGGCTTGGCCAGAGATGGAGCCCCCACCCTACCCCCCGTGCATTCCAAGCCAGCCGCCAGCCCAGGAATGGGGACAGGCCCTGGTCAGGGTCTCACTGGGACCTTCCTATGGGTGGCAGAAGCTTCAATTTAAGGAGTGAAGTCATGGGTGCCAATGCCCCTAAGTCTGTGGGGCTGGGCAACTGCAGGCAAGCAATCCCCCAGGGCCCACTGCGGCTCAGCTGCTCCACAATCCAGCCTGTGACCGACTCCTGCAGGCTGCCAACACCTGCTCCCATCAGGCTCCACTCTGCAGACAGGCCTTCGGGGGCTCACTGTGGTGGTGAGAGGTTCTGACTCCATAAAGGGAGGCCCAGGTGCCTGCTGGGGGCAAGGGTGGGAATTGAGGGAGGCTGAGCATCTACACAGCTTTGGCCTTGCTACGGAACTAAAGCCGTTCAGCTCAGCTCCAAAGCCTTGGTTTACCCCCACAATGCCAAGGGCAAGCATGGGAAAACTGGTCACCAAGCCACCAGGGTTTGCCACAAAGCCACCAGGGTTTGTCCCACATCTCAGCTGCTCTGGGGGACAGCCTTGTACTGTGAAATCACAGCTCCACAGCACTGTTTCACGTTCCGGTGGAGGAGGCCTGGCTCAGGAAGACAGGACAGACTGCCTGGTTCCCACCCCCAGGGCTAGCCTCACACTCCCCGGCCCCCAGCTCGCTCCCTCTCAGGGGAGGCAGTCAAGGGAGCTCTTGGGCCTCTCCTCCCAGCCAAGAGCTCAGGGTCCCCCTCCTGAATGCCACACCCCCAGAGGGAGGCTCCCCATGCCCCTCAACAGGAGCCCCTACAACAAATCTCAGTTCAGATACCTCAATGCTGCACACTGCTGTCATCCCAAGGTGGGCCTACAGGTCACAGGAGGGAGACCCTAGTGACAACTGTTGTTAGTCTCAAGTAAGAGGGCTCAGATCCTTACCTCACCCCTGGAGGGAGGTACTCCATCATCTCATTTTACAGATGGAGAGACTGAGTTGCTCGGGTCAACCAACATGCTGAGTCTAATCTAGTACCCCCGGACTGTGGTCTCGGGCTAGCGCTGAACAGAGGCCAGGCTGGTGTTTCTCAAGACTCCCATGCCACTTATATAAAGCAAGCCCTGGGACTGCACGCAGCACATCATGGACAGGTGTGGCGGCCCACACTGCCTCCCTCCCTAGCCCCACAACCCTCCGCCAGCCGATAAGGTTGGGGGAGGGAGGCATGCTGTAGCTCTCGGGAAGACTTAGGACAGGAGGGACACCAGACAGCTTCTGGGGTGAAACCAAAACCAGGGAGGCAAATTCCATAAGGGCAGCTACAGAGTAGAGGGACTGACAGACAGTAAGGGATTAAGGGATCTAAAGACACAGCATGGTGATAGAGTGCTCAAGGCCCTGGGTTCAATCCCCAGTACCATTAAAAAAAAAAAAAAAAAAAAGATGGCACGTGAGGGGATGGAGTGAGTGGCCTTCCAGGAAGTACCAAGAGGGAGGGTCTGCCTCAGACCCTGCAGCGTCCCCCCAGGAACTGGGCAGAGGTGCGTCTGGCTGACCAGCATGTCCAGCCTGTCCTGAAGACTGTGGGGCCCAGTTTAGCCAGCACCAGAGCTGGAGAGCATTCAGCATCCATCCAAACCCAAGTCCCACGTCCAAGTTCACCCACCACCCCTCCCAGAGCTTGCTGACCTGGGGGAGAAAAAGGGCCCCCCACACTTGCTGCCAGGGTACATTCTCACTCCAAAGGAATCACTGGCATTCTAGCTGTTTCTGGGGATTTTTTTGTGTGGAGTCTTTTTGTTAGTTTGTTTGTTTTGGGTGGTGCTGGGGATTGGACTCCGGGCCTCTGTATGCTAGGCAAGTGACCCCTGAGCCACACCCCAGCCAGCATTCTGGGTCTGTGTAGCTGTCTAGAGTACATAGTCTTGGGCAGGAACTGACCTGAGTCTGGGGACAGGGCAGGTAGTAAGATCTGTTTTTTTGTTGTTGTTGTTGTTTGTTTGTTTGTTTGTTTTTTTAGTTGTTGATAGACATCTTTTTTTATATGTGGTGCTGAGAATCAAACCCAGTGCCTCACACATGCTAGGCAAGTGCGCTACCGCTGAGCCCCAGCCCGAGCTCCAGCCCCAGCCCCATAAGGTCTGTTTTTCAAGCCTGTTGTGCTACAGGCCAGACTCTGGACTATGGTATGCCCCACACCCTGCCAAAAAACCTCCCTCTACTTTTGGGGAGACCCTCTGGCCCCTCTATCCCCCAGCACCACTTCCACTCCAGTAGCATGTGTACATATGGACAGCTAATAAAAATAAAAATGTATTACTAAAACTCGAACCAAGAAGGGAAAAAAAGGAATTAAAAGCATGAAAGGATACAGGGGAAGGAAAGGAAAAGAGGATCAGAGATCAGATGGGACAAATAAGAACAAATAACTCAATATTATTAGTAACACATTAAGTGCAAAATGGAGTGAAGGAAAAGATAAATATCACTGGGCGCAGTGGTACACACGCCTGTAATCCCAACGGCTGGGAGGCTGAGACAGGAGGATCTTGAGTTCAAAACCAGCCTCAGCAATGGTGAGGCGCTAAGTAACTCAGTGAGACCCTGTCTCTAAATAAAATACAAAATAGGGCTGGGGATGTGGCTCAGTGGTTGAGTGCCCCTGTGTTCAATCTCCAGTACAAAAAAAAAAAAAAAAGATAAAGATAAATACCAACCCCAAAAAAGCTGGGGGCTATGTTAATCTCAGGTGAAGAACTTTAAAGCAAGGGACGTGATCAAAATGATAAAGCATCAATTTTACAAAATGTAATACTCCTGTCTATGTTCTAACACTGCTTCAAAATACACAGACCAAAACCTGACAGAACTAAGAGTTGGAGATTTTAAATAACTTCCCTTAGCAATTACAGAACAAGCGAATAAGGAGTAGAGGGGCTAGGGTCGCCAGGTACACCACAAACAGGACTCACACATGCAGGGAACTCCCAGACAAAAATCAGATCAAGGGCAGTGAGAAACTGCACACTCCCACAGTACCAAAGAATCTCCCTACAGATCACTGCAAAACACAGAAAAGCCCCTGCATTTCTCTATCATGGAGGAAACAGGCTACTGTCCCTTTAAGGCAGTGACTAAACATAGCAACACTAACTGGGAAGAACCAGACCCTATTCCTCTGCTGTGGCAAACAGGAGTTACACGGCAGCACCCGTGATCAGTCCTGACAACATATTTAACATTTAATCAAACCTTAGATCTCATTTCCACTAAATGGGGAAAGAGGTCAAGAGGCAAACAGACAAAGAAGTACAAGGGATCATCTATGAGATGTTTGGCTTTGTCTATTACAAAAAGAGAGTGTCGTAAAAGACTGTCCGGTGGGTGAGGTTTCCTAGATCAGTGTTCTCAAGCTTTAGTGTGCATCAGAAGCACATGGGGGTGGGGTGTGAAAACTCAGATTGAATCAGTTTCTGATTCAGTCAGTCTGAGGAAAGGTTGAAAATATGCGTTTCCGCTGAGGACCGTGCATTGGTGGTGGCTCAGTGGGGGAATTCTCACCTTCCATGAGGTTGAGGACAGTAAAGTAAAGCATTTCTAACAAGATCTCAGGTGGTCTATTCTCCATTAGATCCCAGATCAAATGAACACACGACTCAGGGTGTACAGGACACACAAAAATGACAAAGGACCAATTTAACAGGATGTAACACTCATATATATTTATATATTGAAAAATAAGTTTCAAAGCAAACTTTTGGAAACAGGGAAGATGGAATATGGTCTAGGTATTGGATAATATTAGGGAAGTATACTTAATTTTGTTAAGTGTGTTAACAGTGTATTAATTATGAAGTCTGGGACCTGTGAGGATGGGAAGGGGACAGATTGCCTTCCCTGTGCCAGGCTTCAGGCAACCTTGCGGAGTTACACAGGTTGGTGATTGAAATGCGTGGCTGGGCGTCACCTCGACCTTCTAAGGGAACATAGTGGCAGACCTGCAGCCGTTACCAATTCTTACAGGGCATTGTTTTGGTCTGCAAGAAGTAAACTTTATATGAAAGACAGCTTCCCCCCCCAAATTTGCTGAACTGAGTAAGGGAAAGTATAAAATCCCTGGCAAGTTCAGCTCCATTTAAAAGGAATATGAACAAGAGAAGCCATCCTTGCTCTAAAGGTAGAACCCAGAGAAACACCACGCCTAGAGGCCCGAGCGAGAAAGGCCTCAGGAGAGACCAACCCTACTGGCATCTTGATCTCAGACTTTAACTTCCAGAATTATGAGAAAATACATTTCTGTTTTTAAGCTGCCCAACCTGTGGTACTCTGGCACAGTGGCCTTGGCAACCCATACTCCTTCCTTCTCCCTGGCAGGAGGCCTGCATGGAAACCTGCACCCAAGCTTGGCCTGGGGTTTTACCGACACCCCCCCCCCCCGCCCCAGATAATGCAAGTGAATTCCTTCAAGGTCAATTCCAACTCCAAGAGAACTACTGATTCTCGGAGGCGCATAGCGCAGTGGTAGAGCACCTGTCTAAGATTCATGAGGTCCTGGGTCCTGGGATCCATCTATTTACTTTTGATCTTTCCTCAAGAGAAATGTTGCATTCTTTTCCATGATCAATTTTTGAGATGTTGCAGCTCTTAAGAGGCTATATTTTGCTGAAGCCAAAGCCTGGTGGATCTATGATGATCAGGATGATGTTTTAGAAACACTACTGACATAGGAGTCTGCATCCATTATTTCCATTTTCTTGTGTTCTCTCAATAGCGTAGCTATATTTTAAAGAAGTCCATGTGCAGTTCAGAGACATTAGAATGGCAAACGCAAAGGCAATTTTTGTTTGTCCAGAACTGTATTTAGTGTAGTTATAAGACAGATGTAAAAGCTATTTTACCTAAATAGTGACTGGTTTACAAAAGAAGAGACCAGCAGTCAGCCTTGGAATCACAGGCCCTGAACACACAGCCTCTAATCCTGGGTTGGCCACTTCTGTGGCCGGAAGGGCCCAGTAATTGAGCAAGATATTTCCAGTTTCTCCATGCCAGACAATATTTCTGGCTACTTGAAATCCGGAGCAGATTTCTTCCCTCTGTTGTGGTCAGGGTGGGAAGGAGAGCCCCTACTGCCCCTGGGACACGTGGCACCCAGCTCAGCTGTGATGCCAGCCTCATATGACATGGCTGAAACCTGAGCATCCCCTGGCCCCCCTCCCATGGCTGTCCAGGGTCAGTGACAGTGACCGAAGGCAATGCTGAATTTGGAAGATTCATCTCCAAAGAAAGCACACGGGAGTGAACCCACCGTGAACCCATTTTCTGATCTGGCCCTGAATGAGATATGACTATCCCTAAAAGCCCTGGGTCTCAGATCCAAGTGCCTCAGTGAACCCATTTCCTAAACAAAAGGGATTCAAAGAGGCCATCTGGTCTACCCTGGCCACCCAGACAGAGCCAACAGCCTTGATTTTCAAATGAGAATGTGGACTTCACGGGCAAACTGTCGGGGGATTATGAAAACAGAATTTAAATTGCTTCCACATCTGGAAACCAAACCCAGCAGCCAGCTCCAAGAATTCCAGGCACGCCAACCAGTGGAGAAGCCACAGGTCAAGGGAGGCGTTGGGAGTCCCCTCACCCACCACTACCTAAATCCACCCAGGAGACCCTGTCTACAGGGAGTGGCTGATGGAGCCACACCCCGGGAGGGGAGCGGGAGGAGACTGCATATTTTATCTTCATGGGGCTTTGGAGACTCCATATATTTTTTAAACTATTTATTCTTAAGTTTTAGGTGGACACAATATCTTTATTTTACATTTATGTGGTGCTGAGGATCGAACCGGTATCTTGTGCATGCTAGGCGAGCACTCTACCACTGAGCCAAAACCCCAGCCCAAGACTCCATATTTTATCATCCTGATAAGAGGAGAGGAGAGAAAGCTAACATACCAGAGTGGAGCGTCTCCCACGCCCGCTGGCTCTATGCATCACAGAGGGCTCTGTTCCCCCTATAAATCCCTGCAAGGAAACAATCTCCTCCTTAGAGACTTCAGTCTTGATCGGAAAATGAGTGTCCAGGGAGTTTCATGCATTTTCCCCTGAAGTTACACCATACTTTTAAAAAAAAACAAAAAACAAAAAAACAACTCCTCTTTGTTATCCTCTACAAAGCTGGGGTCACACAAACCTGAATCAGGTCCCCCTTACTAACGTCAGTCGCTCCATCTCAATTCCCAGAGATTTCTCCAGTGCCCAGCAGAAGCTCCTGCTCCCGAGCTACCACCTCACCTCTAGCTCTCCTGAAAAAGCCCTGGACACACCTGTCAAAGCAGAGTGAGGGGACAACCCACTGAAAGGACGCACATCAAGGGCTCTCCTCACTCTTGGAACAGGCAGCTATTTTGGGCTACAAATTATAGCTTTCCAAGATGTGGCGGTTTGAAGTGAGGGCTTAATTACTCACACAGCCAAGAGCTTGTGGGGCTTGCTTTGGGGGCTCCACATTTTGTCATCATGGTAAGGGGAGCTCAGACTCAAAGGGAAGGCTTGGGCCAACTCTTCCCCCTCTGATGAGTCCACCAGGGAGACACCATCATAAGAGGTCACATGGGACTTCCCAGAGAGAAGCCACTATCTGCTTCAGGGAGGGCACATCAGGGTGGAGTGACACGTAGTCTGAAGTCAGAGCAGGCGCCTACCCCAACCTGCTCTGCCACAGAGAGCCTGGAAGCCAAGAAGGGACCAGTGTTCACCCACGGCTCATGGCCAAAGCTCCCGTTGACCCACCCTTCTGAGCAGGCAGGCTGGACGAGACCTGACAGGGCTTCTGCCTCCATAACCCTCCCCTGCCCCATTTTCCAGAACCTCCCAGCAGCCCAGAGCCCCAGCAATCCTCCCAGCAGGCTCAGCTCAGGTGTCCTTCTCTGTCCCGTGGTCTTGCCAGGCCCAGCTACCCAGGCTGTGTTATTTATTTATTTTTGTGATCTTGGGGATGGAACCTGAGGCCTTGGACATGCTTGGACATGCTAGGTAAGTGCTCTGCCACTGAGCCACATCCCCAACCCTGCCTGGGGTTCTGTGTACTGGGGGTCACTCCAGCGCAGCTTGGGGGCCTGAGACATAATGAGTGAGGCAGCTCAGGCTGCTTGCCAGGAGCTCCCACCTGCAGTGGGGACAGGTGACAGGCATTAGGTCCGACCACTAGCCACAGCTGATGGCTCTGAGGGCAGAGAACCCCCAGGGAAGTCTATCAGGACCCCCTCCAAGAGCCTGCAAGTTACCCACTGTCCACAGGAACAGGTCCTGGTTCCTCAGACCAGCGGCAAAGCCTTTCCAGCCGGTCTCGGCCTCAGGACATGCTCCTGCCCCCAGCCCACACCCCAAGCACCTGTCCACCTTTCCCACTCTTCCTTGCCTGGGCACACACATATGTGGGCATGAACACCTCCTCATCCAAGAGTGGAGCAGGGCTTCAGGTCCCCAACACAATGCAGAGCTGAGGGGCCCAGCTAATGGCCTTCATCAGAATGTCAAGAGGGAGACCTGAGAGGCCACTGAACACAAGGTCCACCACCACCTGCTCCCAGGTCTCCTCCAACCAGCAGCTACTACTGAGTCCTGCCTGGTGTGTCCCCGTTGCTAGACACCCCCATGTGACTGTCCCCTGCCAGGCACCCCTGGCACATCCCACTCACAAAGGTCCCTGCACCTTTACTGCTGTCCCTGCCCAGAACTCCTCCATCTGCCTCAGGGTGTTCAGTGGCGCAACACCCTTGGCTGGCATTCCTTGATAACCTTGTCACTTAGCTAAAGAAACACAAAGGCGTCAAACATTCGAAGGACCAGAAAAAAAATCATCTGTCAGGCACCCAAACATGTGCTAGGTGTCTGTGCTTCAGCCACTGTTCAGAGGAGAAAAGTCAGACTCAGAGAAGTTTAGTAATTTGCAAAAGGTCACAGAGAGAGCAGGGCTGGGCTGCGAAGAGCAGGTCTGATTTCAATGCATCAAGCAGGGCACAGAGGCTACCTGTCGCTCCTGGAGGCACAGTGTCCTGCGCCCTGGACAACTCTGAGCAACCAGAGCGCCTTGGGCTGAGTCCCGCAGGTCACAGGAACAGGGGCCAGCAACGCTGACAGCTCTGGGACTTGGGTAGAAGGTTGCAGGGACCGTGGCACACTGGGCTTCTGAGGCCTGGGCCATCCCAGCCTGGAGCACAGTCCCCTCCCCTTTCCAACACAGGGAGCTTTAAACAGGCTACATGTGGGAAGATCTTAGAGCAAGGGAGAGGAGAGCGATCTGGAAAAGAATTGCTAAAGGGAAACACGTGAAAATGAAAACAGGCAAAGTGGGAGGAGGAGGAGAGAAGGAAGAAAAAGTGACGTCCAGCTGTCACAAACTGAGTCAAGTAGCCCCTGTAACACCAGTTTTCCTCTGCTCCCTGGGGAAGGCCAGTGACCAGTTCCCACCCTCATTTCTCCTCTTAACCCAGGTGGGACAGGGCAGTGTGATCTTAGATGGTACCCAGCACGAGAGAAACAGGGCAAGGTGGCTCGCCTCCAGTCATGACAACTATGAGGCCACAATCCACATGAACTGGGAATGAATCTGAGGCTCAGAGAGGTTGCTCTACTTTCCCAAGACACACAGCTAGTGAGCCAGCTGGAATCCAAGCTCAGTATCCAAGCTCATCGCCTGAACCCCATCAGAGTATCTCCTCATACCATCTGTGGACCACCACCACAAGGTGGCTCTATCCCCTTCTTTTAAAAAACTGGACAGATTATGTAATTTCTCCAGAGGTTACCTAGTTTCTGTGTTTCATTAAATCCGAGACATCTCTGTTTTTAAGACACACTGTTATTTCAAGTACACCAAGAAAGAAAGGTGCTGTCAATTAAATTATAACACACCAGCAAAGGTACGACGCATACGATCTGAGATGTTAAAATGGGAAGAAGAATGTGTCTTAGAATCCATAAAGTCCAAGGTGTGCCTATGTGGGGGAGGGGGCCGGTCACAGTTCTGTAGACAGTGTGTGTATGACAGAGGGCGGTCAACAACTCCATGCGCCCTGCGGCACAGGTGCACCCACCCCTGCTGCTGCAAGACTCTTCTTTGCTAATAACTGATGCGATCGTGCAGATAATCACACAAAAAATGTGCTGGCCAGCCCTGCCTTGTCAACAGGAACCCTCCCTTGACCAGAGCACCATCCACTCGAGGCTACCTGACACAGCCAGGCCAGGCCGGCCAGCTTCACCTCAGCGGAGCTGCAGACCTCAGAGTGGCCAAGCTGGATAAGCAGGTAGGTTTGTCCCTTGGAAAACTCCCAAGGACAGTCACCTAATGTGGCCGGGCAGTCGCACGGCCTGCACCTTTCAATCTGGCCTCGCTCCAGATCTCAGGATGCCTGCAGCCAATCAGAGCCTGGAGGATCACTAAGACAGACGGCGGCCTGCCAGGGGCAGACGGGCACTGCCACAAGCCGCCTCCTCCAGCTGGGCACTGGTGGCTGGACAGGTGGAGGTGAAAGGCAGGTGGGTGAAGGTGCAGAGGGCCACCCTCCCCTTGGTAGACAGCCACAGCTTGGTGGAGGGGGAGCCTCTGGGAGGATGGGCCAGGTGCAGCCCCACACTGAGCCCCCTGGGGAGAGGGCGATCACCTCAGGATGAGCTTTGCCTCTGGGTCACACATTGCCCAGGTCACTTTGGCCCCAAAGGCTGCATCTGCAGAGGCCAAGTTGGTTTCTTTAAAAATACAGAAGCTGAGGAAGTGGAGTTTTGCTTCTCCTATGCTGGCCCTCAAATGATGGAATTTGTTCCCTGTCACCTTCCTGTTTCAGAACTGACATCCCCTGCAAGAAATTCTGTTAGGTGCTCAGGTTATCAGTCCTGAGAACCGACCCGGTGGCACCGTGCAGAAACAGAAGCCACAGCTCCCAGCACTGCTCGGAGTGCTTTTCCTGCTTTATAGCTGGGTCCACAAGCCGACCCTGCAAGGTGCTGGCATCATCCCCACGACGCGGGTGAGGGAAGTGAAATACAGAAGTATTTCAGCCAGTAGCAGAGCCGGGATCTGAACACATGCAGCCTGACCCTGGAGTCCAGGCACTTGGGCATGACACTGCCTGCCTCTCTGATCCCTAGCCACCCATGGAGCGACAGCCAGCTGGTAGTCAGAAGTCCCGAGATGCCTGACCTCGCCGTGGCTTGCTTTATTTCCACCATCGCCCTAAGAGGCAGGTGCTATTATCAACTCTACTCTATACACAGGGAAACCAGGGCCCAGAAGGTGAGGTAGCTGGTCTGAGGTTCCACAAGGAGCGAGCGGCAGAGCCAGGGTCTAGACCCAGGTGTTCTCTGGCTCCAAAACCATGTTTTCCTATCTTGAGAAAACAGGCCTTGGTGACTGAGTATGAGTGCAAGGTGCCTGGGCTTGAGGTGGGCATTTCCTCCAGGAAAACCAGTGAGCAGGAAGGGGAAGTCTGTCCTCCTCTCTCCCATCCTTAGAGGGAGCGGACAGCCCAAGCCACTGCAGCTGGAAAGCCCTGCCTGAAGCGTGGGTTCCCTTCACATGGCAACAGGCCTGCAGGACACTGAGGAAGGGGACCAAGATGACTGCAGGGCATCCCCTGACACGCTCCCCCACTCCAGCTCTCTTGAGGCCCCTTAAAAGAGGGGGGCAGCGCCACAGATATTAATAACTTGGACAGAGCTTTATTTTCATTTGAAAAATGTTGATGCAATTCAGGAAAGAACCCATTTATCTAGGAAGACAAGCAGGTTGAATCAACTAAGAACAGGACCCACGGCTGGAAAACTTCCCACCGTTAAAGGAAGCCAAGCAGCGGGGTTAGGAATGTTGGCATGACTAGCACCAACCTGTCCGGCAGACAAGGGGCTGGGGGTCACCAGACCCCACCTCCTCCAGCCTTCAGCCGACCCTCCCAGGACACACATTTCTGGTTGCCTGCTTTCACCGTCCTCTCTCACCACCTTCCCAGGTCATTGGACAAAGTTAGGAAGTGACCAACAGGCTCCCAGGCTGCTCAGGAAGTTACTGAGGCTCTGAGCTTTTGCTGATAGGTGCTCCTGTGAAGGGCTCAGCTCCTTAAGAGCCCCGGAGCAGTAGAGGCCCCTGGGTGAGGTCAGCTGGGCATCCCCAGATCCACTCAGCCTTGAATGGGGCCTCGTGAGCTGGCCAATGCCAAATTCCATTGAATCAACAGTGTGGTGATGAAGCCCCAGATACTTGGGCAAGGACTGGCCTATGTGGTCACATACTCGGCATGAGAAAAATGACAGCTCCTGATGAAAGCAGATAAACGTGCCCAGGCTTTGGGGGCACATTCTGCAGCCCACCACCCAGTGGGGGCTCTGGATCACACTGTTCAAATTGGACAATCAGGGTTCAAATTGGACAATCTTCCTAAGTGACCATGGGCTGGCCAGGGAAGGTGGCCACTAACTCACCTCAGACACCAGGAACCCAGAGGGTACCCCTAACCCTCAGCCAGAACCTTGTAGCAAGAGGGTAGATGGGTGACACCCACCTGGATATGCGCCTGACACATACATACACACGCTCTGGGAGCCTAAACTAGATGAAGACGCATCCCAAAGCTGCTGCCCACGTGTATGTGTACCTCTCTGAGTTGAAGGGGGCTGGGGCTAGGGCTCAGTGGCAGAGTGCTTGCCTCGCACATGTGAGGCACTGGGTTCAATCCTCAGCACCACATAAAAATAAAAATAAAGATATTATGTCCAAGTATAACCAAAAAAATTAAAAAAGAGAGAGAGATGAAGGGTCAGAACTGTGTTGTCAACTAGCCACAGGGGGAAGGACTGCAGAGGGAAGCCAAGGGGGCATCAGGAAGAGATGAGGAGACAGAGCCCAGGGAGATGAGGGCTTCGGGCTACTGAACTGGCCTTGGGTGCTGTACTTGGCTTCACCCCAACAAGAATGGACCCTAGGAAGGAGTCAGGCCGCAAACAACCCTCTGCCTGCTCCAAGACCCAGCTACGTGCACAGCACAGAAAGGCTTCTTCTGGTTTCATTTGTGAGTTGGAAACAATGTGGTGTGGCAAGAAGTGTTGCCACATTCACATGGAAGGGTTCCTCTGATAGGACTCAGGCGAGGACAGGAAGTCCACAGCAGCCAAGGCCACACAGATACCTCTTCCCCAAGAAATGCCTTGGTGCCCAAATGCCCTCCACAGGAAGGGCAGGAGCAATGGAAAGCTAGGTATCATGATTTCCAGTCTCCACTGAACTAGTCTTCCTGGGATTCTTGCTGTTGCTTGTCACCAGCAGGCACCCTCCATCTCTCGGGTCCTGTCCCCCTGGCTGCTCTCCAGGCACAGCCTCCACTTGCAGTTCTGTGGATGAGCTACCTCAGCGTCGGTCACATCTCAGGGGCTTTGCATTGTTGTTCCCTCTGCTTGTTCCTCTTTTATCGATATTAAGGTGGCACCTTCTCAGTGAAGACTTCCCTGTCCACCTTATTTAAAAACACAACTTCCCTGATTACTACATTTAAAACCAAGCACTCCCAGGGTTGGGGGTGTAGCTCAGGGGCAGAGCACTCGCCTGGAAGGTGCAAGGCTCTGGGTTCAATCCCGGCACTGCAAAAAAAAACAAAAAAACAAAAAGAAAGAAAACAAAACAGACTCCCTCATGGCAGGAATTCTCACCTACTCCGTTCACTAATATATCCCCAACACAGAATCTGGCACAAATTAGACACCCAAATATTTGTTGAAGGAAGAATTCAGCATTTGCCCTTGTGCTGGGCACTGGGCAAACACACAGGGAAGGGCATGGTGCCCTACAATGCCATCTGATAGAGGAGACTGTCCTACCATCCCAGAGAGAAGATCATGACATCAGTATGACACCAGGTGGACCAGCCAAGTCAACATGCCTGTCTCATCGTGCCCGGCTGGCAGACAGGACCACCTATTCATCCAGCCGTCAGACCTGAGCACTCTTCCTCATATCAAGGCCAATGGCTTGATGCCACCCAGTCACTCTGTCAAGAGCCAGCAGAGCTGACCCAAGGAAAACAGAGCCCCTGGGCCTGCCTGCCTGGCAAAGCCAGGACACTGTGTCTCACAGCTAACACCAGGTGGACCAGATGAGGATGCTTCCCTTTCAAAACACCTGGGCTGTCCCTCCTCCATCCGTGCAATGCCTGCCTCCTAGAACAGCAGCGCCCACCTGCTGTCTCTTTGGGAGATTCCCCCACAACCTGGACCTCCTCCTCACCCCCGCCTGAAGTACACTGAAATGCAACTGTGAAGCCCCTCAAAGGAAGATCACTGTGTAAGAACTCATGGAATAACAGGTCGCCTAGAGATTGTCAAGCCCCAAAAAGGATTTGAGCCAAGGTGGGGGGTGAGAATGAGGAAGGGTGAATTGTGAGGGTCCCAAGCAAACAGCTAAAGTGAAAGGTCTGAAGCTAAGTGCAGTGGCACACACTTACAATCCCAGCAACTCTGGAGGCTGAGGCAGGAATGTCCCAAGTTCAAGGCCAGCCTCGGCAACTTAGAGAGACTTTGTCTCAAAATAAAGTAAAAAGGCTGTGGGTGTAGCTCAGTATGTAAAGCACCCCTAGGTTCAATCCCCAGTACTACCACAAAGAGAAAGAGAGAGAGAAAGTGTGTGTGTGTTTATTGGAGGAAGGTCCTATCAGGAGGGAAAAAGAGCTGGGAGACCATAAAGGTGCCAGAATACTTTAGGGAGGGACACAGATGGTCAAGAAAACTTCCCTAGTGCAGGCTGCCCCCTGGCAACTCCAAAGGAAATGGTTTGGAATACCCTGGTCCCTCTAATTTCTTCTGTTTTTTCTCCCTTCACTTGGCTAAAAGTCCTTTCCAAGGACAGATTCCAGGCAGATCTGTTAGGGCAAAGGCATGCCTCCCAGCCAGCTCACCTGGCCTGGCTAGTCAACCATCCCTCCCCTCAGGCCCAGTCTTATCTTTCCTGTTGGCCTTAATCATTTACCACAACCCCTTCACCTAAACCCAGGGTTCTCAGAATTCCAAACCTGTTCTCCACCAGGTATTTGCCCAAGCTATGTTCCTTGCGGGCTCATGTGCCCAAATTCCACATTCTTCACTGGCTTCCCTGGCTCCTGCAGGCCATGGAACCTCAAAGTCAACTTGCCCCAAATTCAGGAGAGTGGGCAGGGCCAGATTAGATTCAGGTATTCAAGGTCCCCTACAGTCTTTGAATACCTTGAGAGCAGGGAAGTATTCTATGAATAAAATTCCCTGGACACATAATCAACAGTTTGTTAATGCCAGCTAATCAGGGTGAGATGTGAGATCTGGGCCAGTGCCACGATGCCAGCATCTGAGTGAGTTGGGACTGGGCAGTGAGACCCCAGGCAATGGTGAGTGTGGTGGGGAGATATCCTACTGCAGAGGTGGGTCCACACAGACGGCAACCACTTCCCAAGACTCCTTTTCCTTATCCTTGACAGTCACTGTAACCATCTTTCACCTGAGGACAGGTATAGGTCTGTCCCAGGGGATGAGCCTGCCCACTGCTTCCAGGACCCTGGAATATTACCAGCTGCTTTTGGCTCTGGAAGGAAGGGCAGAGGTTTGGTGGACCACCAGGAAGCAGCCTAGAGGTCTGCCATTCCAAGATCTACAGGCTGAGGGCAGACACAGGAACCTGGGCCCCTTACACTCCTTTGAGAGGGACGTCTATAAATAAGTCAGTGAAAACTGGCATGGCCCTCAGGGCCCAGGGATGTATCATTTCTAGCCCTCTTCCGGGAGAGCAGGGCCAAGGAGAAGCGGAAACGGGGAGGAGATGACACTGGCAGGTTTGCCCTGATGACAAGGAATAAGGTCCAGGGCTGTGTCCACACCAGGTTCCCCACAGAACAGAGACTGCACAGCCAGGACTTCCGAGAGACAGTTGTCGCCGGCAGAGAAGCGGGTGTGTCAACAACTACCAAGGAGGACCGCTGGCACTTAGGACGGGAGGACGGAGGACGAAGGGTTGGGGGAGCTTGCACACATCTACAGACATAGCAGCGTCATGCTGAGATGGCGAGGGCTTTCCCCAAGCTCCGAAATGGTCTGGCTCTCTCGTCTGATCATGAAGAGTCCCCTTCTGGAAGGACAGGGGAAGCCAGGAAATGGACTCGGTGCAGTGGCCAAGAGCTACGGAAAAACTTCGCTGCGCACAGTCCCCCTGGGTACCGGCAGAGCCAAGGGCAGGGCGCTGGGGGCAACATAGTTCCGGCTGGGCAGGAGGTGGGTCTGGGCACTCAAGGCCCCTCCCCGGCCCAGTAGGTCCCCCTGAAACACTTTTTGAAACTGCACTGCAGACAGCACAGCCACTCTTCCCTTGCGCCGGGTGCTGGTCTTGTTCACGCTCACACCTGGACGCCGGCGCCGGGCACGTGAGAGGGCTCCGAGAGGGCAGCAGGGACAGCGGTTTCACTTCCGTGGCCGATCCAGCCAGGGCAAGTAACCCGACCTCCCAGGCCAGCATCGAGAGGACCGACGCCGCGGGGCGAGAGCGGGCGCAATTCTACTCTTGCCAACTTCTGACCCCAGGGCCCCGGGCCGGCCAGGTAGACCCTGCCGGAGCCAAAGGAGCTCAAGCCCGAGGCCACCGCTTACCTGACTCCCGGGAGCAGGCGGGGTGTGCATCCCCGTCCAGTTGCGGATCGGTCCTCTGCAGAGGGACAAGAAGCTCAGCGCGGGTCAGTAGGATGAGTAGGGACGCGGCGGGCAACCCGAGAGCTCAAGGAACAATCCCCAAGCCTTTGCGCCGCCGCTCGCACCGTTCGGCACCAGTTGAAGGCGCTGGCCCCGCCCCCGCCCGCGCTCGTTGCCGGGAGACCCGCGTGGGCCGAAGGGGCTCTTTGTATCAAAACGGCCGTGACATCACGAGGTGCCCGGGCTCCGAGACTAGGAGGGGCGGGGCCTCACGCCGGGGGTGGGGCCGGAGGAGGAGGGGGAAGCGCGGCCTGGGAACCCGAGCCGTGGGGGCGGGGCCCAGGTAGCACCGCCCACGCAAGGTAGGGGCAGGTGGCTGAGTCGGCATCGACCAATAGCTGCGTGGCCGCGGGGCGGGCCCAGGCGACCCTGCGCCTTGGAGGGGTGGAGCTCGCCTAGGCCCGCCCGAGCCCGAGACGCAAAGTTACTGAGGCCCGGAGGTATACTAGATCACGCTCCAGCCGGTTCCATGCCACTCTTATTGTTTGTGGTCACCGCTCTGCAAGATTCTGGCCAGCAACCCCTGGCTTATGTTCCTGGATCCCAACTAACACCTGCTAAGCCTCTCCCAACACATCACCACCGTCTTCACCACCAGCCGGTCTGATGGCTCATAAATAGATTTTTTCCTGAATCCCACGCACAACTTTTCTAATCTTTCGTGTGAAGCGAAAGCTATCGTATAGTACAAAAGAAACAAGTGGCAAAAAGACTCAACAAAAAGAGGACTCCTGTGGAATCCTAGTAAATATAATCTGCATCGGAAATGTGGCCCTTCATAACTCTTCGTGCTCCAGATTAAAATAAGGTGAAAATGATGTGACGAATGCAAAGCAGCAAATACTGCAAATGCTGTTCCCTTTGACTTCACGTTGCATTATGTAACTTGTGGGAGCAGATTATCTTCCCGACTGGCTGGCTGCAAGCCACCTTTGCCTTCCCTGTGTGCTCACTGCCCAATAAGGTGGCATGGGCACTTTGGTATGGGCAGGACCAGTTGGGCAGCTTTGGGCCAGCGCGGCACCCACGCACATCTTTTCTGTTTCCTTCTTTCTGGCTCTTTGCTCTCAACTACCCTCTCCCCAGTGTCTCTCCTGCAAATAAATTCCCAGCTGCCCCTCCATTTCTGTTTTCTTTTCATTTGCCCCTCTATTTACCAGGGCAGAGTAGCCCACTAGGGCTCCCAGAGGTGCTGGGGACTTTCCAAAGGGTACAGCCTTAGCTAGAGGGGAGCCTCCTAGCAAGGGCTGCTTGAGACAGAATACTGGATGGAGCTGTGGGGGTGAGGTGGAAACTCTATCACCCTTGCCCTTCTCTGAACTTGTAGTTCTTGAACTGACCTCTGGATCTGTGTGCATAGGCCACAGTGGGTTTCTCACCCTGGTTTGTGTCCACCCCCACAGTCCCTAATGCACAGGAGTATTGGTGTATTATGAAGAACCCTGACTTTGGAGTAAGACGGACCTGGGTTTGAATCCTATTTTCCAGCTTTGGGTCCCAGGACAAGTTACATTGCCTTTCTGAGACTGAGTGTGTTCATCTGTGGATGGGAATGGCACATTCCACCTTGCAGGATGCTGTGCACCCTAGCCCAGTGAGCACGCTTAACTTTAGGCCTCACCAACTGTGTGGTACTTGAATGAGCGCAGGCATCCTGGGTCAGCTGTCTTCCCAGTTCCACCTGGAGATCTAAGCTCAGTAGCCTCCCATGAGATTTTAGGATGTGGCTGAGTCCAGGAAATCTATCATGATATCCTTGCTTCCCTTCCAAGTCCCAGGTTTCCCCTAGGGACCATTAGGCTCCAGAAAGCAGGTCACTTGCAGAATCACCCAGAACTGATGAAGAGAAGCAGAACCTTAAGGTGATCAAAGCTTCTGTGTGTCCTGACTCTTTTTCGGTCAAGGCCAGTGGATAAACTCAGATCTGTCCAGTCTCAGCCCTTCTGGGGTAGCCTAACCAACCAGCATTTTCAAGAGCTCTATAGACTGGGTGGTACCAGTGGGTTCCTCTTTATTTTTCCCACAGGTAGTGGGGTGGGTATTTATTTGTCCTGAAAAGCAGAGTAACAGAGAGAAAGGCTCAGATGCACCGAACTCTCCTGGGTTCAAAGCCTCCCTGGATCTACTTCACAGGAAAGTCATTTTAATGTTTTGAGGCCTCAGTTCCACCTCTGTAAAATGGAAAGGAGTGGTTTTCTCTCTCAGTTGTGAACTTTAAGTGAGATGACGTGAGTTCAGTACATGGCGTGCTGTAGGCACTCGATGAATTAACTCCTAGTTACTCCAGCCGCATTATCAAGCTGTGGGATCAATGGTTGTATGTGTGGGCACTGGAGCCAAGGCTGTGTCCTGGCTTCTCACCTTGTAGCCAAATGACCCCAGGCAAGTTTAATTGCCAGTATCTTTGTTTCCTTGTCTGTAAACTGGAGATAATGGTACTATATTTTTTAGGATTATTGTGAAGATCATTTAATCAGGACAACAAACTACTTAGAGCCTATCACATAGCAGGTACTCAATAAATAGTCATTATCTGTATGGCAAGAGGCTGGGAGGAACAGAGGTGAGGATCAGAACCTGAAGCAGCTTGTGGGAGAATTTAGGACCCTGACTTTCAGGAGAGGGCCTGACATCTACCAGGAGTGTTCAGGGAAGCAGTGATCCTTGGGGGGATGGGACAAGTAGGGATGGTGACTGTGTCTGAGGTGTAGGATTGGACAGAATGGGGGATGCCAGCCCAGGCTAGGTCTCAGTGTTTCTGGTTTGAATGGGGGGATAACAGTGAGCTAACAGGAAATATAGTCATACCTCCTGAGCACCCCTCCCCACTGAGAAAGAGGGGCAATGGGGGACTTGAATTAGCTCCTTTGGTCTCTTGGTATACTATGTTTTACATGTCATGGAATCAAGCCAGTTTAAACTAGCAAGACTGTCTGGAGAAGCATCTTATTTATATATTTGTCCCCATTTTATGGATGGGAAGGCAGAAGCTCAGAGAGAGCTGGGGATTTACAAAAAGTCACACAGCAAGATGCCCACTGATCAGGGGCTGACAGTCACTGATCGCCAGTATAGCATCTTCTCCTTCCTACTCTCTTTGGGATGCTTGACTAACAGGGGTAAGACAGGGACAAGGAAGGCATGAAGTTGACTTTTTCATCTCGCTTGCCCAGCACTGTGAGTCTCCTAAGGGACTGACATGACTTTTCTGGAGGAAAAAGAATCTCGTAGAAAACAGAAAACGTTAATCCCAGTGGTTCAGAAGGCTGAGGCAGGAGGATCCCGAGTTCAAAGCCAGCCTCAGCAACGGCAAGGTGCTAAGTAACTCAGTGAGACCCTGTCTCTAAATAAAATACAAAATAGGGCTGGAGATGTGGCTTAGTGGCTGAGTGCTCCTGAGTTCACCCCCCTGTTCAATACCTTACCAAGTGCAGTAGCACACACCTGTAATCCCAGAGACTCGACAAGCTGAGGCAGGAGGATCACAAATTCAACTCCAGCCTGAGCAATTAAACATGACCCTGTTTCAAAAAATGAAACAAGGGCTGGGCATGGTGGCACACACCTGTAATCCCAGTGGCTTGGGAGGCTGAAGCAGGAGGATTGCAAGTTCAAAGCCAGCCTCTGCAAATTTGTGAGACCCTAAGCAAATTAGCAAGACCCTGTCTCAAAAAAAGGGGGGGGGGGGCTGGGAATGTGACTCAGTGGTTAAGTGCCCCTGATTTCAATCTCCAGTACAAAAAAAGGGGGCAGGGATTGGGGGGAGCCTGGTGATGTAGGTCAGTGGTAGAGTGCTTGCCTGGCATGCACGAGGCCCTGGGTTTGATCCCCAATACTGACCAAAAATAAATACATAAAAAGACTGAGGTTGTAGCTCAGTGGTAACGCACCCTTGGATGGTTCAATTCCCAGTCCCTGCCCTGTGCAAAAAAAAAAAAAAAAAACCCTCCACCAGAGAATGTATCCTAGAATACTTTTCATATGACAAGTCACTGATTAATTCTTCTGATGTCGTGAAACTGGTTCTCCTGTTGTTGGTATGAGAGTTCTACACTCCCATGATGCTGGACAGAAGCATATAGAATGCTGACAGGCAGGTGTCACATCCTTCAGGTGCTGATGGGTAGAAAACCACAATCATCCGGGTGACCTGGTGAGGGAAGAGAACAGCAAGTTCCCTCCGTATCACCCTGCTCCCTACCCATGTCCACCTAACTCCTGCTGCCCCCAGAGTCAATGTTTTGTATGTATCCTGGGCCAGATGGAAGTACTGGCTATGCAACTAGGGTATCGTGACAGTCGCCCTGGGAGAGGAGCTCTTTTGAGAATCACCTAACGTCATGTCCACACTAACCAAGCAGCTGGTGTCGACCAGCGTTAGCCAAGTGAACACAGAACAGCTGATACAAACTATAGAGCTAATAACAACAGCAGCGGGGCCCAGTGATCCCCAAACTGGACTCCTTGGAACCCCCAGGATTCTGTGGAAATATTGCTAAAGGGAAAGTGTGCTCTAGACAAACAATAAAGATAACTCCACTTCTGTCTACTTGACATGGAGTCGACCACATGGGATTTCACGTGAACAGAAAGTTCTATAGCTTTAGAAATGTTTTCAATCACTGGGTCTCACAAAACCAATCATTTCCCAGACAGGGAAATCAGCTCCACGTGTGGTAATGGCCTCTCTCCTCACAGCTGCCCAGTCGGTCAGTGGTGGAGCCAGGATCAGAGCCAGGTCTCCCTACTCCGTCTCGTGCTCTCCATGACAGACATCAGTCGTCAAGCCTGGTCAACGTCAGCAGGGCTCCGTTCTCCAACACACACCCCCTGGCCATCATTCCCGCCCAGCGCAGCGTTGCCAGCCACTCCTCTGTGTGGGAAAGCCCGCTGGAACCTCTCCACCAGCCCTGTCCTTTCTCACCTCCTTCTTTAGATGTCCCTAGATGCCACACTCAGAAAGTGTCAGCTGCAACTGAAACCTCAGCTTTCAATCCCAGAACAAAGTCAGCATTGGATGCCTGACGCAGTAGCTTAGGAAAGGGGCAAGCTCACCAAGCAAGCAGCCAGGACCTCAGATGGTGGAGGCTTCCTGACCCCTGGGGAAAGACACTCCATTTTGGGGGGATGAGGGTTCTGAGGATTGAACTCAGGGGCACTCGACCACTAAGCCACATCCCCAGCCCTATTGTTTTGTATTTTATTTAGAGACAGGGTCTCACTGAGTTGCTTAGCGCCTCACTTTTTGCTGAGGCTGGCTTTGAACTTGTGATCCTCCTGTTTCAACTTCCCCAGCTGCTGGGATCACAGATCTGCACCACCTCGCGCAGCAGAAAGACACTCCTGATGGCCCACTTAGAGAGAGAACTCAGCAGCACTCTGGATGCCGCGCCTTCCTCTGGAGCAGCACCTGCACTGGGCCAGCAGTTCCCTGGGGAGAGGAGAGCCTGGATGGCTTGTCTGTGATCTTCCCACCCTGTAAAGATGCTGGGGCTGGGTTCTGGCTCTCCTAGCTTGATGGGCAGCAGGCTCCTCAGCTGGAGAGCTGGGGACTGGACAGCACATGATCAGTCTCCTCACCTCCACAGCCCTGTTCCAGCCCAGGTCTTGCACCAGGTGACTCTGATCGGGATGCCTGCAGCAGTCTGGCTGTGGGACAGTTTCCTTCATAGTGCCTGGCTGGACGGTGCAGGTGGGGCAGGGCATGCACTTATTGATCTGGGTCCCAGGCTGGGTCTTTAGAGGTGCCCGGCTCTGGTACACACAAGAACAATGGATTTTCTTACTCATTCAAACCCACTGGGAGGGGGGAAATGGTGAGAAAACCCGTGTTTCCTTCTTGACAAACATCTCCTCTGACTCATTCAGTCATCAGAAGAGGAGGTGGTGGCAGGGTTGGGGAGTGAAGTTCTCCTTTTGACTTGCGCTGGGTGAGGGCAAGAAGGGAACACTTCCTTTTCCTTTGTATGTCGGTTAACTGTGCATCCGTGACAGCACAGACAGCTCTCCTCTCTCCAGACACCTCCCCGCCACCTGGCCCTAGACTTGGGCAGTGTAGTTGTCCCATTGCTAATGCCACGGCCCTCCCTGGAGGCTGAGGCAGGAGGATTGCGAGTTTGAGGCCAGCCTCAGCAATTCAAAGGGAGAGATGACCAACTTTGTGAGACAGGGATGTACGTTATAAGAGAAAATGTCAAAGGCTTTTGGGAAGTGCTTTGCCAATATCAGGACTTCTTAGAGATTATCAGGTAGGCCTATAGAGACATAAACTCACAGTGCATCAAAGCTGGAGTGGGAAACTGAGGCCTAGATTTAAAAAATGACTCATCCATAGTCATAAAACTTGCTAAAGGCAGAAGAGTCCCCACTGGCCTCAGAAAGGCGAGGTGGCTGGGAGTGCACTGGGGATGCTGCTGTAGTACCAAAGCCTTTGCCTCTCTGGCCACTGAGAAAACTCCTACTCAGTCTTCAAAACTCGTGTGTGACTTCCCAGGTGGAAAATTCCCCATCGCCTAAAGTGAGAATAAATGTCTTGCGGGATTTATGATCCAGTCCCATCCCTCAAACACAAGCTTTATTACTACAAGGAACCCACTGTGTCGTCAAGGACTGGTCTCTGGTCAAGTCCCCTACCAGGCTGTGATTCCTAAGGGCAGGGCCCCATGTCCTGGTGTCTTTGGACACCAGCTCCTACCATGTCTGGTGCATAGTGGTCACTCGGGGAAGTTTGGGCCCTTGAATGAAACCAAAGACCACTCATACACAGTGGAGAGGTGAAGGCCTGCTTAGTTGTGAATTACACTGGAGCCTTTTTGGAAGTCCCTGAGATATGTATTTGAACAGAAAGAACTCAGGGTGTGAAAGGGACGCAGAGCCCTCCTCCCACAGTATGAGATCTAAGCGCTGAAGAGACAACCCTCTGCCTAACATTGGACAAGGGCCCGGAAACCAAAGGGAGATTATTTTCCTGCAACTGATTATTAAATAACAACTGTGTGCGAGTTCAAGTCCAAACTCAGCAACTTAGTGAGGCCCTAAGCCAACTTAAAGATAATCTGTCTCAAAATAAAAAATAAAAAGGGCTGGGGACATGGCTCGGTGGTGGAGCACCTCTGGGTTCAATCCACTGTACCAAACCCCCTGCCCCCACAAAAAAAACAGCTATAGCTGGGTATGGTGGTGCACACTTGTAATCCCAGTGACTTGAGAGGCTAAGGCAGGAGGATCACAAGTTTAAGGCCAGTTTGGGCAACTTTGGGAGATCCTATCTCAAAATAAAAGGCTGGGGGTATAGCTCAGTGGGAGAGCACTTGGCTAGGATGTGCAAGGCCCTGGGTTCAGCCCCTAGTACTGCCCAAACCAGAAACAAATAAAAGCAGCTACCAATTATTGAAGGTCTACCATGTGCCGCCTCATTTCTTCTCCTCACTTTAACCCAGCAGTCTCGTGGGGTCAGTGTTACTGCGCCCGTGGCACAGATGAGGAAGACTAAGTGACAGCAGAACTAGCAGCTGCACCTAGATCTGCTGGTTCACGTTCAGCCTCCCTCTGCCTCTCTTACTGCATCACCAGCATATTGACAGGACTGGAATTGTCTGTGAGGCACAGAAACTACTAAGGATGAGAAAAGACCATGAGTGGCTCTTTGTCATCCACGGGGAGTGGGCGTCCTCTGCCCAGCTCAGTGAATTTTGATCAGTTGTTGCTCATACCAGGCCTCTGGGATTCACCCACATGCACCTCTGTGACACCCCTGGGGAGTGTCCTGGCCTTGCAGGTGCACTGACCGCCTGCCTGCCTGGCTGACTGGGTTGGAGCCAAGGAAGGGGCAGGACCTGGTGTCGACTTGCCTCCTGCCCCAGTTCCAGGCCCAGATGAGGTGAGCAGGACGAAGCCAGTTCCTGGGAGAAAGGATGGAAAGCAGTATTCATTGCTTCCAAAAATGTGCAGTGGCCCCCCTGACTCTGTGGTCAAATCCGCAGGTGAATTGTCACTTCCCCTAGAGACGACTTGAGAGCCCTGCAGCTGCCTGGCTGTTTGAGCCTGGGCTTCTTAAGGCCTTGGATGGACCTTCTCCTCTGACATTTACTTAAAGAAGCACTTGATGTTCTGTGAGGAGCACACTTGAAAAAAGCACACACCAGGCTCGAACACACACACACACACACACACACACACACACACACACACACACACACTGATGTTATTAGAGATATAATAGCAAATGCCTGATCAGTTCTGTTTTTTTAATATTTATTTTTTTAGTTATAGTTGGACACAATGCCTTTATTTTATTTATTTTTCTGTGGTGCTGAGGATCGAACCCGGGTCCCGCCCGTGCTAGACAAACGCTCTACCACTGAGCCACAACCCCAGCCCTCAGCTCTGTTGTAAGGGTGTCCCATGATTCAAAACTCACTCCTGGCAAGCCTATGGGGTGGGTCTGAATCCCGTGGTCCGTATGGGGACACTGAGGCTCCGAGAGTTTGCTCAAGGACATAAAACGAGCAAATGGAGAGGGGTCCAGAGATGAACCCTAGCATCTGGCTCCAGAGACTGTGCACCTAACCATGACACATGGAGGCTAAGGTTCATCAGGTGGCTTCCCCAAGTAACCACAGGGGAACCCAGATCCCTCTTTTCATTCACTCACTAGTTCATTTGTTTGAGCAGAAAGGACAGGGCAGGCACGGTGCTGCCTCCTGGAGAGAAGACCACCTCGCAGCCTGCCTGGAGCTGCCAGCTGCTCTCCTCCCACAGCATCCCTGGAGCCCAGGTCAGCGCTGCCCGTGGGGTGGCCTCCCAGTCATCAGCACGAGGGCACACGCGTGGGTGTCAGGGTGGTGTGCTCATCAAAGAGGACCTGGACCTGACAGCTGGGATCCAGACACCACCGTGGCTGCCCTGAGCACTCCGTGTCCTCCTAACCGTGGTTTCCTATCTACGTAGGACGGTCCAGAGGCTTTGGAGGACACAGCTCTTTGGTCCGCAATCCCAGCCTCCTTCCCAGCCCCACCAGTGGGCACTTGGGCAGTGTTCTCTGCTGGGTCACCCCCAAACCACTCCCAGAGTTGCTCTCCAGCAGCATGAGGCCCAAGAGGTCCCGGTGAGCCCCCTGGACATAGTGACAGCCCTCCTCCCAGTCCTGTGGGATCCCTCCTCCAGGTCCCAGCCCATAGTTAGACTCTCCACAAGGGACGCTCAGGGTATTGGTCATCAGTCCCAGGGACTCATCCCCCTCCAGAGAGAAATTAACTTAATCAAGGATGGTGGTAGATACTGACAGCTTTACACTGTTTTTTCAGTAGAAGGACATATTCTGAATGGCTTATAGTTCACATTGAAATCAAACATGGTCCCCCACAACTGTTCCCCAAATTATCACAAAGATGCCAAAATGAAAAAGCCCACAAACCCACAATAAGTCATCCCATGAATGGCACCGACCGAGAAGGTAGCGGCCAGGAAGACAGAGGCTGGGCACCCAGGCCTGGGGCGACTCCCAGAGAGCCCAATGCCACCAGCTCACTCAGGCCTGTCCAAGTTGATTCCCTGAATAAACAGGAGGCCTCAGCAGCTGAGGGGGTGGGTTGCCAGAGGCTGAAGCTAGCCTCTTGTCCCAGGCACACACACCTCCTCTGGGGCTCCCCTCCAGGGCTGGGCTCAGCAACGGAAAACCAAAGGCGCCTGGCCCCAGGACACTGAGCCAGTGTTCCTCCCACTTAAGGAAAACCACGGGCGGCAACAGCTTGGTGGCCACAGTCCAGCCGGCTGAAGGAGCTGCTGTGTTCAGGTGGAAATCGGAGAGCCCAGCCCAGGGCAGGCCAGGGCAGAGGGAGAGGAGTTGCTCATGGGTGCCCTAAAATAAAACACCTTTCTTCCCAGCCAGGTCCCCTGCCCTCCCCACCAGACCACAAGGCCACATTCACGGGACGAGGGCCTGGGGGGCCCAGCCAGCCCAGGCTGCAGCCACAGCTTGCCCCTCACGAACCCTAGCTGGTCGGCCAGTCTCTCTCAGCCATGGTTTCTCATTTGACAAACAGGATTAATAATAGTACCGTCCATGGGCTGGGGTTGGGGTTCAGTGATAGAGTGCTTGCCTAGCACATGTGAGGCACTGAGTTGGATCCTCAGCCCCACATAAAATAAACAAATAAAAAATAAAAGTTAAAAAAAAAGAGAGAATGCTGGATTGGGGCTGTAGCTCAGTGGGAAAGTGCTTGCCTCGCACTCATGAGGTTCGATCCTCAGCACCGCTGAGCCACAACCCCTCAGCTCTGTTGTAAGGGTGTCCCATGATTCAAAGCTCAATCCTGGCAAGCCTACATAAGCAAAATAAAGGTCCATTGACATCTAAAATAATATTAAAATAAAAATAAATAAAATAAAGATATTGTGTCCATCTACAACTAAAAAATTATTTTAAAAGAAATTTTAAAACAATAATAATAATAATAATACCATCAACTCCTGTTACATGCAGTAGCCACGTTCTAGTGGCTCAATCAGTGAAGGCTGAACAGTGGCTCCTAGGGGAAATGGCAGTCCTACATCCAAGGAGCCTCTGGCCACAATGTGTCTGCCAATCAATACAGAACCTTGTTTTATGTGTGTCTCTGTTTAATGACACCTCCTTTCACACAGGCTGTGACTCATTAGCATCATCGGCACTGTAACTCATTCCTGCCCAGGAGAAGCTTATTCACTGCTGGTGTTTTGCTCCACGGGGCACATCACAGGCTTCTTGCATTTAAGGATTACTGGACAGCATTAAGAGACTTTTTAAATAGCAAAAGTACCAGCAAAAAGCACAAAAAAAAAATACAGTAGATGTGGCATTAAGTAGATCTCGAAGAGGACACTTGTTTTCAGTATGAGCTGATGGGAGGGCAGCGCGTCCACCCCAACTGGCCACGCACAACTCAAATCACCACCATGTGGAGCCTGTCTTCAAACGACCATGCAAGTGCCGTGAGCACTGACTCAGGAGTGTAGCGCATTTTAGCAATCAGGCAAATTTGCAAATACAGAGTGTGCACATGATGGAGATTCACTTAGCTGCGTCACAGCGTTGTTGAGGGCTGGGGGTGGGTTGTTAAATGACAAAACGCATGAATAACACTTAGCAGAGCAACAACTCAATACTTTTATTGTTATTATTTGCAGAACACACTGCATCTTGACCCTTTTACTGTTTCCTTTCCTGTGTCCTTTCATGAAGCCAAGAGGTGGACTTAGATCCCACCTGTGCCAGTGGCCAACAGCACTGTTGAGTCTCCCTCACCCTCGTCCTCTCATCTCCAGCCCTGCTCCCACTGCTTGCTTACAGCTAGTGGGTGATGGTGCTCCATAAAAACAACCAGAAGAGACCTGCCTTTCCATGCCCCCACCCCCAGGTCTGCAGGCCTCCTGTACAAGAGCCTCCATGCTGCCTCTCTCCTGGAATGATGCGTCATTCACAGATGGACCCTTTTATTTGAGCCCTGGACTCCCCCACACCAAGGTCCTTTGCTCCTAGAATTCCCCTACAGCCCCTTCTGCCGCATCTCTACTGGCTCATCTCACCAGATTATGTCCTAGCCTTAAAAATTCCTCCATTTGGGCTGGGGTTGTGGCTCAGCGGTAGAGCACTCGTCTAGCACGTGGGAGGCCCTGGGCTCAATCCTCAGCACCACCTAAAGATAAATATAAATAAAAGTATTGTGTCCAACTACTTCTAAAAAATAAATGTTAAAAAAAAATCCCTCCATTTGGGCTGGGAGTGTGGCTTGGTGATGAAGTGCAGGCCTAGCATGCACAAGGCCCTAGGTTTGATCCCTAGCACTATAAAAAACATACAAGCTGGGCACAGTGGTGCATGCCTGAAATCCTAGTGACCTGGGAGGCTGAGGCAAAAGGATCACAAGTTCAAGGCCAGCCCCTGTCTCAAAATAAAAAATTAAAAGGAATTGGAGTATAGCTCAGTGGTAGAGTACCCCTGGGTTCAAACCCAATACTGGAAAACAAAAACAACTCCATTCAATAGCAGTTGACCTGAACCAACTAGAATGGCATGCACCCTCTTCTTACCTGAACACTCGCTGCAGCAATTGACCTAGCGCATCTCCCTTTAAATGCTTTCTTGACTCCCCTCAGTGTGCCCACCCTCCTGGTTTCCTCCTAAATGCCTTGTCATGACTCCTCAGCCCCATAGCTGGCTCCCCTGTACCACCATGCCTCAGCTGTAGGTATAGCCTGCCCTGTGCCTCGTCCCTTTCTCCTCTTTCCTGAGGCCTCATCTAACCTGTGGCTTTATTGGTTTATTTATTGTGGTACTGGGGATTGAACCCAGGGGCACTTTACCACTGAACCACATCCCCAGCCCTTTTTATTTTTCATTTTGAGATACAGCCATGATACATTGCTGAGGCTGGCCTTGACCTTGTGGTCCTCTGCCTCAGCCTCCCTAGTAGCTGGGATTACGACAGGTGCCAGTGCACTCACCTGTACATGAGATGTTTAGACTTGCTCATCCTACCTACTGGCTGCTTGGTAACTCTGACCTACCTATCCCCATTCCCACCCTCACCTATCCCTGGTAACCAGTTTAATATTCTCTCTCTCTCTCTCTTTCTCTTGACAGATTAGATAGATAGATAGATAGATAGATAGATAGATAGAGGTATAGATATGATTCCACAGATAATCGAAGCTATATGATGACTAGCATGACTCAGCTTTAGGGGCCTGGTTTGACAGCCAGGGCTTGCCCTGACCCCCAGGGTAGGATCAGCGGCAACCTCAGCAGGCTCCCCCAGCCCCCTGCTCAGCTGGTGCACTCACCACAGGCACTTCACTAAGATTCTTTAGAGGTCCAGGCCCTGCCTGCCCCAGTGCTCAGCCAAGATGTGGGGAATTGAACTCAGGTGCGTGGACCCTTCCTGCTTTGTGACTCGGTCTCTGAGGGCTTACGCCAAGGCCTCTCACCACCCTGAGGTTTCCTGCTTTCAGACACAAGTTCAGGCCCAGCCTGCAGGCTCATTACCAACTTGAGCTCCCAGCAAGGGCTTTGCTATCTGGGTTGTAGCAGAGTTGGTCACGCAGGGCTCACATCTGTGAAATGGGGATAAAAGTACCTACTAAGTGTCCCAAGGACCACTCAGTGAAGGTTCCCTGCACCTGGCAGAGAAGGAGGCCTGTGCTAGGTGCTAAAGAAGCTTTTGCCCCCAAGCCACCCACTCCCAGACCACCTGTTAGGTACCTGCTTTCCTCTTTTGCATCATGAGAGCTAGTATCAACTTTTCCCCCATCTGCCAGGCCTGTTTGGAGCCCGGGGATAAGTGTGTTCCCTTGTTGGATTTGCTGAGCTTGATACTTGGGTCCTCCCTGACTCCCCACTTGGTTTTTAAGTTCTGACCTTTGTCCCTATGGCCTTCTCTCACTTGAGTACCTCCAGACCTCCAGCAGAGCTCCAATCATCCTTTCCAGAAGCAATGAGCCAAGTGGGAGGGGCAGGAAGCCAGGAGGGGGTGGTGTCTGTGGCCCTGGGACCAGGAGTGGGCTACTGTCCTCAGGATGCAGGGGCGTGAGAGCCGCAGAAGGGCTTCCTGAGGCAGGGAGGCTTCTTGGATGTGGGTGCTCTGGGGATGTCACAGCCACTTTGATAGAGATGGCTGGGTTAGGAGGGGGTGCCTCCTCAGCTTCCTCCTCTCCCACAGCGAGGGGAAAAGATCAGACCATGTGACCTCCAAGAAGGTCCTGAGCCTGCAAGACATCCCTGCCTGAGTCAGCTGTTGGTGTCACTGAAAAAGGGCTTTAAGGCCGCCCCGAGGGCTGCAGTCCCAGCTCCTCCACAGAGCACTTCCAGCTCTCACCTAGCTTCTCAAAGAACTTGCCCTCTCATTTGGAGGTGACTATGTGTTGATTCACTGATTGTCTGATTACCCCTCCTAAGGTTTTCAGCGCTGAGAACAGCGCCTGACCCATCGTGGTCACTAAACTAGCAAATAAAGAGTGGGCCGAGTGTGTTGGGCATGGGCAACTCTGCATACATTGAATACTCAGGACACCTGAGAGGCAATAATACTGAAAGGCAACACCTCCAAGGGGCTTACTCCAGGCCGGGCCTGTATGAGGGGCTCTACAAATGTCAGTTCCTTCCTGTCAGGCAGTGGGAACACATCTGCATTTACTGTGAAACTACTGAAACTTATGCTTCCAGGACCCTCATGTGATCAGAAGGGCAGTGTGTTCTCATGGTTTTGTCAAATTTGCAAAAATAAGACATGTTGAGATTCTTTACCTTAGAAAGGGCTTCACACAATGCAAGAGCTTCACGCCCTGCATAACCTGGGCCTGAGTATGATTATTCTTCCCACTTCACAGATGAGAAAGCTGAGGCTCAAAGATCAAGTAACCTGCCCAAGGACATTCAGAGCAAGGATTTGAATGCAGGCCTACCTGTCTGCAAAACCCTTTCCACTCTGCACAGGGCTCCTAAATCTAGGGAAAGGAGCCCAGGACTCCTGTTCGTATGTGGTTGCTCTCAGGCAGCCGCGCAGCTGTATGGAATTCTGAACACAGGAAGGGAGAGAGAAACTGTGATCCGAAGGGTCCCAAGTTCAGAGCCCAGCATCCCAAGCACCAGCTACTTGACATGGGAATCCTGCTAAATCTGACCATCTCCTCCCCCACCCTGCCCCAGCCTGGGTGACCCAAATCTATTGTTTGTCTTTCCAGCTTCTGAAAGCAAACGGCAATGGACCAGCCCAGCTCACCCTAAATAAACCTGCTCTCTGTCCCCTTCCCCTTCCTGGGCCCCTCCTTCGGGCTGCATGGCCCAGTCTGGTGTCTAATGCCAGGCTGGGGCAAACAAGAGCTGGCTCACTCTCTCGCCTCAAGGGAGGCCCTCCCCTGGCCCGTCTGCAAAGGGCCAGTTTCGGCCGCCCAGGCATTCAGTTACCTTCATTAGAATGGGCCCCAGCAAGCTGGCCGCTGCTGACCGACACTGAGGGCAGGGCTGATTCTATCACAGCAGGGGTGGAAGAAAAGCAAGAGTGTAAAAGAGCTGCCTTTGCCTGGCTGCTGAGATGGAGAGAGGGCGGGAGGGTGCGATGTGCCCTTGCCCTTCATAGGCTTCAACAGCCTGGCTCAGTTCAGAGCAATCTGCATGGCAGATTCTGAGGGTAAGGCTCAGTGCAGACAGACCCACAATGGTGGCCCTACACCAAACCAGGAAGAAGAGAGAATGAAATCAGAGAGGGAAACATTAGGGGTGGGGAAGGAGAAACCCAAGGAGCAGCAGTTTTCGAGAATACCAGAGAGCCAGAGGCAGAGCGGATGCCTGGCCTGAGATCTCTTTTCTCCCCTGGGCAAGGAAGTGGGCTCATTGACAGTAAGCACCAGGCGGGCTGATGTTTGAAGATGTCCTTTATAGCTGGGACGCAGCTCAGTGTCAGCGGCCTGCTAAGTATATGTGAGGCCCTGGGGTTTGATCCCCAGTGTTGTGAGGGAAAAAAAAAACAACATTCTTTAAATCCAAAGTGCAGAGATTCCAAATGTGAATTCTTCCAGAAAATGGAAATAAGTTTTGAGTGTAAATGGACATTAGCATAATAAATGTTGAGCTTTCAGGACTGAGGGTGGCAGCATCCCTTTCTGGGCCACAGGAAGCTGAGCTGCATGGCTCTTGGCCATCTGGTTTCTGTAGATTCTGACTGCCTGGTTGATGGGATTACAGAATTTATCCTAACCCCAGAGTGTGGTGAGGGTGTGAGGGAATGGAGCAGCGGGGAGGGTTTTTTACACCCAGCTGTAATCCGACAGCAGAGCAGCAGCTGGCTGTAGGTGGGGGACAGCTGTGGACACTCGGGCAGGGGTGGTGTGGGAGGAGGGTGGAAGCTCCAGCCAACTTTGCCACTCCGTAACTTGGGGAAAGCCTCTCTCCCTTTATTTATTGGGTGGGGGGGGCAATAGTGGGAATTGAACTCAGGGGCACTCTACCACTGAGCTACATCCCCACATCCCTAGCCCTTTTTATTTTTATTTTGAGATAGGATCTTGTTAAGTTGCCCAGTCTGGCCCTGAACTCATGATCCTCCTGCCTCAACCTTCTGAGGAGCTGGGATTATAGGTGGGCACCACCATGCCCATGAGAAAGTCTCTTAACTTCTCTCAGCATAACTTTCTCAGCTGTAAAATGGGCATAAGAAACCTAACTTTAGCTGGAGGTGGTGGCATGCTGTCATCTCAGCAACTGGGGAGGCTGAGACAGGAGGATCACAAGTTCAAAGCCAGCCTCAGCAACTTAGTGAGACCCTGTCTCAAAATTAAAAATAAAAAGGGCTGAGGGGCTGAGGCTGTAGTCAGTGGCAGAGCATTTGCTTAGCATGTGTGAGCACTGGGTTTGATCCTCAGCACCACATAAAAATAAATAAATAAATAAAGGCACGCTGTCCATCTACAACTATATAAAATTTTTTTTAAAAAAAAGGGGGGGCTGGGGATATGGCTCAGTGATAAAGTGCCCCTGGGTTCAATCCCCAGTGGGGGGGAAAAAAGCTAACTTTATATAGCACTGTCAATGTGCTAGACACTAACCTAAACGATGACACTACCTCTAATCCTCATAACACTTTGCAAAGGAGGCATCACCACCCTCATCCTGCAGGTGAGAAAACAACAGCACTGAGGGTGAAGAAATGCATCCATGTCACACTACTAGAAGCGGTAGACACAGAATTTGGTCCCCAGCCTCCTGAGTCCAGGGTCTGTGGGCCGCATAGAGATGAGACATCCTCTCTGCCCCCTTCACCTGAGACCTGCTACTGTCAGGTGTGCCAGGTAAGTGATGCTATAAATGAAAGCAGACTAGTCAGGGGCTGGGATTCCTGAGTGGTGAATTTAGATGCAGGACTGGAGAGGAGAGGCCCAGAGTACAGGCCTGGGCTTTGGGACCAAAGGGAAGAAGGAGTCCACAGCAGTTTTAGAACTTTGGTCAGGTGAGCTTGCTAAGGATGCAGATTCCTAGGTGTATCCCAGATCCTGAGCTGGTCCATGGAGCCCAGGAACCACCTTAGCATGGACACACCAGCTGAGGGACAAGGATGGTAGGCACCACTCTCAATTCCTTCCTGGCAAGAGCAGTCAGAGGAGGCAGGGCTAGGACTTGGACCTGAAGGAAAGAGCCAGGTTCTGGTCCAGCCCTAAGGCAGGCTTGGGAAATCCTGGGCCTCTGTAACCTGTCTCCCCATATCTGAGATGGAAGGGTTAAAATAAAGAGTTCCATCCACTGCCTCCATCCTCAGGCCCCGGCTGAGACCTCCTCACTCCCTGTCTCTGCTCCCTGTAACCAGGCAGCAGTGCTGATCTCTCTCTTTGATTATGGGCTTCCAGAGGGAGGAATAAAAATAAAATAGCCACGACAGGAACAGCTGCTCTGTCAGAGTGGGCCCACGGGGTGGGAGGGGTGCCACCAACTATGGCTGGCATGGCCAACTTCTGCTGCTGTCTCAGCCTAAGAAGGCTGGGAATACCCCACACCATGACGCAGGTCTCCTCCCAGCCAGACTGAAGCACACATGTGGATTACCATGGAGCCCGTGGGTGGGTCTGGCAAGACAGGAATGCATGGGAGAAAAGAAAGGTACATGTTGGCCACAGCTTTCTCTACCCAACAGGGCCGGGGAGGGAGGTTCAGGGGCTCTTGCTCCTTGGGGCCTGAGGTGCTTGAGAACCTTGGGCCTCCTGCTTCTAGCAAAAGCAAGAGCCCATGTGACCCGACTTGATGCTGAACTAGAGTCCTCTATATGCAGGCAGTTTGGGGCTGTCACCTTCTTATTCCTTTGCAAACCAACCTAGCAGGGAACTGTCATGTCCAGTTTATAGACAGGGGAAGTGAGGCTCAGAGAGGCTAATGAGGCAGTGGGAAGGAGCACAACTGCCTCCTGGGGGGCGATCATTATGTAAAAGGACTGTGCCCTGGTTTTGCCTGTGCTGCCTCCCCTCCACTGGATGGCTTGAACTTTACAGGCTTTAGGGATGTTTGTCAGAGTCCTGAGCTAGCAGCTAGCCCAGTAAGCACAGAGGCCACATCATGATAAGAACCCAACCAAGGCTGGGTTGGGGATCTGGAAGAACTTTCCAGGAGATGGTGTGTGGGGGGGGGGCCACTCCACAATCCCAGCGTGGGCGCTGGTGGTAGAAGCCAAGTCCAGGTTCCAGCCATGGAACCTTGGGACAATCCCTCTTCCTCCCAGTGCCTCACTGGAGCTTTTCCAGGACTCCTAACGCTTCCCTGCCAATTTCCAAACGGATGCTTCTGGCCCTCCTAATGTTCACCCATCCATGCAGCTGGCCACGCATTAAAGCCACCTGGGGAGTCTTTCAAACACCCAAGGACTAGGTCAAACTACAGACCAATTAAGTCAGGACCTGGGTCACAGAATTTTTTAAGGCTCCTCATGTGATTCCAGCACGTGGCCAAGGTCCAGACCCAGGACGTGACA
This sequence comes from Spermophilus citellus, assembly GCF_964194105.1. Lineage (NCBI taxonomy): Eukaryota > Metazoa > Chordata > Mammalia > Rodentia > Sciuridae > Spermophilus > Spermophilus citellus. Next base: position 33,573,635 of record NC_138199.1, on the reverse strand, counting down.
TACAAACAAATGTGCCTGGCCCTAACTTTAATGAGCATGTGAATGAATCACCTGGGATATTTTAAAATGCAGATTCTGATTCTATGGGAGTGTGTTTAGCTTCTCATTCTGCTTTTTGAATCCACTCCCAGGCCGTCCATGGCTGACACATGCATGGGGATGTGAGCCACATGAGGATGGCAAGGACCTTGAAGGTCCCTAACACCATGAGCTGGAGGGGAAGAAATGGTTCCCCGGACCAGCCTGTGTGCAAATGCACATAATCTTCTTGCCCACCTGACAGTGCCAAGGGGTTTGGCCCAACAGAGCTCTGAGAAGTCCTGCACTGTGGAAACCCACGGAGTTCTGTCTGGCCATAGAAGTAGCAGCAGTCCCCGTGCACAGCCAAGTCCCCGAGCCCATGCCACGCAGTGGTTCTTAGCTATGCAATTTGGGGATTGGCCAAGGTTCATTGGGTGGATGGAGGTGTGCATGGTAGATGATGTCTGAGCCAAAGGCCAGGCCTGGTCTTGCGGGGGTAGGGCTTTGCTACCTGGCCAGTGTAGCAGGGGGTCTGTCTGCTTCATGCTTTGGACATAAGCCTTGCTGTCTGCCCCTGCACTGATGTTAAAACTGATGGTTTTCCCCTTTCTCTTCTCACTCTCCTCCTCCTTAACCTTGGGGGGTTGGGGGGAAGAAAGATCGCCCTTCCTCCCAAACTAGACCAAGTTATCTGTCCTTAAGCAAACACACACCACAGGAATGAAGTAATTCAGACTTCAGAGATGGCGCCAGAAGATCTAAGAAACAGCTATCTCTCAGGGCCACAAGTGAATTACGACCCCTGACACAGCACACCTGGAATGTAGCCTTTGCATCATTTCTTTAAAAGCCCTCTGTTCCCCCTGATGGTCAGAATCACAGCCTCTAGGACAAGAAAGAGGCTCCCATGTTTCGTCTTTGCTAGCAAAGCAATAAAACTCCTTTTCCTTTTTCTCAAAACCAAGTCTTTGTTACTGAATTGGCAGTGGGGACAAGGACCAAGCTTTCGGTAAGACTGGACACCTCTAGAGCAAGTGTCCTTCAGGTATTTATCAGACAGGATGGGGGAAAGGGGGCCCGAAAGTCAGGCGGCAACAACAGGAGGCGTGAGGCTGTGTTAGCAGGGGTGCAAGTGCTAAGGGGGTGGGGGGGTGATGAGCAGGGGGCTACAGTGGGGGGCCTCGGTGCAGGGCCCAGCCAGGGTCTGCAGCACAGCGCTGTTCTTTACTAGTCACATGGGAGGACTCTGTGAAGTCACAAAAATACACACACGACTTTGTATCTGTGGAAAAACAGTCCTGGGGACCTGATACTGCCAGTCATGGAAGGAGAGAGAAAATAAAGAGGTCCAAGAAATGAATGGTCCTTTGCCAGAAAATAGAAGCACAGTAGTAATATTTATAGCCACCAGCATTTTTGGCACTCTGTCTTGCTGTCAGGCTCCAACGCACCCTGACTGATGCCAAGGATTTTGAGTGCATCTCCTGGAATCCTGACAGTGAGATGAGGAACACTCCAGGGTGACCATTGCAGAGAGGGAGACTGAGGCCTGGAGAGGAGTCAAGACTTATACAGCGTCTCAGTGGGAAGAGGGGGGAGCTGTGGTCCACACCCAGGTCTTTCTGACTCAAAAGTCCCTGCTTTCAACTGGGAAGCTCCAGCAGATACAGGTCAAATGTTCACCATGGCCCAATCCTGACTTAAGCATTTTAAATGTACTTTTTATTATTATTATTATTATTATTATTATTATTATTATTATTATTATTATTATTTGCAGTAGAAAGATCAGTAAGCCAGAACATCAAACATGGGTGTCCATGTACTTACTTCTTCACCAGACCCAAAGACTAATTTTTCAGTGGACCCCTAAACTTGAACTTGAAGTGACCCCTCCCTACCCCACCAGTCACATATTAGAAGTTGGTCTTTCCTAGCTCAAGAGGGCTGGTGGCCAGGGAGGCATCAAGGCTGACCATCTTGTCCAGGCTGCCTCAGTGAAAGGGCACCAGTCAGAGAGCGACCAGAAAGCAGGAGTGAGCACTGTGGCTATCACCAATTTCCAGCACACTTCATGTCCTTCTGTCCTGAGCCCTGCCCTACCCCTGACTTCACACAAGCCCTGGGAATCCAAGAAGTGCAGAATGCTTACCATGCCCCAGTACCTAGAAGAGCAAAAGGGCCTCCGGGACACTGTGCCACTGTTATTCAGGTGTGTCCAGGCTGCAGGGTAGGGGCTGCTTCTAGTCAGCAGAGAGGACTGGAAAAGCCTCTCGGGGTGGCAGTTGAGCAATCCCAAAACAATCAGTACTACAGGAACAGAGCAGGAGAGGATTCTTAGAGGGGGAACAGCACAGGCAAAAGCCCGGAAATAGCAGGGCTGCAGAGTTTTGGGAAATGCTGAGTAAATTACTCAGGCATGAGAGGGGCAGCTACAGAAAGGTTCTGGTCAAAGTGACATGTATTCATCTGTTCCACAAACACCCAACTGGACTTAGTGTGTGCCAGACACTGAGGTATAACACCAGAGACTGTCGCTGGCCTCCTAAAGCTCAGAATCTAAGGATAAAAAATACTATAATCTGATGGGCTTTTTAAAAAAATTAATTTTTTTTTATTGTACTAGGGATTGAACCCAGAGACACTTTACCACTCAGCCAATCCCCAGCCTTTTTATTTTTAATTTTGAGACAGGATCCCACTAAGTTGCATAAGGCCTTGCTAAGTTGCTGAGGCTGGCCTTGAACTTGCAATCTTCCTGCCTCAGCCTCCCAGGCTGCTGGCCTCAGAGAGGTTAAGTGATTGTTCGTCACCAGACAGACCATTCATTTCAGAGGCAGGACTCCCAGAGCCCAGGCACAGGAAAGGGTCCTTGTAAAATGACTCTGAGGGGAGAAAGGACATGAAGGAGGACAGGACCAGGGAGGTGACACAGAAGAATGCAAGTGAAACCAGAGGGGGCAGATTAGAGACAGGAAATAGGCCGAGAGGCTGTTGTAACAGTCCACCCTGAGCGAAGGCTGGGATCAGGCCTGCCATGGTCAGCTGTACAAAAGTTGTGCACTGCACAGTCCCCAGAGGGGCCACTCCTAACACATTACAATAAGGTCAGTACCCCATGGAGCTGTGTAGCACAGGGGTTCCAGCTAACAGATAGGGGGATTAGACACTTGACTGGGTGTTGAGCCACACGGCTTCCAGTCTCTGGTTAATAACTGTCATCAGAAGACCACATTTTGTTTCCTCCCAGGGAGGAAGTGGCAACTGCACCCCAAACCCAAGTGCATTTCACACCATACCCTGGGCTACCCACAGGGCTAGTCTGTTTTGCATTTCTGTGACTGGTGCACAAAGGGCAGCCTCAGAGACACTCCCCAGCATGAGCATACAAGTGGTGGACAGACAGACAGACAGACAGACAGACACACACACACACACACACACACACACACACATAATCATTAATCCAGAACAAAACAAAACTCCTGAGTACTGATCAGGGCAGACCATGGGGAGACCTGTTGCCCCACGGGGCAGACTGGGACCTACGATGGCACCTCCACAATCCAGCCCTTTATCTGGAATTCACCAGGAGGCTTAAGTGTCTCTTTGCTACAGGGCAGACCAGCCTTGATACCACCTCACCGCCAGAGAATCAACAAATACTCATCCCTGTAAAAGACAAGCCCACCCACTCAGTTAAAAAAATTAATTAATCAAAAGGACAATCCTGACCAGCCAGGTGGCCCATGCCTGTAATCCCAGTGGCTGGGGGAGGCTGAAGGAGGATCTCGAGTTCAGAGCCAGCCTCGGCAATTTATCGAGGTACTAAGCAACTCAGTGAGACCCTGTCTCTAAATAAAATACAAAATAGGGCTGGCTCAGAGGTGAGTGCCCCTAATCCCTGGCACCCCCCAACACCAAAAAACAAAAGATGATCCCTTCTCCAAGGACCCTAGAGATACTGGCATATCTGGTGGTCCCAGCTCTCTCTCTCTGTGACACCTCGTCCCCTGTGAAAGAGCCCCTCTCCTCCCAACCGGGGAGTAATCCTTTCCTAGTCAAGTCTCTTCTTACTAAATCAAAACTCACTGTGATTCCCCCCTGACATCTGTGAAATTATTTATAATAAACGACATATTTACAGTTGGACTAATGAGATAAAAATAAACCCTACAGAAAAGGGAGGTAAATAATTAAATTGATAGGTTCTGTTGATTCACCAGCTTATTATTTAGAAGTTCTCTACCAAGACCAAGAGGGAAAGCAAGTTAAACTATAATTCTTTTTTTTTAAATTTATTTATTGATTTTTGATATTTATTTTTTAGTTTTCAGCGGACACAACATCTTTGTTTGTATGTGGTGCTGAGGATGGAACCCAGGCCGCACGCATGCCAGGCCAGCCCGCTACCACTTGAGCCACATCCCCAGCCCAAACTATAATTCTTATCTGATGGGAGAAGGATTTAATTTCAACAAGCAGGACTTCTTTTCTGGTGCAAAAAATCCTAAAAAGAATGTACTGGATCAAAGAATACAAATCGTATAAGGTTTCCTGAGCAGTTTTAAGACATCTTCTTTTTAGGGTGGCTTTAGAAGAAGCCAAGGGAATAGAAACAAAATGTACAACACAAAAGAGGTTTTTGCAAGGCGGTGAGATTAAACAGTGCTTCTGACAAGGAATTCCATATCAGGATGGAGACTGGAAAATCTAAAGGAAGAGGGGATGTCTCCTTGGGGGAGAGCCACTGACTCTCAGCCAAATCCCGCTGGTAAATTCAGGACTGTGCTCATCAGGGAGAGGAAGTACAGCCTACTCCCACCCATATCCCTGAAGCTGGCAAAGCCTAGTTCACTGTGACAATCAAAGGTCCTGACATGTCTCCTACCTGCTGCCCACCTCAGGGCTCCCTTCAGCCTAGTGCCTGGTGGGGACCTACGATCCCAGCGACTGGGGAGGACTGCAAGTTCAAGGCCAGTCTCTACAACTTAGTGAGACCCTGTTTTAAATTTAAAAAAATAAATAAATAAAATAGAAAATGAGCCTGGTGTGGTGGCACACACCTATAAATCCCAGTGACTTGGGAGGCTGACACAGGAGGATGGCAAATTCAAGAACAGCCTGAAAAACTTATTAGAGACCCTGTTTCAAAACAAAAAATACAAAGGCTGGGGATGTTGCTCAGTGGTAAAGTGTCCCTGAGTTGGATCCCAGTACTGAAAAAAAAAAAAAATAGGGAGTACTGGGAATATAGCTCAGTGGTGGAGCCCAGTTGGGTTCAATCTATAGCACCACCCCCACCACAAGAACCTCCCTCCAGGAGGGAGGTGTCTGGGCAGGAAGCTCAGAAGCTCATAGAGAACAGACAGATGTGAGTGGTGGATGAAGTTAAGGGGTAATTCTATAAAATGGGCCTGCTATGCTGCCCCTGACCTATGCTTTCTTTTCTAAAAAGCAATTACCCTGCAGCCCAGCTGGCTTAAGTTAACAGGGTAGGTTACATTCCTCAGAAAACCACCTGTTATCTGTGGGAGAAATGCAGGCCTGAAATGCTTGATAAGAAGAACACAAGTTACCCTGAAGGGGGGTGGGGGCCTTTTGTGACCCTTACTCCTACCAGATCCCAGAACTCAGGGAGATAAGGACACTTTCCTCTAACCATAAAGTTGGTAAGAACAGGTTCCAATTAGAACCTGTTAGCTTGCGGCAAGGTGACCTAGAGTTGTCCTGGCAGTGGGGACTTGAAAGCCTGATGTCATCCTGTTGTCAGCCAAAAGTCAAGAGGTAGGCCTGGGCAGGACTCTCTGGAAACTTCCCTGGGGCCCCCAACAGAACTGGAGGGCAGGAGGGGTGTGCTGTCTCCTCTCTGAGGGGACCCACTCTCTTCCCTGAGAGTGTCCCCTTTCCCCTTTCCCTAACCTTTCTGATGAACTCCTGCCTGTTACTCTGAGTGACGTGTCTGAAATCCTGGAGTGATGGCAAGAATTGGGGTTTGAAGGAGGGGTCTCCGTGGCTGCCTCAGTTTTGTCACAGTGCCCTGTAACAAGCCCACAAGCCATAGCACAAGCAAGAAGACCCAGGCTGGGCACAGTTAAGGCAGTTATCCTGAAATCGGTTCCTGGTTGTCAACTTACACCATCAGAGCAGGGAGGATGCTTAGCTTCCCACACCCTTGGTCAAAGGGGCCCTAGTTCAAGTGGATAGTGTGGGGTGCCCATGTGCAAAGGAGGGACCTAAAGAAAGACTGAGGCAGGGACTTGAGGAGGATCAGGATGTGCCGTCCCAAACAGGCCACTTTGGCATAAGGACTGGATCTTTTGAGCTAAAGGCAATCAAGAAACAGCAGGCACCAAGAGAAGCTCTCTCCCCCTCCCCTTTTATGCCTGAAAGCAGGGCATAAATTTGCCTTTTATAAAGGAGACATAAATTTTCATTTGTAGGGGTGCCTCCCTCCCCTGCATCAGGAAGAGGAGAATGAATAGAGCGGATGTGAATCTACATAACAAATCTAAACAACCTTATCTACCTACACTCCTGGTTACCTCCCCACAATATGCTACTGCCCCTAGGAGTCCGAACCCCCTTTTCCTCTGTCTACTCACCTCTTCACATTTTATCCCTCCCCAGTTAAAATGGTACCTAAGCCTCCTGGGCCACCGTCTCTTTGGGTTTTCACTTTTCTGTGAAGCTCCCTGCATGTAACGTTTAACTTTTTTTTTCCTGCTAGTCTGTCTTTTGTCAGTCTAATTTGCAGATCCCAGGTATGAAACCTGAGGGGAGAGGAAGCTGTTCATCCCCCCCTCTATAGGCTTGTTCAATCTGGGACCAGATTCTAGGGGACCAGTCCTCCTCCTGCCCAGTCACCGGTGGTGCCTTTCAAAAAAAAGTGGGGAGAACTGACCATTGTCCTGAGGCTCACAGAGCCCAGGAGGGTTTTCTTTCTTTTCAAGAATCAAACTTTGGGGCCGGGGGTGCAGTTCCATGGTAGAGTGTGTGGGGATGTCGGTTCTAGCACGGGAGAAAAAAAAAATCAATTATGCTGCATCTTGTCCTCAGTTATTTTCTTGTTCCTGATCAGGAACGAGAATGATCTGGATGAGAACAGCTTTGTCAATCCCCAATAAAATGTCTGAGCATTTCCCCCCAGGCTTAATGGGTGCAGGTTTTTCTGTGTTAAGCCACTCCAGCCTTAGAAGTGTCTGACAAAGGGGCGGACACATTTTGGGGAATGCCCAGGGGCTGGATTTCCTAGTTCAGCTGAAGCAGCAGATTGTGGGGCAGGAGGGGCTGCAGGTGTGAAAAGAGCCCAGGGATACAGGCCTTGCTAGCAGAAGCTGGTCAGCACCTGAGGCAAATGATACTCACTGGAAAATTACCTGTCTTACAATCTGTACGTCATGAATTGAGAGATTTCACATACCGGGCATCCTGCTGGGTGCTTTCTATGCATTCCCATTTTTTCATAATAACTCTGTAGGAAGATACTAGCTGTAGCCCCCATAGAGTGAGGCTCAGAGAGGTTAAGTACCTTGTTCAGGGTGACCCTGTCTGGTACTAGTCAAACTGGTACTAGGATACAAACCCATGATCCTAAGACCCCCAAACCCACTCTTTCCCCAAGTTTATTTACTTATTTTTTGGTGCTAGCGATTGAACCTAGGGGTGCTTTACCACTGAGCTAGCCCTTTTTATTTTGTTACTCTGAGACACTATCTCACTAAGTTGCTGAGGGGCTCCCCAAGTTGCTCAGGTTGGCCTTGAACCTGCAATCCTCTTGCTTTAGCCTCCTCAGTTGCTGGGATTGCAGGCATGCTCCACCTTGATGGCTTCTCCCCAAGTTTAAATTAACTCTTTGGAGCTGGGTGTGTTAGTGGTATACAACTGCAGCCCCAGCCACTCAGGAGGCTGAAGCAGGAGGATTGCTTGAACCCAGGAATTCAAGACCAGCTTGCGCAACATATAAGACAAAACAAAACAATGAAGTAACCCTTTGCCTCCAAGCCAGACTAGTAGACCTATAATTGCCTAAAACCAAAGCTTGCCCCTGGGATTGGATAGTTATACCTCCCAATTCCTAGCCAGATCAGCTGTCCAGCCTGACCTGGGGCAGTGACTGGCCTGGCTTCTGGCAGGTGCCACAGTCACCCCCTCCCCCTGCCCCCACCCCCAGGAGTTTGCCTAAACAAGAGGCACAGGGAGGAAACAGTAGTGCTAGAAGCAAGTAGCTGAGCACAATTTCTGGCAGGGAATCTGTCTTGTCTGTCACAGCAGCAGAATGTGGAGACAGAAACCTAGCAGGCCCCACCACATGCTGAAGTGACAGCCACTGCTAGAAACAGCACTTGCTGGTTGATGGAGGGAGGGGGAGAGAGGAGGCAATGGAGGGACCCCTCCAGCTCTTTCTACATCTTCCCATGGTATTTAACCAGAAGGATGAGAGAGGGCCTGCAAGTCATGAAAGCACCTCTAGTGTGGCCCTGGACCACTATCACTGGGAGCTGGCTACAAATGCAGAATCTCAGCCTGACCCAGACCTACTGAACCAGAATCCAAATTTTGTTGAGAGCCCAAGGGATTTGTACAAATCCAGGTGGAGAGTCTCAGAGCATCCAGTTCCTCCTTTCAGCTCCTTTCTAACCCCCCTTCTGGAAGAGCTGAGGCAGTGTGAGTTTTGCAGCCTTTGAGCTGGTCCCCCAACGGCTCTGGGGTTCCTAGGTGGGAGCCTGTTCTTCTCCAGCACAGGGTTGACCTTCCACATCTGAGATTCATCCATCCACTCATGCAACAAATATGCACCAACAGTTTCTCTGTGCCAAGCACAGCACTAGGTGCTGGGGGCACGGCAGCCCATGTCACAGGCAAAGTCCTGAATCCACCTAGCTTATGGCCTAGTGGGGAGACAGGACACAGACAGACCACGAAGACCTGGGAGGCAGCTGTGCATATTCTGACAGATGTGAGCTGAGTGCCATGCACCTGCAGAGGGTTCCTTGAGATGGGTGGTCAGGGTAGGTTTTCCTGAGGAGGTGGCATTAGTGCAAGGACAGCTGTGCAAAGGTTGAGGGACAAAGGTCTCAGGTAGAGGGATCAGCAAGGCAAAGGCCTTGATCCCGAAACTAGTGTGAGAAGTTTGAGAAACAAACTGTGTGTGGCCGAATGGTGAGAACCATGGGAAGATGGGAGGGTCAAGGTCAATGTCGGGCAGAAGTGAAACCTGGCAGGATGCAGCTGGAAGTTAGGGGTTAGGCTTTATTCTAAGTAAGATGATGAGTAATCGAAGGGTCTTAAGCAAGAAAAATCCAGGCCCTAACTTAAAACTTTAGAAGAACACTCTGGCTACTGCATGGATAATGGACCCTACAAAGGCAGGAGACAGAGGGCAGGCTGTTGGAGGGGCTGTGTCAGGCTCTGACAGGGGTGTAGCCTCAGGGGTTGGAAAAAAATCGACAATGATCAGGACACTTGTGGGCAAAACCAACAGACCTTGTAGATGGGCTGGATGTGGAAGGAAGGAGAAATTAAGGATGACTGACCCTTGTTCTGAGAAACTGGGAATGGGGGGTTGGAGGTAGCCCCACTTACTGAGATGGGGAGGCTGGGAGAAGCAGTCTTGGGGCTGAAGGGGAGGGAGATCAAAGGGTTTGGTGCTGGGTTGGGCCCTCCCTCAGGCAAGGGGTGTGGAAAGGCACCATCCATAGCCTGAAGCACTTAGACACCTTTCCCATGTCATCTCAGGTAGGGCCTCAAAGACCCAGAGAAGGCTTATTACCCACCCTGTCCTATGGTTTTCTCCAGAAAAAGACACTTGCTCCAATGTCTTCCTCCAGCCCAGAGAGGATGAAGATGTAGCCACACTGTGAAGCAAGGTCCCCTTCTCTACATGCTGTGCTGAGCACTTTCCACAACACCAGGGGCCAGGGTTTACCACATCCACACTAATACCCTCATAGCCCAAGACGTGTTCCTGCAGCCAGCAAGCGCAGAGGCCTGTTGCGTCTTCCTAGTTCTGAGAGGTGCACACACTGCCACTCACAGACAAGCCCTCCTGTCCCGTGGGGCTCCCTATCTTCTCCACACCCCAATTACTGCTGTTTTGCAGAGGGAGGGTCCTCCCAGGAGGAACAGGAGAAGTGGTGGGTCTCCAGAGGATGGGGAGCTTCTACCATGTCCACTCCCTCACCTTACCCCCTTTTGGACCTATATCTCTATTTTCCCCCAAAATAGAATGAACACAAGCTGGAAAGGGCATTTGGGAGCAGGTTTTAGCTGGGAAAACAGGCCTGGTGGGTGGGCACAAATCATGAGCCCTTTAAATGTACTTTGGAACTGGGCATGGTGGCACACACTTGTAATACCTGTGACTGAGGGGGCTGAGCCTGGAGGGTCAAAGTTCAACACCAGCCTGAGCAGCTTAGCTAGGCCCTAAGCAATTTAGTAAGACCCTATCTCAAGATATAAAAAATAATAAAAAGGGATGGGGATATGGCTCAGTGGCTAAGCACCTCTGGGTTCAATCCTTGGTACCAAAAAAAAAAAAAAAAAAAGCTATGGGACTGAAAAACAGTAGAAGTCCTCAGTTGAACCATTCATCCCTACTCATTTTATTTTGCTTTTATTGATCAATTGATTGACAGACAGATGCTGGGGATTGAACCTAGGGCCTTGCTCATACTAAGCATGCACTCTATCACTGAGCTATACCTCCAACCTTATTTGGAATTTAAACTTAAATCTCACTACTCCAAAGGACTAAAAATTCAATAAAGGCAAATCCAAGTTAAGGGACATTCTTTGGATGAACTGGCATCCTCTGCAAAAATGTCAATGTCATTAGAAATGGAAAAAAATAAAAAATAAAAGTGACTAGATTGAAGGACATGGGATTCTTGGCTTAGAGTTGAGATAAAAAAATAAAAGCTATAGAAATATCATTGGGAAAATGTGAATCTGAAGTTTATGTTAGATAATATGTTATGTCCACCTTAAATTTCTTTTTTTTTTAATCTTTTTTTTTCCATCTTAAATTTCTTATAAGTGGTAAGTGTACTGTGGTTGTGTAGAAGAATGTCCTTGTGTTTAGGGAGAGTAAAGTATTTCAAGATGAAAGGTCACAATGTCTGCAACTATCTTCCAAATGGTCCAGCAAAGACCAAAACGAACACCACTGAGCGTATACACGCGGACACAGGCATGCCAGCACAGATTGCAAATGTAGTGACCTGCTAAGAATTGGTGAATCTAATGAAGAGTATGTGGGTATTCATTGTTCTGCTCTTACAATTCTTCTAAAAGTTGAAATTTTTGCAGAATAAAAAGCTGGAGAAAATGTTCACCTTTCCTCTCTTGTTTGTAGTAGTGGGGAGGGCACCAGGACCTTGTGCATGCTAGGCAAGTGCTCCCCCTCTGAACTACATCCTCAACCCCAAAGGTCCCCTTCCAGGCCTTCTTACACCTTCTGCAGCAGGGGCCTGTGCCCTCAGACAGTTTCCCAACTGGGTGGCAGTATGATCTCGCCAGCAAGATTTCTGTTTAGGTCCTGAAATGTGAAGTGCCACCGCCCTTGCCCACCTGCTGGCCCGGTGTCCCTGTGGGTTCGGTAGGGCCTCTCTCTGGAAAAGCAAAGCCATGGCTCCCTAGACACCAAGAATGCTCCCGGCTGTAGCTGAGAACCCAAGCAGCGGTGTTCTAAGTGGGACCACGGATGCCTTGGGCTAGGCCCTGCAATCCCAAGCCCCACTTCCCAGAGGGCAGTCAGTATTTGTTGCGCCCACAGGCTGTCCCAGGCACTGGCCATCTTCAGGGAGTAAGACTCTTCATCCTACCCGGCCTCTCCTTCTAGTCTTATGAAAAGAAGTGCTGCCCTGAACTGGCTAAAGTCCAGAACCTGTATGGTCTTGGCTTCACAGCATCACCTTGGAGGCTTGAAAATGTTGAGGTCTGGTTCTCACCCCCAGGGGTTCCATTCTGAGGGCGGATCTGGGCATGGAGAATCCCACAAACCCCCAGGGTTGCTCCAATAGCAGCAAAATTTGAGAACTTGGGGTTTAGACGGTTACTTTTCAAACTTGGATCTGCATTAGAATTACTACGGGAGCTTTTAACAAATGCTGGACTCCTCCCTACACTCATTAAATTAGAATCTCTGGACCATGGAACTCAGGCGTTGGTATTTCTAGAAAGCTCCTTACCTGATTCCATGCGCTGCCAGGGATGAGAATCACTGGCTAGATCATGTTGTTTCTGAGAATTAACATCTGTCCTTGTGCAACTGCTAATGTGTCTGTATTTTGCCACAGTTGCCTGCGTCAGAAATTGACTGAACTCATGAACAAGGAAATCAGCAGGTCGGGATAGCCAGTTCAAAGGAGAACCGGAGAGATCAAAGTATGCGTGGTCAGAAAAAGACCAAGGCTGGAATAAGATTGCAAAATTAGATATGAAATTGGTTAATATCCTACAGGGTAATAAAACCTAAACTTTCCTCTTTGCTTAGCTTTGAAAAAACAGGATGCAGCTGGGTGCAATGGCACACACCTATACTCCCAGCCACTTGGGAGGCTGAGGCAGGAGGATCGCAAGTTCCAGGCCAGCCTGGGGAACTTAGCAAGGCTCTGACTCAAAATAAAACTTTAGAAGTGGGACTGGGTTGTAGCTCAGTGGTAGAGCACTTGCCTCACACGTGTGAGGACTGGGGTCCTCAGCACCACATGTAAATAAGTAAAGGTATAAAAAATTTTAGAAGTGCTGGGAATGCAGCTCAGTGATAGAGCTCCCCTGGGTTCAATCCTCTGTAACTTTCCCCCAAAAGGATGGGATGAAACAGCTTCTCTCTAAAGCTTCATCAGACTCTATCTTGGTGAGTCTAAGTTCTAAAGATATCTGCGCACTGGAGCATCAGAGTGCAGTTGGGCAGGAGGTGGTCCACAGGGCTGCCTTGGGAAGGGGGTGCTCTGGCCAGTTCAGCCAGGATTCCTAAGGTGGAGATGGTTAAGACCAGACAGTTCAGGGCAGACCAGGGGGAGGGAACAAACGAAAGGCACTTCAACATCTGTGTTGCTTCTGCCCATAGCCTAATCAAAGTTGAGTTACCCCCGAAAAATACAAATTGAGGATCATTTTGTTCTTATGGAAGCTCTGAATCTTAGGGCAAGGCAATTATTTGTTTATTTTTCTTTGTGGAGGGGACTGTGTGGTAGAGAGGATCCGGAAAGGTCCTCCTGAGCCATGTGACGCCCCCCTGCCACCACGCCAGAGCAAGCAGAGTGCGGCCACCCACACCTCCACAGCACAGCTGAGTCACAGCGCTGTTTGTCAGGAAAGGTATTTTTAGAACTTAAAAGCTCCGTTGTCATAAGTGGTTTTAGAAATGGCTGCTTCAGGGCAGAGGCAATGAGCAGTGGTGATCTTAGACCTTTAGGCTGTCAGGTCCCTCCAGTCAGCTCTAGGAAGACGCACAGGGGAGAGCTTGGCAAGGCCCCTTCTGAATAGGAGCAGAAGGCATCTGGGGCTCAGGCTAGGTCCGGGTTCCCAGAACACCACACTTGTTTCGCCATTAGGGGGCGGCTTCAGCACAACCTTGCAGAGAGCTGCTCGCCTAGTGTCAGAGCGCCCAGGGGGTAGGGAGGAAGGAGAGAAAAAGTCAAACTGGATCCCCCCTCACTCCAGACCTGGAAATGAGGTCAACTTAAAGCTTCTTAATATGAAAGTCAAATACATAAAATGAAAATAAAACAGAACAGTTTCAGTATCTTTTCCAAACATTACTTCAAAAGCAGACACCATCATGGAAAAGACTGAGGATCTAGCTGTAAAAAATTTAAAATGCTACTGTCACAAACAAAGCTAAAAATAAATGACAAGGTGCAAACAAGTGTAACTAACATGTCAAAAAGTTAACATTTTTAGTTCTTAAAAATCAGTAAAAATGAACACACCCATAGAAACCAGGATGAAGAATTTGGACAGGCAAATCGTGAAGGAAGGACTTTTAATGACCAAAACGTGTACACTAAGGCCAGGCGCAGTGGTGCACGACTGTAACCTCAGTGACTCAGGAGGATTGGGCAGGAGGATTGCAAGTTTGAGGCCCTAAGCAACTCAGCAAGACCCTGTCTCGGGCTGGGGATGTGGCTCAAGCGGTAGCATGCTCACCTGGCATGCATGCGGCCCGGGTTCGATCCTCACCACCACATACAAAGATGTTGTGTCTGCCAAAAACTAAAAAATAAATATTAAAAATTATCTCTCTCTCTCCCTGCCCCATTCTCTCTTTAAAAAAAAAAATACCCTGTCTCAAAATAAAAAATAAAAAGGGCTAGGATGTGGCTCAGTCGTTAAGAGCCCCTGAATTCAATCCCTAGTACCAAAAAAAAAAAAAAAAAAAAGGCCTACATATAACAGCAATAAAAATTCTAAAATGTAGTCACCCTAAGAAGAAATGTGTAGAAACTATTTGAGAAAAATCATAAAACTTTACCGAAGGACATTAAAAAAGGCCAGAATAAATGAAGAGATATACCATGTTTCTAGATAATATTGTAGAGAAACGAATTTCCTCCAGCTGATATACACATTCAATCTCAAACACAATCTCTAGTAGGAGTTTTAATAGAATTCAACAACAACAACAAAAATTTAACAAAAAATAATGAGGAAGGGTTTCCCTATCAGATACCGAACTATACACCAAGAGTAACTGAAGCCAGGCGTGGTGGTGCAAACCTGTCAAATACCGCTACTCACATCCCAGCTACTTAGGAGGCTGAGGTAGGAGAATCCCAAGATTCAGGCCAGTCTGGGAAACTTAGACCCTGTCTCAATATGAAATAAAAAGGGCTGGGTATGAAGCTCAGTAGTACAATCACCTGTACAGCAAAAACAAACAAAAACCACATGGAAACTGTGATTTAGGCTTAGAAACAGGTAGTAAGACAGATCAATACAACAGACCAGAGTCCAGAAAGAGACACACGTTGATAAGGGCAGCAAGGATATGACAAAGATGAAATTTCAAATGAATGGATAAAGGACTATTTAACAGTAGGGATTTGAATAGCTGGCGACATTTGGAAAATAAGAGTGCCAGATCACTACACCCACCAAAAACAAAAATAAGCTCCAGGTGGGTCAAAAAGCAAGGCTTTTTCCCTAAAAGTATTAAAAAATATACTCGGGGGAATATGCTGATAGCCTGAGGTACAGACAGCACAAAATAATGCCAAAAATGTAAGCAGCGTAAAAGGATGGCTTAAAATTCTGTACAGTAAAAGACACCAAAACCAAGATTAAAATACAAGTAAATGCATAAAGATCATGAGTCCGAATATACAGAGATTTCTAATAAATCAATAAGGAAAAGACTAAGAACCCAATTGCACGTGGGCACAGAATATGGTCAGGTAACTCATAAAAACAGAAATCCAGAAGATCAGAGAAGGTAAGAAAAGATGGTCTATCTCACTAGTAAGTAGGGCAGCACAGAGGAGAACAATAACGAGTTTTGCTCAGTCGGTGAGCAGGGGAAAGAAGGGAAGTAGTGGAGGAGAGACCAGCAGGTCGCTGTCTAGCCTTGGCAAGGTGAAGAAGTGGGTGCTCGTGTGTCGTAGTTTTTGATACAGTTGGTACAATATAACTCGTAGTCTTTTGGGGAGAAAAATTTGGCTCTATATATTAAAAATAAAAATGATCTATTAAAACTCTGTTTAAAAATAAAATCTGCACACCCTTTGACACAGTGATTCCATTTCTAGATGACTAATCCTAGAAGTGTGTGGAGAAATGCTCACTGTGGGTGCTACCCTAGCTGTGAAGGACAGGAGGCTGGCAGGGCCTCTGCCACCACGAGAAAGCTGGCGTCCCTGTGTAGGGGCTCTGTGAACATGGAGCCATTCTGGAGGGTGAGGTTCAAGGCAGAGACAGAGGCCCTCGGCCCCAAGGAGGCTCAGATGGTCCCTCCTGCAGGCTGGGCAGAGGGCGCTGGCCGGGAGGAGGGTGCCTAAGGAAGTCTTAAAAGATGAGCAGAAGGTGGCCCACCATGGGGACGTGGGGTGGGAGGAGAGCCAGGAGAAAGGTAAAACGTGGGCCAGGGCTCCCAACAAGAAACAATGTGCCTCTTCTGAAAGTGAGGAGAGGTTTGGTGCCACCAGTTTTGAGATGTGGTGACGAGAGGCGGGGCTGGCGGAGTGGGGAGCTGGTGATGGAATCCTCCCTGCTGAGGAGGGTCACAGCGGGGGTGACATAGTCAAAGCAGCTCCTTTTGAGGCACCTGTGTGGCAGAGAGGGGGGCTGGAATGGGGAGCACGCCCCGCAGGCAGTGGCCGACGGCGGGGCTGAGGGGTGCATGGGGAATGGAGAGCTGGAGGCTGGCTGCGTGTGGGGGCACCAACGATGACTTTCTGGTTTGGGGACTGGATGGATGGTGATGCCACATTCTGACGTGGCAGCTACACAGGAGAGTGAGTAGGCTGATGCTCTTTTTGCTTAGTGGGGTTCCTTGTTAATCAGCCCACCTGGGTGAGTGACCAAGAGCCCAGAATCTTACAGTACTGTGGGGCAGGCTTCACCTCACGGCCTACCAAGGCTGGCCATGACCCTGGGCGATTGTCCCCCTGACTTTGACGTCTGTGGGCGAGCTTTCCACACCTCCTGGAGACCCTCCCTAAGGGAACCCTACTTCATTTGGACTAGGGATTGCAAAAAAGGAGGCCTGGTGGTGCCTGTCCATAATCCCAGTGACTCTGGAGGTTGAGGTAGGAGGATTGCCATCTCAAGGTCAGACTGAGCAACTTCATGAGACCTTGTCTCAAAATAAAAAATAAAAAGGGCTGGTGATGTTGCTCCATGGTAAAGGGCTCCTGGGCTCAATCCCCAGTACAAAAAAAAAAAAAAGGGAGGCAGCCTCTGAGCACGCTGGTTTCAGGAGGGACTCTTAGGGTGTGTGCTGACCCCTCAGCCTGGGGACACACACCATCCTGGACACCAGAAGTCCTTCCAAAAACCCCAGCATCTCCTCTGACCATTCTTACATTTCCTAGACTGGAAAACTCACTCAACAGCCCACTCCATGAAGTTACTCTGCCAGGGCGCGTAGGCTGCGGGGACACTAACGGGTAGCATCCTGTAAGGTCAGGAGCTGGTGCTGCCTAGGCTCTAGCTACCTGGTATGGACTTGCACTGGTCCATAGGTCTGAACAGTAGGCCAAAGGCCCCTGCATGGTGTCCAGTCGGGGGTGTGTCACAAGACCTGGGAGAGTTGGGAAGTGGGCAGTGAGCTCTCAGGGACTGGGACACTGGCTGGGCCAACTCTAAAGCATTTTGCTGTTTTAACATGACTCATATCAAGTGCTGGTATCTGAGGTCTCACTTATACCCTGAGGGGAGAAGGGGAGATGTCTTCCTCTCCTCCACAAAAGGCACACAGGGAGGCGGGGGCTCTGCTGTGCTGTCCCATTTCTCAGGGTTCTCATCCACCATCTCCCCAAATCACTCCTCAGATTTGAATCCCCTGGAGACACGGGAAACCCATAGATGAACCAGGATCACACTGGCTTCCAGTCTCAGCCTGACCTCTAGGGGATGGTTGGGACACCGCAGGGATCAGGACCTGTCCCTGGCAGGCCCCCACCAACATCCCCCACCTCCCCAAGAGCCTGAGCCCGGAAAGGGAGTCACTCTGCTTGGCCGGCTGGCTTCCCCACCTCCCAGCACTCAGGAGCCCACAGAAGGAACAGAGCCCAAGTCACCCTGGCCGCACTGCTGAGCAGAACACACGGGACAGCCACTGTGTCCACCCATCCACTGCCACTGGGACAGAGCCACTTAGAGGAGCTGGAGGAGCCACCTGTTAGGGCCAGACCTATGTGGAGGATGGAAAGAAGCTGGCCAGGGAGAGGCTTAAAACCAAAAGACACACCCTACCAGGGCAGCCCCCCGGGAAAACAAAGGGAAGTACTAGGGTTGTGAAGTGACTGACAGGGTCCTTCTCCTTCCCCAACCTCCAGAGTTTGAATGAAACACAACACTGTTTTACAGAGAGGAGCGCCCTCTTGGAGGTCAACTCTCTGCACCTATTTTTTTTTTTCTCTCTCTCATACTTACTCTATTTCTTTCTTTTTTTCCTTCTTCTTCTTCTTCTTTTTTTTTTTTTTTTTAGGTGCTGGGGATTGACCCCAGGGGTACTCTACAACTGAGCTACTTCTCTAGATTTTTTAAAATTAAAAAAAAAAAAATTTGTGACAGGTCTCATTGAGTTGCCTAAAGCCTCCCTAAATTGCTAAGGCTGGCTTTGAACTCAAGGTCCTCCTGCCTCAGCCTCCTGAGCTGTTGGGATCACAGGTGGATGTCACCATGCCCAGCACTTTTTAAAATTTTTGAGAAAATTAGGGTCTCACTAAATTGCCCAGGTGGTCTCAAACCTGGGGTCCTCCTGCCTCAGCCTCCTGAATTGCTGGGATTATAGTCATGTGCCACCATGCCTGTCTTCCAAGCCTGGTTCTCACCTTTCCTCCATGCACCATCTTTTCTGGAAATGTGGATGGCATAGCATGGGGCCCAGGAGAGCAGCCGAAGACTGCAGGGCATGCCTCTGCTCCTGGGTACTACTGCGTTAGCCCAAGGCCTCAGCTCCACTCTGCCCACCAGCTCCTAGGCACAGAGCTTTATTTTGATATAATTTTAAAGTAGCAGTATCCAAGGATAAAAGGGAAAATGCAAACTGTAACTTTAGCACCATTTTCTCTCACTAGTCCACAGCACCAGGAGGCAGGAACGGTCGCGCACCACCACTGTTTTCTTGCTGAATTGTCACAGCAGACCCAAGGTTGGTGCGGAGGGCCCTGCTTTTACACCTGTGGAAACAGGCTCCAAGGGGTTAAGAGGAACTTGCCCAGGGTTGCAAGGATAGTCTGGTCAGAGTGAGGTGTGGACCTAGCTCTGGATGACCCCATGGCTTATCGCCCCCCTCTGAACCCTGTTCAAATTCCACCAAGTGCCCACCCCAAGAACTCCTGGAACACACCACTTGCTCAGGTTCAGGGTCCCCTGTCACGGTCCTGTTGACGGTTAGCCCCAAACACATATTTCACTGACATGTGCTGGGCCTGCAAAGACAGGCCAGGAGCCCTCCCCGCTGGCCCTGCTTGTACCTGGAGCCAGTTACCCTGACCCATCCCCAAGGGCTCATGTTTGGAGCACCACACCCTGAGGTCCTGCCACCTGACTTCTACCCTGGTCCCACACCTGCTGCCTGGCTTTGGTCTCTGCCACCTCTGAACTGTCAGATAAAATCTCTAGGAGGGGCTGGGGTTGTGGCTCAGTGGCAAAGCACTTGCCTTGCACATGTGGAGCCCTGGGTTCGATCCTCAGCACCACATAAAAATAAATAAAAACAAAATAAAGATATTGTATCCATCTATAACTGAATATATATATATATTATAGGAGGCCTTTGGTTTGGTCAGAGCTCCTGCACTAGGCCCAACAGACTAAGCCAAAACAGATGTGCTCATGCTGACATCTGATGCCACTAAACTGAAACTAAGTTGTTATCTGACCTTCCCAGAAATCAGGAGAGAGATGATAATCCAGTCCCCAAACAGGCCAGTTTTAGTCAGCATGATAAGGAAGTCCCCTCTGCTTTAATCTTTTCACAAAAGTAAACTGAAGCAGCCTGATGTTGACCCACCAGGTTTTTTTCTATTGTTCTGTTGCCTTATTTCTTAACTTACAAACCCCAGCTCTGCTCTTGAGTGCGGGCTCTCAAACAGCACATTAAAGCCAATTAGATCTATGTATAAACCCCACCCTCTGCTCCCCAGTCCTGGGAATTGAATCTAGGGGCACTCTGCCACTGAGCTATATCCCCAGCCCTTATTTTTCATTTTGAAACAGGGTCTTGCTAAGTTGCTTAGGGCTTTGTTAAGTCGCTGAGGCTAGCCTCAAACTTGCCATCCTCCTGCCTCAGCCTCCGAAGTTGTTGAGATTATAGGCATGCACCTCCACAACCAGTTTCTCCCTGCAACACACTTTTTTTTTTTTTTTTTTTTTTGCAGTGCTGGGGACCAGGATCACCCACAGCTGTGAGCACTCTAACACTGAGCTACATCCCCAAACCTACAAATAATTCATTATAGTTTTGTCTTTTGACAGAGCCTGGGCCTTCTCTTCACTTGGTTATACCCAGCTTATGGTCCTTCTCATGGGCTCCTCCTCTTTCAGTCTTGCCCCAAGGAACCCAGGGAGAGCCCTAGGAATCCACAAAGAGCTTGAGTGAACGATGGTGACCTGGACCTCCTTCAGCTATAAAAAATACTTGTGATTTTTGTTGTTGTTTGTTTTTCTGAGTGTGTGTGGGTGTCCCGATGAGGCACCAACCAGAGCTGGGTAAGAGGCTTTGGAGCCTGCCTAGTTGAGAAACCAAAATACTACTCCTCTAGCTCCAGGGATCCTTCAGCCAGAAGCGACCCCAGAGATTGTCAACAAGTGCACCTTAAACTGTTTCTTTGTAGGATGACACTACGGTGTCTAGAAAAAAATAGTTCAGTGTTTAATAGTAAACACACCACTCGGAGAAAGCAAAACAAAGCCATGAAGACTGTGGTGCCACAAGATTTGGTCCTTATCCTCACTTCCTGGCACAGAACTCCTAAAGCCCTTGGAATTTCCTGATGTGAGTGACTTCTAGTCCTGACGACCCTCTTTTCCCACCCTTGAGTTTATGCTATTAAAGTCACTCAAAGTGGGACCTCCACATGGCTCAGGGTGGAGCCCATCACCAGAAGGACCACGCTGGGGGTCCGAAGGGGAGAACTTCCAGGCCCTCCTACTAGGGGAAGAGAGGAATCGGGGACTGGGTTATAAACACACTAGAAGGGCCAGGCTCTGAGAGCTTGGAGGTTGGTAAACAGGACAACCAGCGGGGGCAGCTGCTGTGCCTACAGACGGCTTGGAAGGTACACCAACCTTTCTCCACACTGGTCCTGTGCATCTCTTCCATTTCTGAATTGTTCCCTTCAGGATAAACTGCTAATCCTAAGTATAGAGTTTTCCCAAGTTGTTCTGGTGAAGGGGGTTGTGGGGAGCGGAGAATGTGTAGTTTGCTGGGCAGAAGAGTGGGTATTACGGGATTGACTCTTGATTCCGAAGTAACTCTGGGTATTGTCAGACGGAACTGAACTGCTGGACATCCAGTTAGTGTCAGAGAACTGGAGAATTAGTTATTATACGGGGGAGGGGGCCGCACACACGGGGACTCATCAGCTCAAAGGACGGAGGAACAGGAGCAAAGGAAAAGATTCCAACCCTACCTGCCAGACCTCAGCCCACCACCTCCCCTCCCTGAGACTCAGTTTCTCCTCAGCTCCAGGGGGCGGAGGAAGATGCTCTCCGAAGACCCCCAGCTCTTACACGCTCTGCTGGGGCTTCCTGAGGGATTTCATTGCCCCTGTCCAAAAACCGATTTCTTGACTTTGATTCCACAGGTTCCTCAGAGAGAGGGGCTGGGTCCTCCTGGATACCACAAAACGGAGCCAAGGCCAGAAGAGCAGAAGGACGAGAAGAGCGCGGAGGCTCAGGGCCACCGCCTCTTACCTGCTCCACACAGTCCGGGATCTCTGACGCGCATGGCAGCGTCCCCGCACTCTCCATGGACAGCACATCCTTCAGCAGCTCCTCGCACCCTGTGGACAGGCAGACAGACAGACAGTGAGAGGGCAGAGCCTCGGCCTGGCACAGCCGCTCTGCTTCTGCCTAGTGGGCCATGCGGGAAGGGCTGGATCCCTAAGAGACCAGCTGACCGCACAGGCGGAAGGAGTACCACAGCGCCGGGGAGGCTGGGCAGGGCACTGCAGCGGCTCTTCACCCAGACACCCTTCCACTGGGACTAACCCAGTGAGCAGCGCACAGTGGCCTCCCAGATGCAGGGGCAGAGGGCATCAGGAGGCCTCGTGGCAGGAGGGGATATAGGACAAGGCTTCTCTGCTTGCAGCTCCCCGGGCACATCCCCAAGGCTGCGGGCCCCCAACTAAGGCAGCAAACTCCAGAGTGTACCTTAGGGCCCCCCAGGATGGCTCCACCTCCTGCTGACCAGTTACACAGGTGGCCTCCCTGCCAGGTTCCAGAGCAGATGCCTGAAGTTATACTGGGCAAAGTGCCTGGCATAGGCACATGGCAGGTGCAGTCCTGGTGGGCCAAAGACTGGGACAAATCTACTGGGAAGACCTTTGCTGGGGCCTGTGTGCAGTCCTCCACCAGCCCCTCAGCACTTCCCTTCGGCTTCCTTCCTTCCTCCCCCCAATTCCAAAGGAGGAGCCTGGAAGGGAGGTCACCCTGATCTGACCACCCAGACTGGAAAACAAGGCTCCCTGCTGAGGCCACAGGACTTCTGGGGACTCCTAGAAGTAACTGCTGTCTCCTGGCAGCCAGGGGGAGGCCTCAGTCCATCCAGCTGGTGACTAAGCCACCTTCTCCCCACAAGCAGTCCTAAGTTACAGGGAATAGGTTCTGATTTCTGGGCGTTTTTCACAACTGACCAGTGGAAAGGAGGGCTTTCAGTTGATTCCTTATCAGGGTGGGGCAGGAATGAAAGGAAAGAATTGGGAGGGACTAAGGGGAGGGCTGAGGAAAATAACCAGGAACCCTAGCAAGAGGTGGGAGGGGGTAAGGGGGGAGGGAAGGCGGCCAGCTCTACCCAGGTGCACCCAGAACTGCATTTAAAGCACACGTGCCCCCTTGCCCTGGGGGTTTGGTCATCCCAGAGGGGAGGGAGCCTTTCTCTCATGGAAAGGACTAAAAGGACCATCACTCTGGTCCAGGCACCCCGACTCTGGGTATAGGATGCTGTGGCACTGTGGGAGCCGAAGACCCCTCCCTCTGTCCTGTGGGTAGCCAGGGACAGAGCCCACTTCTGAGGCCCCTCAGGGCTCTGAACCCTGTGGTGAGGAATTCCAGCTGCAGCCCAAGTCTCTCTGGCCATTCCTTCTGGACAGGACCAAGACAGCCCCAGAGGACCCGCCCCAGGGCTTCACCTTTCATGGCGAACACTCCACGGCAGAAGTCCTTGAAGTTGATTCTCCCCAGGTCGTTGGGATCCAGATATTTCACAAGTTTTTCTACCTGTGGGAAGGAAAGAGGACAGGTGTGAGCAGGCCCAGGGCACTGGGGCAGGAGGCTGAGCTGGAGGGAGCCAAGAGGAGGCCAGTGTGGCCAGCCTGGTCCCCCTGGGCTTTACATCAAGCCCCTTGCAGCTGTGGGCTCGCCTCATTCTGCACAGGGCAGGAGGCACCACAAGTGAAGAAAGCAAACACTGTAGCTTCTCAGAGTTCAGGGGTGTGTCCCCCGGAGCTCCCTCCCGCAAGCTGGCCCCACAAAGATGGCCATTGAAAGCAGAGGCTCCCTGTGAGGTTTAAAAATAGTGGTTTCTGGGATGGGCCTGGGGCTCAGTGGCAGAGCGCTTGCCTCACATGTGTGAGGCACTGGGTTTGATCCTAAGCATCACATAAAAATAAAATAAAGGTATTGTGTCCACCTACAACTAATTTTTTTTAAATAGTAGGGTTTTTTTTGCACAAAACAAGCATAAACCCCTTTAAAAAACATCTAGAAACTCTGTTTCCCACTTTTCTTTGAAAAGACATAGTTTTAACCACATTTAGCTAAAAAGAATTCCTGTATTTTATAGTTCTGAGACCCTTGGTCAAATTTTCCTTTGTCAACAAGGAGATATTAAGTAACACGTGTATAAATTATTTAAAATTACAAATTATACAAGGTTTGAGGCAAAACCTTGTATAATTTGTAATTTTATTTTATTTTTTATTTATTTTTTAAGAGAATTTTTTAATATTTATTTTTTAGTTCTTGGCAGACACAACATCTTTGTTCGTATGTGGTGCTGAGGATCGAACCCGGGCCGCACGCATGCCAGGCGAGCGCGCTACCGCTTGAGCCACATCCCCAGCCCTAATTTGTAATTTTAAATAATTTTTTAAACAAGGATTGTCAAGATAGTGGTGTTGTAGAAGTGACATCACCCAGGGAATTTCTGAGCTTTGGCTGGTGGTCTTTGTTTTGTTTCAGGGTCTCGCTAAGTTGTTGAGGCTGGCCTCAAACTTGAGATCCTCCTGCCTCAACCTTTGGAGTACCTGGCACTACAGGTACGCACCACCTCTCCAGGCAATGATGATGGTCTATTTCTTGGACCAAGTGCTAATGACATGGGGGAGAAGTCTCTGAGCAACACTTCCAATCAGTGCATTCTTCTGATCCAGTAAGAAGTGTTTTAAAAGAAATTAGGAAACAAGGTTTAGCCCAAGGGAGTTGGCTGCTCCTGGTGTTGGGGAGTCTATCTCCCACACAGCAGTCATTACATCAGAAACTCATGTCCGGGCTGGGGTTGTGGCTTACACTTGCCTAGCATGTGTGAGGATTCTCAGCACCACATACATAAATAAAAATTAAATAAATGTCCATCAACAACAACAAAAAAATTAAAACAACAAGAAAGAAACACGAGTCCACATGGCCTGGTGTGTGCAGCCCACGTTATTTATGGCTGTAGAAGATTCTGCCCAGTCGACACACTACCACTTACCCAACTTCCTCTAACAGTCGACACTTGGGTATTTCCAACATTTTGCTATTGAAACTCAGCCGTGGGGTTTCACAGTTGTGTGGATGCCCACTACACTGTGCTTCTCAGATGCTTGCTTCCTCACTGACAGTCACTCCCCACAGCCTCCACAGTCAGGGGACAACCCACTCACAACCGCCTCCAGCACCACTTGCTCAACATCCACCCCTGACCCCGTCCTGCCACTGCACAGTTCTGCAGCTTCACTGGGACTGCTCCCTCTCACCCAACCCACACCCTTGTGGATCCCAACATTGCTTGTATCCCTACGCTACATTCTTTTCCACATCACCCCTTAGATTCACCTGGTCATGGTCATCATTGTCTCCCTCTTGGACTATGCAAGTCTCCTGATTCAACTACCCTTTTACACTTCCAGCCCCTTCTAATTCATTCTCCATTCAATTGGAATCCACTCCAGTTATAAAACTACTGGAAGGTGCTTAAAACCTTCCAGTTATTTTCCAATACTTAGGATAGATACAAACTCCACATTATGGGCCCCGAGTATAAAATCTGCCCCCCTTCAGTCCCATCTCCTCCCTATCACTCAACATACTCCAGGCACACTGGTCTTCACCTTCCATCAATGCCTCAAATAAATTAAGCTTTTCAGTCTCAGGGCCTTTGCATGTGCTGATCTCTATCTCTTATTCTGTGTGTTTGTGTTGAAGGGTGGGTATGTGTGAAACCCAGGTCCTTGTGCATGTTAAGCACATGCTCTACCACTGGGCTAAACCCGGGGCGGGGTTAGTTTGTTTTCTTGTTTGTCTTAAGAGATGGGGATCTTTCTACATTGCCCAGGCTAGCCCCAAACTCCTGGGTTCAAGTGATCTACCTGTTTCAACCTCCTGAGCTGTTGGGACTACAAGTATACACCTCTGCACCTGTCTCTGTACTCTATATCCTGAACACCTGTCCTCCCCATTCATCATCCAGCAACATCAACTCTTCAGGCCTCCTTTTGTACCTCTATTAAATGTCCCCACCCCCAGAAAAGCCCATCCTGACTTCCCCTATCTGATTAGACCCACCCTGCTGCTGCCCGGTCTTGCAACACCCTAAATTTTCCTTCAAACTCTTTGTGCAATTTGTAATTATATGTTTATATGGTGAATTTATATCTTCCCTCTGCAAACTCAGCTCTCTGAGGGCAAAGACTGTTTCTGTTTTGATCACCACTGCATACCTGGTAGCTTGCCATGACTGGCACATAGAAGTTTCATGAATATCTGTTGAATAAACAGATATAAATGGTTCAACAAAACAGCTGACAAATTGCTCTCTGTCAAGATGTCTTAATTTAGTTCTCAATCAGAGCAACTGACTTCAAACTTGCTAGCCCTGGGTATTTTTTCCCTTGTTTTTGGCGATGGCCAATTTTGTAAGTACTATCTTTTCTGATTACTTGGAGTCATTCCCCCACCACAAATTTCCAACTCCTGAATTTCAGCTTCTTGACATATCTTTTCCAAAGCTTGTTTCTAAATCAGTCTGTAACTTAATGGCAGCACCTGCACAGAGGTTGTGCGCATGCATGCGCGCGCACACACACACACACACATTCATTCATTCATTCAACAAGGGACAGCTGAGTACCCTCTCCAGGCCCAACCCTGCTGGGGCTGATGGTGGTGGCTGCTGGTCCCCCTGGCTCATCACACATGGTCACATGGCCACACCCACGCACAACCAAACACACACACAGCACACTGACACTTGCCATTAGGCACCTCGCCCTCCCTCTGGTAGTCACCATCAGCATCCACAGCACAGCAGGCCAGGCCAGGCTGTTTCCAGGATTCTCTCCGCTGGGGTGCAGATGATGGAAATGAGAGCGCCCCGGCAGCCACGGAGCTCAGTATGCAGGGGGATTCCTGTGCCTGCTGTGACTGTTCACACCAATACAGGCCAACTGGTCCTCCCTCCCACTCTGCTGTCACATGCACCGAAGCCCAGTCATGCTGACAGATCATCTAGTCACGAAGACAAATTTTTTTCCTGCCGCCCTGGGGACACTTTTCCAGCATGGCTGTTGCAGCAGGGATCTGAGCTCTGGGCACTGCAGTGGTCTGGCATTGGGGGCCTGGGCCCAGCAGCTCTGGAAGATAAGCCACAGGCACAAAGGCCCCGCCACAGTCACCTCCTCCCTCCTGAGCTTCGCGGCTGTGTTGGAACCTCTGTTCGCTGGTCCTGCTCTTCCACTCTGGTGTGAGTCTGGGGTGGGGGATGGCAGAGGGCTGTGCAATGCCCTCTCTGAGTCTGGTACCTAGTGGGGTCTTGGGAAAGGCCTGCAGAATTTCAGTGGAGGAGGAAGGAGGCTTCTTTTGCCAGCTCCTGCCTGGCAAGAGGCTCCTCAGGACTGTGGCTGCCAATCCTACCCCCACCCAGACACGGCAGCCTCTGCCACTGCCTGGCAGTGACGTGGCATCAGAGAATAGCTATGCCCAGGTGCCACCTGCAGGGCTGTGGGGGAGCCCACCACAGTCCCAGCTGATAGTTCGCCTCCTCTCCTCTCGCCCTCTCCTGGCTAGAATTACAGGTACTCAGCCCTGCATCCTCTCCAAGTCCAGGGGCTACTCCTTAATTATCTCTGATGCTAGACAAGGGCAGAGTCTGCCCCAGGGTGCTGGGTGACTGATGAAGAGCGTCAACTGCAAATGCACCCAAGAGGCTGCAGGGTTCTGTGATCTGTGAGTCCATCACTCCCTGGGGCCGGGAATGGCTGGGGCAGGATGTCCATTCCTCTGCCTCCAAGGAAAGCCAGTCCCCAACACGTGGGGGCTGGGGTGGTTTGATAATGAGAAGACAGAGTCCTGAGAGCCACTGGAAGTTCTTGGAGTGCCTCGGAGCTGTGACCCAGGCTGCAGTTGGGGGTTTGTGCCTGTTGTGACCTCCCTCCCTTCCTTCCTCCCTTCATTCCTTTTTTATAGCAGTGCTGGGATTGAGCCCTTGCTCTCCCTTCTCTGTGGCTTCTCCCATAGGGATCTTCAAAGAGTGGAAGTCCCAGAGCCACGGTCACGAAAAGTGCCGTGCACACTACAAAACAGCCCTGTAGAAAACAGGGTCATTGCAAAGTTCTTATAACAACACATACTGGTTAGTGTTCCTTAATACATGACCATAGGCGCGATGACTCTGAATAATGGTGTCATTCTATAGAGAAGTGAGGATCATTCCTGCTGCGCCCACAGAGGGCTCCTCACGAGTCGCAGTGTGGCCCTGATCTCTGGATGTCGTCTCACCTCATCTTCAGAGCAGTGTAAATAATACGATTATAGTCCCCATTTTACAGTTGAGGGAATTGAGGCTCAGCTTAAGCCAAAGTCACCACAGCGGTAACTCCTGAACCAGGTCCCCCTGACCCCCCCTGGAATACCCGCTCTCCGTGGCCTTCCTACACCCTGCAAGGTGGGAGACCTCACCTGGTCACAGCAGACTCTTACAGGGTCATCTTCACTGAAGGCTGATTCAACCCCCCCATCCCTGTGTAGCCAAAGAACTTTATCCCCATGGCTGGGCCCCCCACCCAGGCATGGAGGGTCTCTACCTTCCTCAACATGGGTAACCTTTTGCGACGCACCCTGGGGATGCACCTGGCTGAGCAGCCTTTCTCTTCCCAGGCAGGGAAGGGAGTCCCGGGGAGGGGAGAGGCTTGCCCAATCTCACCCAGGGCAAGCAGTAAATAACCAACCACGGGTAGGGTGCCAGGGTGGCCCTCAGTCCACACACTATGCCCGCTAGGCAGCCCCCAGGCTCCCCCAGGCTCCAGGCAAAGAGAGAACACCCCCTGGGCCTGGCAGGGAGGACAGACTGGAGCAGCTGTTGTCACTGAAGCACATGCAGCTGGGCTACTGAGCCTGCTGCCAGGGAAACTGGTTGTTTCTCTGGCTGTAAAATATTGATCTTTCCTTTTTGGGGCCGCTCAATTACCAGGCTTCCCTTCTATTTCTGTTGCCTTTCTCTTCAAGCTGATTTCCCCCCATTCATTCCCCGAGGGCAATCTCTAGCTCAGACCAGACGCTAAGCTGCCAGAGCCTCCTTGCCGCTCTCACTGGTTCCCAGCCAGATCCTCCCGAGTGGTGCCAGCCACCCACGCCTCCCTCATTTCAGACTCTGCAAGTTAGAGGGACTCAGCATCCAGCCAGCCTTCTGCCTTCTGAGGTCTCAGCCTCGGAGGGGATAAGCTGGTTTTCTTGCTGTGTCGAGGTTCCCTCTGCATGGTGAGATGCCAGATAAACGTTAGCCGCTCCCATTACTAACCAAATTATGAATTAATAATAGGTAATGCTGCATAACTCTTCCTCTGTGCCAGGCACTGTTCTAAGCCCTCTGTGTGGATTTATTTAAGTCTCACATCCACCTGGGCAGGAGGTACTATTATTACTCCCACTTCGCAGGTGCAGAAACAGAGTAAGGAGCAGGGTTAAGGTCGTGTACCTCTTAGGGGCCAGCTGAACACAGGTGGCTGGGCTCCAGAGCTCAGGCTCTTACCTGGTAATCATTACTACTTCTGTTACAATAATTATGACCACTATTATCATATTATTATAAGTTTGGGGATTGCTCTGACTAGGGGAAGACTACATCTGTGTTCTGTTCTCTTTTCATCTAGAAAAACTCAATGAACCTTTAAGAATTTGAACACCAAGGGAAAAGTTAATTTCAAGAGAAACTATAGAGTTTGCTGAGGAGCATTCTGGAGGAGGCCTGTTGATGGGCTTAACTTTGCTAATTAGATGCCCAAAACCAGGAAGCCTGCTGGTTCTGGTTGAAATGAAGGAAGCATGTTACCTACACTGTCTTTCCCCAGTGATCAGAGTGGAAAACCCTGGACAGAGACGTCAAACCAGACATGGACTCTGCAAAGGGGGATCGGAGAGGAAAACAAAACACGAGGACAAATACAGTGGTGAGTTTTCTAAATATTTTTTCTTTGCATATTTCTCCCCCCTCCCTCCCTCCCTCCCTCCCTCCCTTCCTTCCTTCCTTCCTTCCTTCCTTCCTTCCCTGTGGATTGAACCCAGGGGTGCTTAACCACTAAGCCACATCCCCAGCCTTTTTTTTTTTTTGCATTTTATTAAAGGACAGGGTTTTGCTGAGTTGTTTAGGGCCTCACTAAGTTGCTGAGATCGGCTCTGAACTCACAATCCTCCTGCCTCAGCCTCCAAGCCACTGGGATTGACACCACGCCTAGCTTCTTCACATATTTCTGATTTAGACTCTGGTGGCTTAAATCCCAGAACTGTGCAGCAGGTGGGAAGAGAAATAGCTCCCAAAAAAACTCTCTTTCTGATGAGAAGCTGGGAAAGGGATCTCTTGCGGGGGAAGGAGCGGGGCAAACAGAAGGAGAGAAATGCCCTGTTTTGGTTTTTGTTTTCTTCTCTCCCAAACCCCTCTCCATGGCAGTCATGAAGCTGGTGCCTAAAACTCTTGAGAAGGAAAGCTCTTTCTGCTTGAAAAAGAAACTAAGGAAAGGGACCCATGGAAACTGGAGAGGGCGGTACCTGAAAGAGGAGGGAGCTGAGGTGGTCTTTGAAGCCCTGGGTCCACCCCTGAGCTGCACGTGCACGGAACTGACCTGAAATAACATACCAAAGGCTTCAGGAACTGAACTACAGCACAGATGGAACGAAATGGCCCCTTGAGTGTGCATGCTTGGGCTGGATCTGAATAGTACTGCAAGGCCTTTGAAAACTTAACTGGTATTAGAACCACAGCTCATAGAGGGTAAGTTGAGATCTGAGGCTTCAACACAACTGGGTTGATTTCCTGATTCAAACAGCCAGGTGCAGCAGGGCACACCTGTAATGCCAGTGACTCAGGAGGCTGAGGCAGGAGGATTATGCTCAAAGCCAGTCTCAGCAACTCAGTGAGACCCTGTTTCTAAATACAAAAAAGGGCTGGGGGTGTGGCTCAGTGGTAAAGTGCCCCTGGGTTCAATCCCTGGTACCAAAAAACAAAACAAACAAAAAAACCCTAACAATACTGACATTCTTCAGAAGATTTTAACAGGATCTAGAATCTTGTAATATTCAAAATGCCCAGGACACAATCCAAAACTATTTGACATACAAAGAAACAGGAAAAGCAAGGTACAAGGGGAAAGACAATCAACAGATAGATACCAACCCAAGATGAGGCAGATATTCTCATTATTAGACAATATTTTTAACTGTTTTGGTTTTGATAGTGAGGATTAAAAAACAGTGCAAAGATTTTAAAGCAGTTAACCTATCCATGTTCCATGAAGTAAATGTGAACACTCTTGAAATAAATGAAAATACAGAAATTCTCTGTAGAAAAAAAAAAAGAAGTTGAAAAAAAGAACTAAACAGAAATTTTAGAACTACAGAACATATTAGCTAAAGTTAAAAAACTATCTGGTTGGGATCACTAATAGGATGGAGAGGATGGGGAAAAAAACAGTGCTAGAATTATAGAATGATCTGATCAGAACAAAGATAATAAAGAATCAGCTTGCTAAGAAAACATAACAATCCCAAATCTGCATGAACCTAATAATGGAGCTTCAAAATGCATGAAGAAAAACTGATGATAGAACTGAAAAGGGAAAAAGACAAATTGAAAATTATGGTCCTAGATTTGCACACTCCTCCCCAGTGATCAATAGAACTAATCAGATGGAAAATAAATAAGGATCCGGAAAGCCTGAACACTACCACTAACCACCTTAACCTAACTGGCATTTTTAGAATTCTCCACCCAATAAGAACAAAACCTATACTCCTTTCATATGTACATGGAATATTCACCAAGGAGGTCATATCCCAGGATTTTAACAAACTTTAATAAACTTAAAAGAATTGAAATCATACAAAGTTTGTGCTCTGACTATGCTGGAATTAAACTAGAAACCAATAACAGAAAGGCATCTGAAAAATGTCCAAATACACATTGTCTAAATAACTCATAAATCAAAGAGGAATTCTCAAGGGAAATTAAAAATAATCTAAATTAAATTAAAATAAAAAATACAACAACATAAAATTCAAACCTAAAGGAAGAGGGAATGTCATGGTTTGGATGTGAGGTGTCCCCCAAAAGCTCCTGTGTGAGACAATGCAAGAACTTCAGAAGTGGAATCATTAGTTTATGAGAATTTTAACCTTATCAGTGAATTAATCCACTGATATGGATTAACTGGTTGGTAACTGCAGGCAGGGGGGGTGTGGCTAGAAGAAATAGGCCTCTGGGAATGTGCCTTTGGGGTTTATATTTTGTCCTTGGTGATTGGAGCTCTCTCTGTCTCCCTCTGCTCCCTGGCTGTGGGGTCCTGAGCTGCTGCCCTCTGCCCTGCCCTCCTGCCATGGTGCTCTGCCCCCCCTCAGGCCCCAAGCTGTGGAGTCAGCTGACCACAGACTGAACCTCTGAAAACCGTGAGCCGAAATACACTTTTTCCTCCTTTAAATTGTTCTTGTCAGGTCTTCTGGTCATAGTAACCCAAAGCTGAGAACAGGAAGGAAGCAGAAATCAGTAAATTAAAAACAGAAAAATGATAGAGAAAAATCAAGGAAAGCAAAATTGGGTTCTTGGAAGAGACTAATAAAACTGATGACTCTAACCCGATGGCCGAGCGGGATGAGAGGAGATTCGAATTACTATATTTGAAATGAAAGCAGAGATATTACTACAGTCCAACAGACTTTAAACGGTTAATAAAGGAGCCGGGGTGTCCCTCAGTGGTAGAGCCCTTGCCCAGCCTGTGTGTAGCCCTGGGGATTCAATCCCCAGCACAGGACAAGAAGGAAGAAAGAAAAAGGCTAAGAAAGGAGCACCATGATCACCTCTGTGCACATGATTTCTACAATTCTGATAAAATGACGCAGCAATTCTTTTTTCGTTTTTAATTTCTTTTTGTTTGTCAGTGGGCCTTCACGTATTTATTGATTTAAATGTGGTGCTGAGATTTGAACCCAGTGCTTACACATGCTAGGAAAATGCTCTACCACTGAGCCACAACCCCAGCCCCGGGGGGACCAATTCTTTGAAAGATACAAACTACCAAAACTCATGCAAGAAGAAACAGATAACCTGAAGAGTCCTATAACTATCTCATAAGTTAATGTTTTAGTTTACAACATTCTAAAATAGAAGGCCTCAGGCCCAGGGCAGTGGCTCACATCTGTAATCTCAGCAACTCAAGAGGCGGAGGCAGGAGGATCACAAGTTCAAAGCCAGTCTCAGCATCTTAGTGAGGCCCTGAATAAAAAAGACTGGGGATGTGGCTCAGTGGTAAAGTACCCCTGGATTCAATCTCAGTATCCCCCCACCCTGCTACCAAGAAAAAGAAAAAAAAAAAAAAGAAAGAAAACCTCAGGCCCGGATGGTTTCACCAAATATTTAAGGAAGACATGCATACATCTACATGATCTCTTCTAGAAAATGAAAGCCCTCTCCATTCATTTTATGAAACCAGTGTGGTACTGATACAAAAACCAGATTAAAGCAGTATAAGAAAATTATAGGCGAATATCCCTCATGAACATAAATACAATAATCTTCCACAAAATATTAGCAAGTTGTGCGCGTGTGTGTGTGTGTGTGTGTGTGTGTGTGTGAGAGAGAGAGAGAGAGAGAGAGAGAGAGAGAGAGAGAGAGAGAGAGAATCAAGTCCATAGCATGTGGGGTTTATTCAGTAAGCAGTAAGGTTGGTTAAACATTTAAAAATCAATGTAATCGAAACATGATTAAAGAAGAAAAATCCAGCAAAAGGTACAGGGAAACCAACTGAAAAAATTCAACATTCATTTAGGACAAAAATTCAGCCAAGTAGGAATAGAGGGGAACTTCCTTGTCCTTCCCTATCTTAGAGAAACAAAGACTTATTTTCATACTCATACAGATGTTGCACACAGAGGTTTATGCAGCATGACACATACTGCTGCTCCAAACTAGAAACATCCCAAATTTCCTCCCAGTGAGCGAAGAAGCAGTGTGTTCTGCAATAACAAGGCACAAACCCCAGACACAGTGACGAGGATGCACTGTGCACACATTTTGCTCAGTGAAAGAAACCAGTCTCCAGAGGTAGCATATGGGCCGGGGATACAGCTCAGAGGCAGTGCACTTGCCTAGCATGTGTGACGCCCTGGGTTCCATCCCCAGCACCCCAAAGAAAGAAGGAATAG
Source organism: Spermophilus citellus (assembly GCF_964194105.1). Lineage (NCBI taxonomy): Eukaryota > Metazoa > Chordata > Mammalia > Rodentia > Sciuridae > Spermophilus > Spermophilus citellus. The sequence goes on along the minus strand of NC_138199.1, from coordinate 33,539,834 downwards.
CTTTTTTCTTATTTATGTGGAAACAATAAAACTATGATGACAAAGAACAGATCAGTGGATGCCAAGGGTAAGGAGGAAAGGGGGAGTCTGAATACAAGGGGTAGTAGGAGGAATTTGCGGGGCGGTGAACGGATCTGTCTCCTGATTAAGGTGGTGCTTACAGGAATCTACACAAATGTTAAAACTCATGAAACTACAAATCTCGCCCACCATCCTGAAAAATAATGAATTTTACTCTATGTACATTTAATTTTTTTTTTTAATTGAGAAACTACACACCCAAACTGGGCTATCTGGCTTTTCAAATTGGATTTGGCAACACTGGGCCCAATTCTCCCATGGAAACAATGTGGGAGTGCCAGCATGCACTTTATTCATTTATTTGTTTTGAGACAGGGTCTCACTGTGTTGTCTAGGCTAACCTTAAACTTGTGATCCTCCTGCCTCAGCCTCCCAAGTAGCTGAGATCCCAAGTGTGTGCTGCCGTGCCTGCTCTGGCATGCTCTTACACAGGGCACAGCTCTGCTCCCCAGTTTGCTGCGTAACCCCTGAACCCAGTTCCCTGGGGCAGTTCCCACTGGTTATTCCCTGGGTCTGCTCCACAGCCCTGTGATGCAGCTGGTCATTCTCTTCCTCAGCAGGAGACCAGAGGCAGCCCTGCCTCAAGCATAGTAGCTAAGAGAGGAGGAAGAGGTGTCCCAAAGCCCCAGGGGTTCTGCTCCCCCTCAGAAAACTTCTCCTGAGTCCCTCCTGCTCCCCACAAGGGGCTCTGGCCCTCCCCTGGCCTCAGGGTGACATGTGCCCTGCTTGTTTACCCAGTTTCCCCTGGTCCAGCTGCCTGATGTCAAGCATACAATGGGGCCCTGTACTCTAGTGCCCACAGGACAAAGGGCACAGGCAACCACTGGTCATCTCCTTTCATTCTCAGGAAGGGAGGGCCAGGAAGCTGGGCAGGAATTCAGCAAAACCAGGGGCAGACATGGACGAGGAAGGGTTCCAAAGAGGGTCCTAGCAGTCCCTGCAACCTGGGCTAGGTGGAAGAGTCTGCCTCTGTCCAGCTCTCAATCTCTAACCACCCCCAACAAGCCCACCCCCTCTGTGGGAAGGCACAGTCAGAACATTAAACCCTCTGTGACACATGCTTTGTGTGTCACTCACTACGTGACCTTGGGTGAGTCACAGTATCTCTCTGGCTTCAGTTTCCATATCTATAACATCCAGCTCCCAGGGCCATTGTGTGGATTAAAGGAGACTATGTCTGAGTAAAGATTAAAGAACATTTTTGTGTGTGTGTGCGTGTGTGATGCTGGGGATTGAACCCAGGGCCTTGTGCATGTGAGGCAAGCACTCTGCCAACTGAGTTGTATCCCCAGCCCAAGATTCAAAAACATTGAAGATTGCAGAGTGCCATGGAAATATGAGGTGCAAAAGGTATACAACAAGGGACCGGAGCCTGGTGTGGTGGCGTATGCCTGCAATTCCAGCTACTTGGGAGGCTGAGGCAGGAGGACCACAAGTTCAAAGCCTGCCTGGGCAACTTAGCAAAATAATAAATAAAAAGGAGGGCCAGGGTGTGGCTTAGTGGGAAAGCACTTAATGGGAGAGTACTGGGTTCGATACCCAGTACAAAAAGAAAAAAAGAGAGAAAAAGAGAGACTGAGGGCGCCCCTCCCTAGGAGGAGCAGGCTGAGTTGGGCTGTCCTGCAGCTCAGGCCAGGTAATAAAGGAGGAAGCCTCTAACCTCAAGCATGGTCTGCTTCTTGTCCCTAAGTCCATCACAGCTCCACCACCAATGTTCTCCATAGTGGCCTTGGTGAGCCCCTTCCTCTCTTTGGGCTTCAGTTTCCCTGTTGGAAAATGAGGGCATTGGCTGACATTACCATGAAGGTCTCGGCCAGCTTGGAATTCTATCTTATCATAATGATTCTCCAGGAATGTTGGCCAGTGGTGGCGAGTAAGTTGGAGGAAGAGAAGAAAATCAGAGATAGAGATATGGAAGGGAATAAAGGGCAGGGAGGCAAATGTCTCCATCCAAGGCAGTTTCACCAAGTAAATGGTTTGAGGACCCACAGGGTGGCCCTGAGGAATGACTCAACTTCTCTGAGCCCTGTACTTCCTCTCTTCTATAAAGTTAAAAAATAATAACAAGAACTGAAGCAGATTCTGCTGGTTACCTCTATGATGCCCCAGGCCTCTCCTTTAGGGTGAGACAGCCCTGGTGCGGTGAGATGCCCACTTCCTGTTGGACCAGGCACCTCAGAGCACCTCACCATGAGCATGATTCTGACTAGGCGGGGTCAGCCAGGTGGGCTCGTCTCCTTTGCCAATGATTGGTTTAGGCAAAGGCATGTTGAACATCTCTGGCCAATGAGACTTGAAGAGACATCTGCAGAGGAGAGACTGTCTTTGATTGGGGGGTGGAGGGGACCATCCACAGGAAGTGCTTCCTCCCTCTTCCCCTCCTGGAGAGTGGATGCCACTTTGGGCTTCTTGGGGAAATCACTGGAAGGAGGTCGAATCCTGGGTGATACCTCAGGGCCCTGGAAATAACCAGCCTTGGAACTGCCCTACTTTGGGTCCTGATGTTATTAAAATAAAAATAAATAAATAAATAAATAAATAAAAAAGCATTTGCCTCAGCAGTTAAGCCATTTTGTGTTGGTTCCTGGTTCTCAAGGCTGGAGGGCTGCTGATGAAGAGCCCCTCTTCAAGAAGGCGCTGGGGTAAAAGGCATCGAAGGGAAGGAGGCCTTCAGAGTGAAGATGCTCAGTGCACACAAGGAGAAGGATTATGTGGTATTGGGGTGCCAGCTAGCACCCCGGCCCAGTTACATGGAATCCAGGCCACTGCCTCCTGGGAAGTGTCACCTCCAGACCACGGCTGGAAACAACTTTTAAGAGACCCTCAGCAGGTCCAAAAGTCATCAGGCACCAGGCGTCCCTCAGTCCCTTATTGACAACCGAGTCTGTTACTATCCAAAATCCCTATGGCCACCCACACGGGCTTTGTTTGGTGTCTGAATAGGAAGGAAAGTGACAGAGCCTGGGTGGTCTCTGAAGCAGATGACCTATGCCTGATCTGTCTGACTGTCCTGGCCTTCTGCAAACATTTCCTCAGCCCTGTGGGGAGACAGATGAGCTCCCAGGGAAAGGACAGATGTCCTGCTGATTTTTTGAGTGAAATAAAAACAACCTAGGGAGCAGCATAAAAGTGTACAGCTGATCTGTCATACTGTCACATGCCCAGGGCAGTATGTCATTCCCAGGCTCTGCAGATAGAGCTGGGCTGGAATCCTGCCTCCTCCATTTACCAGCTGTGTGACCAAGGCCGGATGATTCAACCTCTCTGAGCGACAGAGTTCATTATGAGTTAGAAGGAATAAACTATGGAGACTAAGCCCAGAAGCTGACTTGGAGCAGACTTAAGATAAATGAGCACTTTCCTAGGTTGGCCCGTCTGGGAGCTGGCCACACAACTGTCAGCACAGGCAACTCAATGTGCTGAGATGGCTAATCCTTGGGCCTCCCCTTCCCACAGTTTTTAATTGGCTGAACTTAAAAAAAAATGAATTGGATCATTTTTAAACTCAGAGGGGAAAAAAACAGGAAAGTTCTTTTGTCCTTTTAAAAAACAGTTCATAGTATTACAGGAGAAAGTAAGAATCTACCAGAATGCAACCTCCCAGAAGACGCTACTCAAAAACCTCACAGTGGGATCCCAGAAGAGGCAGAGAGCCCAGAAGGCTGGGGACACTGCATACGGGGAGCTTTGGCAGAGGTGACTAGTGGGGGCCTACAGGGTGGTAGAACAGAGCACGGCAGTTGTCAGGAATGGTGATTCAAGAAGGGGTTGTGAGAGCAGAGACAGGGAGGGGGCAGAGTGCCAGGGCCGTGCTCTGAGGGTGCCTGTGAGTTTGGGGAACCACCAAGTGCTCCGGTGGCTGGAGGGCAGGGGGAGGCTGCCCACGAGGGACAAATGGGGAGGATACTCCCTTCTGGTGGTGGAGATTTTAGCAGGGGCCCAGCCTAGCAGATGTGGACCCGGGAAGGTGCCTGAAACTCACAATGCAGAGTGAGGCAGGCGAGGAGACCAGCAATGAGGCCATCATAGTCCAGAAGAGGAGGTCAAGCTGACCTGGGCCATGTGGGGGACAGAGAGGAGGGAGCTGAGGAGAGAGTGTCAGGCTAGTAGCGGGGCTTGCTTGATTTGAGGCAGGGAGGGAAGTGAGGTTCCATCTCAGGGGTTTGGGTAGATGGGGGGATGGTCCCTGAATGAAGGTCCTGGAGGAGGGGGAGTGGAGGGGTGGACTCTGAGGAACTCCAGGTGGGTTTCAGTTGGCTGGGGATGATACTTCAGGGTCTGTTCCTGACCACAAGTCCAAGTCCCCAGAGCTCACAGTTTCCTCTCTGGCCAGGCCAGGTAGATTCTACAGAAAAAAAAAAAAAAAAAAGGTTTCCTTTCATTTGTTCTGACTAATGATACGGACCTGTATCTAAGGATGGCAGTGGCTGGTCTGACTCCTCCCTATGGTGGCAGAAAAAAGGAACTCATCTGTGACAGGAGGACAGAGGTAGCCCATGGATGAGTGTGAGGGAGAGTCTTCAGTGACCAGGCCTAGGGAAGGCTACAAGACTGGACAGCAGGCATCTTCTCTCAATGACCCAGCCAACACCAGGCCCAGCCAACACCAGGGCCACCAAAGCCCACCAGGCAGGCCCAAGTCCCATATGTGCATGAAGTCCATAAGGGAGTGGGTAGCTGGGTCACAGAGCACCAGGGCTGGTAATGGAGATGGGGTGGGCAACGAGGCCCTGTTCACTCCATGCATGGGGAAGACATGGAGAATGTCCACTCTGGGCTTCTGATGGACCGTCTGTGAAATACTGAGCCTCCTATTTAAGTGCAGGTTTTCATTCGGCAGGTCTGGGTTGGGGCCCGAGAACCTGCATTACTACTAACTCCTGAGAAGTGCCAATGTCACTGGTCCCCTGACCATACCTGGGATAACAAAGTTCTAGCTGACCTCTGTGGACCCGTCCAGAATTTTGAAGGGAGACCACTCTGGTTCACCATTTGGAACCTTGGGGAGCTGGGGCAGGAAGCTTGGGAGTGGTGAGGCTGTGGCTGGGCCCACCTCTGGGAGAGGCTTCCAGGCAATGGGGGTAGGGAACTCACCCTGTAAGGGAGGGACATCTGTCCTTGGACACTGCTTTTGCAGGGGAGGTGTGACACTCCAGGTACCTGGGAGAGCAGCCCTTTGTGTGCACCCAGCCCTGGCCTTGGCGTTAGGTCCCTTGTGGACATCTCTGATTCTCTGAGTAGCATGAAGGGTGCTGCACACTCCAGGGGTTCAACGCCACTATTAGCCATGAAATGGGAATGTCTGCCTGGTGTGTCCTCCTCCAGCACCGCCGCTTCCACTAAACTCAAATCTAATCTCCTTCCCGCCAATCTTCTTGTTTCCCAAGAAAAGGCAGAACACCCACAGCCTCCCAGGAAATTGAGGTTTGACTTTTGAAACAAGGCAAAATGTGGCAGCTCTGGCCAGAAGTGTCAAAGTTGCTACTGTCAACAGAACAAGAGAAAGGCTACCAGGTCTGGGAGCCACTGGGGGACTTCTAAATAAGGGAAAGGAGAGACAGGCTCACCACCAGCCTCCCGATGAGGTTCACAAATGCCTCCCTGAGCCTGAGGAAGGGGCCGGGAGGCACTGGCCACCTCACACTGCTATCGCATGGGAGGAGAAGGCACATGGGGTGGATCTCCATGGACCAAGCAGTTTCCCAGGTGGAAGAAGCTTCTGGCTCTGGACTCCCCAACCTGCTGCAGCCCTCCCACAGCACTGATCAGAGAGGGGTCCAGGGGAATAGGCCAGGGGCTCATGTCTTGGGTTTCCTTGTTCCCTCATCCTCTCTACTTCTTCCTGTCATCTGAGAACTTGCCCCATGCAGAGGACCCCCAGTCAGTTGGGGAAATTCCTTAGGGGCCAGCAGAACCCACGGTGGGGCGAGATTTCAAGCCTAGTCATTCCGAGGGCGCTCTCTGCAGAGGCAAGCTTCTTTTCCAGCAAGCACAGCAGTAAAAAGCAGAGGCAAGAAGCCTCATGCATGATTTAGGCCTTTATTCATAATTAAGACTTCTTCCCCCAAAGAAAGCATCTAGATTGGAGGTCCCGGGCAGAGGAGGAGGGCCAAGGCAAGAGGGCACTGGAAAGGACAGAGGCATTTGGCCCCAGCACACCCTTCACCTCATTTATCCCCCTACCAGCCCTTGAAGGGAGGGTACTGGCCTCATTTTCTAAACCAGGAAGGCAAGCAAGGCTTGAGCCAGCGCTCTGATCCTGGACCTTCTTGGACTCTAGGTCGAAGGGATGAGGACAGGGTCCCATCCTAGTCATCCCATTAAGACATGATGAGTCTGGCAGCCAGTGAGGGACCCTGGCATCTGCATTTTCAAAGGCCCCCTAGAGACACCCAGGGAAGGGAATCCAGATTGAGCAGCACCCCCAAAGAGAGTGTCAGAGGCTGGACTTCAGCCAGCCCCCCTCCCTGTCTTTCAGCTGGGACATGCTCTCTGAGACTGATACCAGGGCGCTTAGGTGATAGGGGTGGTAGAGGGAACAGTCCCAGCACCAGTAGTGAAAATGGGGGGGGCTGTGCCACCATCCCCTCCTGGGCAGACTCCTCTCACAGTGACCACAGTCCCTCCAGGGTTATGGCACATTCCCCAGCTCTGTCAGCCCTCACTGGGCTGCGAGCTCCCTGGAGTAAGGGTGGTGGTGATGGAGAAGTGATAAGGACCCCAGGCAACACTTAGGAACAGTTCTTGAGTTGGGCGATATTCGACGAGTATTAATCCATCCATAACTCACACGCCTACGCAGCGGTTTCTATTATTAGCCCATCTTAGAACTGAGGGAGTTGAGGCCAGAGAGCCTAAGGACCTGCCCGGAAGTGAAGAAGTGAGAGTTCACAGAGCAGGAGCCCTCTTCTGTTAGGTGGTCCCCCCTTTCTATTTACCCTGTGTCTGCAGTGGCGGGTGCTCTTCCCTGCCATCATCATCCTCAACAACAACCTGGGGCCACACGGTGGCAGCAGCAGGTCAACCAGCCCCTAGAGTGCACTACCAGTGGCTTCTGGGGAGATAGGATGGAGGAAATAAAGAGAGGGAGAAAGGAGGCTGTAGCTGCACACCTAAACACCCGCGAGCAGACCTACTCCCAGACCTGTTTCTCCTCCCCAATTCCTGGGAAATCTACCAATCTTAGAGGTACTGAAAATTCATGCAACTACGAAAATTACCTTATTTTAACTATAGAGAGCAATGGTTAGCCTACACAATGTATCTTCAGATTAGATAAAAACAAAGAGAAATGTATTTTAAGAAACCTTTAATATAGGTACATTCTAAACATTACTGATCAGGTAGGGGAGACAGGGTCAACCTGAAGATCCCAGAGATCTGTGGTCCACAATCAAAAAGTAGCATTCACCAGGGAGTCCCAGCACACACACGCTTCCCTGCACAGCCTCACAAGGTTTCCTTTCAAAGAAGAACCCGAAGCCCCCAAAGTGCGTCCCTCTCTGGAACGCCCACACTGTGTCCTTCTCTGAATGCACACTGCCCAGTTGATTTCTTTCATAGAACAAATTTAGCAGTGCTTTATTTTCTGATGTGCCCTGAAATTCTTTCCTGTGGCAAATTCTTCCCTGGGGCCCGGTTGAGTCCCCTTCTCCCCGTTGCAGGGACTTCCTCAGAACCCCTCTGGTGACACTTGGACTTGGATGCTTATCTCTCCCTGCCAAGAGATTCACGTATCTATAACCAGTGCAGTGCTTTCTCTTCTAAATGCTCCTAAAGCTGCAGAGAGGCCCCAATGGTTACTCCCCTACATCAGGTGCTGAGGATCCACAGGAGCTGTGCCACATGCTTCCCCTCAACCTTTCATTCACCCACAAAGTTACCCACTCGTGGAGCATGGCTGCAGCCCCACTTCCACCAATGAGGCTCAAGAAGTGAGGAGACCTATTCAGGCTCACAGAGCCAGCAAGACGGCAAGCTGGGCGTTGATCCATGATCTCTCCAGCCCCAGAACCTAAATAGTTGGTCACAAAGTGCTCTGCCTCTCCAACTTTCCTCTGGCAGCCTCCAGAAGATCACAGGACAGATCACAAGACTTCAGGGGGCAGAGCTGCAGAGGACCTGGGCTCCCAGTTCTGGGCTAGTCCCCCTGTCCTGCATTGATTCTCTCACTCAGTCGTCCAAGTAACACTGACTATGCCCTTGTGAGGTTCCACGCCTGTCCTCAGAGAACCACAGAAACCATGACCCTTCCTGCTCCCCCAGGGTAGGCTGGGAATGGAGAGCACTTGTGGGCTGGGAGGTCAGGCTGTATTGTACATCTGTAGCTTCTTCCCAAGGTCACCTGGCAGGCACACCCTGACTTTCCTTTAGGGAACAATCTCTCTCCCATTCCAGGTGTTGGGTGGCCAAAGTCGGGTGTGGAAGGGGTAGAGGAGGAGCGCCTGACCATGTCCAGCCAATCTGAGATTTGCCTCAACAAATGCAATTCTTTGCATAAACTGGGAAAACAGCAATCATCATTAAAATGTTTAATAGATGTTGAGAAGTCATTTGGTACAATATACCATCTGCTCTTCAGTAAGACTAAAAAAAGGAGAAGGGACATGGAAGGGAGGTCTTTTTAACATGCTAAAGGATATAACTCTAACTCAAGTAGCAACATGCTACTTAATGGTGGTAAGCTATAGTCACGCTGTTTTTAAAAATAAGGAGAAAAGTATGATGGGGTCCTGCCTGTGCCAGCCCCCACCAACCTGTTCAAGACCACAGCAAAGGGTGGGGACTGCCTGGGCTCCACCAGCAACTTATGGCTACCCAAGGTCAGCTCTGGCCATCTGTGCACATTCTGTCCATTCTCTTTGCTCTGCTGCTTCTGACCACCTCCCCTGACCCACAGCCAGACACTGGACACCTCTTTCCAGACCCTTCCCCTCCACACCTGACCCCTTCCTGCAGCAATACCAGCCTCGACCACTCCAGGGTCCATCCTCCTTGGGGATAGCCTCCAGGGCAGCTGTGGCCAGGCACCTGCCCAGCCTGTTTTTCCTGACTCACAATGGTACCATGTGGCCAAGGTCCCAGCATGCCACCCCCCTACCCTGGCCAGGACAGATGTCTCCTGTGCCCACCCCTTTTATCCAGTTCTAGAAACACTGGTGGCTCCCATCTCAGAAGGAAAAGCAACTGGACTCAGAAACGTGAGAAAGAAGGCATAACAAAGCAATTACCTCTGAACAGAATGTTATTGCTGACGAGAAAATCCAAAGGAATCAACCAGAAAATTACTGGAAGTAATAAATGAGTTCATACTAGTGGTGAAAAAGGAGATGAATTTACAAAAATCAATTGCATTCCTATATGCTAGTGACAAGCAGCTAGAAAGAAAAAAAAGGCAATGGGAAAAGAGAACTTTATCCTTATAGAAACAAAATACATTAAATATTAACCATTAATTTAGCTCAGTTTTTTTAAGTTTTAAAAAGTTTATGACAGTGGAATGTTTATTTGAAAACTATCTTCTGTGTTAACCTGATCTTAGAAAACTAGAGTAGGGCCACTGGTGGATGTGGGTTGTTTGGGGCCTGTAGAGTTCCTAGAGCACTATTTGAAGGCCACTTATCCAGTAGGTTGGCACTTACTGTGAAAAGTTCAGAGGGTGCCATGCTTAAGGCTCTGGCTTTGGGTTTGAAGGAGCAAAGTGGGATTGAGCAGTCTCATTTCTGAGTTGTTCAGTCTAGGGAAGGCAGCAGACTCCAGGCACTGGGGCTCTGGTCTCTGTCCAGTGTACCACCTGCCTCATTTCACCCTCTGACCAGCAGCCATAGCCTGCCCCACTCATGGGGTAAAAAACTTATCTTTACCTCTAATAATTGAGTGTAATCTTTAAAGATATGGGTTACAAAGTTGAAAGCAGTGGAATCACTTTCTCTCTCTTTTTTTTTCCCCTTATAAAAGGTATCATCTGGTGCATTCCTGTATCAACAAAGATTGTTCAAGTTCAGATCCTGATATAGGACCAACAACAGGTCTGTACACTGACCCAAAGCAGGGGCTTAGGGGATGATTTACAGTGGAATCATCAAATGGACTTCTTTCTCATAGATATCAGGGATCATTCCCATTGGGGAGCTGACCATGTGTATAGTATTCTTGCCAAACAGCTGGAACTCATAATGGATGAGTTGCTCCTCGAATCCAGCATTGGTTGGATGATGGGTCGCATTGAATTGGTCCATGTGTGGGCATCCAGCAGGGACGTGGCATGGTACTTCATGAGGTAGGCAAGGCACAAAGAGGCTGAGCGGCTCATGCCAGCAACACAGTGTAGCAATATATGGACGGCCCTGCTTCATTTCCACACTGTGGTTGTGGTCGGCAATGGGGTCAAAGAAGTCATAGAGCTTCGAGCTGGGTGCGTCAGCCACAGGCACCTGTGTGTACTGGATATCCTCCCAGAAGGTATTTACCACCTCTACCAAGACACTGCTGACTGAAGTGATCTGGTTGCTGGCCAGCAAGAGCTTGCTGTTGGCAGCCACACCATTGCTGATGTACAGGCTTCTGGTGATCTGGGAGAGGGCTGCTGGAACTGAACCGGGAAGGAGCATAGGGGTGCTGTCATCAAGCAGTGGGTCAGCAGTTGGTGACACATGAGGCCTGCATTTTTCTGCTAAGCTGTGTCCCTGGAAAACTCTCTCCAGTAGGAGTATGAGGGGGTTCATTGATGAAAAAGTAGCACCGATTATCCCCAGCCAAGGGTCTCAAGGAGAGAGACCAGTTTCGATGCATGGACCACAATCCCCACGGGCCTAGCAATCTGGTTTCCATAAAAATGGAGAGGAGTCGGCTGCCCAGGTCTCAGAGAAATCTCGGCTTCCATTCTGGGCTCCGACTTAACCAATTACCAGCTTCGAAATCACTCCAGTTTATTTTTAATGTTAATATTTTGCTCCTGTTGGGAGGACTAAATATGCAGTCAAGAAGACAACACTGTCTAAGTTAGTGCAATGCTAATTAAAGCTTCTGAAACATGTTATACACTTAAAAATCCATATATGGTGGGGAAAATCAGAGAGCTCTTTTAAAGGGCAATGATGGACTGCAGCAGGGGCTCAGTGGTACAGCGTTTGCCTAGCAAAGGCCCTGGGCGCCATCCCGGCACCAAAATAAATAAATTATAGCAAGTAATAATGATCAAAATGTTATCGTGCTGCATTAGAACAAAACAAACCTCTGAGCATCAGAAAGAATAATGGAATGAATTACAACCCATTGGAAAAAAGAATTCATGAGTTCCTAGTCAGACTCAGGAAAAGGAGGTAGGAGACTTGGGGCATAGCTCAGTGGTATAGCACAGGCTTAGTATGCACCAAGTCCTAGTTCAATCCCAACACGCCCACACACTCGCACAGTAAGGAGCAACATGAAAACAATGCAAAGCTGCATTAGTAATCCAAACTGAAAATTTAAACAAGTCTGAGATACCATTACACACCTATTGAACTGGCAGAAACAAACTGAAAATACTACTCAGTGTCCATGGGGATGTGGAAAAACAGGGACCTGCATGCCTTGGGCAGGGTTTGCTATAAGAGAGGAGGAGACAGAGAAGGCAGGAGAGACAAAGAACCATCCAGATGGCACCAGAAAAGGGTGGCCAGACGCCCAAATGCCAATGCCTCTGGCCAGAAGAGGGGACCCACAGGCCCTTGATCCCACCCACATAGTGCCTAGGAAGTGGCAGCAGGTGTCTCCTGGCTGTGCCCACTTGGGGTCAGGAGCTCTGGACACCCATAGCAGACAGAGGCTGGTCCTCTGGCTGGCAGCCGAGCACCCACACTGGTGGAAGCAGAGCCCAAGGGACAGTCAGTGGGACTGAGGGAGGTCCAGGCTGGCACAGGCTACCCAGGACTCACCCTGTGGGGTCCCCAACCCTGGCTCCAGACAGCCCTTCTGGAGGTCACTGTCTGCAGAGCACTGTGGGGACTCCACTCTGCCTGCTCTGCAGAGGTCATTGAGAAGCCTGGGTTGACCAGCTGGCCCATGGACCTAGCCACGTAGGCCAGGTTCAGTGACGAGACATTTGCAAGGCAAATGTGTAGACACGGATGGTGACTTATGAGAGGACCAATCCTGTGGCTAGGGTGTGGGCACAGGAAATGGCATCAGGTGGAAAGGGGTCAACAGCTCACACTCGCTGATCATCATCATATGCAGGTCATAGCCAAGGTCAGGACAGGGTTTTAGACTATAGAAATCCAGTTCAGGGCTAGTTAGCTCTTTTTTTCCTATAAAGTAGTTTAAATTTATACATCAACAGTAACACCGTGAAGTTCGTTTAAAAATGAAGCACAGTTGCCCTCGGAAGGATTTATGGATAAGGTCAGGCCTCCTAGTTTCGTTGGCTCTGCATGTGTGTAGACGTTTTAAAGCCAGCGGTCACCGTGTACTAAGCTCAGGCCCCATCACCCAGTCACCCAGGCAGGAATTACAGGGAACTCGTGGGAAGTTCTGTGAACCACCAGGAATTGCCCCTTCCCCTTATCTCCACCCTCAGAGTCCCTGCTCCCTGCCTCTGAACAGGACAGGGCCCCCACCTCAGCCTCCTCACTTCCTCATTCTAGCTCCAGGCTACTTACAAATGGCCTCCTCTGAAATCCAAGGGACCCTCTGCTTCACCTCCTTCACACCTTAGGGATCAAATCCAGCCCAGCCCTCTCCACCTGGCTTCTGCCTGCCAAGCCGGCCCCTCTCTTTCTCACCTGCCTTCCCTTCCTCCAGGGGGTCTCTGCCTCTTAGGTCTCTCCTCTTGCATACCCATCCTGCCCTTCCAGCCCTGTGGGCCCTGCTCCAGACTCAGCCCCAGCGTCACCTGTGGACAGGCTTTCCCAAGGTGAAGCAGAGTGATCCAAGCAGAATAGATCTCCTGTTTTGTCCCCAAGCACTCCGGCCCTGTGCTTCTCACAGGTGTGCTGCCAAGATTTCTACCCTAGAGGAGAAGGGTGGTTTGCAAAGGCTGGGAGTGGGGCATGAAGGGGTTTTGTTGGTCCAAGCTACAAAGTGCCAGTAAGAGGAATAAGTTCTGGTGATCTATTACCCAGCAAGGTGACTATAGTTAGTGATTATATATTGTCTACTTCACAATTGCTGAAAGAGTGGATTTTAAATGTTCTCACCAAGAAAGAAGTATGTGATGGACACATTAATTAGCCTAATGTGTTCATTCCACAATACCTAAAAGTATCAAGGCATCACATAGTACAATATATACAATTACTATTTGACAACAAAAATAAAATTTAAAAAAAGATTTCTATTGTAGTCCACCTGCCCCACAGTAAGGCGCTCCCTTGGGAGAAAAATCCTATCTTATTCATCTGTACATCCTTCAGCCCCAAATATATCACAGAACAGGAGCTCACAAAAGTCTGTGAGGGAGTGGAAATGGACAGTTCACTCAGAAAACCAGAATTAGTGCTCACAGTCATATTAACTTGCATGTCAGGCATCGTGGTAAGGGCTTAACACATATAACTGACATTATCCCCACTTTATAAATGAGGAGACTGAGAGAGAAGTTAAGCAACTTCTCAGAGTCACAGAGCAAGTTAAGTTGTGTTTCTGGGTCTCAAACCCGATGTTGCTTATGCCAAAACCCCCAGCTCTACATGTTAGAACCAGTACGGGCTAAACTGAGGTGTTGGAAAAGGAGGTGGCGAGGGATAGGGGACAGAGAGGAAGAGGGGGTCAGGGCCCTCTGAGGCCTCAGGGCCTTTATGGCTGGAATAATCTGCACTTCAGGCCAAGGAAGATGGAGGAGCTGGAGAATGTGGTCACGGGGCCGCTGGACTGACCTAGTGGAGACAGAATCAGCCTGCCCAGGCCCCTGCCACACACAGTCCAGGCCTGCAGATTACAGCGGTGTCTGGTAGGAAATCTGAGCAGCCAGAGAAATTAGTGCCTCCTGGGCCTACTTAATCACCACCTGAACAGGAAGTGGAGAGATGCATCTTGCAGGGTGCAATTAGCTGGCAGCCTCCCTCCTCTCACCTCAGGTCCTATTGGCCCCTGACGCCATCCACAGAGGTCAACTTCCTTTCTCCCCAGCCCTACAGATCAGGAACCTACTTCTTCTCTCTCCTGGCCCCCAACTCAGACCATCCCAGGCCCAGAAAGCCAGATGAAGCCTCTGCTGTGCAGATTCTTCTCCCCTCCTGACCTCCTAAGAGCCTGGGACCCCCACTTGCAGGCAGCTTAGAAGGCAACTTTAGAACCAGACAGGCCTCGGGCTCGGGTTGTAGTTCAATGGTAGAACGCTTGCCTACCACGTGAGGCACTGGGTTCAATCCTCAGCGCTGCATAATTAAATCAATAAATGGGATATAGGTATTGTTTCCATCTACCAAAAAAAAAAAAAAAAAATCCAGACAGGCCTGTGCTCAAATCCTAGCTCTTCCACTTCCTGGAGGATCCTGCCCAACAAGCCGCAGGACTGGCTCCTTGCTTCCCTTATCCTTTCTGCCTATGTGGCTTTAGGAGGAACTCTGGCCATTGCACAGAGGAGTCCTGTGCCTGAAAGGAGCAGGCAGAGGAAAGGACTGAGGGCAGGCAGGGATGCCTGCGGTCCAGGGGCAGGTGGCCTACAGGAACGATGCAGGAGGCACCATGCTAGGTCTCTCAGGGATTCTTATCTCCAGTCCTCTAAACATTCCCTCAAATAAGGGTTAATGACCTCCATTTTCTAGACAAGCAAACCGAGGTCCAGCCATCATAATAAGCACCTTCAAAAATAACCCGGCTTCTCACTCTTTCAGGAAGGCCTCAGTCCTTGGCAGAACCCATGGCTTGCATGGGAAGTGAGAAATCATAAAAATAGGGCAGGCTTGTACTGGAGTGCTGCTGTCCTTCCAAAATTCGTCTGAGCCAGACAGTTCTAGCTCCTGACGCCTCCCGAAGGTCACCATCTGGCCCTTGTTCCAGCCTGAGTTCTCACCTTCCTGCCTTTCATGTGCCTTCCCCACATTGAGCCACTTGTCCCCCCTTGAAAAGGCCAGACCTGTTCTTAAGTCTGTGCTTAGGCCTCATGCATGGAAAGCAGTAAGTGATGGTCAGATGGCCACTGGAAGAATGGACAGATGGAAGGCTGGTGGAAGGGTGGGTGAACATGAAGATGGGAACAAGTGGAAGACAAGAGTGTCAATGGATGGGTGGGTGGGGAGGTGGCTGGGTGGCTGGATTGATCAACAGGTAGATGGCTGGATCTATGGCTGGAGAGGATAACAAGTGGGTAGATGGATGGATAAGTGGTTGTATAAACGGATGCACTGGGAGTAGGCAGGTAGATGGTCAGCTGGGTGGGTAGAGGGCAGGATGTGCAGATGGGGCACTAAGAGACAGACCTCAGCTCACTATATAAAAGAGAACTCCACCAGAGCCTGGTCAGTGCAGAATGGGGTTGTCTTGGGAATGGTGCAAGCACTGAATAATACAAGCACCGAACGGAAAGTCCCATTTGGTGACCTCTACTCCCCTTTGGTCTTGATTTGGTGAAAATAAGCTCTCTGTCTACCTTGTCCAGGTGCAGATCTTAGACTGGGACCTTCAATGGTAACATGCTCACTATATACCCATGTTCAATTAGTAAATGCTTTTGGAGGAAGCTGGCAATCTTTTCGGAGGTTGTTTTCTTGTTTTTGGTACTAGGAATCGAATCCAGAATGCTTAACCACTGAGCAACACCCCCAGCCCTTTTTATTTTTTGAGACAGGGTCTTGCTAAGTTTTTTAGGGCCTCACTAATTTGCTGAAGCTGGCTTTGAACTCACAATCTTCCTGTCTCAGCCTCCCAAGTTGCTGGGATTACAGGTATGTACCACCATTCCCATCAGTTTTTTTTTTTTTTTTCCTTTCTGTAAGCCATGAGCAAATGAGATGTGGGTTGGACTCAAAGCCTTGTGTCTAATGACAAGACAAGAGATCCTACAGTTTGGGTTCTGGCCACATGGAGTCTGCTTCCCTCTTGGATCACTGGTTTATAAACTTTTGGGTTCTGGGTTGTTCTGCACTCCTTTCTCAGGAGCACAGAAGCTATGGGCATTAGATCCTTAGCAATGTCCCTAAGGATGACAGACTGCAAGGAACTGGTGGTCCTGAGGGGTCTCCAGGGATCAGAAGATGCTGGGGATGGAGGGCTAGTGAGGGGAAGAAGGGTACTAAGAACCCCAAGTTCAATAGCAGGGTAGGGATGGCTGAAAACAAGATCTGCTGGAGTCAGCCTGGTTCTTGTCTACGTAGAGAGCATGCAAGGGGCAGCTCTCAACCAGAGAGGCTGGCAGGTGGGCAACTGGCATCCCAGAAAGAAGAGGATGCGACATGAGGGCAAGACGTGGCTATGTGCTCCAAGAAAAGATGCCCAAGGCAACCTAATAGAGCCTTGTACCCTGATTTTTTTTTTTTTATACTGGGGATTGAACTCAAAGGCATTCTGCCACTGACCTACATCCTAATTCTTTTTTTACTTTTTGAGACAGGATGTTGCTAAATTGCTGAGGATGGCCTCAAACTTGCAATCCTCCTGCCTCAGCCTCCAAAGCTGTTGCACTAGTGTACACCCCTGCACCTGGTGTGCTTGGTTTTTAAAGGGCACTAAATCACACCTGATTCAAGTGCTGGGCTTCTCCCTCATGCAAACTTCTCAGTTGCGGGCAGTGAGACCTAAGGGCCAGTGGGGCAGAAGAAAAGGGAGAGAGGACCAAGTGTCTGCCAGGAGAAGCTTGGCTCAGGCACCTGCCTTGGACTTATCAATCCACCCCTGGCTCCACCTCTGCACTTTAGGTCCGGCGGGGTCTCAGGTAGAAATCCTGGCTCCTCACGCCAGCCCTCCTCCATTTTCCCCATAGAGCAAGTAGCAGCCTACCTCCAGATTCTCGCCTCCCACAACCCTCTTCCATTCGGCTGTTTTCAAAATCCACCACTCCCCTGTTCCACACCACCTGACTGTCTCCTCACAGTCCCCCCATTGCCCTGCCCCTCTCCTCACAGTCTCTACTCTCCCCACCCCTCTTGCAGTGGCCAGAATGGTCCTGTTCAAACTTCAGTCAGTTTGACTTTCCACTCTGCTCAGAACTCTCCCAGGGCTCCACCTCATAGTAAAAGCCAAAGCTGCTCAGGGAGGACCCCACAAGCTGCCCACCCAACCCCTGCCTTCTTCCCAACCCGGCCTCTCCCTGTCATGCCAGCTCCTTCCTCTGCCCGGACCATGCTGTGCCAGACATCTGAAAGGTGCAGTCCCCGTTTCATTCCGGCTCCAACTATATGTCCATGGGTGAAATCATCTTAAGGGTGTCAGTTTTTGTTTAGTCCTTTATGTCTCTTTCTAGCGCTTCCTACAGATGTTTTTTATTTTGATAGTCTCTTTTTAGCTGCTCTTCCTCACTCTCATCAGAATGTAAGCTCCAGGTCCAGCTCTTTCCCAGTGGCTGGAACAGTGCTGGCACACGGTAGCTAGACAGGAAGTGTAGAAAGTTAAAAAAATTAACCTTGAAATCTGTGTTAAGGGTAATAGTAAAATATGGGGGTAATTCACTCAATAATTTTGGGGTGGGGGAAGACAGCAGCTAACCCAGGCATGACACACATTGTTCCCAAGCCATTTCCCCTCCATCTTGCTGGGATCTGCTCTGCTCAGCTCTTCAATCTCAGCTGGCTGTTGAGCTCCCTTCTGCACCCAACCTGGAGGGACCGCTCAGAACAGGAGAGGAGGGGCCCCAAACACTTACTCCAGGACCAAAGCAGAACCCCGCTCTGGTCAAACCTCCCGAAATAGACTGGGGACACCAGTGTTCCAGTTTGCATCAAGCCTCACTGGCCCAGCACCTGTGTGGGGCTGTGTCCAGGAGTCTGGTGTCCCCAGGCCCTCATGGCTGCCCCATATCTGCACTTCCCTCCAAGGCAGTGTTGACCAGCATAGAACTTCTCTGGATGGTGGAACTCTGACCTGAGGAAGAAGGAACAGCTTCTCACCCCCAGGTTCCAGAGTTGCCCACTCCGGGGCCACCAGTCTGAGCAGCCTGAAGGAATCATCCGGCCACCTCTTTCCCGATTCAAGGCTCTCCCTCTGCCCTCCCTCCTCGGCCCCATCTCCTTTCTCCTTCTTTGCCTCTTTGGTTTCCATTCTGGTGCTGGAGGAAGTTCCAGGTCCTGCTGTGACCCTGCCCAGCCTGGTGACCCTGAGCCCTTCAGCACCTACAGGTACAAGTGGAAAAGTTTTCCTCCCAGGCCAAACACACCAAGGGGAGCTTTGGATGCTTTAACACTTCAAGGTTCTCTCCCTACTGACCCCCTCTGAGGGCACCTTTTGCTGCTTAGAAGGTCTGATCCTCCCCAGCACAGGGACACATGTCCCTGAGCACAGGGGACCATGCTTATGCCCTGGCAGGCTTTCCACAACCATGGTGCTTCCTTCTCCTCTAGATCCCCAGTGTCTTGGGAATGACACTGTCATTCAGCAAGGTTTTGCCATATGGATTCAGGCTGCATCTAGAGTCTGACATGATCCTCTTGCTCTCTTGTCACGTATCACAGCCTCCTGAGAAGTCTCATCTCCAGGCTTGCCCCGACCCAGCTTCCGTTCTGAACACACACTTGATATTGGCTACCTGGGTCTTCCTGCTGCCTACAGGGACAAGCTGGTCTGGCCTCTGTTCCCCCCCCCACACACACACACAGCTTTTCTTCTGGTCACAGATGTGGGGGCCACAGCTCTTTCTTCCCCAACATTCTAATCTCTTCTCCTTATGAGCTGAAACAGTTGTAGTTCTGGGTTCCCCTGCTCCTGGAAGCCTGCACATCTCTGAAGGCCCCAGGGTGGGCTCCTGACTAGTGTCAGCTCATTGCAGTAGCTTCGATACCTACACTTATACCAAGTGGCCAGCATTTTCTTGCGGCAGTCACTAGACCAGAGGTGACATGGGGTCTAAGGGAACCCAATCAGGACCATTACTTGACCTCCTCTCAATAAGAACAAGGAGGCAAGTAGCTCTGTTTCTTCTGGCTATATCCAGGGGCAGCTACAAAGAAGAGGGAAATTACAGGCTAGTCCCAGGTTAGATAAAGTTCAGTTACTTCCCCCAAAGGACAAGCCCAGAGCCCAGAGGAGAAGGTGCTGGGTTAATGAATAGCAGAGACCTATTCATTACTTTTGTTTCCATTTTTTTTTTTAGTATGAAGGATGGTCTTCAAGTTGGAAAAGAGAGACGAATATATAAAAGGGAAATGTAGTACAAGATATCTCCGACTGCTTTCCCTCCCGTCCCCCCGGGCGTTGACCCTAGGACCTAGTGTGCATGCTGAGCATATGCTCTACCACTAAGCTGCACCCCCAGTCCTCTCTGCCTGCTTTAATGCCTTCCATTCTCTGACCACTGAAGGGATAGAAGAGGAGCTGAAAGATCAGAGGTGGACAAGGAGGAGAGGCTGAGAACATCAGAGACAGGTCTTAGTTCTTGACCTTAATCCCCAACAAATCCCCAGCCTAGAACAGCCTATTGAACATATCTGCAACTTTTTAGAAAATAATAATAATAAGAGCAGCAGATACAATTCTATGTTTCTTGTTTGTGTAGATACTGGATTATAGCTGGCTAGTTATCTATCTATCTGGTACTGGGGATTAAACCCGGGGGTGCTTTACCACTGAGCTACACCCCCAGTCCTTTTTATTTTTTGAGACAGGGTCTCACTAAATTGCTGAGGCTCTTGCAAAGTTGCTGAGCTGGCCTCAAACTTGCAATCCTCCTGCCTCAGCCTCCTGAGTTAATGGGATTATAGGTATGCATCATGGCGCCCATCTTACATGAGACTCTTTACACGTATTAACTCATTCAAGCCTCCCCCAAATCCTATAGCATGGAGATTATTATCAACCCCACTTCATGGAGGAGTAAGCAAAGGTCTAGAAAAGCTAGAAAAATAGCAATGAATCAGAAGTTAATGTGGGCTCGGGGCACAGCCATCACTTTATGTACTTTTCCTGTCTCTCTTTCTGTGTGCTGTACACCATCAGGGTCAGAACAATGCAATCCTCCCTGCTCTTCCAATCTTTGCATTCCTTAAGAGCAAAGTTTTCAACAAATTTAATTGTCTTGAGGCTGGAGTTGTGGCTCAGCGGTAGTGCACTTGCCTAGCATATGTGAGTCCCTGGGTTCAATCCTCAGCACCACATAAAAATAAAAGAATAAAATAAAGCTATTTTTTTTTAAAGTCAGTCTGAAAAACATTTTTAAAAATTATATTGTCTTCTCTTTTCTGCTATGAGTCCTAGGTCAATAAATCAGGGGATTATCACAGACCAACCCAATACACATACAACATTATCAACTGAAGCCCGTACTTTTTTCAGACTCTTAGTTTTTAACCAAACGTTCTGTTCTTCTTCCAGGATCCCATCCAGAATACCACTTTACGTTTAGTCCTCATGACTCCTTAGGTTTTACTTGGCTGTGATAGTTTCTCAGACTTCCCTTATCCTCAATGACCTTGACCATTCTGAGGGGAACCTATCAGGTATTTGGTAGGATGCCCCTGAGCTGGTATTTGTCTGATATTTTTTCATGATTACTCTGGGGCTATGGGTTTGGGAAGGGAAACCACAGAGGTAAAGTGTCATTCTTATTACGTCATATTAAGGGCACATACCATCTATATGACTTATCACTTCTGATGTTGACCTTGATCACATTCTTGGACTGTTCATCAGGTTCCTTCACTGTGAAGCTGCTCTTTCCCCTTTTTCCTATACTGCATTCTTTAGAAGAAAGTCACTGTACATTTCTTATTTAAAGCTGTACAGAGTTTCACTTCACCTCCTTGATGGGAGAATTAGCTACATAAATTATTTGGATTTCTACTGTATGGGAGATTTTCTTATTATATATTCATTCATTTAATTATGCATTTATCTAATCTTGTATGGCCTCATGGACATTTTATTTCATACTCTGAAACCTAGTTATGTTGTAATTTTTGCAAAGCATTTGATCCTGGTATCCTTGTTATTCTGGGGGCAGCTGGTAAAATGCAGACATTGAACCCCATATCTAATGAGTGATAACTACCCACTCTGGGGCATCCATGGGCTGGGAAATCAATGTTGCTGTTTGATTTTTTTTTTTTAACAAATGAAATACCAACTGTTGGAGTACACAGCAATTTTGAAGGAGCTCTGCTTGTGGGGGAAAATTATGCTTCTGATGGACACTGCATCTGCGAATCTGATGTGTAGTGAAGTGGGATGCAAAACGCCGTCTCCCTCTGTGAATAGAAGTGTCCCTACAGTGCCTCGGGCCCTGTCCGTGGTCCTGCCCTGTGTTCTTAATCAGCCTTGTGGATATCCACACACAAGAGCATCTGCTTCTCCAGCTACAGGCAGTATCTGAGAGTGACAGAGATCGGATGTCAAAGTCTCTCTCAGTGACACAACGTGATGAAATGAACAAGATAAAATTTAATCAGAATAAGGATCAAGTAACAAGCTTAGATTCAAGAAACTAATGACACAGGGGCTGGGGATGTGGCTCAAGCGGTAGCGCGCTCGCCTGGCATGCATGCCGCCCGGGTTCGATCCTCAGCACCACATACAAACAAAGATGTTGTGTCTGCCGAAAACTAAAAAATAAATATTAAAAAATTCTCTCTCTCTAAAATATTTTTTTAAAAAAGAAATTAATGACACAAACAGGCCTGATCTCTTCAGCAAGTCAGAGTTATGAGGGAGAGGGGCAGTGGATAGCCAGATGCACTACACAGTCCTGGAGAGAAAATGGTCTTAAACAAATCAGCCTAAAAAGTGGACATTTTCAGATCAAATGAGAAATCTGGAAAAGGTATCTGTACAAAATGTACCAAAAATTTATTGAAGCAGAAAGGTGATAATCATTTATTAGAAAGAAATTAGGTTACAAAATACTGTACAGGGTATGATCTCATTTCATGGAGAAAATCTACATATAAGCATGGAAACAGCTCTAAAAGAATGTGACCAAAAAGATCACCCAAGGCTCCTTGGGAGATAGGAACATGATACTTTTATTTCTGATTGTCTGTATTTCCAATTTGCTGTACTACATATATACCACTTCTGTAATAATAAATGGTTATGGTTTAATAAGGGAAACAAATCACTGTCCCTCCCCATGAAGGATCCATGGCGGAGGTTTCTAAAAGAGATCCTTGAAGATTTCAGAGGCCAGAAACTTATCATGAATGAAGAACATGGACACTACTGAATAGGCAGCCCCCCCCCCCCTGAGCTGCCAGTGATGTGACGGGGTCTCCTGGTCCAGGCCCTTCACATAACTGCTAGAGAAAGTCACATGATTAGTCAATGGCAACTCCAGGGCCAGAAGCCAGAGGTTTTGGCCTCTTCTGGGCAGTAAGAAAGTAACTTCTGGACAAGGGTTATTTGACATTAAACTGGCAAGATGGGAGGAGGGAAACGGCAGCAGTGCTGTATTAAAATATTTAAAGGCTGCCACATAGAAGAGAAATCCACATGAGCCCCTGTGCAGAACCAGATGACTAAGTGACAAGCAGGTTTGTATCTGGAATGTAGAAGTCTCTAAAATAGGAGCTGTCCAGCTTGAGGGTAAGGTTGTGAGACTTGGAGCATGTGGTTGAGGCCAGCGGCCTCCTGCCAGAGGTTTCTGGGAGGCCATTCCAGGACTGAGGCTCTATGGTTCTGGAATCTCCTGTTTCAGCCAGAGCTGGGTGATTTCTCTCACCTGCAGCCAGTGTCCTAGGTGCTAGGGGACCGCTCAGCCTACCTCAGATGGGAGCCACTGGCAAAGGGGAGGTTTTGCTGGCTTTGGGGGAAGAAGGACCTTGGTGGTGGCAAGCAATGCCCCTGAGCAAAGCCAGGAGAGGCGGAGGACAGGCTCCAATAGGAACCATAGCATGAGCACCCTGGGATAGGGACCTGAGTCCTCAAACCTGACACCTACCTCACTCTCTTCCACCTGCTACTCTCAGGGATTCCCAGGTCCTGGCCCCTGCCCAGGTACCCAGGGGGGATCATCATCACCTCCCACTTGTCAGGCAAGGAGACATGAGTCCACTGGTCATCACCCAGCACCACCCATGTTCCAAGATGCCAGGCCTTTCCTGTCCTGGGAACAGAATTCCAGCTAGTGCCCACTAAAGACCCATGACACCAGGCTCCCTATGTAAGGCCTGAGGTCTTGGGTGGCCTTGGAAATCCACTGCTCAGGTCTTTTGTCCCCGTGAGAGAACCTTGACCATTGCTCAGTGGGAAGGAGATTAAGGGTGAGGAATGCTCTCCAGTCAGGTGAGTGGCTTGTACTCCTCCCCAAAACACAGTCCCTGTGCTGACCGTGGTGAGAGGTACTAGCCTCTGGCATTTATTGATATTACACTGGCAGCATAAACCTGAGATTCCAGCCATGCTAACAATCCACACAACTCCTGCTTTCCACCATGAATGTGGCCACACCACGGGAAAACACGCTGCTCAGTTATCAATTCCCAGGCTTGGCTCTGCTGGCCTGTCGCAGCCAACACAGTCAGCTGCCAGCCAGGCCTGCATGGGAGGTCACCAGGCACTGGGCGAGAATCCAGGATGGCCCCAAACAGACCCTCCTCCTGTGTTTGTGGCAGGGGCTGCAGTCAAGGCTAAGTGCCCCTGCTTGTCCCTTGGGCAAGGCCCAGCAGGGTGCACAGAGTGCCCCCCCAACCTCCACCGCAACTTGGTCTTCAGAGGATGGGGGTTCCAAGGCCACATTTTGACAGCTCCCATCCCCAAGAACCCACCGGGTTCAAAGATTGCTCAGAGGAACCCGCACTGAGCCTGACGCTTACGCCAGCAGCCCGGGGCTGAGGGTGGAAAGCAAGGGTCCGACTGGGCAGGGGTGACCCCGGGCCCGCGGTCCCTGACCCTAGCAGAGGGTATGGGGTTGGCACAGGTAGGATTCCTCTCGCGAAGCAAGCCACCGCCTTGGGCTTGTGGAGTGCGGAGACTGGTCCCAGGCGTGGGTGACACGGCCGGTAAGCTGGGGGAGGGGCGACGCGGAGGGCACCGAAGCCGGGCTCGCGAGGGCAGCGGGTTCAGGGACAGTGGCGCCGAGGACCGGCCGGGCGCGGCCGCCTTACCTCCTCACCCTGGCCGAAGCGCAGTCCGAGCGCCGCGACGCGCTCCACGCGCAGGAAGCCGTCGGGGTCGCGGCCGCACACCTCAAACACCTCGCGCAGGCGGCGCACGGAGCGCAGCAGAGCCGCGGGGGCGCCCGCCCAGCCCGCGCCGCCTGCCATCCGGGCGGGCCCCGCAGCTAGCCCGAGCCCCGCGCCGCGCGCCGCGCCCGCCGCAGCCCGCCCTGCGCCGCCATCGCCGCGCGTCCTGGGCCGCCGCCCCGCCGCCCGCCTGGGTCTGCGACGCGCAGCCTCCGCCCGGCGGCGGCCGCTGGAGTCAGCTGCGGCGCCGCAGCCCCGCCGCTCGGGTGGGGGGAGGGGAGGGGGCAGGAGAGGGGCGGGGGCCGCGCGCGAGCCCGAGGCTGGCGGCGGCGGCGGCGGCGGGGACGCGGCAGACAAAAGGAGCCGCGCGCGGCCTCGGGAGTGGGGCAGCACTCGCCCACAGGCAGCGGGGCGCGCTGCCGGCAGCCGCCTGCTTTACGGACTCAGTTTCCCTCGGCGTAACCGCCTCTTCCCCTGGAGACCCCGGAGGGTGGCTTGCCGCGCCGCCAAGGGGCGCAGCGAATGTTCTGAAATTCAGAGCTGCCCCCAGGCCCCGCCCCTCCTGGAAGAAATCAGGGTTCTGAGACCGGAGTCCCGCGACCACCCGTGCCGGGTCCAGCAACCCCTCATCCATCAGCCCTAAGTTCTTGGCCCCTCTACCCCGTGGTCAACCCATCCCTGCTTACTGTGTGTGCCTTTTGTTAGCACCTGTTATTTACAGAGCTCAGTATGTTCCAGGTGCGGTTGATTCTATTCTGAGGAAGCTGAGGTTCAGAGAGGATGGACTGTTTAACCTAAGGCACACAGCTTGTGAGAGGCGGGGCCGGGATTCATAGCCAGATCTGGAAGCATCTAGACTCCATTCTTCCAAAGAACAGTCTCCAGACAACCCTCTATGGTCTGAGGGCCACAAAGTCTTCTCCAACAGCATTTGTGGAGCCTGCTCAGAGTGAGGGGAAGGTGTAAAGAGGAACTGGCTCAGTTTGGAAGAGGGGACTTGGAATGCGGTGGGGGAGGTAGCGAGGACCAGGCACAGGCAGGGGGAAGAAAATACGAGGCCCCCCATTAGGCTTCCCTTCCTCAGGGGCCAGGGATACATGAAGCTTTGGAGATGTTGTAGCTCCCCTTCCCCACCCCCGTTTTTCACACTCTCACTTCCTGGCAGTCCTATCCACCTCAACCTCAGAACCCAGGACAGAATCTCCAGCCTGAGCTACACTTCTGCCTCAGCTCCTCATTCTGACTCATATGCCGGCTCCCCTACACTCTCCTGGCTCTAACTCCTTGCTCAGCATTAGAAGCCCTTGTGGTAATGGTTGCCCTCAGCACAAGTACAGGCTTTGGCTGAACTCAGTCCCCCTTAAGATTGCCAGTTTAGCAGACAGGGTTCCTCCTCCAGGAATCTTTCCCTGGCACCCCATCTTGTCTTCTAGTCTGAGTTCTAGGCCCTTCTTCCAGATGTCCACTTAGTTTTGTATTTCTCTTCTTCTATCTTCCCCAATATGCTGGGAAACCCTCCAGGGTAAAGTATGTCTTAATCACTTTATGTCCCTGATCTCCAATCAAGAGTGGACCCAGAAGAAGTCCCTGCCCAGAGAAGATGAGTTGGACCTGTCACCTGCTGGAGCTGAGAGCAATGTAGTGACCCAGACAGGAATTGCAGTGGCCTCCCTCTGAACCCAAGTTTCCTCCTTTGCAGTTGTCCTGCTCAACCTTGAAATATATTCTGCATTTATTTCACGGCTAGCTGGATATCCCTCTCAGCAAGAGACCAACAATTTTTTGAATTTTTTGTTGTTGTAAATGGAAACAGTACCTTTATTTCACTTATTTTTATGTGGTGCTGAGGATCAAACCCAGTACCTCAAATGTGCGAGGCAAATGCTTTGCCAATGAGCTACAACCCCATCCCAGGATACCAACATTTTTGAGTCTCAGTTTCCTTATGTATATAATGGGGTTAGTAATATCACTCTTTCTTTTTTTTTTTTTTAAAGAGAGAGTGAAAGAGGAGAGAGAGAGAGAATTTTTAATATTTCAGCAGACACAACATCTTTGTTGGTATGTGGTGCTGAGGATCGAACCCGGGTCGCACGCATACCAGGCGAGCGCGCTACCGCTTGAGCCACATCCTCAGCCCCCGTAATATCACTCTTACTGGACTACTGAAAATGAGAGGGAGTGCATTACTTGCCCTGTGAACAGCAGGAGGAAGTAAAGGAGGACAAGGGGGAAGGCAAAGAGGCCAAGTGCAGGAGATCCATCCAGGCCCTTGGCAGGAAGGTGGGAGTGGGAGCTGGGACCACTGCCTGCCCTGTTAACCCTAATAGTCATTCCAAGGTCAGCTCTCACTTATTTTCTTACCCAAGGTGCTCAGCACAGAAAGGAGATGGGAAGAAGCTGGGGCTCCCCCTAGTGGGAGCTTCAGAAATTACTCTCAGAACTCTGGGAACAAATCCCCCAAAAGCCGGGGACAGGACATCTCTGGGTTTGCCACATTCCTTTTATTGAGTACCTGTGTTGTATTGGGCATGCTGGGGAACAGAAAAAAAAGGAGAAGTCACAGCCCCTCTCCTTGCCAAACTTGATACTTGCAGTAATAACACGTGTGATCTACAGTGAGGTCATGGCTCTAGAATCCCAGAAAAGCCTGCTGAGTGCCAACACAAAAGCCCCTCCAAGATGCTTCCATTTCTAAGGTTCTTGGATTCTTACAGGTGGATCTGGGACCAGGACCCCAGAGCTTCCAATATCTTGATCTAAGAGTTCAAAATGTAGCTCTGTGTTGGGGCCTCACTGCAGAACTGGGAACCCGGAGTGGAGGTGTTGCCCCAGGAAAGCAAGAGGTCTCTTGGTAAAGGAATGAGCAAGATGGCTGAGCACCTCCCTTCTGTCTCCCTTGAGTTCCAGGTGATCTCTGATTCTCCAGGTGATTTCCAAAGCTGCAGCAGCCTCAGCAGGCTGGGACTACGCTGGGAAATACACATGGACAGGGCAGCTGGGATTCAGGAAGAAATAGATTTGGCCGTGTCCCCACCCCACTAGAACACCTCAGTGGCTCCCACAGCCTGTGCTGGCAGGGATAGTCTTGACCCATCAAGAATCAGTTTAGCTCCCCTTTGCCTGAGGTTTGGGTGGGGTGGGGGTTTTCCCTGTCCCCTCCCCCTTTCCATTCCTCTGGCCAATTCCTGTCCTTCTAGATTCTGAGGAGGTGGCACCTTCTACGGAAAGCAGTCCCTGACCATGCCCTCCCTCACCCCTGGCCTGCCTGTCTCCCCTGTGCTTCTACAGTGGAGAAGAAGAACGTGGACGCTGTGGGGGTAGGGCTGTGGCCTGAGTTAATATATGTATCATCAGAACAATGCCTGCACACCTCTATCCCTAACACAAATGCATCTGGGAAAAGGTATGAAAGGTTTCATGAGTGGCATGAGTTCCCTGAGAATGAAGACTGCCTGTTTCTCTTTTGATCTCTCTAGTTCTCTCAATGCCCACTACACACACACACACACACACACACACACACACACACACACACCTGCGAAGGAATCAATTAAGGAATGGGCAAAGATGGTGCAGCAGCAGACTGAAAAATGTCACCTCCTAACGATACCCATGTCCTAAACCCCAGGGTCTGTAAATGTCACCCTAATTGGAAAAGGGTCTTTGGAGATCTGATTGAGGATCTGGCAATGGGAAATTATCCTGGGTTGTTGAGGAGAAGAACCTAAATGCAATCACATGTATCCTTAGAAAAGAAGGATCAGAGATAGACTTAACATAAAAAGAGGGTAGTGAGGAGTGGGGGCAGAGATTGAAGTTTGGAAGCCACCAGAAGCTGGAGGAGCCAGGAAAAGAATCTCCTGAGAACCTCTGCAAGTAGCACAGTCCTGCCAATATTTGCATTTCAGCCTTCTGGCCCCAGAACTGTGAAAGAATAAATTTCTGTTGTTTTAGCCATCCTGTTGCAGATAGCTTAGGGCAGCCCAACAGCCACAGTAAATGAATATATATGGTTTAAATATCATATGTAAGTTTAATGAAAGGTTATGGGTTTTAGAATTCAAAACAGCTGAGCAATGCACCAAAGTCTGCTACTCTTTAAACCCTGGGGTTCTGGACAAGTTAGCTTCTCTAAGCCTCAGTTTCCTTGTCTGGAAAGGGAGGATTATAGTTCCTTACTTTGCAGAGGTCATACTGCAGGAATTTAATAAGAAAATGTTTGTGCCAGTGCCGGGCGTGGCTGGCATGTGGTGGTTCTTCTTGTGTCAGTATGGAGTGGCTTTGGACTAGTGTCGAAGAGCGTGCATTTCTGTATTTCATCCATAGGTCTTGACTTCAGCATCTATCTTGTCAGGAAATGGGGCAGGATTCACAGTTCTTCCTGCTCACAACCCTCTGAGTTTTGTTATTTTTTTTAAACCATGAATAATTTTCACTTTGGAGGGGAAGAAGGTGGTGTGAACTTCTTTTCCTTCTTCACCTGTTTCAAAATAGACCTCGGTCTGGAGAGAGGGGAGGGGGCATTGCTCAGAGACACAGCCAGCTCTGCTTGTAGGTGCTGGGGACCCTGACTGGACTGGAGGCAGAAGGGTGCATGTAGCAGGACATCTTGGGACCTCATCCTTCCTCTGCTGCAGGACTTCACGTCAGGAAGGGTGCCCACCCAGAACCTTCTCCAACTATCAGAATCAGGATTAGCTGCTTGCTAAATTTCCTTCCAGGATTCTTAGAAGAAATGGTGAAAACTTTACTAATTCTACCCAAAGTGGGCTCCAGATCCTATCATCAGCTGCAGAAATTACCTGTGAGAGTGGCTTTCTGGAAGGGCATTCACCTGTGGGTTCCTCAAGGTTTAGGAAGCAGCCTCCTGCCTGGGTCTCACCTCCTACTGTCATAAGCTCCTGCTTCTGGCCTTTTCCTCTACTGCCCCCTTCTGCCTAACAGAAAAACTCCTAAATCCAAGCTTGGATTGCAAGCAGGGGAGGCCCTTTGCAGTTCTAATGTCTTCTTTCTGCAACACCATTGACCACACTCAGGTACACATTTATTAAGCAGTTATTATATCCCAAGCATTGTGTGGCGGACTCCAGACTCAACAAGGAGTGGATCATGCCCGCTTGCCTTGCACAGGCTGTTCCTCTCCCTGGGGTGGCCTCCCTCTCTTCTCCTATTTATCTTCAGTTGCCACCTCCTCCAGGAAGTCCTCCCTGAGTCAGTTGCTCTCTCTGCTCTCTTCCCCTTCTACAGTGTTTTCATGATATATGGTGATGCCCTGTCCATCCACTGTCCCTGGCCTGGTCAGGACACTAGGCCCACTTCTTAAAGCTGAAGGGATCATTTCAAGATCAGGAAAAGGGATGCAGGGTGAAGAGTCAAGGGTGAAGGCATGCTTTAAGAGGAGTGAGAATGGGGATGAGGCAAGTGGCAGGAGCCGGAGAACTGAGGACAGTGGGCCACAGTTAGGTGTGCACACCTCCCCATACGTCCACAACCCTGCATGCTTTATGTTCTCTAAGGCAAGGACCCTCCCCATCAACCCAGAGAGACTGTCACCTGGGAACAGAAATACTAAAGTGACAAGGTCTCTGGTAACCAGTGCTTTGGGTGAGGGAGTTGCTGAAACTCTCCAACTCAATAATACTAATAATCCCCTAAGGAGGGAAAAACAAACCCAGCTCCCTAGAATCTAAATTGGGCAAAAAGCCTTCTTTTGACAAAAGGAAACAGATAAATATGTTCAAGAGATGACTGATAGTTAATTCAGTACCTCAAAAATTCTGCTATCATGAATACCTTTTATGAGTACCTTTTATAGCTGGGGCTGGGGCTCATTGGCAGAGCGCTTGCCTCGCCCATGTGAGGCACTGGGTTTGAGTCTCAGCACCACATAAAAAAATAAAACAAAATAAAGATATTGTGTGTCCAGGTATAACTAAAAAATATATTTAAAAAAAGCATCATCATCACCTCTTAAAAACAACCTACCTTTTGTTTTTCAAGTATAATGTTCATTGTAAAAATATAGACAAATGTTAAAAAGAAACAAAACATGAATGATGTGAGAAAACATGAAGATATGAGGAAAAAAAAAAGAACAGCATTACCCTAGATTAGGTAGAGAGAAGTGATGGGAAGGGAGGGGAGGGGTTGGGGAGATAGGAAGGATAGTAGAATGAAACAGACATTATCATTATTGCTGTGTGTATATATGTGACTGCATGACCAATGTGATTCTGCAACCTGTATACTCAGAAAAATGAGATATTATATCCCATCTAATTCAAATGTGTGATATGTCAAGGTTATTGTACTGTCATGTGTAACTAATCAAACAAACAAACAAAAAAAGAAACAAAACAAAGATTAACCACTGTTATTAACACTGGATGCATTTTCTTTTTATATTTTCCTATATATGAACTATATACACTACATATGTGTGTGTGTGTGTGTGTGTGTGTGTGTGTGTGTATATATTTGTATTTATTTACATAATTGAGGATCAGCCTTCATGTACAATTTAAAAACTCTTGATTCTATTAGAAATTTCCCCCAAATTAAAACACTACTCTTTAAGTCCCCCGCCTTACCCTGCCCTACTTCACTTTTCTGTGGTGCTGGGGATGGAACCCAAGGCTCCCACATGCTAGGTTTTTAAACACTCTACCACTAAAACACATCCCCAAGGCTTGCCCATTTTTTAATATTTATTTATTTTCTTTAGTTTTTGGCAGACACAACATCTTTGTTTGTATGTGGTGCTGAGGATCAAACCCGGGCCGCACGCATGCCAGGCGAGCGTGCTACCGCTTGAGCCACATCCCCAGCCACATTTGCTTGCCCATTTTTTAAAAACAAAATATCTTTAGTTCTAGATGGATACAATAATTTTATTTATTTTTATGTGGCACTAAGCATCAAACCCAGTACCTGACACATGCTAAGCGAGTGCTCTACCACTGAGCCACAACCCTAGCCCAAGTAGTAGGTGAATATAGGTGATTTAGCCAACATTCTGGTTGTCTTCAGAAGTTCTGATATTATAAATAATACTTTTGACAAAAGTCTTAGTTCATATTTGTCTAATAAGGCTTGATTCCTAGACACAGCATTTCTGGGGCAAACAGCGTGGACTTTTATTTTTTAGTTGTAGTTGGACACGGTGTCTTTATTCTATTTGTTTATTTATTTATTTATTCATATGTGGTGCTGAGGATTGAACCCAGGGCTTCACATGTGCTAGGCCAGCGCTCTACCTCTGAGCTGCAATCCCAGCCCCAGTGTGGGCATTTTTAAGTATGGTGACACAGAAAATGAGGCATAGTGCATGTGCAAGTTCACCAGACCAGTCTTGACTGTCACTAGGTAATAAATCCATCTTTACTAATTTGACAAATGAAAATGGTGTCCAAGCCTAGTGCAGACATGCCCATAGTCCCAGCTACTGGGGAGGATGAGGCAGGAAGATCACTTGAGCCCAGGCGTTCAAGGCCAGTGTGGGTAATAATGAAAACCCATCTTTAAAAAAAGAAAAGAAAAAAAAAAGGATCCCACTCTTTCAGTTGCTTTTTTTTTTTTAAACTAATGAGTGCATTAACACTTGTCACCATATAGTAATTACAGTTGGTACAGTATGTCCTTTGTATGGATTAGCCATTCAGATTTGCCCTTTTTGTGTTTTCTACTGTGCCTTTTCTTACAATGAATTTCTATGAACTGTTTAAAATAAGACCAATCAAAGGCCATTGGTTAGACTTTTAATCTTGTGATTTTTCTTTTGGACATGGGACATTTTAAAACCTAGTAAGGCAGTCAAAGCCTGATCTTTAGGATTTCTTCCATTGCTTCTATGAGTCCTTCTTTATGGTGACAGCCCCTAATGTTTTTGCCAACATTTCCAGCCAGCCTGCTTCCTTTTGACAGTTTTTTTTTTTTTTTGGACCCTATGACTTGGTGAAGCTGTGGGACAAATTCAGCAATGACTGTGAGCAGAAGTGACTGCACATCTGGCCTGAGTCTTTGCTTACTGATAATGCTCTGTCCAATCTGGTAGCTACTAGCCACATGTAATTATTCACACTTAATTAAAAATTAAAATGAGAACTATCAGCTTTCATTCTCACTAGCCACATCTCTAGTGTTCAACAGCCACATGTGGCTAGTGACCACTGCAGCAGACAGGGCAGCCTGGATTCTCTTTCTGGCACCACATGGTAGCTGATCAGTCACTCTGGGGGCTTAGGAAACTGGGTTGAGCAGTTCTGCTGACCAGTGATGGATGTGTAGCAGAACGGAGAAAACACTTTTGTGGCTTTGAAGCAAGAGGAATTTGGGGGTTACTTGTGCTTTCTTTTTTTAACTATAGCATAAAGTGGACCTGCTAGCCTGTTCCATTCTATTTATCAAGTCAAATCACCATTATATCACAGGTTTTTGGCAGTGCTGGGGATGGAATCCAGGACTTTGTACATGTGAGGCGAATGCTCTACCAGTTAGACCTAAACCCTACCACAGTTTTAAATATTAAAAAAAAAAACTATTTTTTTAACTAGTAGGGAAAGTTTCCAATTACGCTCTTAATTTTTGTTTCTTAGCCACGCTTTCTTGTTTATTCTCCAAGGTGAACTGGGATCATTCTGTCTGGATACACTCTTCTTGCTGGGATCGTGACTGGAATTGTGTTTGACCAGGACATTCATGTGGGAAAAACTGGTATTCCGTGAGAGTCACTTTCCCCATCCAGAACCATGGTGGACCTCTCCATTTACTGGGTGCCTGTCCAGCTGAGCCTATCACGTGTCTGTCTGCTGAGATGCATGGTGCTGAGTCAGAAGTGATAGGAGAAAAATAAGGACAACATTGTGACTTAAAAAAGAGCCATTCTCTATCTTTCTATCCCTTGGAATGGCCTCTTTTTTTTTTAGTACTAAATTCCCTATTGCCCCAAAACCCAAAATCACTGATTTGTGTGTATGTGTGGTATAGTGATTGTTTATTTCTAAATATATAAATTGACTGTTTTGAAAAACTTACTGATCTGTGAAATCTCAAAATCTGGATTATTTTTTTCCTTTCACAGTGCAGGGGGTTGAACCCAGGACCACACACATGCTAGGCAGGGGCTCTACCACTGAGCTGCTCTCCAGCCCCAGGATTAGAGTTTTCAATAGGTTTGACTTTTATTATACAGACTATCTCTGTCTTGTTTGGGATTTTGCATTGGGGGTGCTAGAACGAATGGGTCTTTGTTCTTGTTTTTCTGTTTATAGAGTTCTCTGTTAACATAAAGCCTTAAGTGTCACGTAGCAACCATCTACTGAATACCTTTGAACAAAGCCTTATCCTCTACTGGAAGCCCACAGTCTAACCAGGGAGTTAGGAAGACAGTTGCTGATCATAGCACTGTAAGGAGGAACTGTCAAGGGAGCAAGAGAAGTGCTCTCAACACAGCTAGAGTTAATTTAGGAAAATAAGGCAGTTTGCTGAATGACTGCTGCAAACACCAAAAGACTTGGGACTTTAGTAATGTTTTTTTTTTTTTTTTTTTCATCTCCTTGTAGAACTCTATGGGCAGTACTGGTGCAGTTTCTGATAGATTGCCTAATTCCATTCTGCTTTCATCCACAAATGACCGAGTAGGGAAGTGAGCATCCCGTCCCATCAATTTTTCATTTTACTTTGACCCAGATTCATAACATCTAGAATTGTTTTGAAAGAAAGCTGTTCCCTATTTTTGTGGTCTGGGGCTAAGGTATGCTTTCATATGTTTTAGATGTAGGAGATTAGGCTGCATCTACATGTGAGACAAAAGAATGGAGGACAGGAAGAATTTAGTAAGCCAATTTCTTTGTAGTATACTGCTTTCTGCCTGCGCGCTTCTCTACTCGGCCTTTTGGGGAGAGTTTCTGCATAGTCTCAGATTACCTCCTGCATGTTATAGACTCCCAAACTACCTGCAACCGCTCATTGGATTTATCTCCTCCTGGACACTTTCAAGATCCAACTCCTCAGTTGCTAATTCTGCTGGATTCCCTTCAGGAACACTGTCCATACTTTGGGGCACCGCGATTGTCATTTATGTGGCTGTTTTCACAATTGAATCTTAAGATCTTATAAGGAAGAGGCCAAGATTTCTTGTTCTATTGTATTTGCAATTCTCACTACAGGGCTGGGCCCAATTATAGCCAATCAAAAGTTTCTTTGAACAAAAGAATACGAGGTTACATCAGTTGACATTTTCTTCCTGTAAGAAGACGTAATTTGGCAATTTTGTTTTTTAAGTACTAGGGACTGGACCCAGGGGTGCTCTGTTACTGAGCTACACTCCCAGTTCTTTTTATTTTTTGAGACAGGGTCTCACTGAATTGCTAAGGTTGGCCCTTATGATCCTCCTGCTTCAAGCTCCTGAGTCTCTGGAATTATAGGTGTGTGGCGCTGAAGCTGACTTTTTTTTTTTTTTTTTTTTTTTTAAATCTATGGATCTCATTAAGTTGCCCAGGCTGGTCTCAAATTTACAGTCCTCCTCCCTCAGCCTCCCAAATCACTGAAATAACAAGCAGGTGCCACTGCATCTGCGTTGACAATGCTTTCTGGGGGAGGGGGGCCCTGTTCAGTTATCAGCGGCCACTTTGCTGGGGGTGTTCTGAACCCTATAACCCAGAGGCTTGATCCTCTTTATCCTGATCTGCTTGGTTCCTAGCATAAATATGTGGTAGAAAACCTACAGAAATTTTACAGTATCTTTTTAAATTTTTTTGGATATATACAGAATGGTAAGAAAATAAAAATTTGGCCCTATTTAGGAAAAATGTATGAAGCTGCTTTGGGAACTTTAAATATGCATATTCATATTTAATATGTATACATATATATATACAGTATAAAGGGACTTTATAGTTTCATGTGACATTAAGTTTTCACTTATGGATTAGTGAGCACTTCTAAAAGAACAAAATCTGAGAGATTCAAACCAACAATGACTACATTGCTAGAGCGTGGTCCTAATAAAGAAATATAATCGACATTGCAAGTTTTTTTTTTTTTTTTTTTTTTGGTACTGGGCACTGAACCCTGGTGTGCTTAACCACTAAACCACATCCCCAGCGCTTTTTTACATATTTTATTTTGAAACAAGTTCTCACTAAGTTATTAGGGCTGGCTTCAAACTCACTATCTTCCTGCCTCAGCCTCCCAAGCTACTGGGCCAGCCCCTTTTTTATGTTTTGAGACAGGGACTTGTTAAGTTGTCCAGACTGGCCTTCAATTTTTGGTACTCTTACCT
This sequence comes from Spermophilus citellus, assembly GCF_964194105.1. Classification (NCBI taxonomy): domain Eukaryota; kingdom Metazoa; phylum Chordata; class Mammalia; order Rodentia; family Sciuridae; genus Spermophilus; species Spermophilus citellus. The sequence continues at coordinate 33,504,227 of NC_138199.1, read as the reverse complement.
CAGCTTCTTAAGCTGCTGGGATTATAGGCGTGTGCCACCACACACAGCTAAATGGGTCTTCAGTGTAACTCACTTCAGTGAGACACTCCTTGCTTGCGAAGAGAATCTGGATGAGATTGTGTTGGAGGCTATTCTGACATATATAGTGAGCAGGCCAAGCCATTTCACTGAAAGAAACTGAGGAAGACCTAGGGATGAGGGTAATTGCTACAAGATGTTGGTCACCACTAGGGGCTTTCCTTGGTGATGGTAGGGAGGGGTAGGAGGAGGAACACAGGGATGCTATCACTTGGTGATGTGTCAAAATTCTTGCTTTCAGCACCTTCTGCCCCTCCCCAACTCCCCAACTGTTCAGGCCTCGGGCATTTCAGAATTGCCAAATGGGCCTGGCCCACATCTTTAAGGAGCAGCTTGTCCAGGAATGAAGAGGTGTGATCTAGAGGGTCATCAAAAACCAAAACAACCCTAGTGTTAACTAAGATGCTTTAGTAGGACATAGGGGGAAAAGATAGCTATTCGCAGTATCTGAGTTTCCAGTTCTCATTCCAGTGATCCTTAAGCCTGGGTGCAACCTTGCTTGAGAAGCTTCAGACACATTCGTGCACATACTTTTCACATTCTCTCAGGACCAGCGGTGGCAGGGGGAAGGGGAGTGTGGGATGGACCAGAACACTTTCAGGCTATCCCAGCCTTCCCATAGAAGACCAGCACTGGCCTCTGATCTTTTTCAATCCTTTGATTGATGACATACTGCTACCCTTCTGAGGACAGCTCTGACCTGCCCATAGGGTTCAGGGTGGATTTTTTTCTCCCCTAGGAGTGGGTAAATGAAATAGGTAAAACTCAGGATCGGTGGCTTATACTGTTTACACAGGTAGTGTCTGTGGGGGAAAGTTGAGATGTCCGAGAGAATTGTGGGGACCCAATATATGACCTCTGATTGGTCAGAGGGTCCTGGCATTTCATTTAAAGATAAATCAGCCTATTCCAGAGTCATCTTTGAGTTTGGCAGGCCCTAAAAAAGCATTTCACCAAAGTTATTTTACTTTTGAGAGGTTCTGGAAATACAAACATCTTTCCCATGGGGGTGAGGAGAAGACCCAAAAAAACACCCTTAAAAGAAAGGACGAGGTTTAATGTTTCAAAAGATCAGGGAGAAATGGGAGGAAGTGATAAAACAGAATTTACACCAAATAAAACAGAGCTTGATGCATGTGAAGAAATTAAATAACTCCTCACATCTCAGAGCAGATTGAATTTACATTTTACTTAAAAAAAGGAAGGGGGAGTACATACACAAGGAAGAAATGGGATGGGGAACAATAATACTCTGAATCTGATTTCTACAAGTTTCCCCTACAGTGATTGATTTTGTCTGTTGGGCAGTATTTCTCCTGCTGGCATACAACTGCTTACAATATTAACAAGGGTGTAGACTAGGGAACTGCCAAAGTTTAGGCCTGATAGAAAGGAGACTAAGTTATCATATACAATGTAAGTTTACAATACACAGCATTTTCTTTAAATGATGTAACGCAGTCGCAGGAAGAAGTTAACAATACTAACACAAGAATAATCAAATTTTTGTTTGTTATCCATATACAGCAACTAACTGCTTTACAAAAAAGCAAAATAATACAATATATCATCACATGTATTTACAGGGTAGTAAATATACTTTTCTGTCAAATTTTACACAAACTATTTACAGGTGAATATACTGCATTAAAAAAAACTGTGGCTGACACTAAGTGAGTTTTTGTATAAGTTTGTTGCATAACATTGAATAAGACATGCATTATTATGCCTGGGGGGGGGGGGGTAAATGTAGAAACAAAAAACAGAAAACAAAACAAAAAAATCCCCAAAACCCCAAATGGAAATTGAAAACCCCTAAAATCTACAAACCCAGAAGGATTGCTGGCTCACACTCTGTCCTCACCACTGGGACATTCGTCCGCCTAATGTGGTGTCCTGGTGCCCAGCTCAGTAACGAACAGGTGTGAGTAACTGACGCATAGAGTATTGTACCTCCATGTTAGCATATGAGGGCAGCTCCTGGGACAGGAGCACTGGCATAATAGTAGGTTATATGCAATAAAACATGGCTGAGTTAATGCTTTTGTTTTTAAAAAGTCAGGGAAACATCCACAAACTCAAACAAATTCCAGAATTTATAAATTATGCAAAATGGGCTACTTGCTCTGAATGTCAGAATTTCTTTTGCAGATTATAGGTATGAAAACTAAAAAGTGTTTCATTTCTCAGGGGAAGCATATTGGTGAGATTTATCTCATGTTCATTTTACCTGGAAAACTAGATTTTCCACAAATGTCACAAGTTCTTTAAATAAGTTAAGTTTTATTTATTTATTTTTTTAAATAAATGGGTGGCCTGCTATTTTTTTTTTTTGAGAGAGAGAGAGAGAGAGAGAGAGAGAGAGAGAGAGAGAGAGAGAATTTTTTTATATTTATTTTTCAGTTCTTGGCAGACACAACATCTTTGTTTGTATGTGGTGCTCAGGATCGAACCCAGGCCGCACGCATGCCAGGCGAGCGCGCTACCGCTTGAGCCACATCCCCAGCCCCCCCCCCTTTTTTTAAATAAGTTAAGTTTTAAACCTTAGGAAGTTTTCAAATTCCTAGGATGTACTGGTCAAAAGTATATTTTTGTAGTTCAAAGAAGGCTCAATTTTGATTTGTGCAAAGCTGATCATTTCATGAGATTCTTCAAATGGATTCATTGCATTCACTACATTACAGGGAAATAATAAATTTAAGGAATACCATACTTTCATAAATTTGTTTATGGAAAGTAATCCTTTGAAAGTTTCTCTAACTTGATGGGAGAAGCAAAATAAAGTAATACACACTGTAATATGCACCAGATCAAGAAAGAGGGGAAAAATACTAAACTAGAATTATCCAAGGCTTACATTGCCTGCTGTTCTAAAAGCCAAGAATCTGTGATACCATATCCCAGAAGCGCTGGGTGGTGGGAGAACCAAGACCATCATGGCAGCTTGGCCTCCTTGGCACTGGGTCACTGGTCTAATCCTAAACTCAGTTTAATCTCAGCTTCTTTACAGTCTTAAGATGGTCTATTATAATAAACATTTTATTCTAATGCAGCCTCTATAATAGTTAAAAACAAAAGCTTAGTTAATTACACCTGTCTTCAATATTTTCCAACAATTCTGTTAAAATTACTATTAATACTAAAGTTTTTTCCTTTTATTTTGGCAAATGGTTCTTATTTTTCCCAGGACTGTAAACAAAATAAAAAAATTAAATTCTTGTTATTTCTGAATATCAAAAGCAATTTTATTTACATTAACATATTACATTGTTACTGTGTAAATAGTGTGAAATGTATTATATTATTAAAATCAGAATACTTAAATGTACCATTATTTATTGAAGTAGCTGTGGAATTTAATTTACGAAATCCACTAATGAACTAGCACTATAGGAAACCACCCTCTTCCCTAGGTTTCTTTGCCCCCCCATCCCCAAGCCATTATATCTGAACATATGAAGTGAACCTAAGAGTAGGGGGGATAATATTTTTTGTAATAAATATAGTTTAATCCTAAATTAGAATATCCAGATACCAATATGATCACTGAAGTCAAATTACTTTTCACACTGCAGGTACCACAAAAAAACTGGATCTGCATTACTATGGAAATTCCTATGCCACAACAATCCATACCATTCAGTACAGCAGCAACTCTAACGGTCCCCTATTTTCACACAAATGCAGGCTGACCAGACTTTTCACAGTGATTAGATGCAAGTCTATCATATAGAACCCAAAAAGATTCCTGATATTTTGGAGGAGAGGGGGAAGATTTAAAGACTTTTAAAATATGTCTTATCAAAGAAATTAATGTACTATACAGCATATTCTGGTTCTTGGAAAATTATTTAACAAAATAAAAGTATCAGCTACTCTAAAAGTCACGTACCATTCTGTTTTGCTATGGAGCTAATGCAAACGTCTAAAAAAATTACCTTCTGGGAACAATTTTCAACACTTTGTTTGGTGATTACCCTGCTCAGAATTATTTAGGAAAGAAGAGGAGGAGACAAAAAATGTATAATTACTATACTTAGTATAGTGTCGGCTTACAAAAATTAAAAATAAACAAAACAATAATAGCTTTAGCATATTTAAAGATCAATTGGATAATCAATTGGATAAAAAAAAAAAGATCATTTTGATGACTGAATTTGGATAAGGCCTCAGAATCCATAGCTTTAATTCAGTAATATTAAGATGTATATGGTCACACTTACTTTCCTGTAATTATTGCTAATACTCAGTGTTAGTAATTCTTAAGAATTCACTACAAAATACTAAGTTCTCCCACCCCACCCCCAAAGTACCTTGCCTGTGGCTTTAATGGTATGAAGCCATTGAGGCTTGACCTCTATGGTTCCTTCAGTTTCATAAAGTAAAAAAAAGTCCACAGCTAAAAGTCAGATTAAACATACATGGGTTATAATATTATTTCTCCCACACACTTCTCTCTTGGAAAGTGTGTAAATAAGACTAACACTTCATTTTGAACGGGAAAACAAAGAAGGCAGAGCACTGTGCAAATGGCTTTCATAGCTGGCCAGTAGTAGCAGTATTCAAGAATTTGTCCTCTCTCACAATTGGGATGTGCTCAGTTCAAGTTACCTGACTTCCCACTTTCTTATAGTTGTTCTGAACACTTGCTAACACCAGACACACTCCAAAAGTAGAAGAAGAAAAAAAGTCAAAGAAAAAGCAGCATTAAATTTAGGCAATGCTTTCAAGAGTTGATCATCTGGCAATGTGGCAGACTGGATGGGTTTGTTATAAAATATGAAATGCAGCATCGCAACATGTGGGGACAGGGCCACTTAGGGAAGGGTTCACTAGTGAAGAGCCCATGTTAAGTTGGTTTGAAAAAAGAAAGAAAGAAAGCTTCACACGATCTTCTTAATGCTATTACGTTTGAAACTGCCAGCGCTTCTTTGCTTCTGCACTTGGCTTGCGGATCCGTGGCGAGTTCGTCCACTGTTACAGTGGCCAGTGGTGGGGGAGAGTTCAACGTTCTCTTTGTCGATTCCTGGGGAGAAATACAGAAGCCAGTTATTTCCTCTCTTCTGGTATTAAGCTCTAGGTCTGGGTCTCATTGTTTATGTGTGAAATTCAACCTGGTGAATTGTTTTTGTGTATTTCATTTTACCAGTCATTTACTAGAATGTGTATTAAGGTCCTGTCATACAGAAAACCTCACATCTTGCTAAGCCAAATTTGCTATCACTGCAGAGAGACAGCATAAGGAAAAAGAAAAGTTGCAAGGAAAAGCTAGAGGCAGGTAGGCTTTAAGAGACTTAAAAGCTGGCAGCCTCCAAGGCAAACTGGAGAGTTCTTTTCCCCAAATCATACCAGCAGCATCCAGTAGAGGGCAGCTTCTAGCCACACATCTTTACTCCTGTTTATAAAAGAGAACATCCTTTCGGGTCCCAAAGCGTACTGTAGTCTTTTCGCAAATTTGTCATTTCAAAGAAAAACACGTGCTATTTATTTTTTTGCATCTCAGTGCCAGTTCCAAAGGAACCTAAGTATTTACTGAGAAAATAATGTATCACAAAGGTTATACTTTAGAATCTTTGCCTTTTTTCCAACCGTGGCAAGTCATTGTGCATTTCTCAAACATAAACAGTTGTCACTTATTTCTCTTATGGAGATCAAACTTCCAAAGGCAGGGCCCTACAGTGAATTTTATAAATTAAGTAGTAACCTTAGAAAAGTAATCAGAAACACAAAGTGTGTGTGTGTGTGTGTGTGTATGTGTATGTATATATATATTAAAAATCAGATGAGTGAAGATTACAAATTAGGTAATGAAATAGTGGCTATCTTTAGGAAAGCAGTGACTGAAGGAGGCATGAGGGCGGCTTCTCAGGTGCTGGGAATGTTCTGTTTCTTGATCTGGATGTTGCATTTCAAGTGTGTTTGCTTCTTAAAAGTTCATGATTTAGGTCTTCCACCTATTTCACTTCAATGAAATTTGCTCCCACGTAACTTGATACCCATCAATGGCCTAATTGCAGGAGCAGAGCATTTTAGTAATTTGTATCAAAACGTAAAGTACTGATTGTTATAAAATTTATAGATATAGAAAGATGCTCATAACTTTTTGAGTAAGAAAAAAAAATAAACCATTACTATTCAAAAAAAAAAAAGGCTAAGAATATATTTGCTAAAATGATATATTTGGACAGTACTTTTTCCCAGGTAATTTTTACTTTATTCTTATCTGTATCATTTGAATTTTAAAATAATCATTAAATTTGGGAATGAAAAAATTTCCATTTTTGGGCAAAAGGTATTTCAAGTCAAGAATTATTTACTATGCTGCAGAAAATGTACAGTTCTATGCAGCTACTTGTTGGCTTATGAACAGGAATGAATCTGGGGTGATCTTCCTCTAGGAGCCACACATCCTTCATTGGATTCAGTTCTGAATTCAAGTCAGTGTCAGGCATCCAGAAGTACATGGCCTGATTTACACAGGCTCAACAGAGGTTTTCTGCAGTGAATTATCAAAAGAACATGGACATTCATCAATTGATGATAATGTGAACTGAACATATTTTAAAATGTCAGTTACATCTCTCCAGAAGCCAAGCACAGTTAAACCAGTATTGAGAATGTGTACTTCAATCAAATTCAAACAAAGATGAGTAGAAGAAACATTGTAATCATAAAATCTGTCTTTGAACTACAGAATTTTGGGTAATTTTTATTCTCTTCTTTATAGTGATTTGCATCTTCTCCAGAGCTTTAAAAGGCTGTAACAAAACTGAAGAGGATGCTCATAATTTCTTAAGTGCCTTGAATGTCCTTGTGACGTATGTTTATGCAGGCTCTTTTAATTGCCTTGCCTATCTCTACAAGATACAATTCAATCTCTATTTTTTTTTTCTCATCTCGACTTCTTTTGAGGTACATTCTTCTGTCTCCTGCAAAGAACTACTTTCTACCCCCTTAATTTTATAGTTTAACTTATATGATCACAACTTGTATATACATCTTATTTCTTCCCCCAAAAGGAAAAAAACACATGGAAGGGAATCATTTATTATTCATTTTTTGTTTTCTTACATAATGCAGTTGATTATTTTCAATAAAGATATATTACAGAGCAATAGTGACAAAAACAGCATGGTACTGGTACCAAAACAGGCGGGTGGACCAATGATATAGAATAGAGGACACAGAGACTGATCCACAAAGTTACAACTATCTTATATTTGATAAAGGGGCTAAAAGCATGCAATGGAGGAAGGATAGCATCTTCAACAAATGGTGTTGGGAAAACTGGAAATCCATATGCAACAAAATGAAATTGAATCCCTTTCTCTCGCCATGCACAAAAGTTAACTCAAAATGGATCAAGGAGCTTGATATCAAATCAAAGACTCTGCGTCTGATAGAAGAAAAAGTTGGCTCCGATCTACATATTGTGGGGTCGGGCTCCAAATTCCTTAATAGGACACCCATAGCACAAGAGTTAATAACAAGAATCAACAAATGGGACTTACTTAAACTAAAAAGTTTTTTCTCAGCAAGAGAAACAATAAGAGAGGTAAATAGGGAGCCTACATCCTGGGAACAAATTTTTACTCCTCACACTTCAGATAGAGCCCTAATATCCAGAGTATACAAAGAACTCAAAAAATTAGACAATAAGATAACAAATAACCCAATCAACAAATGGGCCAAGGACCTGAACAGACACTTCTCAGAGGAGGATATACAACCAATCAACAAGTACATGAAAAAATGCTCACCATCTCTAGCAGTCAGAGAAATGCAAATCAAAACCACCCTAAGATACCATCTCACTCCAGTAAGATTGGCAGCCATTCTGAAGTCAAACAACAACAAGTGCTGGCGAGGACGTGGGGAAAAGGGTACACTTGTACATTGCTGGTGGGACTGCAAATTGGTGCGGCCAATTTGGAAAGCAGTATGGAGATTCCTGGGAAAGCTGGGAATGGAACCACCATTTGACCTAGCTATTGCCCTTCTCGGACTATTCCCCGAAGACCTTAAAAGAGCATGCTACAGGGATACTGCCACATCGATGTTCATAGCAGCACAATTCACAATAGCTAGACTGTGGAACCAACCCAGATGCCCTTCAATAGATGAATGGATAAAAAAAAATGTGGCATCTATACACAATGGAGTACTATGCAGCAATAAAAAATGACAAAATCATAGAATTTGCAGGGAAATGGGTGGCACTAGAGCAGATTATGCTTAGTGAAGCTAGCCAATCCCTTAAAAACAAATACCAAATGTCTTCTTTGACATAATGAGAGCAACTATGAACAGAGCAGGGAGGAAGAGCAGGAAGAAAAGATTGACATTAAACAGAGACATGAGATGGGAGGGAAAGGGAGAGAAAAGGGAAATTGCATGGAAATGAAGGGAGACCCTCATTGCTATACAAAATTACATATAAGAGGTTGTGAGGGGAATGGGAAAATAAACAAGGAGAGAAATGAATTACAGTAGATGGGGTAGAGAGAGAAGATGGGAGGGGAGGGGGGGGATAGTAGGGGATAGGAAAGATAGCAGAATACAACAATTACTAATAGGGCATTATGTAAAATTGTGGATGTGTAACCGACGTGATTCTGCAATCTGCATTTGGGGTAAAATTGGGACTTCATAACCCACTTCAATCTAATGTATGAAATATGATATGTCAAGAGCTTTGTAATGTTGTGAACAACCAATAAAAAAAATAATAAAATTTAAAAAAAAAGATTGTTTGGACTGAATGCTTCCATTTTAAAATGTAATAGCTGGATCCCTGTAGTTCAGAACCCAAAAGCATGAAATCCCTGATCCCCAGGGGGTAGTATATTTTTAATAGAAAAGACCCCCCCACACCTCCCGCCAATTTGGCTTTCTTCATTTTAAATTATCACAAAACTTGCCAGTGTATTTGACCTTTTATTTCTTTAAATTTGCATATTGGTCTACAAGTTCAAGTAAAATATTTTCTTATCTGGGATTATTTTCTAAATAGAAATTCATTTCCTTACAGGAAATAGGAAGATAAAACTTAAGAAAACATGCGTTTGAAGTAATGTGGTGCTGGCATATGCAGTGTAGGTAATCACCGAGAAGGTCCTGTGGTGCTCTGCCAGCATCTGCCACCTTGGGGCTCCTTTCTGTGTGTTCCTTCAGTGCATCCTTGTCTCTGCTCTCTTATGGGTCACTCTGAGAAGAAAACATCCTTAAACTGCAAGACAGCAATGCTTCTGTCTGGGGACAAGGGCCTGCTCATTGGTATTCTTTTTTATTTTTAAATTTTTAAAAAATATTTTTTAGTTTTCAATGCAGTTTTTACTTTATTTATTTTTATGTGGTGTTGAGGATTGAACCCAGCGCCTCACGAGTGCTAGGTGAGCGCTCTACCACTAAGCCACAACCCCAGCCCCTCAGTGGTATCCTTAAGAATTAAAATTATACAATGGTAGTTATATAGATTAAGTTACTAGGGTGAAGGTTTTTTCAAAGAAGGGCTAAGAATATTCTACTTTTTAAAATCAGACACTCTGCGTCTAATAGAAAAAAAAGTAGGCCCTAATCTTCATCACATAGGGCTAGGCTCCAACTTCCTTAATGAGACTCCTATAGCACAAGAATTAAAACCAAGAATCAACAAATGGGATGGATTCAAACTAAAAAGAAAAAGAAATAATCTGTGAGGTGAACAGGGAGCCTACATCCTGGGAAAAAATTTTTACCCCTCACACATCAGATAGAGTTCTAATCTCTAGGATATATAAAGAGCTCAACAAGCATCAAAAACCCCAAATAATCCAATCAATAAATGGGCCAAGGACCTGAACAGACACTTCTCAGAAGAGGGTATACAATCAATCAACAAATATATGAAAAAATGCTCATCATCTCTAGCAATCAGAGAAATGCAAATCAAAATTACTCTAAAATACCATCTTACCTCAGTAAGAATGGCAGCTATTATGAAGACAAACAACAAGTGTTGGTGAGGATGCAGGAGAAAAAGGTGCACTCATATACACTGCTGGTGGGACTGCAAATTAGTGCAGCCAATTTGGAAAGCAGAATGGAGATTCCTTGGAAAGCTGGGAATGGAACCACCATTTGACCCAGCTATTCCTCTTCTCAGACTGAACCCAAAGGACCTAAAAACAGCATACTATAGGGACACAGCCACATCAATGTTTATAGCAGCACAATTCACAATAGCTAAACTGTGGAGCCAACTTAGATGTCCTTCAGTGGATGAATGGATAAAAAAATGTGGCGTTTATACACAATGGGATATTACTCAGCACTAAAAAAAGAATAAGATCATGGCATTTGCAGGGAAATGGACGGCATTAGAGAAGATGATGCTAAGGGAAGTTAGTCAATCCCCAAAAAACAAATGCCGAATGTTTTCTCTGATATAAGGGGGGGTGACTCAAAGTGGGGTAGGAAGGGAGAACAGGGGAGGAAGATTACCTCTAGATAGGGAATAGGGGTGGGAAGAAAAGGGAGGGAGAAGGGGAATAGCAAGGATGGTGGAAGGAGACAGTCATCATCATACAAAATACATGTATGAAGATGGGAATTTGGTGTCAACATACCTTATATACAAACAGAGATATGATAAATTGTGGTATAAAGATATATTAAGAATTGTAATGCAAAAAAAATAAGAGAGCTCAAAATAAAAAGAATATTCTTTTTTTATTAAGCAAATAACTTTTCAAAGCTCAAATTAAAAAGTTAAAAAATTTAAAAGGAGATGCCAAAAAATGTTATTGAACAATGTATCTATCTTTAAAAATGCTCAGATTATCAGCCAGACTCCCCATATGGAGACAGAGAACCCATTCTGCACTGGTAGTCTGTATTTTAGAAGCCCCTTCCATTATGGAAATCCCTCCAAAAAAGGGAAGCCTCACTGCCTGAGGGTATCAAGCTGCAATATACTTTTTTTGTTGTTTGGTTTTTGAAAGGGGTCTTGCTATGTTGTCTAGGTTAGGCTTGAACCCACAAACCTGCCTCAGCCTCCCAAGTAGCTGGGATTATAGGTATGCACCACTATTTTTTGTTCAGGTGATATTTTAAATGAGTGAGAAAGCCCTTGGAGACCAGAGGAGGAAGACGCCAAGCCAGACCTAAGGAGGAAGTCCGGCCCACCCTGAGTGCTAGCCTGGAGGAAGCCCATCAACCCTTAAAACCCATCAAAAGGGGTGTGGCTACCAGCACGATTCTCGGCTGATCCAGGTACCCCGTTTCCAACTCCCCCACCCTTAGCTGCAATAACTCAAAAATATTTCCCACAAGCTTTTGGGGGTTGTAGCTATCAACGCGAAACAACAACTGTACAGGCACCTGGTTTCTACCTCAGAGACTAGAGCAAGAAGATACAGGTGGAAGCTCATTTCCTTTCACACTGGCTATACCCACCACCCTGAATACAGAGGCTCAAGCTAGGAATAGACAATGCCACCTACTGGAAGCAAGGAAAAGTGTTCTGAGAGACTTTTTTTTTCTCTTTCTCTTTTCTTCTCTCTCTTCCACAACTTCAGCATATGTGAAACCAAGAACTGTGCATGAACAACCGAATTACCAAAGTAATATAATATAGAGGAATTGCATATACCCCACCTTCCCCCCATTTTTTCTTTATTTCTATCTTACTTTCCTTTTCCTTCTCTTATTTCTCTTTTCTTCCTTGTTATTTTTTCTTTTTTTTTTCATTCGTATTCTCTCTATCCCATTTTCAATCTCCTAACCTTTGCTATCTATACATAGGGTAACTATCTAAATTCAGATAGGAGGTTGAGTCTATACATTCTTCCATAAATTACCAGTCTATTGGTTAGAATTCTCCAAAGGTGCTAAGTTAGTTTAACCTCATACCCTCACGCCTTTCCCTCTAAGTATAAGATCCTTCGTCTGAAATTAAGTTTTCTATATGCCACCAGATATGGTACGCCTTTTATGAAACTAATGAATATATTCTTAAGTAATAATTAAAACCAATATCTATAGTCTTAGAATCAAACTATAATGTATTAATAATGAAAACTTGTTCTTAGATGAATGTACTGTTGATATTGGGAACTGTTAACATTGTCTTTCTCTGAAAAAGAGGGATTTTTGGAGCTATACAAGAACAATACAAATATATAAGGGGAAAAACATTAGCACAACAGTTTCACAAAGCTAGAAAGAATCATGAGCAGTATGAAAAGACAAGGAAAGAAAGGACCACAAACAATACAGGTCAATTCAACATTAGATGAGGTAATATCTGCAGCTGATGCAATGTCAGACAAAGAGTTCAGGATATACATGCTTCAGATGATCTGGAGTCTCAAGGAAGATATAATACAGCAAATTCAGATAATGAAAAATCACTTTGATAATGAATTACATAAACAAATCCAAGAAGCAAAAAATCAACTCTATAGGGAGATAGAGGATATAAAAAACAAACAAACAGAAATCCTGGAAATGCAGGAAACAATAAACCAAATTAAAAACTCAAATGAGAGTATTACCAGCAGAATAGAACACTTAGAAGACAGAACTTCAGACAACGAAGACAAAGTTTTTCAACTTGAAAAGAACATAGACAGCTCAGCGAGAATGTTAAGAAATCATGAGCAGAACATCCAAGAATTATGGGATAACATCAAGAAACCAAACCTAAGAGTTATTGGGATACAAGAGGGTATAGAGGTCCAAACCAAGGGAATGAGCAATCTATTCAATGAAATAATACTAGAAAACTTCCCAGACTTAAAGAATGAAAAAGAAATCCAAATACTAGAAGCCTACAGGACACCGAATGTACAAAATCATAAGAGATCCACACCAAGACACATAATAATGAAGATGCCCAACATACAGAATAAGGAGAGAATCTTAAAAGCCACAAGAGAGAGGAAGCAGATTACATTTAGGGGTAAACCAATCAGGATAACTGCTGATCTTTCAACACAGACTCTGAAAGCTAGAAGATCCTGGAACAACATATTTCAAACACTGAAAGAAAAAGGGTTCCAACCAAGAATCATGTATCCAGCGAAATTAAGCTTCAGGATTGAAGATGAAATAAAAATCTTCCATGACAAACAAAAGTTAGAAGAATTTGCAGCTAGAAAACCAGCTCTTCAAAACATCCTTGGCAAAACATTACAGGAAGAGGAAATGAAAAATAACAATGAAAACCAACAGTAGGAGGTAGTACAGTACAGGAAAAACTAAGCATAGAGGAAAAACAAATCATGTTAAGTAACAAACATAACCAAATATGGCTGGAAATATAAACCATATCTCAATAGTAACCCTAAATGTTAATGGCTTAAATGCACCAATCAAAAGACATAGGCTAGTATAATGGATTAAAAAAAAGATCCAACAATATGCTGCCTACAGGAGACTCATCTGATAGGAAAAGACATACACTGACTGAAGGTGAAAGGTTGGGAAAAATCATATCACTCATACGGACCCCAGAAGCAAGCAGGGGTGTCCATACTTGTATAAAATAAAATAGACTTCAAGCCAAAGTTAATCAAAAGGGATAAACAAGGACACTACATACTGCTCAAGGGAACCATACACCAACAAGACTTGACGATCATTAATATATATGCCCAAACAATGGTGCAGCTATGTTCATCAAACAAACTCTTCTCAAGTTCAAGAGTCTAATAGACCACAACACAATAATCATGGGAGATTTTAACACACCTCTCTCACCACTGGACAGATCTTCCAAACAAAAGTTGAATAAAGAAACCATAGAGCTCAATAATACAATTAATAATTTAGACTTAATTGATATATACAGAGTATACCACCCAGCATCAAGCGGATACACTTTCTTCTCAGCAGCACATGGATCCTTCTCAAAAATAGACCATATATTATGTCACAGGGCAAATCTTAGCAATTACAAAGGAGTAGAGATACTACCATGCATTTTATCTGATCATAATGGAATGAAATTGGAAATCAATAATAAAATGAGAAAGGAAAAATCCTACATCACATGGAGATTAAACAATATGCTACTGAATGAACAAAGGGTTACAGAAGACATCAAAGAGGAAATTAAAAAATTCTTAGAGGTAAACGAAAACTCAGACACAACATATTGAAATCTCTGGGACACTATGAGAGCAGTACTAAGAGGAAAATTCATTTCATGGAGTTCATTCCTTAAAATAAGGAAAAGCCAACAAATAAATAACCTCACACTACACCTCGAAGCCTTAGAAAAAGAAGAACAAATCAGCAGCAAATACAGTAGAAGGCAAGAAATAATTAAAATTAGAGCTGAAATCAATGAAATCGAAACAAAAGAAACAATCAAAAAAATTGACAAAACTAAAAGTTGGTTCTTTGAAAAAATAAATAAGATTGATAGACCACTAGCCACGCTAACAAAGAGAAGAAGAGAGAGAACCCAAATTACTAGCTTAAGGGATGAAAAAGGCAACATCACAACAGACAATCCAGAAATATAGAAGATAATTAGAAATTATTTTGAAACCCTATACTCTAATAAAATAGAAGATAGTGAAGGCATCGATAAATTCCTTAAGACATATGAACTACCCAGATTGAGTCAGGAAGATATAAACAACCTAAACAGAGCAATATCAAGTGAGGAAATAGAAGAAGCCATCAAAAGACTACCAACCAAGAAAAGCCCAGGACGGGATGGATATACAGCAGAGTTTTACAAGAACTTTAAAGAACTAATACCAATACTCCACAATCTATTTCAGGAGATAGAAAAAGAGGGAGAACTTCCAAATTCATTCTATGAGGCCAATATCACCCTGATCCCCAAACCAGATAAAGACACCTCAAAGAAAGAAAACTACAGACCAATATCCCTAATGAATTTAGATGCAAAAATCCTCAATAAGATTCTGGCAAATCGTATACAAAAACATATCAAAAAGATCGTGCACCATGATCAAGTAGGATTCATCTCTGGGATGCAAGGCTGGTTCAATATACGGAAATCAATAAACGTTATTCACCAAATCAATAGACATAAAGATAAGAACCAATGATCATCTCGATAGACGCAGAAAAAGCATTCGACAAAGTATAGCATCCCTTTATGTTCAAAACATTAGAAAAACTAGGGATAACAGGAACTTACCTCAACATTATAAAAGCTATATATGCTAAGCCTCAGGCTAGCATCATTCTAAATGGAGAAAAACTGAAGGCATTCCCTCTAAAATCTGGAACAAGACAGGGATGCCCTCTCTCACCACTTCTATTCAATATAGTTCTCGAAATACTGGCCAGAGCAATTAGACAGACAAAAGAAAGGCATTAAGATAGGAAAAGAAGAACTTAAATTATCACTATTTGCGGATGATATGATCCTATACCTAGAAGACACAAAAGGGTCTACAAAGAAACTACTAGAGCTAATAAATTAATTCAGCAAAGTGGCAGGATATAAAATCAACACGCATAAATCAAAGGCATTCCTGTATATCAGCGACAAATCTTCTGAACTGGAAATGAGGAAAACCACCCCATTCACAATATCCTAAAAAAAAAAAATAAAATACTTGGGAATCAACCTAACAAAAGAGGTGAAAGATTTATACAATGAAAACTACAGAACCCTAAAGAGAGAAATAGAAGAAGATCTTAGAAGATGGGAAAAATATACCCTGTTCATGGATAGGCAGAACTAACATCATCAAAATGGTGATATTACCAAAAGTTCTCTATAGGTTCAATGCAATGCCAATCAAAATCCCAATGGCATTTCTTATAGAAATAGATAAAGCAATCATGAAATTCATATGGAAAAATAAAAGACCCAGAATAGCAAAAGCAATTCTAAGCAGGAAGTGTGAATCAGGAGGTGTAGCGATACCAGATTTCAAACTGTACTACAGAGCAATAGTAACAAAAACAGCATGGTACTGGTACCAAAACAGGCGGGTGGACCAATGATATAGAATAGAGGACACAGAAACCAATCCACAAAATTAAAACTATCTTATATTCGATAAAGGGGCTAAAAGCATGCAATGGAGGAAGGATAGCATCTTCAACAAATGGTGCTGGGAAAACTGGAAATCCATATGCAACAAAATGAAATTGAATCCCTTTCTCTCGCCATGCACAAAAGTTAACTCAAAATGGATCAAGGAGCTTGATATCAAATCAGAGACTCTGCGTCTGATAGAAGAAAAAGTTGGCTCCGATCTACATATTGTGGGGTCGGGCTCCAAATTCCTTAATAGGACACCCATAGCACAAGAGTTAATAACAAGAATCAACAAATGGGACTTACTTAAACTAAAAAGTTTTTTCTCAGCAAGAGAAACAATAAGAGAGGTAAATAGGGAGCCTACATCCTGGGAACAAATTTTTACTCCTCACACTTCAGATAGAGCCCTAATATCCAGAGTATACAAAGAACTCAAAAAATTAGACAATAAGATAACAAATAACCCAATCAACAAATGGGCCAAGGACCTGAACAGACACTTCTCAGAGGAGGATATACAACCAATCAACAAGTACATGAAAAAATGCTCACCATCTCTAGCAGTCAGAGAAATGCAAATCAAAACCACCCTAAGATACCATCTCACTCCAGTAAGATTGGCAGCCATTCTGAAGTCAAACAACAACAAGTGCTGGCGAGGACGTGGGGAAAAGGGTACACTTGTACATTGCTGGTGGGACTGCAAATTGGTGCGGCCAATTTGGAAAGCAGTATGGAGATTCCTGGGAAAGCTGGGAATGGAACCACCATTTGACCCAGCTATTGCCCTTCTCGGACTATTCCCCGAAGACCTTAAAAGAGCATGCTACAGGGATACTGCCACATCGATGTTCATAGCAGCACAATTCACAATAGCTAGACTGTGGAACCAACCCAGATGCCCTTCAATAGATGAATGGATAAAAAAAAATGTGGCATCTATACACAATGGAGTACTATGCAGCAATAAAAAATGACAAAATCATAGAATTTGCAGGGAAATGGATGGCACTAGAGCAGATTATGCTAAGTGAAGCTAGCCAATCCCTAAAAACCAAATGCCAAATGTCTTCTTTGATATAATGAGAGCAACTAAGAACAGAGCAGGGAGGAAGAGCAGGAGGAAAAGATTAACATTAAACAGAGACATGAGGTGGGAGGGAAAGGGAGAGAAAAGGGAAATTGCATGGAAATGGAAGGAGACCCTCAATGTCATATAAAATTACATATAAGAGGTTGTGAGGGGAATGGGGAAAAAAAAAACAAGGAGAGAAATGAATTACAGTAGATGGGGTAGAGAGAGAAGATGGGAGGGGAGGGGAGGGGAGGGGGGATAGTAGAGGATAGGAAAGGCAGCAGAATACAACAGTTACTAATATGGCATTATGTAAAAATGTGGATATGTAACGGATGTGATTCTGCAATCTTTGTAATGTTTTGAACAATAAATAAATAAATAAATAATAAAAATTAAAAAAATAAAAAAAAAAGAGAAAGCCCTTGGTATTGTACTTCTTTTCATCAAGTCCCCTCAGAAGCTTTGTGTTTTAGTTTCTGTTATGCCCCCTAAATTACTGGCTCTCTCTTCCCACCTCCAGCAGGCAAAAGGCCAAAAATCCAAGAGTTGACAGAAACCCAGGGGCCGCCATCCAAAGGAAATAAAGCTAACACTTCCATTGGTCCTGCTAGTTTAAATCCCCCCCCCCCCGCCCCCAGATAGGCTGTGGTCAAACATCAGCCAGTTATAAACATGCAGGGCAGAAGAAGCTGAAAATTCTCTTTGGCAGTGTATTAACAGCATGATGCTTCAAACCAAGTGTGGTGGTTCCAGATAAAGACAAAATCCTAAATTAAAAGGTGTTATTGGCCAAAGTCATAAACAAGTAAGTAGGGAAAAGAACTATTAGATCACATTATAGTTACAGGTCTGTCTCCCCTGTGAGACATAAGTTCCTTGAAGGCAGGTATCAGGGTTTGCTTATTTTGATAGCTAGTGATGTACAACCCCAGCCTGACAAATAGCAAAAATGTAAAGCTCTTGAGAAGTTGAAGAAAAATGGTTTAGGTAATTTGTGAGACATTATACTGGAAAAAATGAAAGACTAATAATAAGCCACATCTCCACTAACTGCACAGGAGCACTGGTAGGTTACCTGGCCACACATGGCTTAGTTTATTATACAATATGACAAAACTATCAGAAAACTCTTATGATCTAGCACAGATGTTTGAGGACCAAATTTTGCATCTTGTTGGTTGGATCAGAACTTTTATTTAGCTCTTGTTCTTTCTGTCCTTCTATTTGGGAGTTGGGGATTGAATCCTGGGATCATGCTGAATTCATGCTCTACCACTAAGCTACATCCCAGGGCATCTTGGCTCTAGTTAAGTCGGCAATTCAGGATAATGGCAGACCTTGCCTGTTTCAAAAGGTTGTTAGAAAAATCAGAAAAAAAAATCTGGGTGAAGAATGTTTGCACACAAATAATTACTATATAAATTTTCATATTCCTAATATCTAAATAAAAAGACTAAATGATATACTAAGCTTTGGTTTTAGAACAAAAGCATAGGACTTAAATCTTATACTAGGAATTTATAAAATTAATGAAGTGAATGTAAATAAGAACAAAATGTAAGAAATGTTCTTAGAAAGGTAACCATGATAACTATAGTTTATTCTTATGCTATAGTAAATACATTAATGGAGACATGTTAAATATAAAACATTTGGAATATTTGTATTTTGAGCTAGATACAAAAAATTGTAACTAAGATTTTAGAAAACATTGTAATAGACTTTCACCAATTGCTAACACTTCTTTTTCTGTCTCAGCTTTAATCTTTCTGTAAACTTACAGAAGAATAAAAAGGATCTTTTATAAGGTAGACACAGTGTGCCACATTTTTCCTTCTTAGTCCATAGAGCTAATTACCATAGTCCTTTTAAAAAACACAAGCAATAGAGGATAGCCAGCTTTAATGTCTATGAAAACACTGGAGTTGGCATAATTTTGGGGGAAAATCAAGTATTTTCTATTTTCTTTTTTTAAAAATATTTATTTAGTTATAGTTGGACACAATACCTTTTATTTTTTTTTTTAATTTTTACGTGGTGCTAAGGATCGAACCCAGGGCCTCACTCACATTAGGTGAGCGCTCTACCGCTGAGCCACAACTCCAACCCGAAAATCAAGTATTTTCTAAGCTTTAAAGAAAAAAAAAAACTTCCTCAAACCACATGTCCTGCTTTTTCACTACTGACCCTCTCTTGTGTCTTTTTCTTTTTAAATTTTGAGATAAGGTCTTGCTAAATTGGCCAGGCAATTTAGTTCAGTTTAATTACTGAACTCTGACCATTAATTTCCTAAATAGCTATACTTTTACCATTTGTATTAGATTTAAGAACTTGAACTTGTAATTCTCCTGCCTCAGCTTTCATAGTAGTTGGGATTACAGGTGTGCACCACCATACCTGGCTCTCCCTTGAATTCTTGTTAACCTGTTGTGTTAGTCTAGAGCCAAAACTGCAGCTTCAGTGCTCAAGGTGGGTCTACGTGGCTCCTTCAAAGGACAGAACACATTGGATCTGCAGTTCTGTAAGCCCCCAGACCTTATAAAGCAATAACTTTATATGTTCCCCTGGCGCCTAAAGGCAGACTGAGCTTCCAGGGATTGGTGAGTGATGTCTCATGCCATGTGCCCAGGATGAGTACCAGGCAAGCAGTATTTCGTGCAAGGACAATGAAAGCGAGGAGTACCTTGATGAGGGAGCAGCTGCATGAAAACTGCTGATTTAGAGCAAGGTAGAGAAGCTGCACAGATACAGAATGGAAGAAAAAACAAAGGAGTGGTATCAATAAGTTTTTTTTTTAAAAGGGTGAAAAATGATTAGATTCTGGATAATTACTCTGTTCCCTAGTTTGAAGGAGGTTTTTTTTTTTTTTTTTTTTTTTTTTGCGGGGGGGGGGGGGGGGTACCAGGGAATGAAACCAAGGGCCCTTAACCTCAGAGTCACATCCCCAGCCCTTTTTTTATTTTGAGGTTCTCACTAGGTTTGCTTAAAAGCTTTGCTAAATTGCTGAGGCTGGCTTCAAACCTTTGATTCTCCTGCCTCAGCCTGCTGAGCTGCTGGGATTACAGGCATGCACCATCACACCTGGCTTGGAGTCTGGGTTTAATTACTAAACTCTGACCATTAATTTCCTAAATAGCTATACTTTTACCATTTGTATTAGAATTAAGAATTTGGGTTTAAATCAAGAATTAAACTAAAAGTGAGATGAAAATTTAGAAAAGTTATACCATGTCATTGCTTAAAGTTTTTTTCTTCCTTAATACAGAGTAATAACAAAGAAAGAGAAAGAAAACAAACCAACACCAAATAGAGCTCTGGTGATACCATAAACAGTATTTAAAACATTAAAATACTTTGAAAGATTTCAAGTCATCTCAAAAAGAGGGGCCTTTAAATTTCTTCTAAAAGGGAGATGTTTTAAACCTAATAAACACATTAGAAGCATTACTGACTCAGAGCTAAGCCTCATTTTAGAGAAATGGTTTTGATGAAATATCCCTCCATGTACACAACTGTTAGCACTAACTGGTCCAGGAATGCTTATGATTACTACTAGCTGATCTACCCTGTTTCCCCGGAGGAAGAGGAGCCAGGCTTGGATGAAGCCAAAAAATAAAGTGGAAAAAGTGAATCTAAAATGCAGATTCTGGGCTGGGGATGTGTGCTCGCCTGGCGTGCGTGCAGCCCAGGTTCGATCCTCAGCACCACATACAAACAAAGATGTAGTGTCCGCCGAGAACTACGAAAAAATAAATAAATATTAAAATTCTCTCTCTGTCCCCCCCTCTCTCTCACTCTCTCTTTAAAAAAAAAAAGAAAAAAGAAAAAAAAAAGAAAATGCAGATTCTTTGCTCTAAAAAATTCATGCCCTAGTACTAGTAGTAAAATTAGCTGATAAAAGGACAAAATTAGGAACCTTTTTGTAGTTTAAAAAAAAACTGATAAAAGGATAAAATTAAGGACCTTTTTCCTAGTTAAAAATAAACACTGAAAATGGATCATAGGCTCATTTAAAAATACAACAAACCTCTCATATCTTTTTGAGGTAAAATCTTAAATTTTTGCCATAACACTATTTAAGAAATGTCCCTTTGAACTATCCATATAATTAAAAACAATTTTTTTTTAGCTGTAAATGGACACAATACCTTTGTTTTTATTTATTTTTATGTGGTGCTAGGGTCAAACCCAGTGCTTCACAAATGCTAGGCAAGCGCTCTACCACTGAGTAAAGCCACAGACCCCATCCAAATAATTTATAGTACAAGATTCAACATAAGAAATATCATAAATGAGGTCTATGCACACCTGCCACCCTTACTACTCTGAAATCTCTTGGAGACATATATCCTGCCTTAGTAGAAATTGTTAAACAGCCTGAATCAGAAAGAAAGAACTTAAAACCAAGAATGAGATCCATGGGCAAAAACTTTCTAGTCCCTGGTGACCAGGGCCTCGCCCATCTTTAAATATCCCAGAGTATCTAATGCACACCTACAAAATAGGTGTTTAAATGCTTACTGCTTTAAATTACAGTGCAAAAAGTGTTAGGAGACCCTATGATAGAATAGAAATTTTAATACTTTGGAAATGGATCTATTTCACTTTTTAATAAGTATTAAGTCCATGTAATTCTATTAGGATTTTTATTTCTACTACACTTGCTCTTTAATAGCTAAACAGGATGAAGGAAGACTACACTTGAAATGCATAAAGTATTCAACATAAGACTTTAATTTTAAAAAAATTAGCTGGGAAAACCACACAAGGCTTGGGTTTACACAAAGAGATAGTTCCATAATTGCCTTTTTTTTTTTTTTAATTAAAGGTAGACAGGTTTTATTTTCTAGTTTTAATCCTGGTTCTTCAATTCAGTCAAACTTAGCTACACTGGGCCTCATAAGGATCAACAGATCACATCTGAAATATTCTTTTATATCATGGAATAAAGTATTCTCTTCAGGATGTTCTTAGTAGCATTTGAGAAAAGCTGAAGAGGCAAAGTTGTAAGTCCATTTAGCTAATGGGTTACAATAAACACGATTTCATGTGCACTGAACTCTGGGTTCAGAAGACAATCATTTATGCATTACTTTAAAATGTAGAATTATGAATTTTCAGAGATAACTAGTTTAAGTGAATATGACTTCCTCAAAGCTGAAGACTGAAGTGTCACAACATTTTTATTTAGGTGAGGTCTCTAATGCTGAAGGGCAAGAATTGGAGTGAGGCAGAAGAAGTTAGTTCATCATCTTATCTAGTTGATCTGCAAGCAAATGAATGCTGGAGACCAAAAGAAAATACAATTTAGTGGCTGAACCTGTTATGCACCAAAGCAGGGTCTTGCCTGACATGGAAAGTTTGCAGCAAAAAGATAGCTTGTGTGAAGATCAACTTTTGCTTTTTTAAATAGGCAACAGAGCCTCTGACTGCTTAAAGCTCAGTAGGCATGGTGCTAGTTGATGCTGGGTAATTTGATGGCAAGTCACTTATTCTCTATTTCAGCCAGTGACACAGAGCTTCTTTAAATGTAACTGCTTAGGAATTGGCTGCTGGAAAAGGAGATAAGGAAATATTTTTTGGTTTCTATGCAATTAAATAGCAAAGTTGAAATGCTAGAATAAGTTAGGAATTTGAATAAGATACACTGCTTTGGTAGCTAGGTGAGGTGGTGAACACCTGTAATCCCAACAACCAGGGAGGCTAAGGTAGTCGGATCATAAGCTCAAGACCAGTCCCAACAATTTAGTGAGGCCTTCAGCAATTTAGCAAGACCCTGTCTCAAAATTAAAAAATTTAAAAAAGGCCTGGGAATGTGGCTCAGTGGCAAAGTGCCCTGGTACCAAAAGATTTGTTGCTTCTTTTAGTTCTTTGTCATCAGCAAACTCAACCCATAAAGAAACAAGGAAATAAAGATATAAAATTACATGGGAGATCAAGATGTGAAACAATATATATATAATTACCATGAGAGCAAACAATAAAACCATAATAATTATTTATGAAGAAATTAGGATCCTTTTGTGGAGATAAACCCACAATTTAAAAAAAATATTTATTTTGTAGTTGGACACGATACCTTTATTTTATTTATTTTTATGTGGTGCTGAGGATCAAACCCAGGGCCTTGCATCTGCTAGGCGAGCACTCTACCTCTGAGCCACAACCCCAGCCAGAGCCCACAATTTAAAAAAAAATATTTTTAGTTGCAGATGGACATAATACCTTTATTTAATTTATTTTTTATAATGTTGTCCTGAGGATCGAATTCAGGGCCTTAGGCAAGGCAAGCACTCTACCACTGATTTAAAATCCCATCCCCATAAGCCCACAATTTAAAGATACAAAGGGGCTTTCTAGGAAAGTCACTATGGAAAAGTAACTCCAAACACATGTAGTAAATGAGGCAAGCAACACACTTTAGATAGAGGGGAGGTGTGAACGCTATGATTTAAATATTTCCATTATTTTTAAAACTTCAGTTTCTTTTGGGAGTACTCAGAGATTTCCAGGGTGTTAGCAGTCTATTCAGGCAGTCATCTTTGCAGAACTACTAGGGGTGACATCATTAGTTTGGAACCATAACCAAAACTTTATGTGCTGTCCTTTTTTTTTTTTTTTTTTTTTTTTAAATGGGACTGGGGATTGAACTCAGGAGAATTCTACCACTGAAATACTCCTACAGTCCTTTATTTTATTTTGAGACAGCGTTTTGCTCAATTGACTGGGCTGGCCTTGAATTTACAAACATCCTGTCTCAGCTTTCCAAGTAGCTGGGGTTAAGGCATATACCATCAGGCCCAGTATATTCTCTGGTTTTTAAAAACAATTCTTTTTTATTTTTTGGAGTATTGGGGACTGAACTCAGGGATGGCTCTACCACTGAAACACATTCCCAGCCCTTTCTTAATTTTTATTTTGGGACAGGGTTTTGATAAATTGCCAAGGCTGATCTTGAACTTGTGATCTTCCTGCCTCAGCTTCCCAACTCTCTAGGATTGTACCTGGTTTAAGAACAATTCAAAATAAGAAGTTATAGAGTAAGATTGTTCTACCAAAGCAAGTGGTATGGCTAATGTCCAAATACATTGGACATAAGCAATTAATTGACTAGCAGGGGAACCTATACTAATACCTTACTCTTAACCTGATTTTTTTTTTGTCTCCATTACATAAGATGGACAAGAATCTCCCTAACAATTAGTCTGCTTTAAAAAAAAAAAAAAAAGGTCAATGAAAAAACTAATCATTTTGATATGTTTAACACCATTTTTGCAGCCTAAGACACAAAAGTTTGGTCAAACTAACCAAACTTTAAAAGTAGGAGGAGTATACAGTTTATTTATTTATTTTTCAGTGCTAGGGACTAAACTCAGAGCCTCATGCATGCTAGGCAAGTGATGTACCCAAGTTGCACTCCAACCCATGTGAATTTTCTAACTCTAACCAACTTTAGTGGTTGATAATTCTAAACAACAAAATAACCCAGAAAATAGGGAGCTCCACAAAAGAAAACGTTGATTTTAGGTTAAGGCAGCAGAAGCAATGAGATAGAAATACACAAATGAAGGAGAGAAGGAAGGGGAAGGAAAGAGAAAGGAAAGAAGATGACAGATAAACAGAGAAGGCAAAAGAAAGAGTACAGCCTTGGTTCTAAATAGAAGCTGTGGGATAAAGCAATTAACCCAATGCTTCTAAAGCTCAGTTTCCTCATTGCATACAACACTGTTAGCCTAGAATTAAATTACCTGTATGGCTCTCCAGTTCAGAACTCTTAAGAATTTACGTGAGTGTGGGGGAGGGGAGGGGAGTAGAGAAGGAAGTATCCAGTGGCTGCAGTATAGGTAAGAAAGTAAATTTAAGTTCTTCCTGGCCTGGAGGGCTGAAATGATGAAAATGGGGCAGGACCACAGGCAGATCCTAGATAGTATCAGACTTTTACTAAAACATTGATTACTGGAGGGTCCCCACTCTTGGAGTTTCTGGTGCAGGAGGTCTGGGATGAGACTCTAGCATTTGTAGTTCTAATAAGCTCCCTAAAGATCCTGATGCTGCTGGTCTGAGACCAAACCTGAAGAAATAATGTCCTAGAGAATAAGTGACCAGGGCAAATGACCATGGTTATATGGAAAAAAAGTTGGGCAGGCTCCTCTTACTTTGTGGGGGAAAAAGAATTTCCTGTGAAAGTATTGATAAATAAATGTTAAGAATATAAGGGCTGGGGTTGTGTCTCAGTGGTACAGCACTTGTCTACCATGTGTGAGGCACTGAGTTGGATCCTCAGCACCACATAAAAAGTAAATAAAATAAATTTATAAAAAAAGTCGAATATAGGGCTGGGGATGTGGCTCAAGCGGTAGCGCACTCGCCTGGCATGCGTGCGGCCCAGGTTCGATCCTCAGCACCACATACAAACAAAGATGTTGTGTCCGCCGAAATCTAAAGAATAAATACTAAAAAAATTAAAAAAAAAAAGTCGAATATAATTATTTGACAAAATGGTGTATATATATATGCATAATATCCTAGATGGTCTCATTCTAAATCTCATGCCAAATTCTTCATATTCTTCAAAAGTATTGTAGAATTTGAAATGTTAATGCAATACTGGGATTATAAACTAGATAGTCTTTTTATGGCCCATGACCATAACAGAATAGCTATATCATTTGAGATGATACAATATTTTACTTTATTTTATTTTTTGGCAATACTGGCGATTGTACCCAGGGCCTCACGCATGCTAGGCAAGCACTCTACAATTGAGCTACATCCCCAACCCTTTTTATTTGGAGACAGGGTCTCATGAAATTGCTCTGGCTGGCCTGGAATTTATGATCCTCCTGTCTCAGCTTCTCAAGTAGCTGGGATTATAGGCATGTGCCTCCATGCTCAGTGTTATTATTTGACTTTTAGAAAAACAAAACAAAACGAACTAACACTTAAAAGAACTATATAAACTATCTAAAAGGACTTCCTTTCAGAATGAGGTGTATTACAAGTGACTATTTCAGAAAATGGAACTTTAAAAAACAAATCCTTGAGATTTTTTTTTTTTTTTTTTGGTGAACCCAGCCCCTTATTCATGCTAGACAAGTGCTCTACCACTGAGCCCCTCAAATCCTTCTTTTATTGTAACCATTTTAGAAGGTAATTTTTCTAAATTGAAAATATGACCTAAAAGAAAGAAAAAAGGAACAAAATCTATTTTCCTTCATTGCCCACTGTCATTACAACACCTACAACAGCATCAGTTCTGTGATGAATGGTACCTCTGGGGTCACCCAGAATTGTTTACAACCTTTCACTCTGACAATGAACGAGCCCAGAGTTCTGCAGATTTGCCATTTCTACTGTCTTGTTCTTGTTTATCTCAATCCCTCTGGCGGTATTAGGTTTTGCTGTTATTTCTGTGGTACTGAGGATTGAACCCAGGCCTAAAAAAATACCAGGCTAGTGTACTACCACTGAGTTATATCCCCAGAACTTAAATTTTACTTTTGAAACAGGATTTCACTACATTGCTCAAGCTGGTCTTGAATTTATAGTCCTCCTGAGTAGCTGGGATAAAAGTCATATGCCACCACACTCAGCTATTATTTCTCAGTGTATTGACCTCTAAGTTGCATGCTAACTTGGCATACTTTATCTACTTGGACCTAAAAATGACTCTAAATGAGGACTATATTTATGATTTAGAGGATTTTTTTTTTAAGATGACTTTTTTGGTCTGGTTGTTTGTTTAAACCTAGATAGTTTCAAGATTGTTGGGTTATTGCTTGTAGCAAGAAGTGGGGTACTATCAGATTTTGTGTGTGTGTGTATATATATATATATATATATATATATTTTTTTTTTTTTTTTTTTTTTTTTTTTGATGTGGTATGCAATATTAGAGACACAGAAGTCCTTAGGGGAATGTATGGTATACTAGTAAAAGAACTGTAGTTATGTTCACTTAAAGGGTAATGCAACTTAGATTACCCTTCTTACCCAAACTCTGAAAATCCTATCAACCCTGGAAACCTATGTGAACACTATGAACATTTCACTATCTTACATACAATTTGTTAGAAGGTAGAAAACTTTATAGGGTTAACAACATTTAGCTCAGGTACAAGGTAAAGAAGAAATATAAGGTGAATCTCATGAGGAAAAGGTAAAACCTGTAATAATCTGATCACAAGGGAATTCCTAATGTTGGTAACTTAATCTTATTGCTTAAAGTCATATAAAGATCACATTTACTGACCTGGGGAATGCTGGGAAGTTGCAAGTGAGGTCATGGAATTAGAGAGGTTAAGGTTGGCAGTGATACTAAGCTGGCTCTGCAGTGCAGGAGGGTAAGGAGATGTGGGTGTCAGGAGGGACTCCTCACTGGTTTCTTCATCAATTCCAGGCAAGTACGTGTCAATCAAGGCATCAAGAAACTTAACAATAAGCTCAGCATAGTCTGGGATTTGTGTTTGCTGTAATGGAAAATAGGAAATTATTTTAGCTCCATTAAAAAAAAATTCCCTCTGAAGCCAAAAAAAAGGTTAATTTTTATTTGGGGCTTAATTTATTATTTTTCTTCCTTTGTCTGTTATAGATCATTAAAAAAGGGGGAATGGAGTAATATTTATAGACTGGCTTACAATTGGGAATTTTATTCAGCTTACGCTTAAAGCTTCCAGATGAACCTACAATTTCTGAAAGCCATGCACAGACTGAATTTAATACTAAGACAATATAATCATCAGGAATGATGTCTAGCCAATTTTCCAAAACAGAGAAAATGAGCAGAGAATCATCCCAGCTGCTATTTATATTCCACTAACTAGACACTGCAAAGAGCTCTGAGGGTTATGGCAATCCAACTACAAAAGCTTATTTCTGGGACTTCAGGCCTGCTTTTTTTTAGTGAAAACCTGTTCATATCAAGAGATATTCAGTCATAGTTAAAAGACAATATAAACTAAATACCCAATTTTTAAAACCAGAACAAGGTTTAGATAATTCATATTAACACCCCTCTACCTAGAACCCTGCACCAGGAATGTCGGGGAAAAGAAATAGAAGTCCTGCCTTCAAGGAACTTCCATCAATTTGGAGAGAGGACATATACAGAGAAAATAATTAAATACAGATTTATGTAGCAAATACAGATTTATTAGCACTATAACAACTAATGCCAATCAAAGAACAAAATGAACAAAGAGGAATGAATCTAATGCAACAGCTGGATGTCAAAATATCTTCATAAGATAATGATCCTTGCTAGTCACAAGATAGGAAAATAAATTTTACAATGAACAACTTTCCTAAAAACACTGTGTTTAATTATGTTATGCACATGCAGGAATATGGCATAATGAATCCAACTATTATGTATAATGCACCAATAAAAACAAATGAATAGGGCTGGAGTTGTGGCTCAGTGGTAGAGTGCTTGCCTAGCACATGTGAGGCACTGGGTTCAATCCTCAGCACCATATAAAAATAAATAATATAGGGCTGGGGTTGTGGCTCAGCGGTAGAGCGCTCACCTAGGCGTGTGAGGCCCTGGGTTCGATCCTCAAGCACCACATGAAAATAAATAAATAAAGGCGTGTGTGTGTGTGTGTGTGTGTTTTCTTCTGTGTATTGAGGATTTAACCCAGAGGTGTGCTTTATCACTGAGCCACATCACCAGTCCTTTTTATTTTTTATTTTGAGACAGGGTCTCCCTAAGTTCTTAGGGCCTCAATAAATTGCTGAGGCTGGCTTTGAACTCATGATCCTCCTGCCTCAGCCTCTCGAGTTGTTGGGATTACAGGTGTGTGCCATTATACTCAGCATATTATGTGGTTTTAAAGCAGAAACATTCATGTGGATAAAACTGTTGTTTAGTCAAAAATAAGAGAAAAATATTTTTTCTTACCTTTGAAAAAGGTCCTGCAAACCGCCATAAACCATTAAAACCAAAACCTGCAACAAATCAAATATTTCTCTTATAACAAGATATCTTTTAACCATAACAGAAATAATTAAGTTGTATAGCTCATGGGTAAAACCTGTGCATGCACACATTGAAAATATTTTAGAATCAATGTCAAAGCAGACTAAAACTTAATTAAAATAAACTTAGTATAAAACCATATTTTAATAAAATTAAATATTAAACACAAGCAATATTGAACACATAATTGAGTAAACAAATGGGTTATATAGGAGAAAGTATGAAGCAGCCTATCCATTATGAAGAATTCTCTAGTCAGTGCATTCTACAACAGTGCACACATTAGCAAATTCATCAATCATCCTTCTGATATATTTATTTACTTTGCAGGTAAGATGTTTGGTATTGTGGTGGGGATTCTTCATGGTACACCACACTCTGCACAATTCCATGGATTGGATTTAACAAATTTGGATCTTGGCACAATGACAATAAGGTGTTGATCTTAGAGTCCAACAAATTATGCCTAAAAAAATAGAAGTCAATAAAGGAACATTTTAGGTGATTTTTAAACTAAAATATTTGTATGATATATATTCCTCAGAACAAAGTGACAAAATTGAAGGAAGATGAATACTTTTATTTTGGGAGGGGGGTACCAGGGATTGAACTCAGGGGCACTCAACCACTGAGCGACATCCCCAGCCCTATATTTTGTATTTTATTTAGAGACAGGGTCTCACTGAGTTGCTTAGTGCCTTGCTAAGTTGCTGAGGCTGGCTTTGAATTCTCGATCCTCCTGCCTCAACCTCCTGAGCCACTGGGATTACAGGTGTGCACCACAGTGCCAGGCTGAGATGAATACTTTTAACTTTCTGGTACTCTTCTATATTTCCCAAATTTTCTATAATGAATTTATGTGTTTGCTTGTTGGGTTTGTCTTTCATTTTAAATCATCAGGGAAAATACAGTAAAATCAAACAACTAGAGGTGTCATATAATCATTTCTAATCATACTTGTGGTGAATGTTTTTTCAACACAAGGTTGGAGTCTGCCTGCCATTTAGCATGTTTTAGAACCATCTCTTTTTGCTGACTGCTGATATGTACCCAGGGAGTTAAAAAACTAAATTTAATACTAATTAGTGCTTTAAAATCCTGAATCTAGCTGGGCGTGGTGGCACACACCTGTAATCCCAGTGGCTCGGGAGGTTGAGGCAGGATCTTGATTTCAAAGCCTGCCTCAGCAAAAAGCAAGGTGCTGAGCAACTCAGTGAGACCCTGTCTTTAAAGCGGGGGTGTAGGGGGGAAGGATTCAAATTTAATATTATTTAAAAAAAATTTTTTTAGATGTTGATGGAACTTTATTTTATCTATTTATTTTAGTTGTATATGGACTGAATTCCTTTATTTGTTTTTATGTGATGCTAGGATTGTACCCAGTACCTCACACATGGTAGACAAGCACTCTAGCACTGAGCCACAACCCCAGCCCAATTGAATATTATTAAAGAAAGCAAAATTAGTTTTGGGGAAGTGAAATATATGATCCAATGGAATCTTAGTAAGAAGCTATTTCTAATCCTAGCTGCACTCCAATAATAAAAAGAAATAAGATCTAACTATATAAAATTTAGAAATTTAAAAACAAGATTAACCAAAACTAAGGAAACAATTATGCTACATAGAAAGCATAGATCAGGAATAGAATACCCTAAATTTCTTTGGGTTCTTTGTGGGGTTTTTTTGTTTTCAGTGTGGGGGAGGGACTGGGGATTGAACCCAGGGGAGCTTTACCACTGAGCTGCATCTCCAGTCCTTTTAATTTATTTTGAGACAAATCTCATTATGTTGCCCATGGACTGGCTAAATTGCTGAGGCTGGCCTTGAAATTGTAGTCCTCTTGTCTCAGCCTCCTCAGTCACTGAGATTACAGGGTTCCCCCATGCCCAACTTAAGTTAGCTTTATCATGCCCATTTAATGCTATATTTATAAAGCATTTGACATAAAGACAGGTATAAAAGTTAGCTAAAAATAAAAGGAGTGCTGTCTAGGCATGGTGGTACATGCCTGTAATTCCAATGACTTGGGAGGCTGAGGCAAGAGGATTTCAAGTTTGAGACCAGTCTTGGAAACTTAGAGACCCTAACTCAAAAAAAAAAAAAAAAAAAAAAAAAAATGCCAGGGATATAGCTCAGTAGTAAAGTACTTCTGGGTTCAAGTCCCCAGTACCATAAAAACAAAAATAAAAAAACAAAAGGAAATACTTACACAACAGGAAAAACTTTGGGGAACACAACACTGGCCTCTGCTAAGTATTCATAAAGAATTCGTTGATCAAATTCATCTGTGGTGTATTTTACCAATGTAGCCTGCCAAGATGCAGAAAAGTAAATAAACATTTAAAAAAATTTTGTGGCTGGACTGTTATCTGTTTTGGTGAGAAGTAGATGATCTTTCTTTCATGCTTTTAATATTAAGGGGCTCCTAACAGTAGACTGGAATAAAAATTTGAGGGGGAAAAAAATTCTCAAAAAGTAAAAATCCTTACTAGAACAGTAAGAAGAAGCGCTTGGATCTTCGGATCAGTAAGTACTTCTTCATCCAAAAGAACATTTGATTCAGACACTGAAACTTTACGCAAATGTGAGTGCTGTTGTGATGAGGAAATCCTCTGAGTTTCTGCAGTAAGATATGGATTAACACAATCAGCTGTATTAACAGAGCACGTAGACAACCATTTTGCCTAACATATTTTCATGTCACTTCTAAAGTTCAAAAGGTTTTCAGTAGATACTTTAAATATTAACATAAACATCATACAGAATTACTATTCATCTACACAAAAATTTGGCTAGCTATTTACAATGCTGTGTATAATATATTTGATTACTTTTTACACAGGTTTCAGGATAACTGTCATTTTAAGGACTGTAGAGCTTATCTTACAAAAAAGGATTTCTATATTGCATCCTGAAGATGTAAAGACATGGATGGAAAGTAAATACAGCTTTTCTATACTCTCCCACCTTATTGTCAATGATCTAGATCAAATATTAACTTTGTTTCTCACCCATTTCATAATCAGTTTCTGCTACTCTCCTCATTTTGGGGGGTGTTGTGATCCCCGATTCCATTTCTTGCCTTTTAGGAGCCTTTGTGTCTGATATCAAGTGATCAAAACTTTTCCTTGTTCCTATAAACAAAAGTTACAGAATATGGAATTTAATTAACCACAATGTCTATGAATAAGAATATGCTAAAAAGAAAAACGCTTGGATATAAAGTGTTTAAGATGTTCCTGCCTTAGCACAGAGCTACATCATTTTTTGCTTGGACTACTGTATTAATCTCTTAAACAGTTCCCTAGTCAAAATCTCTGCCTATTTCTCCACATTGCTTCCAGAAAGTTTCTAAAAAGTAAATAAAATTTGATCATGTTCTTACTTACTTAAAGATCTCTGCTTGATACATGGTAAGGCTAAATCTCTAAATCTCTGAAGAGGGCACATAAAATCTTTCACAGTAAAGTTCTGATTCTTCTCTACCCTCATTTTCTACACCATTCCCCATGATGGCATAATGCACTGTCTGTTCTTTCCTAACTTCTTTAGTCAGGCAATTCCTCCTTTCTCTTGAATAAATGCCCTTCTCTATCCTGTGTCTACCTGGCAAACATATATTAAATCTTCAAGACTTGGTTCAAATGTTATTGCAGCTTTCCCATAATTTCCTCAAGACCTCAGTTTCCCTATTACATCACTGTAATGGCTCCTGGCAGATGCTATTGATGCTGGTGAGCTGACTATGTCTTGGTCATGAAACTATAAGCTCCTCCAGGGCAGAGACCATAAATTTTGCACCCTGAACATGCACTGAATGAATTCAATACCACATTTTCTCTGGTTAGTTTTTCACTTATGGCTTACTTGGCATCTCTCATCAGTCTAATTTTCACTTGAGCATTTAAGATGCAAACCATTGCATATTTGCCTCATTAGTAGTTGTGGGTGTTAATTCTGGCATTCAAATCAAGGGAAAGGGGGACAACTTCCTTGACACAAAAATCCAGAATTACAAAACACAAAGTAACCAGGAAACTCCTAGAAGATTATTTACCACAAAGTATTAACAGAAAAGAACTCAAACAAAAAGTAACAGACATCTCTGTGACTAGTAACAGTGATTATCATTCACAGTTTCCATTTCTTTCATGGTTTACTGGAAGGTTATTTATTTTGTACTTTGTTGTTTGTTTACTAATTTCCTTATGAACACAAACATTTTTCCAATACTACTTCAAGATATTTAAATATGTTTGCATGGATAACTGAAATTCCACTGAACCATTCACAATGCTGGTCATAGAAATAGATACCAACATATTCTAGTAATAATGAAAAGTTCAAAGGGAATACAGAACTGCTTTGCATTTCCTCTGTGATGTGAGGTGGATCAGTGGGCTCTTCCAGGAATTTACTTTCAGTTTCTGAAACAGAAAAGGATCTTATAGCATTTTAGGTGTATTTTTCATAGACGAATGTTGGTAGAACTGAGCAATCTTAACTCTCAAAAATTAAACCTTCTTATAATATTGAAAAATACATTATTTTACTTTTTGTCATTTCAAAGATAACATGGGAAATACTATTATCATAGCTTCATACCATTTTGGTGTATTCTGCTTTCAAATGATAATTTTGCAAAATATCCCAAAAGCCCAGAGTATACCAAGACTCTTTTCTTCTTGTAGGTGTCTAATGGTTTTCCTATTCCCATTGCCTGCTATCCACCCAAGGGAAAAACAAGAAGAGTTGTAGTATTTAAAGAATCAGGAAATAAACAAACCCTTATTTCAAGGTCTCATTTGAATTTCTCTATCTCAATTGACAGTGGCTTAATTTATCAAACCCTCTTATAACTGGCATAAAAAAACTTTGCCACAGTGAGCTGGATGTGGTGGCGCACACCTATAATCTCAGCAGCTGGGGAGTCTGAGACACAGTTCAAAGCCAGCCTCAGCAACTTAGCAAAGCGCTAAGCAACTCAGTGAGACCCTGTCTCTAAATAAAATACAAAATATGGCTGGGGATGTGGCTCAGTGGTTGAGTACCCCTGAGTTCAATTCCCAGTACCAAAAAAAAACCAAAGACTTTGCCACAGTGAAACAGAAAAATTTTGATAATATAAAACAGTTTCAAATAATCTTTTCAAGTGTGAAAGCCTCTGATTGTTTTCCAGAATAATACTACATTTAAGAATTGTACAAAATTAAGATAAACTAACCAAGCAACTTTTTAGTGTTGGCCTGAGAAGGCTGCCCCATGTCCAAACTCATGGATTTTCTGGCTCGGGGACTGGTTTGGCCTACGGTTGGATAGCTGGCTGCAAGGTACCCTTCAGAACCTTTGGGAGAGGACCATGGTTGGTTCTCCTTTAGTGTCCTAAGAGATTTAATCAGAAAGAATTAATTGACATGGTGACAAATACAACCAATGTTTGCCCATTCCAAGTAGCTGTTCTATTACTAATGACAGCAATTAATATTAAAACTGCACTTTAAAGGGCTTTACAGTACAAACTCTGAATGGATTCCCAGGAAATATTAACTTCCTTGCCATGGTATCTTGTACATAGTAGGGACTCACCAAAGGCTAAACAGAAAGAATTATACTACATTGATTGTATTCATTGCTTTTCTTGTTAAACATTTTCACATTTTTTTTTTTTTTGGTGCTGGGGCTAAAGCCCAGAACCTCAAGCATGCTACACAAACACTCTACAACTGAGCTATATACCTAGTTCTTAATTAACTTTTTAAATTGACAAGTAAAAATTGTGTATGTGTATGTATACACGGAATAACTAAATCAAACTAAATAACATGCATTATTTCACATATTTATAATTTACTTGTGGTGACAACACTTAAAATTTACTTTCAGCAATTTTCAGGCAGACAATAAACACAGACAATTAAACAGATCACTATATTGTATACTTCTGAACTTAAATGCACTTAAAAAAAACCCTTTATTTACTAATTTATTTTTATGTGGTGCTGAGGATTGAACCCAGTGCATCACACATGTTAGGCAAGCGCTCTACCACTGAGCTACAACCCCAGCCCTGCACTGATTTTTTAAATAGAGAAAAATCAAGTTTAGGCAATTATTTTCTTGGTTTAAATACCAAGAAAATCAAACTTTAAATTATTTGGCTTGATTGGGAACTGTCAATCAAACTTTGACAGGGGAACTGTCAGGCAAACTCACTTTCTCCTTTCCATAACAAAAAGGACAGAAGAAACACAGTCATAAAATGGCTAATGAATAAGACTACTGCATATCAAGTATATGCAGATAAATTTTGCATACACTGTTAAAAATCTTATTGGGAAACCGTGGAGGGCTTTTTTATTAAAAAGCAGAAAGTTAATAAATTGAATAATATAAGCTCTACAAATAAGAGATTCTATGTTCAATGTTGTATCTAAACCTTAAAGATATTTTTGTTTAGAGCTGGGTGTGGTGGCGCATGCCTGTAATCTCAGCAGCTCTGGAAGCTGAGACAACAGGATTGCCAGTTCAAAGCAAGGCTCAGCAAAAGTGAAGCACTAAGCAACAAAATAGGGCTAGGGATGTGGCTCAGTGGTCGAGTGCCTTTGAGTTCAATCCCCAGTACCCAAAAAATTAAAATTAAAATTAAATATTTTTGTTTAATTGAAAATGCCAAAAATCCCCAAATGATGTCATTTCATCTAATTTCTCCAAGTTATACTGAAAAATATACTACCTCAAATCACATATAACATTGAACATAATTTCATTGATTTTCATCTAAATCTGTACTAAAGAAAGCTTCTTAATGACTTTAATGTGATACAAGTAAACACAATTTTTGTGTGGGCATGCATGGTTTTACAAATCTACATGGTTTAGCTTCTATCATGAAATATGCAACTGTTACTTCTATTTCATCCTGTTTTTTCCAAGACCCTTTGCTGCAACCTAATCCTTTCAAATCATCTGTTATTCAACTGGTTTGTGCTTAACAAAGGCAAACTAATGATAACATTAACACAATGAGACTAGAATGATAACTATCCTATTTCTAACTCATAAAATATTATATATTTATAGTTTTGACTTCCTAGACTATTATTTCACTTCCTTGACTATCTCTAGATTCCCCTCTGTGTTATCTTCTAGATGATTCTGCCACTTGCTTTCACTGGCATTGGAAAATTGAAACTTGATTATAATTATGTAATTATGGAAGAGTAAGTCCACTTACCTATAGCTGGGATCACCATGATGAATGGGATACGTATCCATGGGAACATTTTCCATTGAAATGTCAGTAAGAAGAAGGGACTTTCTATGTTTGAGGCTACAGCGACTTCGAACCTCTTCAGACACTGTGAGTAAAGCTAAAATAAAAGAGAAAGCAGATTAAAAAATTTAACAAGTCACTAGTGTCACCTAAAACAGGATACATTTCTAAAGAGGGTAACACCTGTTAAAGGTGCATCTAAAAAGCCCTAGAGTATGTGAGGTTCAGGGATATAAACCTTAATGACAGACCTGTTCATCTGTTTTGGAAGGCTACATAAACATGAAATATACAAAGAGATTTAATAAGCACCTTTTTTTTTCAAGGGCTTAAATGTACATTTGATCTCAACAAATAAAAAGTAGTCAGGGCAGGTATTATTAAGTTCACTGAGGAAAACACTCAAGAGATGTTAAATGATTGGCTATGAAATAAAAAAGTTGCAACAAATGGAACCTGCTAAACTGGGAATCAGCACTTGCCACTGAACAACTACATTCAAGAACTGTGAGAGTGCTAAATGTTGCTGAGCAAAGAAACAAAAATTAGAAAAGAGCAAATAGGGGAGGTTTAATGGATTAGTATGGATGGGGCAGACATTTCAGATAAAATGGCATGAGGAATAACTTTTGAAGAGGCAGAAAGTCGCTACTAAGAGATGGGAAGTAGATTAACTTAAAATAGTCCACCCATTTGGAGAAATATAAAAAATTAGGCTTATGAAATTTAGATAAAGAAGGTAGAATCAGAGTTGCTTGAGGACCTAGGATGCTAGCCTGAGGCGTTCAGATTTTATGACAAACCACAGGGAGCCACTGTTGTGTTCTGAACCAAAGATGACAAAAGGAACACATTCCAGATTTTATTAGGAAAAACATTTTGGCAAAACTTTCAAAGTTTTAACCACATCAAAGGACTGGCCTATGAACCTATGAATTATTTACTCTGCCAATTAGCCAGCTGAAGGACCCATATAGGTAGGTATTTGTACTTTTTGGTTTTCCTAAGATAAAGTTGTAGCAATATTAATTTTGTCTGTTTCTTGTTTTTACCTGCCAAGTAAGCCACACTCTGCGTATTCACCTCAAATTTGTCACAATTTCTATGTTTATTAACCAGAGTTAGTAGTGTATGCAAAATTCTGACTGTTCTTGCAACAATGGCAGGTGAAGGATGCCTGTACCCTATAAAAAAATAAAAACAAATAAGATGTTAATTTATCCTGTTAATATTTTCCACAGGAATTTTATAAGGAAGTAAAATCAAATGTATACGTTTACAGTGGTAGGTATCCATCAGGTAAAAATTAAGGAACTTCTATGATCCCTCATGCCTAAGAATGATTTAAATTGATACAAAACTGGAGACTCAAGTTCTAGCTTGACACTCACTCAAAACACTATGCTATTCCTAATAACCACAGTTTCTGATCATGACTGCATCATATTATATTCACTGCTATCAAGTTGTGAAGTCAGCAATGAAGAACAAAGCCAGGTCAGAAAGTGAAGGATGAGGAACAGCTGACGAGCACTGGCTATAAGTAATACAGGAATCTGGAGGAGTGGGGATAGGATCAGAGAGATGAGGCTCTGTGGTATAATAATGGTACTGATCTATAATACACTGGAAACAAGCTGAAAAAAAATCTGTAATCAAATCTGTACAACAAGATTTTCTAATATAAATTAACCAAATAACACTGATCTACAATGTCTTGTTTTGCTAATCAACAGAATACTTAAGTACTATTACTAATAACATAGTTATTAAAAGGCTCAGTATGTAGAATTTCTTTTTTGTTTGAAGGGGCTGGGTTTGTTATACACCTAGCCCTAGTACTTAGGAATTTTACAAAAAATCAACTCTTTTGCATTTTTTTTTAGAGCAAAGTAACAATTTATTTTTGAAACAAAGAAAGTGGAGCTCCTAAAGGAAGGAATCCCAAGTGGGTTGCCATCTTCTGCTTTTTAAGTAAATCTGATACTTGATATGGAAATTAGGCTCTATTAAAATACATACTGAACAAAATATAACTCAATAAGACAAAATTTGGATTTAAAGTAAACATATGGGTTAAATTATTTCAAGTAACCAATTATTTTAATTACTTCCAGCTTCTAGGTAGCGCTTCATACTAACATTCTGACATAAGGCCTCTCTACCTTTCAAGAGGTGTCCCACCAGTGCAAAGTTAAAGTTAGAATTGAAATTAAGTCCAACAAAATGATCCATTTGCTTGCAGTGCCATTCCAGAGGATTCCGGATTGCCATAAATACCTCTTCCGGACTCTATTGAAAATAATCATGAGAGAATTAATGAAGTTCACACAGAAGCTTCCTTCACTTCTTTGCAGGGGATCTAACCCAGGAACTCATCTATGCTAGGCAAGCACTTGGTCACTGAGTTACAGGTCTAGTTCAGAAGCTTTCTTTAAAAGGTCACTTATTTAGAGTTTCATGGCACACACCTGTTATCCCTAGCTACTTGGGATTGCAAGTTTGGGACAGCCTCAGTAACTTGGTTAAACTGTCTCCAAAAAATAAAAATAAAAAAATAAAGTCTGGGATGTACAGCATCCCTGGGTTTAATTCCTAGTGCCTCCCCTAAAAATATACACCAATGATTGATTTTTGTGTTCAATAGTTATGACAAGTAATCCTTTAAGTTGAGAGAAATTATTTTCAGCTACAGAAAACCACAGAAGAATATTAAAGATCTTAAAAATTAATTAGTACAAGATGCAAGATAGTCAAGCACTTAAATAAGACAGTAGAACAATGAAATAGCATTTATTTATTTATAATACATAATTTTTTATTTCAGTGTAAGTTTATTTTGGGTATGTAGTTTGTTCCTCCACCTACTCCCTCAAGCTGGGGCTTTGCATGTTGTCTAGGCTTACATTAAACTCCTGAACTAGGAACTGGGTTTAAAGCTCAGTTCATAGCACTTGCCTAGTACACGTGAGGCACTGGGTTTGATCCTCGGCATCACATTAAAAAAAAAAAAAATAAATGTATTGTGTTCATCTACAACTAAAAAACAAAAACAAACAAAAAACCCAAATTCCTGGACTCAAGTGATCCTCCTGTCTCAATCTCCCAAGTAGCTGGGCCTGGAAGCGTGAATCTATGAACCCAGATATCATCCTGGTGACTTTTAACAAGCTTTATTAACTGATTTCTAGTACTTTAGGGCCCTAGAATAGTTTGGATTTAAAGTAAACCATATGGGTTAAATTATGGGACATAGTTCCTTCTACTGGGCTCTTTCTGGCTTTGAAAATGCCAGATACTTCCTTTTTTGGGGGGTTCTGGATATTTAACCCAGAGGTGCTTCACCAATGAGCTACATTCCCAGCCACCCACCCTTATTTTTAAAATTTTGAGCAGGGTCTCACTAAGTTGCTGAGGCTGGCTTTTAACTCATGATCTCCCTGTCTTAGCCCTCCAAAACACTGGGATTACCAAGGCAGACATTTCTAAGATACAAACACTTCATTTGCAAATATTCTTTCTTTTTTTTTTCCTGTGGTGGTGTAAGGAGTGAACCCAAGGACCCTTAATTACTGAGCTATAATCCAGCCCTTTTTACTTTTTATTTTGAGATAGGGTCTCACTAAGTTTATAAGCCTGGCCTCAAACTTGTGATCTTCCTGCTTAAGTTTTCTGAGTAGTTGGGATTATAGCCATGTGCCACTATGCCCAGCTACAAATATTCCTAACATACAAATAGCCTATAAGTAGATATCACTTTGACCACTATTGTCCCAAGACAACTCCAGAAAAGAACAAAAAGTTAAGAAAGAAGGGTTCTAGTTCCGAGCTAGATATATGAATCAGGACAAGTTACTTAACCATTGTTCCTTTGTATTGGTAAAATACTTTCAAACTCTAAGATTAATTTCATTTCCAGTTGGGTGTGGTGGCATATGCCTATAATCTTAGCTATTTGAAAGGCTGAGACAGGAGGCTTTCAAGTTTGAGGCCCTGTCTCAAAAAAATAAAAAGGGGTAAGGATGTAGCTAAGTGGTAGATCATCCCTGTGTTGACTCCCTATAACTGGGGGGAAAATTATTTCCACAATTCCTAGCTATTCTGGGTCTGTACAAAATTAGGCAGACTGAACAAATAATGGTTTTATACCACATTAGGAAGACTGAACAAATACTGGTTTTTTTTTTGGTTTTTTTTTTTGAGGGGGGGTTCCTTTAGATTTTCCAACTTCCTCATTAGGTTTTAATAATACTGATCTTCCTGCTTAAGTTTTCTGAGTAGTTGGGATTACAGCCAACTACTATTATACTTTTCATTAAGTAGCATTAGTCAATAAAAACAAGCACTTTTTTAGATTATTTCTTTATTTGTGAAATAGGAATGGAGAATGCTAACCTCTACCTTGGAGTTATCAAAATGAAAAATAATGAATGTACAGTGCTTAGCATAAGGCCTGGCACAGTTGCTATTATTACCACTCAGTATTATTTATCTTAAATCTATTTGTTAGCATCAGCAAGCACCATTTTTTGCTATCTGTATACAGAAAATATGTACTAAAGTTTAAATAGGTTTTTTTATGAGCTGGTAAGAAACTATACTCACACTAAATTAAAAATATCCATATTTAAATTATAGACTTCTTTTGATTTTAAAAGAATCACACAGCAATAAAAAGAAAAAGAAGTACTAAATGCATGTAATCTAGGAATTCCAAAGGAAAGTTTGCTTACCTTGTCATTGAATATCCGGAGACTATCTAAGGTATGTAGATTTTGTTCAAGAAGTGCAGTGCCTGCTGAATATAAGTTGACCTCATCCAGCTGGAGCACTGCCACAG
Organism: Spermophilus citellus; assembly: GCF_964194105.1. Lineage (NCBI taxonomy): Eukaryota > Metazoa > Chordata > Mammalia > Rodentia > Sciuridae > Spermophilus > Spermophilus citellus. Next base: position 33,462,954 of record NC_138199.1, on the reverse strand, counting down.
CTACCCAAAAGAGGGCTTTGTGCAAAGGGGAGTCCTGGCAAAGGAAGACAAATTTCCAGGTTAGTAAGCAGAACATAAAATTCATGCCTCCTCAGCATAAAACAAAGTATGCTATCTTGCAAAATTACCCATGCTTTCTTTTGGGGGAGGAGATAAATATAGATAAGTTCTTTGTCTTTTTCATGCGTATAACTAAAGACATGGTTATCTGGACTGAGATCATAGCATCTTCTTTGATTTCTCTCTGTTCTGGATTCCCAAATCCAGTTTTCTAGTGCAGTCTCTCAAATTTGTCATTTCTTTTGTATTGCTGATGATGATACAATCCTCAGGCCACCCTTTATTCAACATGTGGATTCTTTCTGCCTTCAGCTTTTCCCTATTCCAACCTACTGGGTACTGTATCACCAGAATGATCTAAGTCCTGCTCTTGTCATATTTTTTGTCTGCTAAAAAATGGTATATATTAAAACTCCTTTCTGAAGAATGTTGAATGTTGTATTAATTTTATCTAATCTTCACAATTTTCTTGCAAAATTTCTTCATAACAACTTGAATGGTCTATCCACCATCTCACCATGTCCTAGCATTCTTGTACAGTCCCTACTGCTATATTTTGCTGCTCAAGGCTTGCTTCTCTTTCTCTCTACCTATACTAAATCTTATCTATCTCTAATTTTGAACTCTTGTCACTCTTACTAGAATATTAATCTCTTGCTGCTCTGAGTTAAAAATACATATTATTGGTAATTCTTATTTAGCACTGTGTTTTATGGGGAACTACATGGACTTAAAATCAGACAGCTTTGGATTAGAATCATGGTTCCAGTCTTAGGCCTTCTGAGTCTCATTTTTACTCACATGAATGAGGATAAGAAAATCATTTTGTATCATTTAAGATTAAGATATCTGTAGGAGTGGGGTTATGGCTCAGTGTTAGAGCGCTTGCCTAGCATGTGTGAAGCACTGGGTTTGATCCTTAGCACCACATATAAATAAATAAATAATGAAGGCCCATTAACAACTTAAAAAAACAAACAAACAAAGAAAGACATCTGTAAAACATCTAGCTCTACCAGGGATACAATAGGTATTTATTTTTCTGTAATCACTTCCTAGACTGGCATGCCTTGGAATTCAATTCAAAGAATTATATGACTGTAGAGTTGGAAGGTAATAACATGCCATTATCTAGTCTAGTTTACTCATTTTATTTATATGGAAACAAAATGCCCAGATATGTAAATCACCTGCCAGAGGTCACAAAGCTGAGATGAGCTCAGACAATCCTAAATTAGTACCTGTATCATTTTATTCCTTTTAAATTTTACCTTCATAAAACACCCAAACTCTCTTTTTTAAATCGCAGTGGTGAGGACCTTATAAATACGAGGTAAGTGCTCAGTTATTGAGCTCTACTCCCAGTCTAGTACCAAACTCTTTTGATGATCAGATATACTTCTCTTGGCTTTATATTTTCTCCTTACTAACACTAAGTATTTTACTTACTTTGTTTATTATCTATCCACTCCATGACCCTCTAAACTCACCCTAGAATACAAACTCCATGAGGGCAGGCATTTTTTATTGGCTTGATTGGCACTACATATATCTCTAGCATCTATGACAGAACTTGGCACACAGTAGATATGCAATAATTATTAGATGAAAGAATTAAGAATAGGTCCTTTAGGATTGATGAGATATAAAATTACAAGTACTTGAGAATGCATTTTACATACTTATTTTTCCTTTTATGTAACAACTTCAAACAACTAAACTTTGTGACAAGATGTTCCACCTTAACTATGACCTTCTTAACTTATGACCTTCCCTTAATCCATCTTAATTTCTGAACTCCTTACAAGTAAAGAACATGTAATACTGCCACCCAAAATGAATAAACTTAATGTGCTATACAATAATTACCTTATTAAGAAGTGGCTGTAATTTGGTTAGTGCTATTACTGTAGCTTCTATCAGAACTTGACTGTTGTAAGTATCAGGTCCTTTTAAGCAACTCTCAAGTGCCTTTTAGGAAAACAGAATTTTTTATTTTACTTTGATTGAAATAAAACAAACTCCTAAACTGAATCTCAGAAATCAGTTCAGAAATATTTACTTATTCAACAAGTATGAGAATTTTTTCTAATACAATGGTGATCTTAGTAGCTAGTTTGATATACATTATTTCTTGTTTTTTAAAGCATTTCTATAACATACTCTAATAAGACAGGCAATATTATAGTAATTACAAGTTATACAATTTTTGTAAGTCTTACCAAATAGTAAACTTCATAAATCTGATAAAATATTAAGGGTTCATGCTTAAAAAAAAAGAGGCAAGTTACTTATTGTCTCCTGAAGATATAGCTTCTTTAAAAGAGAAGATTTCTTCACCAAGAATTATAATAAAGAAGATAAAATCCATCTTTTAAATGTTTTAAGCAACATAATTAAGTTTTTATTAAATTTAAAAATAATGGAAGATATGCTTTATAATTTGGGAACCACAAATATATGAGAGAAGGGAAGAAGTACCTTGCTAAGAATACGGATAATCTGCTTTATCTGCCCATGAGAGACTCGTTTGCTAATACAGCCAAAGACTACAAGAGCTCTCGGTTGCAAGGATGGATTATACTGGAATGCAAATCTGCAATTAAAAGATCAAAAGAGTTTATAAAAACCTTTATGTTCAACCCAAACACACTAATAAGATATTGACTATGCAGTAATAGCCATCTTTTCAACAACTCACATACTTTTACAATTTATATTTAATTTGGGACCCACCTTTGAGCTAGTTCTGTCCACTGATCCAGCCACTTGCATGCTGGGATATCTCTCATACATGCCTAAAAAAAAGAAAAATATACGCTTATATGTATATGCAAATATTTTTAGAAACATTTCAATAATGCCCATCATGTCATTAAATAAATGACTTTTATGTTACCAATAAATAACAAATTCCATGGAGGTGTTTTTATTCAAGTATTAAGTGCAAAACAGCAGAATATATCAGTATTTCTTCTGTACAATGTTAGATTTTTAAAAATGATTTTAACTTAGTGTCTTATCATTTTGCCTTAAATACCTCCATGATCTCCAATAAAGCTTCTGTGACTGTTTCCAAGGATGTCAAAGCAAAAGTCTCCCTCTCATAGGAGCCCGGAGAGAACGACCTGTCTCGGTAACTGGAACGGAAGGCAATGACAGCAGCTGACTTAACTTTACTAATGCCAAACAGCAAGTAAAATTTGGGTAATGAGAACTCTGTTAGACTGAGTCTCAAAACTTGCTTGGTCTCTTCTGTAAAAGAAAAAAGGAACAAGTAAAAACTTTGAAGATATATATATATATATTTCATATATATATATATTTTTTTGTATTGGTATATATATTATATAGATACATTTATATAAAATATCTATCTATTTATCTATCTATATATTTGTATTGGGTGGGGGACTGAACCCAGAGGTGCTTTTCCACTGAGCAACATCCCCAGTCTTTTAATTTTTTATTTTGAGACAGGTTGTTGTTAAGTTGCTTAGGGCCTTGCTAAGTTGCTGAGGCTGGCCTTGAACTTGGAATCTTCCTGCCTCAATTTCCCAAGTTGCTAGGATTATAGGCATTTAACAATGTGCCTAGCTGAATTGAAGATCTCCATTTAATCACTAATTAGTACTAATAATGTAACACAATCTACTTAACATTGAGTATTTAGCTTATGTGATAAATATAAGAGTCTACATGACAAATTTGCACAGAAAATCCTTATTATAACTTGATATAGAATGGAAGTAAATTATTTTTCTTTTTGATAAAATTTCAAGTCATTACTGCAGGCTTAAATTAGCACCTTGGTGTTAAGACACTGTCATAAAATAATAAGAAATCTGTACCAACTAGGTGAAGTAGTAGAGAAAGGAATAGGTTGAACACAAATTACCTTCCTAGAACTTACCACTAAAATGAAGCTGTGAACAAGTACACAGAGAGTGAATGATATTAATAACCAATCCATGTGTGGAGGCTCTAAGGGACAATGGACCTGTGGCTACTAAAAAAGTAACAACATGGAAGAGGTAAGGGAGATGAGCTGCCACATCAAGGGAATTGTTGAAGGACAGCATCAGCATGTAGCGGGCTAAAATAGCAATATCATCCCACATAAGATGTTGTTCTAAAGTAGGAGTTGGAGATAAGCATGTCTTGTCAATTATTTTGCACATCCTTCCAATGACCTGTAAAAAAACAGAATTTTAAGAAACATGGGACTAAAAGTTCTATTAAAAATTTTAGTTTAACTTTAATATAACAAAACAAAAGCCCTCCGGATAGTAAAAAACAGATATATAATGCCACGGTCCAGAGGGCAAAGGAAAAATGATTACCTTGCTTGAAACCAATTTCACATTTCCAGAAGCTAAAGCTACAGCAGTATCTGCCATCACTTCAGCTTTTATTGATCCCAAGCCACCTGTTGCACTGGTTTTGATGAAACTGTCTAGTACAACATCGAGCAGATCTGTAATCTAATGTAAGAGAGAAAATAAACTTGTTTTCAACCATACTGTGAACTTTTAATTTAAAAATATTCAAAGAACAGCCCAATCAACATAAAAACTATTTTATCCAAGGCCTCCAAAATACTAGAAATTTATTAGAGTCCTGTCAAGAAAGGATGAGGATATTCACTTGATTCCTTCAGAGAGTAAAAGATTAATATTCAAAATTTAATAATGTATACATTACTAGTTTCATTCACTTGTAAAGTATCTCTGCTCTTCCTTGACAATATGTGTAACCAACATCATCATCATCATCATCATCGTCATCGTCGTCATCATCATTATTATTGGTACTGGGGATTGAACCCAGGACCTTGAATATGTTAGACAAGCAATCAACCACTGAGCTACATCCCCAGCCAACTTAATTATTTTAAAATATAGGAAATGATGTCAAGTACTGAGAAATTTTCTAGTGCTATAAAATTACTTAAAGAATTCACAGCAATGTTCAAACAAGTGTACTGCTTCCTTAAGTGATTACTTTGAAGAAATAAGATACATAATTCTTGTCAGATTAAAAAAGTTATATTAGATCCTTTATTTTAATAGAATTATTATGCTAAAACTATAAATGAAAGCTGATGTCCCTAATGACATCAATAAGAAATACTGACATGGATGGTATGCAAGAATGAGAATACATTTTAAAGCATATGATGTCATATTTCTATAGTTAAACTCTATATAGTTATGTCCTGGAGAAGAGTGCTAAAGTAACTAGTGTTTTTCTGGTTCTGAAACATTCATTAGACATTTACAATTTCAAACTAAATTAAGAATTGGGTGGGCATCTGCATGCTTTTGAAGGAGGCAATTATATTTTCTACAGCTATACCCTAGTGTCCAGCATACAGCTTTGTACAAAGTAGGTACCAAAAAAATAGGTGCACATAGGAGATACTAGATAAATATTTGAGTAAATTCAATACCTGTCCAAGGCTCCCCCATATTTTTGCTTGAATAGATGGATACATCTGTTTCTCATTTATGGTCATAGTTATTAGCTTATCAAGAATAGCAGTAACTCTTTGTCGTTTGGCATCATCGTTATGCTTGCAGAAACGGACTAGATTTGACAGCCATGGGGTCATATATTCCAAACAAAGGTGTTTCAATTCAATACCTAGAAAAACATATACTATTATCATAGATGATCAATGAAAATTACAACAATTATTTTAATATGAAGGAATGAGAGGGGAGGTAAGAGTTAAAGATCATTACCTAGAATCAGAGAAAAGAGATTTGGCAAATCATTATCTATCTATAGATTCTATCTGGGAATTAAACCCAGGGGCACTTTATTACTGAGCTACATCCCTAGTCCCTTTTATTATTATTATTTTTTTTTAATTTTGAGACCAGGTCTCACTTGTCACTGAGATTATAGGCACGTGCTACTACACCTGGTGGAAAATATATTTTTGAGGAAAAGAGGTGAAGAAAGAGAATAAACCTTGAAGAATTTAATCTTAAACGCCGGTAAGCCAAGTTTTAAAAAATTATCTTATTTTCTCCATTTTAATACTTTCTCATCTAGCTTAAAAATATTTTAAGTTTTATTCTCACTGGAAAAGGGACATGTAGAGAATTATAGAAAGTTCAGCAGAAGGAGAATGTCACTAAAAAATGAAACCGGTGTTAATATATTAACACATTACCTCATCTTTCCACATGGTTTCAAATATTTGTAGAAATAATATATGCTTATGACAGTGTACACATATATAACCCCCCCAAAAGTTAGGATCATGCTCTATATACAGTATACCCTAAATACTTTCTCATTATACATTTTACTGAGATTTACTCATCATTAAAAATTCTCCAAAACCATTTTTCAATTTGTTTTTGGGGAAAAAAAATAGACTAAGATACAAAATCCTCTGTACACTTAAAAGTCTCAAAGAGAATTTTATAAATTGTGATAAAATATACACAATATAAAATTTAACACTTTAACCACTTTTAAGTATACTTAAAAAAATATATTAAGTATATTCACATGGTTGTGCAATGATTACCACTAGCTATCTCTAGAATGTTTTCATCTTTCCAAACTGAAACTCTGTAACAAAAACTTGTGTGTGTGTTACTGGATATTACACCCAGGGCATCATAAATGCTAGGCATTGCTATACCACTGAGTTATATCTCAGCCTTTTTATTTTATTTTGAGACAGGAGCTTGCTAAATTACCCAGGCTTATTTCAAACTTGTGATCCTTCTACCTCAGCCTCCCACGAAGCTGGGATTATAGGCATATGTCACCATGTCTGGCCCCTCAAAAAAAAAATTCTTTTAATATATTTTTTTAGTTGTTGATGTACACAATACCTTTGTTTTATTTGTTTATCTTTATGTGGTCTGAGGATTGAAGCCAGGGCCTCACACATGCTAGGCAAGTACTCTACTACTGAGCAAAAATCCCAGCCCCACCTCAAAAATTTTTAATGGCTTCATATTATTCCGTCATAGATCCAACAAGGTAAATAGTTCCCTGTAGTTTGACTATGTCCCTTTTTTTCTTACTTTAAGGAATGTCATATGAAGTTCAAAAGTAGTCAAAATAAATCTATGGCAATAGAAGTTACAACAGTGTTTACTTTTGGTAAAGGGGCAATATTAAGTGAGAAAGGATCCTCTGGATGTTGGAAATGTTCTGGATCTAGAAGCTACTTTTGTGATGTACTGTGATGTATAAAAATTCATCAAATTCTCCATTTAAGATCTGGGCACTTCACTCATGACAAGATATATTTTAGTTGAAAAATCTAAATAAATTAAAAAATAATCTATGACAAACAACATTAATTCCTTAGGACAAATTATAAAAAGTGGAATTATGAGACCAAAAGGATTGAATACTCTTAAGGGTCTTGATAATCACTTCCAAACTTTCTAGAAAAACTGCCCCTGTTCAATATTCTACAGAGCATCAGTACTGAATTTAAAAATATGTTCTGATCTGATAGCTAAATACGTTATCTCACTATTCTTTCAATTGACATTTTTTGCTTTTATTAATAAACTCAACATAAACATTCTTCTTTAGCATGATTGGTATGTTACCGTTGATTCATTTTTCTTATTTATAAAATCTCTTCATGATTAATGTTAATCTTTTCTAGCATTTACCCTTCTAGGTTTAGATTTATCATCACTTAAAAAAATGTTTTGAAGCTTCATGAAGTTGAATTTGTTCATTATTTGTTTCCATCATCTTGTTTCCTATGTTCTTTACTCATCTAAAAAGTAATTCAATATTAACTTCTTCCTCTTCATTTTTTAATGGTTCTAGTTTTCATATTCAACCCTTAAATACAGGTAGAACTTATTTTGACATCTTGTGGTATAGAAGAAGACCCAACTTAACTCATTTCTCTTTTTTTTTTTTTTTTTTAAAGAAAGAGTGAGAGAGAGGGAGAGAGTGGAAGAGAGAGAGAATTTTAATATTTATTTTTTAGTATTTGGCGGACACAACATCTTAGTTTTTGTATGTGGTGCTGAGGATCGAACCCGGGCCGCACGCATGCTAGGCGAGCGCGCTACCGCTTGAGCCACATCCCCAGCCCTTAACTCATTTCTCAATCTCATTTCTTAAACAATTTAATCTTTTCCCCCTAGTTTACGTTGCTTCTTTATTATCTTTTCTTAAAAGTGATCTGAGTGCTGATTCTTGAACACTCATGTTTTAATTACTATACCACTGTAATATGTTCAGATATCTGTAATATCAAGTCTTTCTTCCCAATGTTTTCTTAGGGATTTTTTTTTATACTTTTTTTTTTTTTAAATGATACTGGAGATTGGACCCAGAGGCACTCTACTAGTGAGGTACGTCCCCCGGCCCTTTAACATTTTTCTTTTTTTTTTTTTTTTTTTTTGGAGAGTGGATCTTGCTAAGTTGCCCAGACTGGCCTCAAACTTGTGATCTTCCTGTCTCAGCCTCATAAATAGTATTCTTAAAGTAGAATTTAAGATCATTTACAGTTTAATTTCCATTCTCACTCCTCAAATTTCATGGTTACTTTCATGGGACTACAATAAATTTGTAATCATCTAGGAAGAACTGTTCATGCAGGAATACATTATGCCTGTACATTCACTCAAATGTTTTCTTATATTAATATTAATCAATAAACCTTTATACTTTTCCTGTTTAGTTAATCTTATACATTTTCTTATCAGGGTTACGCCTACATTTCTTGCTTGAAAAAACATACATAGTGATCTAGTCTTGATTAAATTGTTAAAGTTTTCAATTACCTAATAAAGAAAAGTCAAGAAATGTGTTTAAACACAGAAAAAAGAAAAGTTGTATGTATCATGAGGAAAAGAGAAAGGGAAGAAGTTCGGCATGGTCACATATGCTTGTAATTCCATCGACTTGTGAAGGAGGCTGAGGAAGGAGGATCACAAGTTCAAGGCCGGCCTCAGCAATTTAGTAAGTCTTAAGCAACTCAGCGAGACCTCATTTCAAAATAAAAAAAAGGGGTGAGGATGTGTCTTAGTGGTAAATTTCCCAGGCTAAATAAATAAATGGTAAGGAAAATGTCAGGAACTAAGCTGGGAAAGGTCAACATTTATGGGTTATGAAGATGGACAGACAAAAGAAATGGATGTCAAATTCATGACACTTATTAAAGCAACACCAGGACTGACTCTGGACCCGTGTCCTGTGTCATTGTGTTCTCCATGAACCATACATGTCCATAAAATCACATTTTTTTTTCTAAAAAAGGAGACACATGGATACTTTACTCATGTGGAATTATCTGCTAAGAAGAAAAATGCCAAAGCTCATCAAATTAAAACAATGAAGAAAATACTTTTAAGAGGCCCAGAGACATGTAAGATACCAAAAATCTCACCACCTCATTTATACTGTCAGAATTTTGATGGATTTCGTTTTTTCTCCTTTTTTTTTATTTTGTGGTACTAGGGATTTAACCCAGGGGTGCTTCACCACTGAGCCACATCCCCAGACCTTTTTATTTTTTAAAATTTTGAGACAGGGTCTCACTAAATTGCCCACACTTGCCTTGAACTTTGATCCTTCTGTTTTAGCTTCCCAAATCTCTGGGATTACCAGCTTGAGCCACTATACCAGGCTTGGTGGATTTCTTTTCTTTCTTTCTTTCTTTCTTTTGGTGTGGGGGAGGTGGGTCCCAGGGATTGAACGGGACACTCAACCACTAAGCCACATCCCTAGATCTATTTTGTGTTTTATTTAGGGTCTCAGTGAGTTGCTTAGTGCCTTGCTTTTGCTGAGGCTGGCTTTGAACTTGCATCCTCTGCCTCAGCTGCTGGGATTACAGGCATGTGCCACCATGCCTAGTGGCTTGGTGGATTTCTTAATGTGTCCTATCAGGAATTTTCTTCAAAGTTCTTTCAGTTACAGAGTACCATAGATAAAAATTTAGAAAAGGTTAAAAGAGTAAAATATAATAAGTGAAAGAATTCACTGGTAAATTCTGAAACAAAAGGGGATTCTCTGAATTTTTAAATAATTATTGTTAGTATTAAAGAAAATTATAATTACTTACTAGATTTGCTAAATCCAGAAATACACTCTTCCAAAAATTCTAACGTGAGGTGTGGCTCATTGGCTGCCAGTGTCTTACTAATAGAGACAATAAAGAGGGTGTTGTTGGCAGGGATACATAAACCTGATGTCTCTAGTAACTGTCCCTCGATTTTTAAATTAAAGGTACAAGTTAAGGCACACAGAAGATTATAGGCAGCTGACCTAGGAGAAAACACAAATGAAGTTGTTTTAAAACTTATTTTTCCTTATAATTCCACAAATTTTTAGAATATACAACTTCTGATTCTGTTACAAAGCATGATCAATTATTTTTAAAATTTTATGATCAATTAGAGATAAGACATTATGGTGAACCCAAATATCCCTTGATCATTTAGGGATTTTTTTAAAGAGATTTATGACATAACCAGAAGAGCACTGTGAGGTTTCTAAGACAGTGGGTTTTTGCCTTCTTAGAAGACATTTTACTGGGACATAAAACATTACAGGTTTATGGTCCTAAAAAGGATCAATAAGAAAAAAGTCAGAAGATACATTATGTTTTTAGGGAAGTCAAAACACAAATTATGGTTTTCTCTCTTCTGCTAGATCCAGTAAAAACAGGAATCATAAGAAGAGTAATGAGGTGAACTTCATCAAATGAGAATGTCAGAAATTTTAAATTCAGTATCTGCTGAATTTCTTTATGGGCTTCATACAAGTGACACCACAACTGGAGGTCAAAACCAAAATTAACTATAAATCCCCCCATTTGCATTTCTATGACCTCTTCTATCATACACAGCCACTGCACCTGAAAAACTATAATATTCATGCTCTTTTAAAACAAAAAATACACTTAAAAATGTCTGAAAATAAATTTGAGCCAATTTAGGAGACAGCTTACAAAACTCATTCGATTTTAAAATTCGAATTTTTCTCCTTCATTCAGCAAAGGAAATTTTAGGTTTTCCTTACCTCTGAATTTTTATCATGCTGATATATTTATGCAACAACCATACAGAGGAAAAAAGTCATGGAAATTTAAGTTTGCCTAAACAGCTTGTTTTCTGGGATGACAGTCTTCAGCAAAAAGCAAAAGCTGTCAGCTTGCTCTATTTCACTAGAAAAGAGTACATGTTCATGCAAGCTAGTAATTGTTAGAAGATTGTCAGTATTCTTCAATAAATAATTTTGAATTAGAAATTAATGAAAGATTTATAGTTTCATTTTCCTAAAATTGAAAACATTAATGTTATTATTTCTAAGTTTATGTATCTTTCACTAACTTCAAGGGTTTCTAAGTTATACTATTTTGATACTAGTTTTTACTGTTTAATAGCTATAAAAAATTGGGCTTCCTCAATCTGGAGGTAGGTGGCAGAGACCCCTCTGAGATAATGAAGTTAGACATACATAAAATTTTGTGTGATTTCTGGGAGTTCATGGACCCTATGAGGCCCATCTAGTCAAAGAAATTATATACAAGGTTTTTTCCTCCCTTCTTAAATAAAGGAGAATCTGGAATCCCAAACGGCTATTATAAAACGTGGGTTGTGCTATAACTTGGGGGAAGAGTTTCTGGGAGCTAAGGATTTATAGTTTTAGTATCCCTATTCAAATTGCTTAGGAAGGGGGAAGAATAGAGGTACTTGGAATTAGACAAAGGGGAATGAAGGGAGGGAAGGGAGTATGGGGGTAAGAAGGATAGTAGAATGAACGGGACATTATTACCCTATGTGCATATATGATTACACAATTGGCGTAACTCTACATCATGTAAAACCAGAAGAATGAGAAGTTATACTCCATTTATGTATGATGTGTCAAAACACATTCTACTGTCATGTATAACTAATCTGAACAAACAAAACAAAAACAAGATGCTTAGGACCAGAGTGTTTTCAGATTTCAATTTTCTGGATTTTGGAATATTTGCACGGACTTTACCAGGTGAACATCTCAAATTAGAAAAGTTGAAATCCAAAATGCTCTGAAATATGAAATGTTATGAGTGAGGGACATAGCATTCAAAATGATTCATATTTTGGAGCATTTTGGATTTCATATTTTCAGGATTTTTTCCAACTTCCATCTGTAAAAATCCTGACAGTGACGTGGTATTTGAGACAATAAATTATGGTAAGAAAGGAAAGGGAAGATAAAAAAGAAGGGGTACACAGAAACCTTGGCAGGGAGGGAAAAGACAGGGAGGAGAAAAATACTATTTTCTAAGGATAAACTATTTGCTAGGTGTCATACTATATTACCACACATACTAGTTATTCAACTTCTGTGGATATATAAGAAAGGCACTGCTACCTCTATTTTACAGGTGAGGAAAATTAGAGCTCAGAGAACCTTAATACCTTGCCTCAAATCATACACAGCTAGAAAGTAGCAGATCTACATTCAAACCAAAATCTACTGACTACACAGGCCATACTTTTTCCACATTCAAATTAACAAGCCTGAACAGAATCCATCATACTGTGCTTAGATGCCATGTAAGAATCCTACTAAAATGACAATATGCAATAATGTTTTTCTTTGAGTTACTGAACATTGGGACTTCCTTTATCAAACAATGATAATATGAGTTGACAATTAAGAAACTTAATAGTGATATGCTTTTAAATACAGGAAAAACTTAGAAGAAGACACTTAATTGAGAAGTTAACTTTTTAAAAAAGGGACAATTTCTTTAAAAAAAAAAATCTGCTATGTTTTCTGTTTTAGAGGAAAGTTTCCTGGAGAAAGAGAATAAACTGGTTTAGAATGAATCACCCTATTCAGAATTCCGCATTTCATGTGAATACCCCAGATCTTGATGAGGTCACACTGGTTAACCAACACAGCATACCTTCCAATTTACAGCATTAAGAAAGAAGATATCTTAAAGGCTTATTAAGTGGTCTTATTTTAAAAGTAATAAACCCTGAATAAAACTGAAGTGAATATTTAAACAAACTTACCGTAAACTAGGGTCTGAACTGCCTAAATTAAGTAATGCGATATTGAGCAGTGTTCCAGGGACATCTTTTGGTCGAATCTTGGTGTGCTGGGGGATGGAGTCAGGCTGTGACAGCTCCCAGCGGGTCCGGATATGAATGATAGATTGAACAATGGCTTCGCACTCCTGGTGCATGAAGGTGAGAGGTGTGCCCTGGTTTGCAATGGTTAAGGTGAACTGGTTCTCATCCACTAGGCAGATTTCTTCAATTTCCGAGGCATAATAGATATCATTTAGAAAGACTGATTGCCCTAGGACTTTTGTTCTCTCTGCTGAGGTTACTTGAACAGCAGTAGAACCAACCTGGAAAGTGGTGGTAAGGCAATAAAGTGGAAAAGAATTAAATTCCATTATAAAGGATTCCAAGAGGCTCCAAAAACCAACCACTACCCACTCACCATATTTTTCATTTACGGAGGAATTACTACAGTATATATTCAAATACATTAATTATTGTGATAAATACTCTCAAAAGAAAATGAAAACATTAGAAAAAAATTAATTTGGCTTAAAAAAAAAAAAGTTGAGAATCCTATACACATGCGCTGATTTAAACCTGAAGGTTCATGGTCTTTGCTCTGCAAAAATTATGTACTAATCAGAAGAAATCCCACTAGGTGATTTCCATTCTCTACACATTCCTACCGTTTGATTGACAGATAGCAAACTACCCATCCTACAGCACTCTTCTGCCTCCAACCCAATCTAGACTTACACCTCTCTTGTCTTCTGCAGAACCTCTATAGAGAGAGAAATCTTGGTCTTTCTACATCTGGATTTATTTGACATCTGATGTACAACTATGAGGAAATTTGGCCAGGATATAGTCTGATTAGGCAAGAAAGGCAATGAATCAATCACAATCACAGAATTAAACTTACCTTAATAGAAACTTTGGTATCTTTGTGAGCTAGTTTGAGAGCATTATGGAATACCTTGAGGTCCTCTTCCAAAGCCAATGTAGCAGCAGGTAGTTTTTGTTGTTCATGCTCTATGTGTTCAGCCAGTTTCCCAGGACAGTCTATGAAAATCAGTCTTTTGCTGCCTTTGAGGCCAGTCAGCAGCCGCTCATGATACTTGGTGTATTCTCTGACCCAGGAGTTGCAGTTATAGATATAGACTGCAGAGACGTTATCATAAGCAAAGCCAGGAAAAACAACAAACCACTTCGAGAGAAAGTCTGTTTTAAAGCGATTGCTTGGCCCAGTATGGGTAAGGTCCACTACAATTTCATATGGCTTTGCATAATATGGCTTCAAAGTCAGCAAGACGTGGTATATCAGCAAATCACCATTGATTTGACCAGTTTTGAACCTAAGAAAGATGATAAAAGAGGACAAAGATTATTAAACTTTTGAATAAATATATAAAGACACAACTAATCTCTATTCTCTTTATTCTGGATTAGTTTTCTAGAGAGAACAGTAGTAGAAAACCATTATTCAAAATCTAGACCTATGTGTTAAGTCAGTTGTTCTTCAAACATGGAGAAATAAGGCTAAAGTAAAACAGAAGAGACAAATTTCCAATTCAAATATTTTGAACAATACGTTTTGCCTATTAGTCAAGAAAGGAGGAAGACAGTAGTCACTGGTTCGTTGCTTCTAAGCCTACCAAATTTCTCAGGTAAACAGTTTGGGTAGGAATCACCCACCTGGAGGTCTGGAATGAAATGTGGTATGCTTTATCCAATCCATTTATCCCATCTCAACCAGACATTGGTCCAGCAATGAACACACGACTCAAAATCAGTTCTACCAGGCCAGAAGCCTAGTTAACTGAATAGCTTATAATGTTGGGTTTTGAGAACTTTTTCTAAAACATGTACTTCTGGGAGCTGCTAGCTCATATGTCAGGATATAAAGGAAAAAGTCTGTCTAAAAACTGAAGAGAATTAGCTGAGAATTAAGAGAAACTGGGGCCTTGGCCATATCATTAGAGTCCCAGATAAAGTCTCTCCTGAAGTCGAATTTATCCCCGGATTCTTCAGCTGTGTGAACGAATAAATATTAATTTTTGACCATATATGGTCATATGTTGCTTTAAACCAAAAGAATACTAATTAATATGAGTAGTGTGGAGAGAAAGCCCTGAAGAACATGGTACCAAATTTTCAAATCCTAACAACCTATTTTACCTTAGGGCTAATGGTATTTAGTTAGCTATGTGGACTTCTGCCATCAAAATCAATTGGGATGCTTGATAAAAAAGCCCAGGCCTGCTAAATATTAATATATGGGGGGGGGGGTGGCATTTTTCTTATTTTTAAACAATCCTCTGATCTTTATATGCACAAACATTTCTGAATCACTATTTAAAATTAGGGACTTATTTAACTTTTTTTTTTAATTAAGAAAGGAATGATATAACCAAAGAGTTAAATATAAGACATATGAAGGAGTTGGGGTTAGCAAAAAGGATATTATAATAATGTAGATATGGCTAATAAGGACCTAAAATACTATGGTGACAGTAAAAATAGCAAAGATTAAATCAATTTAAGAATATGAAGAAAGGACCAACATGATCCAAAGTCTGATTAGGACTGAAACAAAGAACACGAACTAAAAGTACTTTCTGTTTATCAACCCTCTGAGATTACAAAGCAAGTTACTATCAAGAATAGAAACTAAGAGATCATGAAAGAGGCAGCAACATTTGCAGAAAAAATGAAGTTCATTTTAGACTTGTTAAATTTCAGGTGGTGACAGGACGTGAGAAGAATGTATGTGTATACATACATACTGTATCACACAAAGGCATCTTCAGTCCCACATAATCTAGGTTTACTAAATATTTTCTCAAATCATTGTTATAGTTCCAAATTTGAAATGTTGTATATGGGTATCAATGTTTTTATAATCTGACAAATACCAAAGACTCCAAACTCATGTTTTAAAATCCTTCTGTGGTATATAAATAAAATATCTGGAGAAACCAGGTATGGTAGCACATACCTATAATCCCAGTGACTAGGGAGGCTGAAGCAGAAGGATCACAAGTTTGAGGCCAACCTCAGCAACTCAGCGAGACTCAAAATAAAAGTAAAAAAAAAAAAAAGGGGGGGTGGGGGCTGGGGATGTGGCTAAGTGGTTAAGTGCCCCTGAGTTCAATCCCTAGTCCCCGTACTCCCTGCAAAAAAAAAAAAAAAAGATGCCATCTTATAACTTCTATTGAATGATACAAACATCACTGAGAAGCATATAGCAGGCATATAAAACGAGCAAAAGAGCCAAAGGCATTAAGTGGAAAACCCTCCCTGTTCTGGGGGCGGGATTTGTTCCACAAAGCTTCCTGTTATAAGATTGGCCAGCTAGAAAAGTTGAAGGTTTTTTTCTTTTTTCTTTTTTCCTCTGTGACTTGTTGCTTGAGTTGCAGCAAAAAGGAAATGTGTCATCTGTGGTTTGGTTTTAGAAGTGGAAAGCTAGCTGTATATATCCTTTTTTTTTTTTTTTCCTTAAACTGCAGATTTACTTAAGTTTTGTATTCGCCAAGTCTTATTCTACTTTAATTAAGAGGACAAGAAAAGAAGTGACTTATTAAAATCACATTATAATCAGATTTTGACCAAGAATTTTGTAAGGTAGGTCATATGTATGGTTTTTCTTATGACTTTTCACTTACAACTTTATTTGGATTAGTATTTGAGGAAGTGCTTTCAAAGAGTAAGAATCTCACTAACAAAGTAGAATCATAAGTAACTGAAAATATTTGCTGTTTTTTTCCTGTTATGTAAAATTATTTAAATATTATAAAATGAAATGGGAAGATGATTGTTAACATGAATTTTTAAATTAATATTAGGATCTGATTCTAGACCCTACAAGTAAATTGAAACAACTTGTTATTTAAAAAAAAAAGTTTAAAAAGTAATTCTCATTATTGCTATGCTTAGGCATTATAAAGTTTATTCAAAATAACCAGAGATTAAAAAAAAATTGGTAAGACAACCTTGATTGTATGGCATAAAATAGAGAGTAGAAACAGTCGACAATTCTCAGGCATTTGTAAGGGTAAAAGAAAGTCACACTTTGTTATCAGTTTGTTTATTTGGGCATGGCAGTACATCTGGCTGAAGACAATCAACAGCGGGCCTATTATCTGTCCCGTGGTAAACACTGCTAAAATGTGTACAAATATTATGATGCATGCTACATTGTTATGGACTAATGTGACGAGAATAATCTACTTTAAATCATTTAACATCTAACGCAGAAGTCCAGTCTAGTATAAAAAGATAAAAATCACTTGCTAACTCAATTTAAAGTATTTCGTTGTGAAAGAATCAAAGTATCCAAAGATTTATATCATTCAACTTAAAAGCTGAGGCGGAACAGTACTAATTAGTGCACTGTATCTTTAACTGTTAATGGTCATGATCCAAAAAGTAATCTTGATCCTAGAACATTTAATAAAGTATTTTTCCTCTCTACTATTAACATGAAATATTTCTTTAGGTTAGTTTCCAAATTAACCTTGCTTATTATATGCTATTTTTATTTATGTAATTCAACATATCAGATTTGTTATTCTCCATTTCTGTATTTCAATACTATTATCTAACGACATATACAGCTATTACTTATAAAACATTAACATCCAAAAGCATTATTAGCAGAGTAGCATCTGTGTCACTTGGGAGTGGGTCAGAGACATAGTCTCAGGTCCCACCCTAGACCTGCTGAATTAGAAACTGCATTAAGATTTTTTAAAAAAGATCATGCACATTCAAGTTTGAAAATAATTTATATATAATATACAGGGTTCTTCCCCTGCACCCCTCCACCCTGTACCAGGAATCAAACTCAGGACCTCATATGCTAAGACAAGTACTTTACCATTGAGCTACATCCCTGTCCTTACACAGGGTTAACTTTTCTTTTTTAGTTGTTAATGGACATTTATTTATTTGTTTGTTTGTTTGTTTGTTTATTTATTTATATGTGGTTCTGAGAATCAAACCCAGTGCCTCACACATGCTACACAAGCACTCTACCGGTGACCCACAACCCCATCTCCTTACACAGGTTTCTTAACCAGACAACTGCATTTAGTAAATCTCAGAACAATCCAGTTTTTGCTTTTAGTTTCCTTGAATAAATGCTAATAAAAATATACTTAAAAACATAGTTCAGGACAAAGTGACTACTATTACAAAAGAGATACTCCATTAATGGTCAGATTTTCTGATAGGTCAGTAGTATCTGGACCAGATAAGGCAATTCTACTTAAATCTCTGTAAACATATGGTGGATAATACGAATTAGAAAGAGAACCTGTCCCCTTTTTGTATAGGCTTCTAGGAAGCCCTGAGCCACTGACGCTCATCTTTTTTTTTTTTTTAGTGATGGTAATTAAATTTAAGGCTTTGCCCATTTTCAGCACTATATCACAGAGCTGTACCCTAGGCACTGAATCTCAAATGCTTCAATTATACATTGGGATGCTTACAATCTGCCACTTCATTCTAAGTCTCTAGGATCCTGATGATATATTTCTTCCCATTTTATGATACAATTTTGTTTTTAGAATTATGCCAAAATCAGAAAAGAATGTAAGTTATAAAATAATAAAAAGCAGTCAACTTCTGTTGAACTACTGAGATTATTCAGAAGAAATTTTTTCCCCTCCTTTTTTTTTTTTTTTTTTAGAGTTGCAATAAGGAACTGGGGATGTAGCTCAGTGCGGTAGGGCACTTGCCCAGCATGTTTAAGACACTGGGTTTAAACCCTAGTATCAGTAAACAAAGTCACATTAAGTTAGGGAAAATATAGTGAAAAAAGAGGAACACCACCATAAATTGCTTTTGTAAATACTGGTAAAATATTTCTAAGTACCTCATTATTCTAATCATCAAGATAAGCACTGAAGAAAAAAAAAACCCTGAATTCCTATTTGAAGTCCATTTTCTTTTAGTTTCTATCAAACTTTCCCCCCTTTCCTTCTAAAATACACATAAAAAAACAAACAAAACAAAACAAAACCTTTCTTTTTCTTTTTATAAGTAAAACAAAATTTTCAAGGCCAAATTCTTCTTTACTACAAAGAAGAATTTTAGTTGGAGGGTGGAGAGTTTCAGCAGAATGATCCTTAAATGGTTTTCTTCTTAAAATGAGGAATCAAAATCGTAAAAGCAGAAGTATCTCACTCAAAGCTGAAGTCTAGCAAGTTTAAAAGGGAAAAAAATAAGAAAAGTCACAGTATTTATTTAAAACTAATTAGTAAATATTTGCAATGCTAATTTATAGCATCTAAAAGTACAGTAGACATTAAATGCTTCTTTATACATAATACATAATAATAGAAATCTTCTTTATATATAATAATGGAAAATTCAGTTGAAAAGGAATTCAATAGCAAATGTTAGGCATAAGCTAGTAGTTTACTTTTAAAAACTGAACTGTTTGCCTTTTAACATCAGTCACCAAAACTAAGGAACCATTATTCACAAATTAACAAATGTTACTGATGTCCCAACAGATCACCAGTATACTCATGGAAATGGATCACACAGGACATTATCTGCATCTTGCCTTTCTGATGACAACAACTTTTTTTTTGTCTCCTGGAACAAAAGCAAACTACACACATCTTCGGGCTAACAGTACTACTGCCTGGGATTCAGTTATTCAAAACATCACAGGCAGATACCCAGATGAAAACACTGCCACAACCCCTGTGACTCCTGAAGTGGATTACAAAGCTAATTCTACAAACATGCCTGAAAGAGCAACATCACATCACATCACATCTTTAACTCCTAAATCTGAGCAGGAGCTCTATAAGCCTTCTGTTGCAGGGAACAGTTCTCCAACAGTTGAAAACACAAGCAAAAGTCATGGTGAAATTTTTAAAAAGGATGTCTGTGAGGGAAACAACAACTCAGCAATGCTAATTTGCTTAATTATAATTGCAGTGCTTTTTCTTATCTGTACCCTACTATTTCTATCAACTGTGGTTCTGGCAAACAAAGTCTCATCTCTCAGAAGATCAAAACAAGCAGGCAAGCGGCAGCCTAGAAGCAATGGTGACTTTCTGGCAAGCAGTGGACTATGGCCTGCTGAATCAGACACTTGGAAAAGAGCAAAGCAGCTCACAGGGCCCAATCTCGTGTTGCAATCTACCGGAATGCTCACAGCTACAAGGGAAAGAAAAGATGAAGAAGGAACTGAAAAAGTTACTAACAGATGCTTTAGGGAAGAAAAAATGAACGCAAAGTAGTGATGCGGGAGGTTATGAAGTAAAAAAAAAAAAAGGAAGTCAGTTTGGTATTTAATGCCAAAGTGTTGGACAGATGAGCTAAAATAATGACATGCAATTTAGCATCAGACATATAAGAAAGGGAGATTATATGCCTGCTTACTTAATTACTGAAACTGTATGATTCTGTTTGACATCGAATATTTTTAAAAGAAAATAAACCATGAAGCCTTTGAGTAAGGTTTTAAAACTAAGATGGAAAAAAAGATCAAGGGATAATTAAAAATTCTCTATTCATCAATAGTTAGAAGATCTTTGTCTGAATGTAACTGAACTCTGAAGTAGTTTTAGTATGTTCTTAGAGTCAAGTATATACTTCAATATTTAACAGAAGTCAAATTCCTAATGTATAGATTTGAACTGTACAACATAATGGTACCTTCTTTGCTGGATGTGACAGAGTCCATATCAGCTCATATGTCAACACAACTAATTTCAGGCTTCATGCTTTCATCTTTATGTATGACACACATAAGAAAGTGCTTTTCTACTATAAATATTAAATTAAAACTTAATTTTGTGTAATAAATTAAAACTTATTAGAAGAAAACTGACCATGTATATTTGCCTCCATTTGACTTAATACATTGTAAAGCTCAATGAGAAAAACAGCACAACTAAAATAGTTCAGATTTATAGTTACATTGGAAGGCTAAGATAAATATAAAGTATGTTTTTCTGTTTAAGAGTAACATTCATCTTTTTTATAAATACTGCTTGATGGAGTATTAATAATATTAATATTTGGGCTGGACATGATGATGCATGCCTATAATCCTAGCTACTCAAGAGACTAAGGCAGGAGGGGTTGCAAATTCAAGATTGGCCTAGGCAATTTAGCAAGACACAGTCTCAAAACAAATAAAATAGTAGCTTAGTAATAAAGCACTCTTGGGTTTGATGCACAGTAATGCAAAAAACAAATAATATTAATATTTGGACTTCCAGAATGTGAAGCGGCTAATAAATGACCACTTTTATTTTTCGCTATACAATGTCTTAAGGTTGGAAAACATGATACTTCAGGTAATTGGCTTTGAAGAAACTGGAGGTGGTGCATGCCTGTAATCCCAGCAGCCTGGGAGGCTGAGGCAATAAGCAACTCAGTGAGATCCTGTCTCTCCCTCATACCACACCCCACCCCACCCCCCACCCCCCAAGAAAAGAAAGAAAGAAATTGGCTTCAAGTAAAACAATGACTTACATTCAAGTCACAGTGCCCTGCTTTCAGGTTATCTTTTGAGGGATAAAATGTCCCAGATTAGAAATGACTCTGGGCAGCACTTCCATTTTATGCACATTAAATATCTAAGACTGAGCACCAGAACACAATAGAGACAACACAAAGTCCTCCTTGAATCAAGTGTCTTAAATAAATACCTGTCAGGAAATTAAAGCAAAACAATATCTATATAAAATATATTTCATATCCAACATACTGGTCAAATATTTTCTCAATGAATAGAAAGCTTTTATATAATTAAGGAATATTTAAAATTGATCATTCACTGCCTTGGCTATTAAACATACATCCTCAGAATGATATAATTCAGTGATAGTTCATGATACTTAAAGATGGTAGGAAAGATACCTTTCACTTCAAAAAAATTTTTTAAAATATTTTTTAGTTGTAGGTGGACACAATCTCTTTTTATTTCTTTTTTTTAATGTGGTGCTGAGGTTCGAACCCAGTGCCTCATGTGTGCTAGGTGAGCGCTCTACCACTGAGCCACAACCCCAGTCCCTCACTTCAAATTTTTTTTTTAACAACATCTTTATTTTATTTTTATGAGGTGCTGAGAATCGAACCCAGTGCCTCATACATGCTAGGCGAGCGCATTACCACTTGAGCCACATCCCCAGCTCTCACTTCAAATTTTTAAAGTTATTTTTGAATAAAAATACTGTTATTTTCTACCCCTAGGTACTATGGTTCACTAGCTTAATTCAGGATTTTAAAATAGTGAGGCAAAATCTTATAACATTTAATTTTGTTCTGTTACTCTTTTTGAATAAAGTTATAAGTACTTTAAACTAGGCCATAATAATCCGTATTCTCCTGCAGTGATCAGGGGAAGGAGGTCGTGAATTGATAGTTGATAATACACACTATTCAAGGCATTTATACATTTATTTAATCTCATAGTAAATTAGGGATTACAATCTTCATTTTTCAGATGAAGATGAAAGAACTTGCACAAAGAAATTTTCATTCAGACAGACTTTTTCACTATAGTTTGCCCACTTAATTTCTTATTTTAAAAACTATATGGTACTGGGGATGTAGCTTACTGGTAGAGCACTTGTCCATCACACACATGGCCTCTAGCACTTCAAAAAATAAAAATAAAAGTGCATTTGGTGAGAATAATTTACTCTCTTACTTGGGCTGTCTTTTGCCTATATTATGAATGAAGACATAACATTACCATTAAATGGTTACCTACTGTGTGTAAAACATTCATAAATGGTTATTTAATTTTCACAATAACCCAACATGAGAAATATTCCTTCAGAGGAGAAAATGGTTACTCAGAAGTACAGCGACTTCCTTAAGGTCACATAAGTAAACAGAACACAACATTAATTTTTACTAGAAGAATCTAATTATGGGTAATACACAACTGGCAGCATTTTTCCCCTTAGAATACACAATTTTCTCTTCAGGACTCCATTTTAAATATTTAAATTATATAATCACATTACTACAGCATCTCAAATGTTTACTTAGAAACATTAATTAAAAGCATTCAAATCACATAGCTCCAAATTGTGTTTCAAAATAAGTTCTGTTATAGTAGTACATTTCTTAGTCATTTTGTGGCTTATTGCACTTCCGGCAAGAGCTATTGATAAACTTCCTCTGTTCTGCAGAAACCATTTTAGTGACTAGAGGACCACTTATAATCTGAGGTGAATCACCCCTTTTGCTTTCTTAGCCAAAACACCAACATGTCCTATTAGAACAACAATTTGGCACTCTGCAAAAGAAGTTAACAGGTAAGAAAATTTTCACATGGGCCATCTGGTTTACTTTTTGCTTTATACAAAATGTATTTTAAAAACTAATATATTATTAGTATTTAAAACTTAAATTCAACTCTTTTATAATTTATAGATGTCTGTAACAGTTTTTCATGGATTTACTGAATGGAATTAAAAAATACTCAGTGTTGAGCTTGCCTTAGAGAAAGATTTTTTCCCCTAGGTTTTTATAATTATAAGCCCATTGACTTAATCAAAATATTTGTTAACCTTAGTTTTAAAATGAAAAGAAATAAATACAGCCATAGAAGATAAATCTAAGGACTACAAATAAAATTAGATTCTATGAGCTATGACTAAAATAATGTTAAAATTTCTAGGGATTGGGGATGTAGATCAGTGGTTGAGTGACTATCTAGCATGAAGTCCTGCTTTGTTCCCCAGCACCACACACACATATAAACACAATATTCTAATTTGCTTTTTATAAAATTTTCCTATCTATAATGTATAGATTTAAATTATTTTTTATTTTTTTAATCCTCTTTAGATTCCATAGGTCACCTTCACTTAATTTAAAAAGAAATAAAAATGATGTACTTAATTATTATTTTTATAGAAATAGAATTTTATATAAGTAATAATGAAAATACTGTAATTCATTTTAAAAGCTCCCTAAGCAAAAATGTTATGACAGAATGTTCACATATATTCAAATCATCTGCATGTTTATGTCACATATTCTTATCTGAGTCTTTAATAAAGATACAGGAAAAAAAACACTCACAGAATAAACAACAGAAAACTGTTAATGCATACAAAAGATGTTTACACTGTGAGTAAACTGGGCAATTACAAAGTAGATTTGTCCTCTAAATAAAAATTGCAAAAAGTCTACACAGATCTGCAATTTCAAGGAATAAATTCACAGTGGTTTATATTCTATCTCAACACTTCATAAACACTTTCTCTTATAGTAGTACACTTTGAATTTCTTCTAAATGGATTACTTGTAAGAAGTTATTACAGAAGCTGGAAAAAGAAAAGATTTTTTTAAAAGATAAGACTTATCTAAAAAAGACAAGGATTAGTCCCTAATTCAATGCTTAATAGCATCTGTTTTTCAACTAATTCCTACATAATTCTACTTAGAAGTAAAATTATCAATTCTGAACAAATTTGAATTTGGTAAACATAAATCTAATACCTTTTAATACCTAATCTTTAAGAAAGTACCACAGATTTCCCAGTGAACTTTCTAAATAAGATAACTGATAGGATAACCATTAAAAACTCCCATAGCTGTTTTTCACAGAATCACAGGACAAACACAGGCTTTCTGGTAGTTCTTTTCCTACTCTATATTTTCTGCTCTTTCTCAAGACACAGAACTGTTCTTTTCCTCCTTTTATGGTTTCAAAACTTCTCTAGTTGGAAATACCACTACTACTAAATTTTAATCTATTATATTTGCACTATAACTTAATTTTATTATCTCAAAGTAACTGGAATATAGATACGATTTTTGATATAGCCATCTACTATTGCCTTTTTACCTATGATATATTCTCCAAATCTTTTTGATTCCCTTTAAAAGATAATATTTCCTATCATATCCAACTTAACATCATCAATTTTAAATGTTGGACCCTTCATGTATTTGTGCATTATATTCATGAGAACATGCCTAATACATGGTGTTCCTGCTTCACTGTTAACTGCCTTTAACATGCTTATTGATTAAAGCCTCAAAGTGTCAGCCTAAAAAAATGAATAAATACTTTCATATGAAGGTTGACAAATTTAAGATTTGCCTGAGTAAGAGATTAAAGGATTTCTAGAAAAATCCTACACAGAATGGGAATAGGTTCTTTGAAGTGATTAGCAGGTATACATCTGGATAGTTTTGGGGGAGGGAGGGATGGGAAGAATCTTAAAGATCCTTACAGCAGACAGTGTGCAATTAAAACTAAATGAGCTTGAGAGGCTGATTCATTAGAGTCCTCCATCTTGGACAGACAGCTCCTTTCTGCTGGTTCCCATACCCACAAACAGGCCAGTGACAGGGAGTAGCACTTTGTAGTTTGGTCCTTTAATCTTTTCCTCCCACTACATCTTATCCACTTCAACTTTCTTTAGTAACTTCTTGCTAATTACATAACCATATTGCTTTTAGTTGTTTTTTTAAACTTTTCTTTGTTGCTTCCTATAATTTTTGTTTCATTTTTCTCTTCTGCTATTTGTATTTCTTTATATCCTCTTTTCATATTCTTCTAAGTTTTCTTCTCTTTTTCATTTCTCTGTCCCATATTGTTCTTTCTACTATCTTCTTCCCCTGCAGAAACAATGCACTTCACATACATACCACCTACATGCTAAAAGCATGTATGTTAAATAATTTTCTGTACTTTTGCAATAACACTAAGTCTTGAAAAAAGTCCATTTTTTCACCAGTATATCCACTTCTACTTAGACTTTTTTAAAGTCTTACTCCTTTTCTGAACTATTCTAAATGGCTGTAGTATGATTCTAACAGACTCCAATATTCTGATACTCAGATCCTAAAAGGGTAAAAAAAAATCACCTGAAGAGTGGGGAAAAGTGGTAGGAGAGGTAAAAAGTGGAATTTGTTGTTGTAACCCTTAAATGACAAGTGAAAATTTCACAGTGGGTTCTACTAACTTCCTATTGATACAAGAGGATATAAACCTACCACAATTGATTTTACAAACTCCACTGAGTTTATTTGTGTTTCTGCTTGGGCTCTTTCCTCCTCGACTGCCTTTTACAGCTAACTAAAAAGAGGAACCATATGGTTGCTTTATTTTAAGCAAAGTCACAAAGGAGGAAATATTTCTAGCCGAAGACAGCTCATGGCCTATATGTTCTGTTGCTTTGCAAAGCGTTTTCTAGAAATATTTAAAAAATAAAACTCCAAAGAATAAGATTTTCTAACAAAGCCTCCCCACCACCCTTCTTTTTGGAGGCTATAAGAATAGTAGGTAGGTTGGAATTGCACCTAGAGATGATCCTAATATTATTGCTAAGTTTCAGATTTTCCCCTTTTAAACATTTTTTTAAATGAACAACAAAATAATGTACTGACTTAATATTTTGCTTTCTCTGTTTATATTCTTCTGGTAGCAGTTTTTTTTTTTTTTTTTTTAAGAACTAGAGTCTGAGCCCAGGGACACTTCACACCTCAGCTACATCCCAGCCCTTTTAAATTTTTTTGAAATACTCTTTTAGTTATACATGGACACAATATCTTTATTTTGTTTATTTATTTTTATGTGGTGCTGAGGATCAAACACAGTATCTCACATGTGTAAAGCAGGCGCTCTGCCACTAAGCCACAAACCCAGCCCCATTGATTGATTGATTGATTGATTGATTTTATTTTGAGGCAGCTCTTCACTAAATTGCTGAAGGTCTTGTTAAGTTGCTGAGGCTGGCCTCAAACTTGCAACCCTCCTGTCTCAGCCTCCCAAGTGGCAGGGATCAGAGGCATGTGATACCATGCCCAGCCTGGTAGAAGTCTTAAGAAAAAGTAAAATGGAAAGGAACCAAGAAGTCCTATAGAGGTTAAATGTTTGTTTTCAGAACTCCTAATGTAGAAGGTATTATACTGCAGAGGAATTAAAATACAAAAACATGAGACAGTGAGGGGTATTAGAAAGAATATAAGCTTTGAACAAATAAAGCAGTAAAATAAACTAAGACTATAATGATGGGGTGGCAAGAGAATGAAGTATGATGAATCTGGGAAAGGAAGGAAGGAAAGAAGAAAAGAAAAATAGTAAAGCTCTGAAATCAGATGGTCCTGGGCACAAGTTCCCAGTCTATCACTAACAGTGATGTAACATGGGCAAACTGCTTAACCCACTTGAATCTGTCGCTTTATTTATAAATCAAGAGTCATTCTTCATAAAGCCATTTAAATATTAAATGAAGTAAGATGTATGTAAAATATCTGGGATGGATGGTACAACACAGTTGTTCTAGATAAATATTTTTATTTTTTGTTTCATTCTGCCTTTGTCAAAGTTCTTTATAATCTTGCTTGAGAAAATAATACAAACAAAATATGAGAAGCCAAGTGATTAAAAAAAACATTACTTGAGAGAATAGAAGTGTGAGTGAGGTACACACATGAAAGTATCTAAGGAACCATAAAGACAGTAAGAACCAGGAAGATTCAGGGAATAGCTGATCTCTGGGCTGTGGTCAGTCACAGAGAACTTGGTTCAAGAAGGGAAATTTAAACTGAAGTCTATAAGAAGAAGACAGGTTCAGATACACAGTTTGAAGGGGGAAGAGAATAGGTATGGGGAAAACCACATTCTAACATGGTGGAAAACAGCATAATTAAAAGGTATCTGTTGGGGTACCGCTCAAGCGGTAGCGCGCTCGCCTGGCATGCGTGCAGCCCGGGTTCGATCCTCAGCACCACATACAAACAAAGATGTTGTGTCCGCCAAATACTAAAAAATAAATATTAAAATTCTCTCTCTCTCTCTCCCCCTCTCTCTCACTCTCTTTAAAAAAAAAAAAAGGTATCTGTTTAGAGAGAAAGGTATGGGTTTACAAATTTATGTAAGGAAGAAAACTCAGTTTAGAAGATTTACTTTGACTGAAACGGGGAACCCTCAAAGCAAAGGAGTAGTAACCAGATCATGAATGCTTTTCATCAGCAGTGGGCAGGAAAGGTGAAAGAACTATTTTAAAATTTAGACTTGAAGCATTAAAGAGAAAGAGAGTACAAAGGAAAAGATAGAATGGGGGAAAAAATTTCAATGTCTTTTCTTCTCAAATAGGGTCATTTACCATCACTGCACATTAGCTGGTGTAGGATAAGCAGTGAAAACTACTCAAGTATGGTGAAAAGTCTGTTTTAGAAACCTTTTACTGTACCTTGAAACAGAGTATCACATCTCTCTCTGTTAGAAAGACTTTCTATAAATCATAGGAAAAATAGTTTCTTATTATATATACACCAGGATCTAACACTGAGATTTTCCTTTCCCGCAGGTTAAGAAATAGCTGGTAGTTACCATTGTGTTTGATGACACACAAAACACTACGCTGCACTCAGAACTGAAAGTTGTCTTCCTATATATAGTTCCTTATTATAGAGATAAGGCAACTGACAACAGGAGAGATTAAGTGACTAGTGCTTGTGGTTAGATATGAAGTTAAGTGGCAGAGATAAAACTGGAACTTAATTCTTGAAGTTTTATTATTACCACATCTCACAAAAAGCTCTACCTTCCAAAAATGGCTAGTTTTCCCAAGCCCCTATTGCTTAATTAGTTCTCATTTTTAAGACTTAGTTCCAGTTTCACTCTTCTGGGAAACCTTCCTGAAGCCCTCCCAGACTAAATTAGTTCCTCTGTGCATTTCCTAAATACTTTTGTGAGAAAGTTTATTAAATTATTGTCTTTTTTTTTTTAAATACCTGTTTAGCTACTAAAAGAATCTGGAATACTTGAAAGGCAGAAACTATTTTTTTTGTGTGTGTGTGTACCAGGGATTGAATCCAGGGGCACTTAACCACGGAGCCACATCCCCAGCCCCTTTCTATACTTTATTTAGAGACAGGGTTTTGATAAGTTACTTAGGGCCTCACTAAGTTGCTGAGGCTTTGAACTCACCTTCTTCCTGCCTCAGCCTCCTGAGCGGCTGGGATTACAGACATGAGTCACTATGCCTGGCAACTTTTTAAAATAACCTAAACCTAGACAGGACCTGACACAAATATGGTGTTTGGCAATACACTAATGAAACTTAGCAGCAGGTGTGTTTGAAAAAATGGATAAGGGTGACTTGACCAGGTTTGGAGATCTGTCTAGATATTGAGCCTATGATTTTGAGTTGGATTTTCTTTTTGTTTGTTTTTTTAATATTTATTTTTTAGTTCTAAGTGGACACAATATCTTTATTTTACATTTACATGGTGCTGAGGATCAAACCCAGTGACTCACACGTGCTAGGAAAGTACTCTACCACTGAGCCACAATACCAGCCCCTTGAATTGATTTTCTTTTAAAAAAAATATGCTTTTTAGCATAGATATGCATGCTAGACACTGAGGATGCCACAAAGATTACCATTACAATGAACTTAGTGCACATATGATTAATCAAAAAAGAGAATCTGTAATCCCAGCAGCTCAGGAGGCTGAGACAGGAGGATTGTGACTTCAAAGCCAGACTTAGCAATTTAGTGAGGTCCTAAGTAACTCAGGGAGACCCTGTCTCTAAATAAAATATAAAAAGGGCTGGGAATGTGGCTCAATGGTTAAGTGCCCCTGGGTTTTATCCCTGGTACCAAAAAAAAAAAAAAAAAAAAAAAAAAAAAAATTGTGAGAGTTCTCTGTGACAGCTTTGAGATAAAGATGAATTACATTTTCAACATGTTCAATTTGCTGAGAGTGAAATACATACATGGAATGTTCACAGGTTGGGAGTTATGACATAAAGATGTGATTTAAAATCTTACAGGAACAAAGAAAAGTAGGTAAGAGGGAGAAGTGAATATCAAGTATCTACATTTAGGAGATAGGAGAAAAAGAGGAGCTAATGAAATTGACATGAAGGAAGACAGTATTTCAAAGAGCTACTCAAATATTAGTGAGGGAATAGTGAATAGTGGCAAATGTAAGACAATTAAGTAAAGACAATTGGATCAAGGTAGGAGGAGATCAATAGTGTTTTTCAAGGCAGCAGAATCAACACATTTCTAGTAACAGAGGATGAGAAAAAGTAGACAGCACTTGGACCAAGCATAATGAGCCTATGAACCTGAGAAGTATGATATGAGATGAAGGAATATAATGCAAGAAAGCTAGAGGGGCTGCAGGGCCAAATACAGATCTTATACCAGGATTAAAAGAGAGCTGAGGGGCTGGGGTTGTGGCTCAACGGTAGAGCGCTTGCCTAGCATGTGCAAGGCCCTGGGTTTGATCCTCAGCACCACATAAATATAAACAAATAAAATAAAGGTATTGTGTCCAACTACAACTAAAAAATTAAAAAATAATATCAAAAGAGAGTTGAGTATGGTAATACATACCTATAGCCCCAGGGAGGCTGATGCTGAAGAATTTTGAGTTCAAGTCTAGCATGAGCAACACAGTGAGACCCCCATCCCAAAGGGAAACAAGACATTACTACCTAAGAGGTCCAAATGCTATATGATAAGTTGGAGTATATTCAAGAGTTATTTATGCTAGCCTACAGTTTGTCAAGTATAAATTAGAATAATAAACATTAATTGGGTACCCACCTGCTTTATGCCAGGCATTGTAATGTAAAGTCAAATGTAACTAGATAACTTAAGATACCAAATGATACTTGATTGTCTTTTTCTTTCTTTCTTTTTTTTTTTTAATTATAAAGCTACTGGTAAAGAGGAAACAGATCTCAAATGGATTCCAAATATTTCATCTTAATTTTGTTTTCTGGATACCTGAACAGTATATTTTGCTCAAGGACAGAAGCAAATACAACAGAAAAGCAACCACAATCCACTTTATTTACATCATCAATGCCATATAGCTCAGCTTATGTTCAAAATACAACAGAGAATCTTTCAGATCAACCAAAACAATCAATAACATCTGTCAAAGTCACTGCTGGACAACCAACATCAGCTATCCGTACCCCTTCTGGAAAACCAACAAAATATACTCCTGCTAGACCACTTACCTATATCATCACCAATCAACCAACAGCAGTAGCCAGCACTTCATTCTCACAAACAGCATCAGATATGTCGACCTCTACCAGACAACTACCGCCTTCTGCCCACACTTCCACCAGACAACCATCAACATCATCACTTTCCTACACTCCTACTCAACAACCGTCGTTACCTGTAGACACATCTTCTAGAAAATCAGTGCTACCGACTGTTGGTTATCTATCCATACAGTCAACACCAGCTGTCCAAAATTCACCTAGGAATACACCAGGGTTCAATTTAAAAACTACCACTAACAAAAGAATTTCAAATAATTATAATTCAATAACTGCCATATTAATCGGTACAATTATGACTTCTATGCTCGTAGCTATAATCGTAATTGTACTATGGAAATGCTTGAGAAAACCAGTTTTAAATGATCAAAACTGGGCAGGCAGGTCTCCATTTGCTGATGGAGAAACCCCTGATATATGTATGGATAACATTAGGGAAAATGAAGTATCCACAAAACGTACATCAATTGTTTCACTTATGACCTGGAAACCCAGCAAAAGCACACTTTTAGCAGATGACTTAGAAATTAAGTTGTTTCAATCAAGTGAAAACATTGAAGATGCCAACGACCCCAAAACAGAGAAAATAAAAGATCAAGTAAATGGTACATCAGATGACAGTGCTGATGGGTCAACAATTGGTACCGCTGTTTCTTCTTCAGATGATTCTAATCAAGATTTTAATCTGCCTCCACCACTTCCCCTCCTTGATTTGGAAGGAGGAGAGAGTAACCAATCTGACAAACACATAATGACAATTGTACCTCCTCTTCCAAATGATCCTACTAATTTCCAACCAACTCTGAACAGTCTGAATCAAGACTCTGAAGATCATAATTCTAAAACCAAACAGTCATTTACATCATGCCCTGACTCATTTAATTTGCCCTTGCCACCAGAAGATTTTATAAAAAATCAAGAAGATTCCAACAATGAGATCCAGTGTCAAGAGTTTTCTATACTTCCTGACTCTAATCAAGATTTTAATGATTCTCTGCCACCACCACCTGCAGAATTATTGTAAATATCACAACTTACTTTTAGCCAATCTTCTATCTTTAAATGACTCTATCTTCTATTATTCCTCAAGTGATGTAATATATAAAATGTTAAATTGGTAGCCAATTTCAATTTTTTATTCAGGAACTACCAGAAATGAATACAAAACCCACGTGTATAAGCAATTTTTTTAAAATTATAAAACAATGATATGTTTATTAGCTATAAAACCTGCCGTTAAAGTACATTTTACATGTGAACATTATATATGTCAATAACTTACATATTTTGAAACCTAGCAATTGACATGTATTTCTTACTACCCAACAGACATTTTTTTTTCCTGAAAAGCTTTATATAAACTTGTCTTAAATAAATGCAATTTAATTTTTCCATTTCAAAGTTTCGGAAAGAATATTAAATATACATTCCAAGTTTTAAATTAATACCTTAAATGTTAAATAAATATTCGAAGTTTATGAGAAAGAAATACTTAAATGTTTGTGAATAAAAAAATTTTTCTCTTTAGTCTCACTTGAAATAGTAAAACAAACATATTAAAACATCAAACTATAGGGTTGACTTAGGACTTTGCCCTGAAAAAAATATGAGCATGCACCATGAAATACCATGAAATGCTAGCATTTTTCCCATGATGCTGAGAGTGAAATATTTTAAACTAGCCTACTTAGAAAGTTACTTACAGGATGAGGGGCTAGGGTTGTGGCCCAGTGGTAAAGCGCTTGCCTAGCATGTGCGAGGCTCTGGGTTCGATCCTCAGCACCACATAAAAATAAAATAAAGGTATTGTGTCCACCTACAACTAAATAAACAAAATACTGAAGAAAAAAAAAAAAGAAAGTTACTTCCTGGGGTTGGAAATAGCTCAGTGGTAGAGTGCTTGGTTAGTAAGTGCAAAGCCTTAAGTTCAATTCTCAGCACTGGAATAAAAAAAAAAAAAGTCACTTCCTTATACACCTAAAGCACCTAAACAAAATGAAGTGTTAGGAAGAGAGGGAGAAAGAAACCTTTTGTTACTATACATTGAAGCTTGCATTTTTTGCTACCAGGGATTGAACCCAGTGGCATATCCCCAACATTTTTTGAGGCATAAAAGTTGTTTTTTTTTTCCTAAAAACTTTTATTAGTTATTGATGGGCCTTTATTCATTTATTTGTTTATATATGGTGTTGAGAATCGAACCCAGAGCCTGACACATGCTAGGCAAGCACGCTACCACTGAGCCACACCCCAGCCCTAAAAGTTGTTTTTAAACAAACTTTTTAAAATGCAGAATATTTCATCTTTTATCCACTACCTGTAAGGTGATAAATGTGAGATATCAGAATAGTGATGAGACCAATGTTTGTCAAAATGAAGATGAAGAGCAATCATGGTCTGAACTTTCGGACATGCCAGCTTAGGTTTGCAGTAGTGCTTCTTTGCCCAACAAGCACATATTTTTCCTCTTTATCCCCAAATGAACTCCAACGGGAGAGACTTAGAATGAA
Source organism: Spermophilus citellus (assembly GCF_964194105.1). Classification (NCBI taxonomy): domain Eukaryota; kingdom Metazoa; phylum Chordata; class Mammalia; order Rodentia; family Sciuridae; genus Spermophilus; species Spermophilus citellus. The sequence goes on along the minus strand of NC_138199.1, from coordinate 33,429,313 downwards.
ATGTGGTAACCTTACTGGTAGCTTAGCCTTGGAGAATCTTTCATAGTTCTGGGATTTTTCAGAAGAGAATGCAGTATTTATTGGTAATACCAGTTTTCAAGAAACTAATAAAGTTCCATCTTTAATAAAAAAAATAATAAGGCTTTTAGACTTTGGAATTTTCTATATAACATTAGTCCTTTAATCTTCCAAGCCATTTCTTGCTGATCATTAACACTTTTTATCCAGCAAGCATTCTTCAAGCTACTTACTGTTCCTGAATAAGCACGATGTTTATCATCATATTGAATTGGTTCTCTTCTTTTCTAACTAAAAAGTTTTTTTATGTGTGTTTTTCTAACTTAGCATTTTTAGGGCTAATTTACCCAGCAGCTATCAGGAGTTGAAGAATTTCTTGCTATTCTTTGGAATTTTAAATATTTTGGTTATGGTAAATGATAAGATGTGTTTATCTTTAATCAAGTCTTTGATATACCTTGAATCATCATAACCCATAAATTTCACATACAAGGTAGTTAGTTACCTAAAGGGCTCTTTCCACATTTTTGTCCTTGTCAACACCTTCCTTCTTGACTGCTTAAAGGATGGGAAATATAGAAAAAGAAAAACTCTTTAGATAAAATAGGAGCTGATGACCAGATCAGAGTTTTGTTTGATTTCTTCAAATACTATAGGCAAGTTTTTTCTTTCGGTTCTTTGAACAACAGAAGAAAAGACTACTGACAGCAGCTGGGAAGTTTTGTTTTTTAAAAGAAATTCTCTGCTGGGAAAAACAATTCATGTTTACTGCATGCCATGTTCCCCTACTGAGGGCAGAGGAAACTAAATGGCCAAATAGTTGTAATCCTTGCTTACTTAGAAGGATGAAATGGAAGCTAATATGAGAAACACAGGAGAGACGAAAATGTTGGAACAAAGAAAAACTTCAGCAAAAGGTTAAAGAACTGGGATCCAGAAGAAAGAGTTTATTTCATAAAAACAGCAAAGGACAAGGCTCAAGGGAATAAAAGTAGACTGACTGTCATACCACATACCAGTGGTGCTCTTACCAGATCTGCAATAACCAGATTCAGAAACAAGCTAAAGACCATCTAATTCAATTCTTTTTTGTTTGTTAACTGCTGAGAAAACAGGACCAGGGAGAGCAACAGACCTGTTAGAAATAGTACCAAAAGCTGAGTTCGCTCCTGATCTAACATTCTTTCCCTCAATCTAGAACCAAAGAACACCCAATTTATTCACTAATATATAAACACACACGTGCACATATATATAAAACAAGTATTCTATTTGGTGATGGTGGAGGTTGTGGGGACACAATGACTCAGACAAGAGTAATCTGAAATTGTTGATATTATCTAATTCTAACCAAAAAGTAAAGTAGCAAAATACATGAGCACCAACATAATTAAAACACTATAGTTCTGGCATATGATTAAACAAACAGATCAATGGGGCAGAATCAAAAGCTCAGAAACAGACTTCAAATATCAACAGTGGGAAAAAGTGTTGGGACAATCAGACAAAACGGGAGCCACATTTCACACAAAATATGAAATTATTTTCGTAACAAGCAAATAAAGCTGAATTCCTTTATAATCTGGAGGTGGGACAACATTTTCCTAGCTGAGAATCAACTAAAAGCAATAAAAAGAAAAGAAAGATTTACATAAAACTTACAAAAGTCAAAAAATAAAAGCATTATTAAAAATACTAAAGAAAGGGCTGGGGATGTGGCTCAAGCGGTAGCGCGCTCGCCTGGCATGCGTGCGGCCCGGGTTCAATCCTCAGCACCACATACAAAACAAAGATGTTGTGTCCGCCGAAAACTAAAAAATAAATATTAAAATTGTCTCTATCTCTCTCTCCCTCTCTCTTTAAAAAAAAAAAGATGGAGAGATCTTCAAAATAATTATTAAGGTGGGAAAAAATGGGCTGGGATTGTGGTTCAGTGGCAGAGCTCTTGCCTAGCAAGTGTGAGGCACTGGGTTCAATTCTCAGCACCACATAAAAATAAATAAAATAAAGGTCCATCACAACTAAAAAAAAAAATATTAAAAAAAAAAGAAGAAACTAAGTTACATAACAGTGTATATGGTATGCAACCTTTCACATAAGGGGGGGATAAGAACATAAAATACACATACACATGTGTTTCTGTACATTTGTAAAAAGAAATACTGTTAAAAGACAACTAAAAGCTAATAAAAATAGTCACCAATAGGGGAAGGAAAGAAATAGGATGAAGCAGTCAGAGAAGCAAGATTTCTGTCAATATTTCTTGTTGCATAATTTTGACTTGAGTGATCCCTAAAAACCCAAACTGAAAAATAAATGAACCGATTATGATTTAAATGTGAGGTGTCCCCCAAAGGCAATGCAAGAAAACTTAGAAGTGAAATGGCTGGGTTATGAGAACTTTAACCCAATCAGAGAATTAATCCCCTGCTAAGGATTAACTATCCAGTGATAGCTGAAGGTAGGCAGGATGTGGTTGGAGAAGGGAGGTTCCCAGAGGTGTGCCTTTGAGGCATATATTTTGTATCTGGAAAGTGGAGTCTCTCTCTGGCTCCTGCTGTATTGTTTTGAGTCGTTCCCTCTGTCACACACTTCTGACCTGATGTTCTGCCTCACTTCAGGCCCTCAGGAATGGAGCCAGCCCTCTATGGATCTCTGAAACCATGAACCCAAAATAAACTTTTCCTCCTCTAATTGTTCTCGTCAGGTCTTTTGGTCACAGCATCGAAAAAGCTAACTAAAACACTAACTATATATCAAGTTGGTGATACAGAAATATAAAGAAAATAATTAGGGCTGTGTTTGTGGCTCAGTGGTAGAGTGCTCGCTTAGCATGCATGAGGCATTGGATTTGATCTTCAGCACCACATAAAAATAAAATAACAATATTGTGTCCACCTACAATTGAAAAATAAACATTAAAAAAGAAAGAAAATAATTATTTCAAGTTATATTAGAACACAAGAATTGAAGCTGGGCATGGTGGTACAGGCCTGTAAATCCCAGCAGCTCATGAGGCTGAGACTGGAGGATTTCAAATTTGAGGCCAGCCTCACCAACATTAGTGAGATCCTGTTTTAAAAAAAAGAAAATGACTGAAGATATAGCTTAGTGACAAATACCAAAACCAAAAACAATCCACAATTGCCTATATGCCATTAGTGAAATATATTCCAAGAATGCAGCTACAAAGAAATCTTTAACTTTATTCAATAGTTTGTAATCCAGTTATAGCAGTACTGGTATTATTTTAAAACTACTGTGGGATGATGATAATTAAGCAATTATGTTAATACTGTTAGGAATCATTTATAGGAAATACAGGAGGCAGAAGAACAAATTAAATCCTTCTAAAGAAGCAAACAGATTAATCCAGAATCAAGGACATCTAGAGAACTGGAGGGAAAAAAGGAGTGGGAAAATGGGTGAAGACACTGATGCACTTGGATTTTGATATGATAATTTCTATTTTGTCAGTCCTTCCATATTTTTTTGTTTTGTTTTTGGTACCAGGGATTGAACCCAGAAGCACTTAACCACTGAGTCACATCCCCAGCACGCCTCCCACCCCTTTTTTTAAAAATATTTTTTAGTCGTTATTGGATACAATACCTTTATTTTATTTATTTTTATGTGGTGCTGAGGATCGAACCCAGGGCCTTCCATGTGCTAGGCGAGCGCTCTACCACTGAGCCAAAACCCCAGCCTTCCCCAGCCCTTTTTTATATTTTATTTTGAGACAGGGTCTCATTAAGTTGCTTAGGGCTTGACAAATTGCTGAAGCTGGCCTCCAACTTATGATCCTCCTGCCTTAGCCTCCTAAACTGCTGGGATTACAGGTGTGCACCACCATGCCCAGCTTTTCCAGGCTTTTAAAATACTTCATTGAGTATTCTTGTTTTCAGAAAGAAGTTTAGTCAATATACCTAACTATATTATTGGTTAAGAACCCCTAATCCAAAAATCCAATGCTATATTCTTACTAGAAGTTTTGGATTTCAGAGATTTCAGATTTCAGCTTTTAAGATTAGGGATACTTAACTGGTAAAGTGTATGCACATATTAAAAAAATAAAACCCACACACAAAGAAACTCTGAAATCTGAAACACTTCTAGTCCCATGCGTTTCAGATAAGGGATATTCAATCAATCAAAACCAGATAGACCTCTGACTTTTGATTATTTCAGATCAACTTAAGAAATAAAGGAATACTGAAACTACTGATTAACATGAGCTAGCCATTTCCCAGCTGGTGGTCTTTCATATCTTTTGCCAAGTTGGGGTAATATATCCTAGTACACAGAAGAACAAAGAACATGTAAATTAATTTACTGCTTAATATAGAATAGTTGTCCACATAGATGTAATTTTTTACCTCAGCTGACTCTAAAAATGTAACTTATGTGTTTAAATAGTAATCTAAAATAAGCTGTTAAAAAACAATAAATACTATAAAGAACTACTCTACTTTCAATAATAGTAATATAGAATTATTTTATATCATGAGAATTTCTAAAAGTGTAAGAACATAACACACTGAAATGATCCCCCTTTTTCTTTGAGAATTTCATAGAAATCTCTGAATAAAATGAAACAATAAAGCATGTCCCCAAAGTTGAAATAACACACTGTCACAACCATTGCATTAAAAGTTTATATTATATGCAGTGAAACCTAATAATCCTGATACAGACTAAACCTAAATTCATTTGAATCTATTAGTTAATGACACAACATTTCCTTCTTTCAAATGCAAGTACTAGCGAATGGGAGTGGTTAACTCTACTTCCACAGTGATGTAAAATTAAAATGGATAAATTTAAGTGTTTAATGAATTGACCCTTAGTAACATACCTTGCAATGTTATAGTGTATCTACAAACTGAGAGAATTTTAAATGTCAAAAAGCAACCCATTCTCTATTTCCACAACAATATTGCTGTATGTAGTATTTTTAACACATTTTCTCCCAGTACTGGAGATTGAACCCAGTGAGTATAGCCCTAAATCCTTTTTTAAAAACAATTTTATTTTGACACAGGGTCTTGTTTAGTTGATCAGACTGGCTTAGAATTTATGATCCTTTTGCCTCAGTATCTTCAATCACTGGGATTACAGAGACATGTGCCACTGTGCCTGGCGACCGGGGATTGAACTCAGGGGGCACTCAACCACTGTGCCACATCCCCAGCCCTACTGTATATTTTATTTAGAGACAGGGTCTCACTGAGTTGCTTAGCAGCTCACTGTTGTTGAGGCTGGATTTGAACTTTCGATCCTCCTGCCTCAGCCACGTTAGCAGCTGGGATTACAGGGTTGTGCCACCATGCCTGGTCAAACCTGTTCATTTTTAAATACTATGACTGATGACTGGTTTCCGAAATCCATAGAAAGAATCTAGGGTCCAAATGAACCCTCAAAATAAAGTGAAAATAAAGCACCTAATCAATAATAAATTTCTGATGTTGCAGATTAAAATGTAGATACATTTTTAGAAACATTAATTTTATATTAATGTTTATACTTCTAGAGTATAGTCTCTTTTCTAAGAAAATAAGCTACAAACTGGGCATAATAGCATATGTCTATAATCTCAGTGACTTGGGAGGCTGAGGCAGGAGGATCATAAGTTCAAGGCCAATCTAAGCAACTAGGCCAGACCCTATCTCAAAATAATTTTTAATTAATTAATTTTTAATATTTGTTGGTTTTCAAATGATGAGAATTTGGCAATGAATATACCATAACTTGCTTTCTTTTCTAAGATAAACTGGACATCCTGGAAATCAGATTTGATTAGATTTCAAATTTAGATTATTATACAATCAATCCACTAAGGGATGGAGTAAAAGCTTTCTTAAATCTAATCTCATTTTATAACATTCATGTGTTTTCTTTTTCACATACGTCATGTAATTTTAAATTTAAAACTGTCTCAGAAAGATAAAATATAAAGTCTTAATAAATCTTCTGAAATTTATACTATTATTATTATTATTATTAATTTTATATCAGAGATTGAACCCAGAAGTACTTAACCACTGATCCACATCCCCAGTCCTTTTTATATTTTTATTTTTTAGACAGGGTCTTGCTAAGTTGCTGAAGCTGGTTTTGAACTTGCAATCCTCCTGCCTCGGCCTCCTGGGCTACTGGAATTACAGGCGTGTATCACTATGTCTGGCAACACTTTTATTTCTAAAACATAAAACTAAATGAATGATCATTCACATAGCACCAAAAATATCTCTGGAGAAAACAACACTTATATTTACTTACTATCCACAGTAAGTTTCATGAAGAAAAATATTTAACCCCAAATACACAAAATAGAAAACATTTATTTTTATCATGGGAAATGAAAATTAAAAGCAGAAGGTGTTCATTTTAAGTGCAGCCTACTCTAGGTTTGATTCCCAGCACTGCAAAATAAAAAGCAAAAATAAAATGCCTTGTGTGTATCTTGGGTCAAATGATCCTTTGTATCAGAAAAATAAAGATAAATAATCCTAATTAATTACTTCTGTACCTCCTTAAAAGAGAAGTTGAAACATTTAAGTGGTTGATAAATATGAAAAGCTGATTAAATATAATAATCACCACACTATATCATGATATCTTAAAAGGTAACATGACAGTTTTATCATTTTAGAAAAGAACACAAAAATGGAGAAATAAAAAAGAGTTAAATCAGTATCTTAGAAATCCATTTACAAGGAAGGTCAAATCTATTTTCCACATTTTTCAATATGTAAAAAGAAAGTAGAGGCATTAAAAAGAAGCACAGTTGAATGTTAATAAGGAAGCTGCTAAAATGTGAAGCCCAAGCTCCACAGATAAATACACAGAAAGGAGGAAAGGCCAGCTCTAATTTACATGAGGTATTCCAATCTATAGCAAATCTGAGATACATAAGTATGCTCAATGCTATAAATTTTTTAAAAAATTTTTGTCCATTTTGTTGCGTGTGCACCTCTTGAAATAAATTTGAGTCAGCACCAATGACAGCTCTGCAGTCCTCCTATGTGGTACTGATCAGGTGGTTGCAGAGCTTCAGCTCACAGCAACACAATGCAGCTGAGCAGGCAAGCACAGCCCACAGCCAGAAACGGTTCCACTCTCCAGAACAAGACGACCTTTAAGCTTCAAGTGTCCCGGAGAAAACGAGATGCTGATGTTGAAGACGACACTATGGTAAGCTGTTATTTAAATCAGTAAGAGATGGACTTCAGAATTTTTTTCCTTTTTCTTTTTTAAGAAAAAGTCAACATTAGGATTGAATATATATTCAATAGCAAGTGCATGCACGGGGATTTGCTGCAGTATCAGTTGAGGGTTGTCTTTTTAATATGCATTCACTTTGTAAATATACATGTTTTTTCCTATAGAATTGGTACTGAAATACACAGGGAAAAAAAACCCACACACTTTACAAAATGTGAGGTATGGTGTTGGTCTGGATTTTTCAAGTGCCTTGAAATGTTTTTACAAGGATATTTATCCTTAAAAAAATGAAATTTCAAAAATTGTTTAATATCTAAATAAAATCTCATCGTACACACACACATTGATTCTTACATTACTGCAGAGATTAAAAAACAAAACAACCCAAAAAACCGACACGACAGCCATTTTTTCTCATCTGAATAAGAAAGCATATTATCAAACACAGTAATAGCTTAAGACTTCAACTCTATTTGCAGATAATGCTATTTATCATATTAAGACTTTGAGAAGATGAATATGAAAAAAGAATGGTAAAAGGAGAGAGAAAATAAAGAAGAAAATGCAGGAAAGAGTGTGTTTGTGGTGGTGGTGGGGGGGGGGGGGAGTCTCTCTCAACCAACATAGCCCCAATTGAAGGATTAGGCATTTGGACTATAAATGAAGGGCAGCTTTGTTAGTTTAATCACTGGAACAATTATAAAAAGACTCAACAACAAGGAGGTTTATTGAAAATTTTGCCTAATGCTAACTGACCCATGCAGATGCCTAAATTGTATTTGCATATTAAAAGAAGGGTGTATCTGTTTGTTTCCAGGCTTTGATGGAATATCAGATATTGAAAATGTCTCCCTGCCTGTTCATCCTCCTGTTTCTCACACCTGGTATTTTATGCATTTGTCCTCTCCAATGTATATGTACAGAGAGACACAGGCATGTGGACTGTTCAGGCAGAAACTTGACTACATTACCATCCGGACTCCAAGAGAACATTATACATTTAAACCTGTCTTATAACCACTTTACTGATCTGCATAACCAGTTAACCCAATATACCAATCTGAGGACACTGGACATTTCAAACAACAGGCTTGAAAGCCTGCCTGCTCAGTTACCTCGGTCTCTCTGGAACATGTCTGCTGCTAACAACAATATTAAACTTCTTGACAAATCTGATACTGCTTATCAGTGGAACCTTAAATATCTGGATGTTTCTAAGAACATGCTGGAAAAGGTTGTCCTCATTAAAAATACATTAAGAAGTCTTGAGGTCCTCAACCTCAGCAGTAATAAACTTTGGACAGTTCCAACCAACATGCCCTCTAAACTACATATTGTGGACCTGTCTAATAATTCCTTGACACAAATCCTTCCAGGAACATTAATAAACCTGACAAACCTCACACATCTTTACCTGCACAACAATAAGTTCACATTCATTCCAGATCAATCTTTTGACCAACTCTTGCAGCTGCAAGAAATAACCCTTCACAATAACAGGTGGTCATGTGACCATAAACAAAACATTACTTACTTACTTAAGTGGATGATGGAAACAAAAGCTCATGTGATAGGAACTCCTTGTTCTAACCAGATATCATCCTTGAAGGAACATAACATATATCCCACACCTTCTGGATTTACCTCAAGTTTATTCACTGTAAGTGGGATGCAAACAGTGGACACCATTAATTCTCTGAGTATGGTAACTCAACCCAAAGTGACCAAAATACCCAAATATCGAACAAAGGAAACAACGTTTGGTGTCACATTAAGCAAAGACACCACCTTTACTAGCGCTGATAAGGCTTTGGTGCCCTATCCAGAAGATACATCTACAGAAACCATCAATTCACATGAAGCAGCAGCTGCAACTCTAACTATTCATCTCCAAGATGGAATGGTTACAAACACAAGCCTCACTAGCTCAGCAAAATCATCCCCAACACCTATGACCCTAAGTATCACTAGTGGCATGCCAAAAAATTTCTCAGAAATGCCTCAACAAAGCACAACCCTTAACTTACGGAGGGAAGAAACAACTGCAAATGTAAAGACTCGCTTACCTTCTGTGGCATGTGCTTGGGAAGTAAATGTTTCATTTCTCTTAATGCTCAATGCTATGGTCATGCTGGCTGGCTGAGGGTTGGCATTTTCTTAAAATTAATGAAAACCTCCACCCTGATGTACAGTTGGGAAAATATGCCCCTACCTAACTAGTGATTCAAGCTATGTTAAGTATTCAAGAAAGCCAGTCTTACATTTCTGACTCTGATGTAAATGAGTAACTTGTCTTAAATAAAAGAAGTGCACAATGTCTTGGTACTTGCTGCTACTTTTCTGTCTTAAGTAAAACTAATGAATTTTTTTTAATGAAATGTTTTCTTTTTAAGGCTTCAATTTATTGCACAAAATATAAAGCATCTAAACTTTAATATGTATTTTATGTATGTTTACACTGTCAAACATCTGGGAAAAAAATAAAAGGTCTATGCTTATAACTGTGTCATTTAGCTTTCTAGTCATGTAAACTTTGGTAGAATCAAAAAGCCTAATCATTTTTGTTCTCAGGAACCTTGGTAAAGCCTTTAAGGTGAATTGAACTAAGGATTCTGCCACTAAAGTATGAACAGTTAAGCCACAACATTATTTTACACACAAGCCATAATTGTATTAAACCTAAATGATGTCCTGCTTCTGAGGAACTCCTGGCTACTTTACAGATTATATAATGAACAAAAGCTCTTCAAAAGGCTAGAAGACACTAGGCTTTGCATTTTAATAAGGAAAATTTAACTTTGTTCTTGCATTTAAGCATTAAAAACACAATATAATGAAGAGTTTTAGTTTAAGGACATATAAAGGAGTAGTTTAAGTACATATTTAACAGAACATTTACAAAAAAACTTAATATTCACAAAATTAAATCCTACTACTATTGCAAGAGTGCAAAACTTGGACCATTCCGCAGGAGGGACGGGGAAGAAGAAGAAGAAGGGGAAAAGGGGTGGAATTCTCTGGTGCTATAACCAAGTAATAAACACAATAAAGCCATAGACTGAGGTCTAGGGCTGGACATGGGACGGATTTCACACTCTAATCACACTGCGTTGGGACTCCATTTAGAAAAAATTGAGAATTTTCTACAAATACAAAAATAAGTTATCTTATGAATTGGTGACAAACACAAGAAATAGCCAAGAATGAGCAAAAGAAGCCCTGAAAGAAGGACAGATTAAAATGCAAGATAGCATAACTGAAATGAATAAGCTTCAAATGAGGTATTTAATTTGTGAAACATAAGGAAGAATCTAATTTCAAGCATTCCTAGAGTTGGATTGAGAGTACAAAAAGAAGTTTTTAAGCTTCTTCCTAAAAAGTTTTAAAATTCAGATAGTATTCTCTCCTGGTTTAAGAACATTTCTATTCATAGATAAAGAAAAGTAATAACATTCTAATGTATCCATGCACCGCTCTTCTTCCTCTCCTTTTCAAGGAGAAACTTCATGGAAAAATTAGTTAAGCTTCAATAGAACAACTCGTCCCTCATACTACCTAGGACAGTGGCTCTTGAATTATTCTGCCCTATTACCTTAACTGGCTTATCATATTAAGGAGTCTCACCATGAAGACAGGGGCAAGTTATTTGAACAAGTCCCCCAAATTGTTAAAATATATTACCTTTTCAAATGGGTATGCTGTCATTTCTGTCTTCCAAACACGGATCTAGTACTTTCACTATGCATGGCAGAGGCTAATTACTTAGATAATCCCTACTCTACCACAACATGTCTTGTTTAAAAAAAGCATGCACTATATTCCACAGGAAGTGGGTTTCTTAGAAGTTACTGTTCTTTATTCTGAGGGCGTCAAGGGCTCAATGTTGTCATAGAATTCCTATAGAGAAAAGTAGTAGGAAGTAAAATTATGGACTATAGTATCAGGATTACCTATGGATTATGTCAATCCTACTAATATGTGTATAAAATGTGGAAGAAAAACTTGGTAAATTTACAAATACCATATATGTCAACTATTCAGACTCTGTGACCTTAGGAAGAAGTATAATCCAGTCTTAAAGAAATTAGATAAAACTTTTCCCTAAGAAAATTAGACACTCATCATCAATGAGAGGGCTCATTATTTGCCCCTATGTACTGTATTACTGGACTCCATAAACATTTCAAAATGCATTAGTTTTCTCATGCCTTAAGCTCATGAGACATACAGATATATGTATGTATATGTCAATATATATGACTTATGATTGTTCAACTTAGATTTTTCAACTTTACAAAAGTGTGATAATGTACCCATACCAATCATTCTGCTTTTCACAATCAGTACAGTATTCAATAAATTACATGAGACATTCATAACTTTATTATAAAATAGGTTTTGTTTGATGATTCTGCCCAACTTTAAGTGAATGCAAGCATTCTATACACATTGAAAGTTAGGCTAACGTTATTATGTTCGGTAGATTAAATGCACTAAATACATTTGTGTGTGTATGTGTGTGTGTGTGTGTGTGTGTGTGTGTGTGTATTTTACTGGGAATTGAACCCAGGGCCCTATACATACAAGGCAAGCACTCTACAAACAAAGCTATAAACCCAGTCCCTAAATGCATTTTTGACTTGTGATATTTTCAACTTACAAAGAGTTTTCTGGAACCTAATCCCACAGTAAGTTGAATTGTTATGTATAAATATACATATATCTCCACTCACCTATCCCTGAAATGTGGTTCTATTTCATAAGCCACTGCCAACTTCTGGCTATACTACTAACAAATTACTTTACTGCTCTAAGTCAGTTTCCTCATCTATAAAATGGGCTAACATAACATAGTGGTTTCTTTCTCAGTATTAAATGGCATCATTCACACCACCCAATATGTGCTGTTCAATAATTTTTCATAATGAGGATATGAAGCAACAACAAATTCCTTTAAATGACATTAAAAATGTAAAAATGTCAGAATCAACCTAAAATCTTTTATAGTCATTCCTTATAAAATATATTTTAAAAACTAGATAAGAAATGCAAACATGCATTTGCAAACCACCAGCCAATGTTATGCTGGTGAAGAGTAAAGTTTTGGTTTTGTTTTTAAATGGAGAAAATAAGATTTGTTATTAGTTATATTAATTATATTAAAATAAAATTAGTTATTAGTTATATGGACCTTGTTACACATAAATATCCATTTTGGTACAAATGGCACAGTACAAGAGCATCATGAGATTCCCCCAACCCCTAAAGAAGACAAGCAACAGCAAATCTCAGCTATGTTACTAAAAGTAAATTATTATTTTTTTTTAAAGAGAGAGAGAGAGAGAGAGAGAGAGAGAGAGAGAGAGAGAGAGAGAATTTTAATATTTATTTTTCAGTTTACGGCGGACACAACATCTTTGTTTTGTATGTGGTGCTGAGGATTGAACCCGGGCCGCACGCATGCCAGGTGAGCGCACTACCGCTTGAGCCACATCCCCAGCCCAATTATTTTTTAATTATTATTATTTTTTGGGGGAGGTGCTGGGGATTGAACCCAGGGACTCGTGCATGCAAGGCAAGCCCTCTGCCCCTGGGGTGTAACTCAGTGGTAGAGGGCTTGCCTAGCACATGAGGCATTGGGTTTGATCCTCAGTACCAAATAAAAATAAATAAAATATATTGTGTCCATCTGAGAGAGAGAGAGAGAGAATATGAGAATATAAATTATTGATGACCACTAATTGAAGTCTTTTTTTTTAATATTTTTAGTTGTAGATGAACACAATGCCTTTATTTATTTATTTATTTGGTACTAAGGATCAAACCCAGTGCCTCACATGTGCTAGGCAAGCACTCTACCACTCAGTTACAACCCCAGCTCCACTACTGGCAATCTTTTTTAACATTATTTGGTTAATTCCAGGAAAAAACAGAAGCAACAGATAAAACTGTAAGATAATAAGAAACTAGATCATTATTGACAAGTGAAATAATTATCCAAGAGATTCCTCAGAATCTCTTTAAATAACTAATGACAAAATAAATAAGGAAATACTTACAGTTTCCTTTTGTGCTGGCAAAAAATTAGAAAATTATGAGAAAACATATAATGCTGCCAGGAGTGGTGGTGCACACCTGTAATCCCCATGGCTGAGGCAGAAGGAGTCAAAGTCAGCCTCAGCAACTTAACAAGGCCCTAAGCAATTCAATGAGGCTTTAAGCAGCTCACTGAGACCCTGTCTCTAAATAAAATATAAAAAAGGGCTGAGGGGCTGGGGATGTGGCTCAAGGGGTAGCGCGCTCGCTTGGCATGCGTGCAGCCCGGGTTCGATCCTCAGCACCACATACAAACAAAGATGTTGTGCCCGCCGAAAACTAAAAAAAATAAAATTTTTTCTCTCTCTCTTAAAAAAAAAAAAAAAAAAAAAAAAGGCTGAGGATGTGGCTCAATGATTAAGCATGCCTGGATCTGATCCCAGGTACAAAGAGAGAGAGAGAGAGAGAATGAATGAATAAGAATATACAATGCCAAGAAACAACATTCACATGAAATATGCAGAAATATGCAGGACCTAATGGGAAAAAGCTGGAAAACATTACTGAGAGATCTGTATCTAGCCTTGATTAAAATGGTAAACTAAAGATTCTTCACTCATTCAATCATTCTCTCTTCACCCCCACCCCCTGCCCCCTGTACTAGGGATTGAACCCAGGGCTCTCTACCATTAAGTCACAATCCCAGCCCTTTTTACTTACAGAAAGGGCCTCTCTAAATTGCTGAAGCAGGGCTGGAACTCAGTCTCCTCCTGCCTCAGTCTCCCAAGTCGTAGGGATTATAGGCATGCACTACCGCATGCCACTCTCCATTCTTTCCACTCAATCAAATATTTAGTTGGTACCTGGAGCATAACCAAGGCTAAATATAGAAGACACATCTTGACTGGATATTGTAAAGCTGCAACTATTTCCAACAATCTATGGATTAAATCAATTCTGACAAATATTACAATGAGAATATTTTGGGAAATAAAATATATAAGATTGTTTGGAGAAATACATAAGAAAGAACAGAAAAAGGAAGAAAGAGAGAGGATCTTAGCCTTTCCTAAGAGGAAAACATGCATCAACTACCATAATTAATACAGAGGGTAATAACATAAAAATAGGAAGGGTTTGAGGCTGTAGCTCAGTGCTTGCACAATGCCCTGGGCTTGATCTCCAGTATCACCAAAAAACAAAATCAAAAATGACAACAAAAACACAATACAGAAATGATAACACAATCAGAACACAGTACACATAAGAACTCAATATATGGTAAAGCTTTGCTCATTAGTTATACAATACCAGCAAATTAGCTCTGTCCCTAGTTCTCAAATTTGGTTAAATTTAGAAAGAACAAAATCAGAAAAAATAAAAGGAAAAGGAAAGCGTCAATAAATAACTGCTGACAAAAACTCAAAAATAGTCCAACTGAATGCTCGATTCATGTGATCCACAAACACAGTGGACTATAAAAGATAATATTAACAAGGAAATCATAAAATTAAAATAATTTTAAAATATTTGTAAATCTGAGTGGAAGGCTTTTTTGGTTTTTAATTAGACAAAGAAAAAAAATTCACAAATCAGCAAAATATTTATAAAAAGCCTTCAAATTTCTTTATGCTTTAACAACAAACCTGATAAAAAATATTCAAATAGAGTACCATAAAGGAGATTATTAATGAGGAGTTTATGAAATGGGTAAGAATATTAAGATTTACAAGGGATAAATGGACACAAATAGGATGTTTACAAGACAGGGCACTGGGGGGTTAATAACTATTATGGGAATACAACTGACCAATCCAACTAAGAAACAATAAAAATGTGATGCCATTTCCTACTATTAAAACAACAAGCAATTTTTTTAAAGTAATAAAACGCTAAATTACAGATGGTATAATGAAATGGTCACATTCACATCCTGGTACAATTCTTTTGAGAGCAATCTATCAAATTAGTCACAACCCCAAATTCTAGTAAAACCACTGCTTTCTTGCTTACTTGCATACACGCTCTGCCTTAGTGCTGGGGACTGAACCCAGGGTCTTGCACATGATAGGCACGAACTCCACTACTGGAATTGAGCTATATCTCCAGTCCAACACATATTAGAATTTCTAACAGCAAGGAAAATAGAAACAGTGCCACATATTAACCATCAGGAAACTAAGTAAATGTCAACACTCTAACCTAAATATTATGTGACCAATAATAATAAGTTATTTTTTAAAGATTGAAATGTGGAAAATGCAAATATTAGATAAGCAAAAATTACACGCTATAAACACGCAAGCTATATAACTTTATGAAAACAATAAAAGAAGCTAAGCACCACAGTACATGCCTGTAATTCCAGCTACTCAAGCAACTGAGGAAGGAGAATGGCAAGCTCAGCAACTTAAGCCTCAGCAATATACTGAGATCCTGCCTCAAAATCAAAAAACAAAAAGAGCCAGGAGTGGTGGTGCATGCCTATAATCCCAGGGACTTAGGAGGCTAAGACTGGAGGATCACAAGTTCAAGGTCAGCCTCAACCTTAGTGAGATCCTGACTCAAAAGAAAAAATGAAAAAGGCTGGGGATGTACCTCAATGGAGGTTTGACTTGGTGTGTCTGTCTTTAACCCAGGATGCACCTCTGGGTTAAATCCCCAGTACCAAAATAAATAAATAAAACGAGCATTAAAATGGACTATTTTCCAATTTTGAATTTGTGATAGAGCACACCTAGAATCAATGTCGGTGGAGGAAGAAAAAAGAAAAAAACTAGAAGAAATATAACCAGGGAGGTAGGGGGAAAGTGTTGGAGAGTGACATTGGCCAAATTATATTGTTATACAGTCTGCATGTATGTATGAATATGTAACAATAAATCCCACCATTATGTACAACTATAATGTACTAATAAAAATGAGGAAAAATAAAAAATATATATACCAAAAAGGAAATATAGTATATTAAGTATGTCTTATTACCTGCCTTGTCCTGGAAAAATGGAATGGATCTAAGAAAAATAACTATTGGAGAATCTGTCCAAGGGATCTAGGATGAGTAGGAAAACGAGAGAAATGCAAAGAGGCTAGATAATGTGTGAACAGGTAGGTATGGTCAAACAACTAGAAGTTTGAAGACGAGAAATACAAAGAGTCACTAAAAAAAAAATCAGAAATACAAAGGCACAAAAAAAATTCTTCAAAGCACACACATACTATATTAGCTTAATTTAGCTCTACATGGCCAATTGCAGGCAGGAATCCTTCCCCAACAAATCTTAGCAGACAAGTTCTTATAAACAGCAACAAACCAAATCTTCAATAATTTTCCCTATCTCAGATGATGGCTTACTTTATGACCAGACCCTAGCTTCCTTTAATGATACTATTTTAATGTTTTTTAAATACCAGTCCCCGCACATTCTATAGTTCAAAAAAACAAAACTTATTTCTATCTATCAATTTACCATGCTCTCCCTTGCCACCAGGCTTTCTGAGATTCTGCACGTCCTATGTGCTATACTCTTTTCCCTCTTCTTACCAATATTTATCATTTTAATTTTAGCTTATCTATCGCTCCCTCCCAAGTTTCTTTTTTTGACCGGCTTTATCTGAGCCTATAAATAAAAACAGAATGAAAAAACATAAATCAAAGATGTGACTAGTAGACTTAACAATAACCTAATGAAGACAGACCAAGTCAAACCTCCAAGTCTTATTCTAGGGTCAGTTTTAGCATCAAAGTCCTGAGAAAGAGAGTAAATAAAAGAATGAGGTAGGCTACTATTTGTCAAATAAGAAGCCATGAGCAGTGGAGAGTTATGCTTGAAACAATCTCAATAATTAATAATTAATAATTATTAAGCCTGATGACTTGTGAACAATTCAGTGCCGTAAACTGTCCAAGGGAAGTCAGTCAGGGAAGTAAAAACATATTACTTCAATGTGTTAATAATGTGTTAAGCAGGTTAGTTTGTTTCACACTTTGAAAACTGTGACAAATGAGGTTTTTAAGAAGCTCAACTTTAAAACATGCCATTTTGGTTCAACAGCCCCCAGTCCATTAAATATATTTAAGAACTAAGGGAGATACATAGGATAAATACACCCATTTATCCCTACTTAGAATTCCTGGCCTGAGATTCTGAATTTACTCAAAGTTACTGATGAGCTTGAAGTATGAAAATGAAACACACATATTGCTTGGTTCTTGTCTGTTCAAAATACATTCTAAACACAAAGAGCATTGTGGTTTAATAGAAACAACATGACAAAAAGTTTTATAGGCGCGGTGGCACATAACTTTAATCCCAACAGCTCCAGAAACTGAGACAGGAAGATCCCAAGTTCAAAGCCAGCCTCAGCAATAGCGAGGCACTAAGCAACTCAGTGAGACCCTGTCTATAAATAAAATATAAAATAGGGCTGGGGATGTGGCTCAGTGGTTGAGTGGCCCTGAGTTCAATCCCCAGTACCAAAAAAAGCACTTTATAACCTATATTCTGTGTTATAATCTCATAAGTGACTGTGTCTTTTGATTAACACACACACACACACACACACACGTATATATATATTTAAAAATGTATGCCACAGTGTTTTAAGAAGTAGATTAAATCATATAAAAATTTGTTCTAATTAGTTATACATGATAGTAGAATTCATTTTGACACAACAGAAGTAGAATATAATTTCTCATTCTTCTGGTGGTACATGATGCAGAATCACACAGGTCATGTAGTCATATGTACATAGGGTAATGATGTCATATTCGTTCTACTATTGCTCCATAAACATTTTAATGATTACTACTGCTCCCTGTATAAGAGATTCTTGGATAATTAACAAGAGTAGGAACAAAAATGACTGAACCAGGGCTGGGAAAATAAATAAATAAAACAAAGGTATTGTATTGTGTCCATCTACAATTAATATATATATTTTTAAATGACTGAACCCATATGGTACAATTTCCCATGTATCTGCCCTCTTGAGTTGTGCTTCAAATAACTGGCTTTTTATTTAAAAGATCTGTTATTTATTTACCCCATGACAAATATGATTTGTTAACAATAAAAAATAAGATATTTGAATATTTGCATGAATATTACAAGGCCAAGGATCAATTAATCTGATGAAATACTCATACCAGGAAACATAGCTTTTCCACTTTGTGTACTCTGGTTGCCCATAGTCACATTACAGTTTAAACAAACTGAGTGAACTCTGAGACTGAGGGAGTTTAAACGTCTGTTAAATGCTTGCCTTGACAGAAAAGAAACAAAGATTTAATGGCTTTTCATCAAGAAAGAAAGGGGAAAAAACCCCAAAAGCATGTAAGGGGGAAAAGGATGCCATATACCATAGTAACCACTGAAAAAGCCCTCAATTGCTAACCAAAGCCTCAGCTACCATTATCACATCTGAGATGTTATATAGTATTAAGAGTATCTGGCACATAGCCACAGGCATCTACCCGTTTTATTACTTAGACTTTATCTATTCTGTTGTATTTCCTCATACCAATGACAAATAAAGAAAGCAAATAACTGTTTAAAAATAATTTCACCTATTTTATAGGATATTTCAACAAGTATGGCTTTTCTACTATGATCACATCAGATCCCTCTTGCTTAATGTCATACTTTCATGAAATACTATGAGTCTTTTGTTCTGACTGTAAATTCTGTAAGAAAGCTGCAGATTATTAGATATAAACTTAGAGACATTTGAAAGCCCAAGTTTCTGTAAGACATATCCAAATTAATTGAAAGTTTGGGGATGTGACTCAATGGTAGAGTACTTGTTTAATGTGTGTGAGCCTTGGGTTCAATTCCCAGTACCACAAAACAAAAAAGTTACATTAAATCAAAAGAATCAAGGAGTCACTTGAAACTAGTAAAATATCTATATTCATGTATTAACTATAAGATGACTGTAAATTGACTTTAACTTTGAACATAAATAATAATACTCCTTAACTGCTTACTAGTTTGTCAAAGAAATCAAGGTGACTAGTCTTATTTTTATTTCAATAATATCAGCATTACTGAAAATGTTCTGGGGCCTTTTTCAAATACCACTCAGAACCAGTTTGTAATTACACCAAGAAAAACCCCTCATTTTAAGCAGGGTATGGTGGTGCATGCCTGTAATCCCAGCAACTATCAAGGCTGAGGCAGGAAGATCACAAATTTGAAGCCAGCTTCAGCAATTTAGCAAGACCTTGTTTCAAAATTTAAAAAGGCTGGGGATGTAGCTCAGTGGTAGAGAGTCTTATCAATTCCCTACAATACTGCATAAAACCAAAACAAAACAAAAATCTTCCACATGAAAACCAAACCAAAACAAAACAAAGAAACAGTATTACTAAACTTGGTGTTTTGTTTACCAAAATGCTTTCAACTTTGAAAATTTTCTTACCACATTCTAAAATAATGTGCTTCAGACTTTGGCAGCACTTCCAAAACATTATTTCTCTAAAATGATGTACTGAAAGATAGCATGGTTTGAAGTAAGTATATCGCCTCCACCTGTGACTATTCTGTAGGGAATAACATTCATTTGGATGTATTTATTCTTTATTTTAATATTTAATTTTTTTAGTTGCAGTTGGACATAACAACTTTATTTATTCATTCATTCATTCATTCATTTATTTTTATGTGGTGCTGAGGATTGAACCTAGGGCCTTGCACATACTAGGCTAGCTCTCTACTGCTGAGCCACAACCCCAGCCCGGATGTATTTATTCTTACATGCTTGTTTTAGAAGTTTTCTAGATGTTCAAAATAATCAAGTCTTGCAGATACCTCTCAGGATTATTTTCTTTCAAGGATTACATACTTACCTAAAAGAGGTGAACCACAGTTGGTTCAAAAAAATAACTGTTTTGGGGAGTGGTGGTGCATGCCTGTAACCCTGGCAGCTCCAGAGGCAACAGGTAGATCCCAAATTGAAAGCCAGCCCCAGCAACAGTGAAGCGCTAAGCAACTCAGTGAAACCCTGTCTCTAAATAAAATACAAAATTGGGCTGGGGATGTGGCTCAGTGGTTGAGTACCCCTGAGTTCAATCCCCAGCTCTATTTTTATAAAGCAGTAGATGAACTGCAATCACTAACCATCTTTTTTCGTATGTGTCCAGTCATAACCCTCGATTCTTCAGTATGTAACAAACACTAAATCATCTTTGTTTAACAAAGTGAAGCCTTGTTTCATTAACACCCAAAGCTACTGTAAGTCTGTAAACCAAGAATCACAGAAAACAAAGCCATTCAATAAATCTTTTGGCTCAATTCTAATCACTAGAATGAAATCCAGTATCCTTTATTCAAACTACAATCATCTGTGTCTATAATTAAAACTGGTAATTAGCTTCTATAAAAAAAATTACTTTTAATCCTATCAATGAATGATTACAAATACAATAATAATTTAAACCTAGATTCATTTATTAAATGTTGTATGAAATGCCACATATTCTGCTAGATTTTCTGTGTACCCAGATAAAGGCATGTAAAACCTAGGAGCTAAAAGTCCAATGTGTAAACAGAAAAATTATATTTGAATGTGGCCATGTTATTTACTAATTAATGGTGGTTCACACCTGTAATCCTCGCAGCTTGGGAGGCTGAGGCAGGAGGATCTGGAGTTCAAAGCCGGACTCAACAACTTAGCAAGACCCTATCTCAAAATAAAAAATAAAAAGGGCTGAGGATGTGGCTTAGTGGTTAAGCACCCCTGGGTTCAATCCGAGGTATCAAAAAACCAATAAACTTACTCTGGTTTAGTAGAGGAGGGATTTAATCAAAATTTGTCTACATAGATCTATTACCAAGTATTGGGTAAGGATGTAGAGAAATTAGATGTGGAGAAACTTTTAGATGTGAAGAAACTTTTATATGTGGAAAAACTTTTATACTGCCATTGTTAAAGTACAGACATGATCACTTTAGAAAACAGCGTGATAGTTCTTTAGAGGTAAAACTTTGAATTACTATACGTCCCAGAAATTCCCCTCTTAGATACATCTAAAAAAATGAAAATATAGGTTCACATAGAAATTAATACACAAATATTTATAGTAGCACTATTCATAATAGCCAAAATATGGAAGCAATTTCAAGTGAAAGATGAATGGACAAATAAAATGTGGTATACCCATACAATGGAATATTACTGAGCTATTAAAAAAAAATGGAAGTTCTGGGGCTGGGGGGCTCAGCAGTAGAGTGCTCGCCTTGTACATGTAAGCCACAGAGTTCAATCCTCAGCACCACATAAAAATAAACAAACAAAATGAAGGTATTGTGTCCATCTACTACCAGTGTGTGTGTGTGTGTGTGTGTGTGTGTGTGTGTAAATAAAGTTCTTATAAATGACAGGTGGACACTGAAAACATTTTATATAAAGTAAAAGAAGCAAGTCACAAAACAGCACACATTGTGTGATTCCATTTATATGAAATATCTGAACATGTAATCCATAGAAAGTAATTATTAATTGCCAGGTGTTGGGGAGGGGGATGAAAGGGGAGTAACTGCAAATGATTACAGGGTTTATTTTGGGAATAATGAAAATATTTAAAGTTAGTGGTGATAAATACACAACTCTGAAATGTTAAAAAATCACTGCATTGTATATGTTTATTAAAGGGGTGAATTTTATGATTTGTGAATTATACCTAAATAAAACTGGAAAAAAAAAAAAAAAAAAACCTCCAGAGGAGAGGGAGTCAGATCTTTAATCAAAAGTAGAAGTGAGCCAGGTGTGGTGGTGCACCCCTACAATCTCAGTGGTTCAGGAGGCTGAGGCAGGAGGATCACAAGTTCAAAGCCAGCCCAGCAACATAGTGAGGCCTTAAGCAACTATGCAAGAACCTGCCTGTAAAAAACAAAAACAAAATAAAGGGGCGGGGGCAGGGCTGGGGACTTAGCTCAGTAGTAATGTGCTCCTTGGTTCAGTATTGAAAAAAAAAAAAAGTAGAAGTTGAAGGATGCATGGCAGGGCATGGCAGAGGAGGGCAACGATAAGATGGTCAGCATAGCTAGTGCATAATGTGAGGCATATGGTATCAAATCTGGAGCATCCCTCTAACAGATGTTCTTATAGTCTATGATGGTTAACCCAGCTTCTATTATTCAATTTAAGTGACCAATTGAAACAAATGGTTTTAAAACTTTTTCGATCAATATAGTGGGCTGCCTCTGTAGCTTTGCCAATCCCTAGAGTCTTCTTAGTATCTGCTCTGATGATACCCTCTGCAGTATATCATCAATGTACTTTCCTGAGAATTGTCCAAGCTCAAATATGTTTACTTGGGACCAGCACCATCAGATTTCCAGAATGTAAGGCCAGCATCCAGCCTCTTACCAGAATGACTTGAATCTTTTGCTTTAGCTGAGCAATCTTACAAGTAAAGTGAGCAGTATGAGACTTGTATGAGATGCTAAGGAACAAAAGGTTTATCTTATAAACAAGAGTTTTGTTTTTGTGTTTTTGGAACTGGAGATTGAGCCCAGGGGCACTCTACTACTGAGTTGCATCTCCAGACCTTTTTATTTTTTGAGACAGGGTATCAACCTCCCAAGTCACTGGGATTATAAGTGCACACCACTACACCTAGCCACACCACAGGTTTTTTGAAATATGAAAGATATATGATTTGGTGGTATATGAAATAGGCATTTGCCAGGCATGGTGGCGCATGCCTGGATTTCGAGCAGTCCAGGAAGCTGGGGCAGGAGGATCACAAGTTTGAGGCCAACCTCAGCAACTGAGGCCCTAAGTAACTTAGCAAGATCCTGTTTAAAAAGAGTTGGAGCTGGGCGTGTTGGTGCATGCCTATAATCCCAGTGGCACAGAAAGCTGAGGCAGGAGGATGGAGAGTTCAAAGCCAGCCTCAGCAACTTATAAAGGTCCTAATCAACTCAGCGAAACCTGGTCTCTAAATAAAATATAAAAAAGGGCTGGGGATGTGACTCAGTGGTTAGGCACCCCTGGGTTCAATCCCCAATACAAAAGAAAGAGAGGCATTTGCTAGTTGTACATTTCTTTTTACTGTTACTTGCTGTTTACTGGATTTCTAGTTATGGAATCAATATACTTTCCATTTATAGTACAAATTTTCTTTTAAAGAAAACAGTCAAATAAAAATTTGGAGAATGTAATAGCATAGGCGGTTACGAAGAAATGACAAAAATGTCAAAAGTGGTATATAAATGCCTTAAATATAACAAGAGTACATAAAAGATCTATCTGAAAGTGCTATGCCCATATTATAGACAGATCATTCTGGGAAAAAATGTGGAAGTTGGAGGGTATACAACAAAAGCCTAGGCCATAGGTCAGCAAACTACACAGTCCATTAGCACTATCCTGCAAGCTAAAAATGGTTCTCACACTATCTGGTCCTTCACAAACAAGTTTATCAATTCCATCTTACTCAATGAACAAAACTACTGAGTCTGGGGGTGCTGGGGTTGGGTTTGATCCTCAGCACCACATAAAAATAAATAAATAAAATAAAGGCATATTTAAATAAAATAATTTAACAACAATAATAAAAACACTACTGAGTCTGTAAATATGAGGGTAAAAAATAAAAAATTTCTGAAGCAAATCAACAAGACTTAATGACTTACGAGATGTATCTGGTAAGAGCAGGTAAAGGCAGGTTTCTATTTAAACCTCAGGGGAGATGGGGATACCATTATCCAAGAGAGAGGAACAAAAAGAAAGTATCTTTTAAAAATCAAGTCATTTTTCACTGGTTATATCCACATTTAAAGTCACTTTTCAGTGCTATATAATACTATAATGCTTTGAATGTTCTAATTTTAAATATAGGCAAAACCCCATTTTTAGTATGATAAAATTTTAAATCCTGAAACCTGAACTGCCTTTAGAAAAGTATGCATACATAAATTCATTTCAAAGTCTAATACATGCCATAAAAATATTACAATTAATACTATAAATCTACAAACTTGGTATGGATCTACAACCCCTTATTTGAA
The DNA here is from genome assembly GCF_964194105.1 of Spermophilus citellus. NCBI lineage: Eukaryota > Metazoa > Chordata > Mammalia > Rodentia > Sciuridae > Spermophilus > Spermophilus citellus. Next base: position 33,405,014 of record NC_138199.1, on the reverse strand, counting down.
GGTACCCTTTGAAGCAAAATGTATTTCTGTATTTAGACTTGTTCAGATTTAGGAAGGGTTAAAGCAGTTAGGATTTTAGTAGGAAACAGAAAGCACATTCAAATTGGGACGTAAGAGATTATGTATAAAGAAGACATGATTTAAGGAAACTACAAAATATAGTGAGATACTATACCTGAAGTAGAGGTTAAGAGTGAGCAATTACCAGAACGCAGACATAGAAAAGATTACCCAACAAAACCCAAAATCCTCATAGAGAGATGCAAGCAGCAGAGAGGACCCTCCAGGAAGGGAGCCAAGGGAATACATACCCCAATTTTTCTTTCTTCCCTCCAATACCCTGCTTATATTCCCTAATGGCCAATTGGAATGCAGGGAAAAGAGAAGCCCAACAATGTCCTCCAAAGAGGCCAGCCTCTGAAAAACAGAGTGAATGTAGAAAGGCAAAGGCAAGTTACCCAGCACTCAGTTATATTAGTCATCACGGACTAATTTCTGTCACAAATAACCCCAAAATATCACTGGTTAAGACAATAAAAGTTTTATTTTTCACCTACATCATATCACCTGGTAGTTCTACTGTCTTATAGGGTCCTGGAAATGCCTTCCACTGAATCTTGTGTTTCTAATAGACATTCATAGAGGAAAGCAAGAATGGATGATTGGTATGAGGTTAGACACCAGGCCTGAAATGATATATATTACTGGAACCTACATTTATTTGCTGCACAAATACTACCTAACTACAAGGATGCTAAGAGTACAGTGATGTGCCCAGAAAGATAAGTCCAGATATGCCTTATTATGCAGTATATACTATTCCAGTGGAAACTGGAACAGCATCTCAAAATCAACAATGTTTCTGCAGAGAAACATTAACACTAAGTATACTAAGATTATAGGAATAAAGAAAAAAAAACCTCACACCAATGCAAGTAAACTGTTCCAAATAAATTTTAGTGCCAAACTTTTTTTTTAAAAAACTAAGTTTCCAGGGGATCTGGGATTCCAGAATTACAGATAAGGGATTATGAATGTGTGTATGATCCACAAAACAGGAGACAGAAAGTATAGACAGAATTTTTAAATTCAAGTCTACAACTTGCAAATTTACGTTTAAGATGCAGGGAAAACCCACAAATGACCAAATGCCTCTTATTACTGTAGACATTATTAATTATATCAGTCCTCAGACATGAAGAAATTTTTTCAATTGACTCCAATATTTATTGTATCCTAATCTTTATAAGCATTCACTATGCTAGAAGATAAGAGGAATACAAGTCAGAATATGGTGAAAAAACAATTTAAAATACCTTTAATAGTAAAAAACAGACTCTGTGTAAGGCAGTAATATAGGACTAAAAGTTGGTGACAGTCAACAGAAAGGCACTACTTATTCTATCTTTAAGATAAATGGCAGGAACAAGAAATACAAAGTTAAAGTTGGAGACTGTTAAAAGAAAAAGCACTGCATACTTTATGCTTAAGATAAAAAGTAAAAATAAAAGGCCTCCCCCAATTATCCACTGTTCAAGACAAACAAGAAGAAAACATAAAAACAAATGCAAGCAAGTCAGACCATAACCTCTTGAATAAAACTGTACTTAAATGGATTTTTGCATTAAAATATACTGGGAGAGTGGAGGTGGGGTGACACAATTTTGGATATATCTTACATCATATACAAAATAGCACAGAAGTGCTAAGATTACAACAGAATCATAAATATTGCTACATATATAAATATGCAACTTATATATTATAAATTTATATATTTATAAACATAAATATACACATTCATATAAATATGTATGTATAAATATGCAAATTTCTGGTCCACAACTGTATAATATTGTTTGCCCTTTGACTTCCTTGCCACTCTGTCTATGGAGCGGTTACTTTGCTGCCTGGCTACTCTGCCTTTGGAGTAGCCACCCTGCTATACTAATCAATGCAACAAATGATTCTTTCCACCTCTCTTTAGCTGTATTTGATGTCTATCTTGCATGAGCTGAAAGACCAGCTTGAGTAGGTGATGCTAAATATAAAAGCCTAATATGACTGATTCTGAAGTGTACAATTAGGGAAGGCTCACATAAAAGGTACTGACATCAGAATTAAACCTAGAGTTATAGTTTTGAACAAGGAAGAAAAGTACTTTGGGAAGATGAGGGAGGCTGCACATACAAAAAAAGGAAGTCTTTAAAGGCTTGAACAATTGGCAAATGATTTTTGTTTGGGAATATCTGAGTGCTGGAAAGTTCAGATATTAAAATGTTATTTATTCATCGTCAAAATGTCCAGGAAGCTTAAGATTAATAAGAATGAGAAGATAATGAGAAATCCAAGGCTGGAGAGTTATTTGGCTAGGTGATGATGTGGTTAAGAGATTATGAGAACACATCTGGATCCAAGAGTAGGAAGGAGAAAATACTGAATTTTATATAAAGCGAGTATGAAGTTTTTGAAGCACAATAAAGTATTATGTAAGTTTAGTACTCAAAAGATCAGAATTAGCAAAATAAGTCATGCTGACAGTCAGCTCTGGGCAAAAATATTACTATTATCAACTATGTATGTCCCCAAAGCAAGAATGACTAAGTAGGTGGAGGAAGCACAGTATCAAACTCCTGAGCATTATCTTAGAAGTCTAATTTTAATATTTACTCTGGTTGCCAAGAGGCTTCTTTTGTTTACTTCTTAGGTCTGAGCACACTAACCTCCAGTTAAGTAAACTTATTACATGTACCATATAAATTAAGATTTAGCAGGCAGTTGTTCTATTCATTCACAAGAAAAAAAAATTTAGAGCAAAGTAAAACAAGTGAGGAACATGTATTGACTTGTACTTTTGCCATTTATAAAGCAATTTCCTTGTATGCCAACACTATTGTTCACAGCCCTATAATACTTAAAAAGTGCTAGCCAGTATGATGAAAACATGAGCACAACACAACCAACTTCCTTATACACTGTTATCAAGGAAAAGAACTATTCAAAACACAAAATTCCTGTAAAGAATTTCCTTAACGTCTTCAAGGCGAGTGGTTTGGTGATTTAATACAAACATATACACAACTTTATAAAATCATATGCAATTCTTAGTTTAAGTCTCATAGAAATACAGTTTAACTTCTTAAGACTACTTTATTTGGGGCTGGAGTTGAGGCTCAGTGGTAGAGCACTCGCCTAGCACATGCAGGGCACTGGGTTCGATCCTCAGCACCGCATAAAAATAAAACAAAGGTATTGTGTCCACCTATAACTAAAACAAAACAAACAAACAAAAAAGACTACTTTATTTACCCAAAATTAAATTACTGGAATGTATCCCAATAATTCCTAAATTAGTTTTTTAAACTTCAAAATATTCATAACTAGAAACTATCCTATAAACATACACCCAGATGCCTAACAGAAAAAAAAAAGACATCTATCTTTAACATACTTATTTGATTTTAAATCACGCTACTCATACCCACAAAAGAGTGTATTCATGTATTTTTTTTTTGTATTCATGTATCTAGAGTCAATCCAGTGAAGAAATTCATTAATGTATATACATAGATAAGAGGAATAACAACATGGTATTCACTAGGTTCTTTAACTAAATGAACAGATTGTAAAAGACTTTATTTGAATGCCTTAATCTCTGCCAAAGTCTACCTATTTACACCAGTTATTTGGAAAATTCTCAGTTGGATACTTCCAAACAGCAAATAGCAGGTCAAGTTTCAAACATGTGACTTGCTCATTAAGTATATTTAAACAGCATGTAGTGAGTTAGAAATCCCCATCAGAATCAGATTCTCCAGGATACCAGAGAAAGGCTGACTTCTCAACCTTTGAAAACAAAGCAAAACAAAAAAATCAAAAGGTAATATTAATTTGACATTTTTCTCAATTACTTATTAGAGGCAAATATAACTTTTAGTATATATTAAATTTCTAAAATAAAAGTTTAAATTTTAAGTTTAAAAAATTATAATAATCATGTCCAGAAAGGGCTATATATTAGTAAGCCATTAGATTTAAATAGAGGATAAAAGAAAATTATCCTTACTTTAAAAATGGTTTGCATTAAACTTTTGGTATAGAATCTACTATGTCTTCACAGTCCACAACCACTAAAAAACACTGAACTAAGACTCAAGTTCTAGCTCTGGTATACTCAGGCAAGTTATTCCTCTTGTGTGAACTCATTTGAATAACAAAGGAATTGATTTTGATCAATTCTAAGTTTCCTTTTATCTTAAAAGCTATGAAATTCTCCAGAAACTACTTTTTTTTTTTAAAGGGAAAAAATGAAGGACATCCCAAGCACTGGGAGAAATCCTCTTTTAGTGTTGGGTGTAAACATTTAGAATGAATACCCTAATTGTGACCTAAGCTTAAACCTTAAATTGTTGGAATTAAACCTTAAATTGTTGGAATAAAAGCCAACAGAAGTCTAAAGAAAGAAAAAAAAAGTCAACATTTATTTCATTATTTATTTTTTACACTCTGAAACTGTTTATCATTCTTTGGCCCTTACTCTACTATATATATTAATCTGAAAGGAAGTCCCCATACTTATACCAGATATATAGTGTTTAATTTAGCTTCCTTTTTATTAAAAAAGGAAAACTGAATTAAGTCCTCTTTACTCTAGATTGTTTATGCCCTAAGTGGTGACCCTAGATAGAAAATGGGCTTATGTCAGCAGATGTTGAGAAGGAAAGCTTTTCATTTGCTCACTAACAGTGTAAAAGCACACTGGCATAACATGAATGTAGTAAATAAACACAATCAAGGATATATGCTTGTCTATTTGTTGTCTAAGACATAGATGAAATTTATATAATTATTTTAAAGCAGACAAAAATGATGTTCAAGGCACTCATCACCAGCCTGCTCCTCGTGTTTATTCACATTACGGGAACAGTTTCAACATCTACGACCTCAGTTTCTATGAGCCCGAATTCCAGCATGAGCCCAAACCCCAAGACAAACCAAAGTCTTGGGACCAAGCGTTATCCTATGAGAAGTCCAGATATCAAGAATCCCAAGATGACTCAGAGTTCCAAGATGACTCAGAGTTCCAAGATGACTCAGAGTTCCAAGATGATCCTGAGTTCCAAGATGATCCCGAGTTCCAAAACAAACCAAACATCAGCAATGACCCCAAAGACAGTTACAGCAACAATGAATGTAATAAATGGTAGCACAATACTCAATGCAATGCTCAACATTCACTTTCTTTCTTATGTAGGCTTTTTACTATTTTGTGTGTATTCAGGCTGAAGTGAACCTGTTGAACAGCCTACATTTTTATCTTGGTTCCTTATTATCTGCTGAATGATAAGCACACTAGGAAAATAAAATTTATTTCAACTTACTATTTAAGAAATTATCATTATCCTGGTATGGTTTGGTTGTTTGCAGATTTTAATTATATAAGTTTAAACATTATATGATAGTTTCCTTCCTTATAAAAAAGTATGTACTTACTTCCTTATTAAATGCCAAAATAAGCAAAATACCACATTTGTCTTTTAAATGTTTGCAAAATTCAATTGAAACTCAGATGTTTATATTAAAGGTATAAGAGAAAAAACTATGTAGGTGGTATTTAACCAAAGAGGATTGGGGATATAGAGGATAAAGGATAGGAGTGGTTTGAAGCAAGTTGTTGTATGTATTGCCTAATTTTTTAAAAAGTAGATCAAAAAGTGCTAATCTGGTAACGAGAAATAATAGTCCTTTACAAAAACAACAGTCCTTTACTGGGTTGAGGTTGTGGCTCAGTTGTAGAGTGCTTGCCTAGCATGTGTGAGATACTGGGTTTGATTCTCAGTACCACATATAGATTAATAAATAAAGGTCCATCAACAACTAAAAAAATACTTTAAAACAACATCATTATTTTGTGAATGTGTATTAGTAATATGTCATCCAGTAAAAAAGCATGTCAACTCTGCTAATGATTCAATTTTAAGATTATCTTATTTTGAGTAAACCCTTGTCTTGTGTTTCAAAAGACCATGTGTAAATCAGATACTTAGGATCCAAAATTCATTTTCTCCACAGAAATGTTTAGATTTTCATGTCCATCTACAAAGATTAATTTAAACCCCCAAACAGTATAAAACAGTAATAACCATGTTATTAATAGTGCAATTGTTACAAGTTTTGGTTTGGATTTAGAACCCAATTCTGATTTTTACTAGCTGTGCTACCAGGGTTTACATGTGTGACCCAGCAGGGTTCCCAAGCAAGTTTCAATAGTAAACCGACTATAAATGAGTCATGAGAGGTGCCTACTGAATACATAGGATTTGCTCCTCGGCCAAGGGTGGAGTGTAGGGATCTATTTAATTTTTCAGATTATTTTGATAGCTGGTTTGGGTTTCAATTTATACACATGTCAATTACTGTTAACACTACTGAAGGTCATTCATTATAAGAACAAAGTGATAAATTATATAGCATGCACAGTTTATCTAATGCAAAGAAAGCACTCAGTAATGTTAGCTATTATCATTATTAATATCATCAAAAAGTAATTGCCAAGTACCATAACATTCCAAAAAGGAAAACTCTTCATTCTAACTTTTAGATTTTATATTTTAAATTATTCTTACAAAAATAATATGCGCTCCTGGCAACAAGTGAAAAAATATAGACATGCAACAGAAATATAATTGGCCCCTTACCTTCTCCAAGCATATTCACTCCCGAGATAAGTAACATCAAAGCATGTGTGTGTGCACGCGCGCCTGTGTATATTGCTGGAGAATGAACCCAGACCCATGTTAAGTATTCGCTCTACCACTAAGCAATACCCCCAGTCTGATGTGTATAGTTTCACATATTTTTCAGTTCATACATACACATTTACACGCACCTGCATACACATTCATTCACAGTACTCGTACCTTATTAAGTGACAGAGTCATCTTTCTGGTTCTTTTTTTTTTTCTAACACATATATATTTTTTTAGTTGTCAATGAATACTTATATGTGGTGCTGAGAATAGAACACAGTACCTTACACATGCTAGGCAAGTTCTCCACCGCAGTGTCTTTCTGGGTCTTCTTAAAGCTGCATGTAGAGAACTGTTACTCCTGCTTTCCCAGCATCCATTTAACCCCTTCTGGTATCAGCAATCCAATTTTCTTTTATGAAACCCTGCTCTCACACTTGCCTTTCCCTTCATGCAATTCAGGTCTGGCTGGTTTCACCACTGAACTCTAGAAATGAGCACATGATCCAGGCCTAGATAACCAAGAAATTCTATCCCTCTTGCATAGTGATTGCCTCAGGAACTCAAGTCAGGCCATAAAACCAACTACTTTTGCTGAAACTACGGGGAAAGAGGTATTTTTCCATTGGGGTTGTTAAGCGGTAAGCACATAAACCACTGCTAACTGCAGCTGGGGAAGAGATTCTTGAGAATAAAACCACATGAAGAAAGAAGAGTCAAGAACTAGAGAAGGCATGTTTCCCAGATGTGCATCTAGTCTCTTGATCATCTTATGTACATATACAAATAAAGTCCCTTTTTTGTTTATACAAATTTAAATTGTATTGTCACTTAAGCAAAATTAATAACACACTGCACTAGTCCACGATCTATATTTATATTTATTCAACTGTGATAGTCAAGCCAAAGTGACTCCATTTTGTTTAGTAACTCTATTTTGTAAAACAACCATGCCAAGTACAAGGGTCATAACCAGGGCAAGATGTTCTTTTCCTTTTGCTATAGAAACCTTTAAGAACACGGAACGACCTAATGGGGCACTGTTTCTGTAACTAGGGTAATGGGGCTCTGTTTCTGTATCTGGGGTGAGTGGGCTAACTGTGATTGGCTAAGTGTCCCCACCATCTGACTGCACTCTCCCACTTCTATAATATGGCTTGCTTACATTGGCTGGATCCCCAAACGTCCCTTTTGCGGTTTTCAGGCTTAAAAGGAATGCCCTTGCAATTGTTCAGGGCTGATCAGGGGGAACAGCTTTATGTTCTGGTCAGTTGCCACCAGTATGCTTCAATAAAGGCTTGACTGGATTATACATGAGTGGTCTGGAAGTCAATTTATGAAACCCCAGGACGATACTTGAACTATAACAAACAATTCTTTTCAAACACTTATATTGAATAAAACAAATAGATTTAAATATTAATAATGATAATAATAATATAATACAATTAATACAGGCAAAAGCATAAATATATAGAAGGGAACAACAGGAAAAGATCAGAAAATTAAATTAGGCCAAATTATTAAGATCCTTTTATGCCTAATTCCAGAATTTGGTCATTAGATGCAAAGTCAGTGGAAAAGAAAATTAGATTTGTACTGGAAAACAATTCCAGAGCAATGTTAAGATGACCTGGAATTAGTCATCTGGTGATTAGGGAGGCAGAAGAGAATGCAATAGTATATGAAAGAGATACTGAGAATCCCAGCAATGCAGTTGGGTTTCAAAATACATTTCCAAAATACTTAATAGCAATATGAGAACATTAAGATCCAATTTTTAAAAATTAAAACACAAACCTAGGGACAATGCCAGATCAGTGTGTCACTTTGTGGTCACATTTTGAATCACATGACTGCTACACCAGGAACATGTACTTGGCTTAGGGAAAGCCAGAAACCAACTGGCCGGCCAATGTCTAGCATGAAAAGTTTTGCCAACAAAGATACTTTTTAGCTGAGTCACATTTTCTTCCTGGAATTTCAGGTATGCAGTACTAAGGTAACAAAGGAGTTGGATAGAAAAGAGGAGGGTCATGCAGTAGAGCTGAACACAAAGCCAAGACAGTCAACATGCATAAGCTGGTTCCAGAACGGATAGCTGGATCTACTTTGCTTCATGCTTTTCTTGAGGCCTATCTTCTTGAGAAAATAACTGTGTGGTAACAAAAACCTAAGTAAAACACCTCAATTGATTTGCCAGCATCTTATAGGTAAAAATCAAGACCCAGTGAGTGATAATAAGAAAGATGAAAGAAAAGGGGAAGAATCTAAAACAAGTAGGTTTTCTATATGGGGAAAAGGAAGGGGTAGTCAAAGTCTGAAATGTCTGATCTTTGAGATTAGAATCCACAATCCAAAAAAATCACCTAATACACGGTAGTCTAAACCACAGAAATACAGGAATATCAACAAAGTCAAACGTTTTTGCTCTTCAACAAAACTAAATAGAAGCATGAACTTAACTACTTGTAAATTTGTACAAAGAGAAACTGGGCCTTTGTCTACTCTATGTACTGTGTGCTCATTTGTCCTGGATGGAGGGGCATTGCACCAGGTGAAAATGAGAACCAGGAGGATCTCTTGTAGGTTCTAAATAAGAAACTTTTAAAAAGGATTGAAAATATGAAATTGGCAGGATTATATAAAAAGAAAACCTCGAATTTACTCTGTACACAACTTAATAGGTCACAAAGAAACCGTATAGGAGAGGTAGACAGATGTTACAAGCACATCTCTTCCCTTTTAAAAATATGAGGGAAAGTTTCAGAAAACTAAATTGCCTAAGATTATGCAGTTATTAAGCTGCAGAGCTAGAAAACCTTAGTAATCTCAAACCCCATGTTATATATGTCTAGAATATATCTATAGAGAACCCGCTGACTTAATCCCACTGAGAGGTCTGCCTAAGGCCCATCCTGCTTTTCTTCAGCCCTTAGCCTTTGCTTGACCACCACAAAGAAGGAACACAAACTTATAGTTTCTTCCCTGAAAAGAAAAAAACCCAGCTTTGACCTTTACTAGAAATCTTTGCTACCTGTAAACCAACAAGAATTCAAGAGGGATTGGGAGTTGGGGCACACATCTATCTACCTTACCAATGGTTGTTTTTTTTTAATTATTTACATAAAATAGGTAAAGTCAAAATATCCTAGTAGTATTAAAGGTTGAGGCTGGAATACAAATAAGGCTCATCTTCAGTACAAAAGAAAATTATCTTAGACAATTTAGAAATAGTAACTGAGATGAGAGTTGAAAAGAGGACTTTGGAATGCTAAACAGTTGTTACTCAAGTTGTTAGAAGGGGCAAAGAAAAAGGCAATTTTTTATAACTTTTTGGTTCCCTAATTCCCCAATTCTTTGGACATCTTGGTCTTGCTATCTGACTTATCTAACTAAACAAGTTCCAATTGTTCCATCCCTCCATTTCTCAACTTTAATTTATTTCCTAAAACTGCCAAGATTTTGCCACCCATGATCATTAAGTCCACTGACATAATTCCTCAATTTCTGTTAATTTCAGGAAATTCAGGAAGACTAAGTCCTATAACTAAACAAATAGCATAATTAAGAATAAACATAGTCCTTGAGATTCTCAAGTAAGTGGTCTCTGTGTTCACATCATACTGCCTCAAAGGTTCAACTGCCATGAATTTAAGGTCTGCTGAATATGAAAAAGTAAAACTAACCAAATAATGTCACAGTTATCAAAAGGTAGGCAGAATGAGGCAAGAAAGAAAAGACAGATGGCAAAGAAAGCAATGCAGCACCACAACTACTATGAAAAGAGGAGATCCCAGTATTTCCAGAACAGTTTCTAGGAACTAGTCATGACTGCAGATAGCACGTACAAACACGATCAATTTTCCAGGCTAGCCATGAAAAAATCTTTACAGATTTCCCATAGCTCCTCTGATTTATTTTCTAAATCACACTGATACAGTCTTACACTTCATATTACAAAAGGTTCTCAGAAATAGAATTTTTAAGTTTTATTTCTTCTTGAAGGAAAAAAGTTCCTGATTATCATGTTGTAGATACTATTAAAAGAGAATATACCTGAAAACATTATTTACAATTTTTCATTCTTTATAATTAACACACTGTACATCAATTTAAAAACTAATGAAGAAAAGAGAAGTCAGTATGCAACAATACTCTGAAAAGCAATTCCTAATAAACAAAACAACACATTAAGACAGAACAGCTGTTTACTCAGCCTATATACTCTGATCTGAGGTAGACTTACTTGTCTTTGAGACCTATTAATTCAAACAGGAAAAATCAAACTTGTCATCTCTCTACATTTGATGTCATTTTAAAAACTCTGTTAAGAAAGACTAAAACATTATTTCTTACCTCCGTGCAATATAATAAAAAATAGGATTCCCAGCTTTGGAAGTCCCAGCTTGGTAGAAAATACTCAATGTTTTCAAAGCTTTGAACTCTTCTTTTTCATGTACCTGATGCCTAAAAGAAAAAAGAACAGAACAATTCAGAGGCTTTATACAGTTTACTGAGTATTTTCAAATATCTACAATTGAATCACAGATGAAATGTAAAAAGGACAAAATATTTAAAAAGCAACAGGTTTTCTTAAGGCCAATTTGGCAACATGCATCAAAAATCTCAAGGTTACTTTCTGAATCACAAATGCACTTTTAGGACTATTCTAAGAAAACTATTGGACAAGAATATTAAACCACAGAATTATTTTTGTTTATGGCATTTGTTCAAAAGAAGTCTTGAATTTTCATTTATTTGCTTTTTATGAGTTTAGTTTATCAACCTTTTCTTTTCTGATTTATGAATTTTGAGCCGATGAGAAAGGCCTTCGTTTGCTCATATTTTTTTTTTTTTTGATTCATGGGAACTTATCTTCATGAATGGTATAAATACCCTTTTCTACATGATTACTCAGTTGCATCAATACCATTTATCAAAAGTCCAGTCTAATATCCCTGACTTTAAATACCATTTTTACATTAAATTCCCACACATACTGAAATACATTTCTGAAAAATATGGCTTAATTTTTATAAATTCTACTAATAATTCAGTGTGCTTCTCCAATGTGAAGGTTCATATCTTTCATGAACCCCAGGAAATTCTCATCCATTACCTCTTCAAATATTACCTGTGCTTATTCTCACACTAAGCTTGGTTTCTGAAATAACCAACTAGATATATGGTAGACCTTCTCATTATATGTTCTGCATCTCTTAACCCCTTCCATATTCTCCATTTCTTTATTTCTATATAATGACTGTACTTTTGCAAAGTACATGAATTTGCTCAGAAAATAACTTCTCAGCTAAGTATATTTAAAATATTTTATTTTTTATATAGGTTAAGTATCCCTATTCAACAAATTTCAGATTCTGGATTTCTGAAATATCTGCATATATTCCAAACAAGAGTTATCTTGGGGGATGAGACCCAAGCCTAAATACAAAACTCATTTACATTTCACATACACCTTATACACATAGCTTAAAGGTAATTTTAGAAAATATTTTTAGTGCAGTTGCGTTTTGATGACTATCAAAGTCACATAAAGCTAGGTGTGAAATTTTCCACTTGTGGATCATGTTGGCAAAGTTTTCAGATTTTGAAGATTTCAAATCTTGATTTTTGAATTAGGGAAGCTCAACTGTATGTTTTTGTAATACTAGTATTTCTATGTATCTTGTGTGGTAGAAAAGAGTTCAGTAATTGAAACCAAAGACCCGCCATGCATGGTGGTACATGCCTGTAATCCCAGGCTGAGGCAGGAGGATTACAAATTCAAGGCCAGCTTCAGCAATTTAGTGAGGCCCTGAGCAACAACAAAATACTGTCTCAAAATTAAAAATAAGAAGAATTGGGGATGTAGCTCAGCGGTAAACCAGCCCTGGGTTCAATTCCAAGACCTCTCCTCCACCCCCTGAAATCCATTGACCTATGAATTAAATATGGAATCTTAGGCAAATCAATTATTCACACTAAGTTGCATTTTCCTTAACTATAATGTGAAAATAATGTTTTCTATATACCCTTATAACTATTAAATACAGCACAATTCACAATAGCTAAACTGTAAATGGATAAAAAAATGTGGCATATATACACAATGGAATATTACTCAGTAATAAAAGAGAATAAAATCATGGCATTTGCAGGTAAATGGATGGAGTTCGAGAAGACAATGCTAAGTGAAGTTAGCCAATCCCAAAAAAACAAATGCCAAATGTTTTCAATGATACAAAGAGACTGATTCATAGTGGGGTAGGAAGGGGGAGCATGGGAGAACTAGACGAACTCTAGATAGGGCAGAGGGGTGGGAGGGGAAGGGAAGGGAAGGGGGCAGGGGGTTAACAATGATGGTGGAATGTGATGGACATCATTTTCCAAAGTACATGAATGAAACATGAATTGGTGTGAATGTACTTTATATATAACCAGAGATATAAAAAATTGTATTGTACATATGTAATATGAATTATAATGCATTCCACTATGATTTGTTTAAAAAAATAAAAATAAATGCAGAAACATATCAAGATGAGATGATAAACTATGATTTAATAGGACTATAATCTTTAAGAGAAAACCAATACATAAAACAACACAGCAAACATATTTCAATAATATATAGGGTAAGAGAAAAGTTGAATTAATGTTATTAACTGTGTACATCTTTCCTGATAATCTTGTAACAAAAATAAAGCTTATTTTAAAGTGGCCTGGTGGCAAACTTTGCTTCTCAACCAAAAAGAAAGCACTCATTATTTTAAGGCTGTATTTTACCTTGTCATAAATTCCTCAAACTTTGAACTGGTAAGGTTAAGGCTGGACCAATGTGTATCTGCCACAGGCTTGTGCTCTGGAGGACCCAGGTATGCAAGAAGTGTTGCCATCTTATCAAAAGGACGTCTTCCAACAGCTTTATGATCCCTAGATACAGCAAACTACTTAGAAAGAAAGTAGCAGTTCACATTTCTTTAGATTGTTACTGATTGCTTTTCTTTTTGCTGCTGATCCCTGCTGATTTGTTTAAAAAAAAAAAAAAAACACCAAAAGACTTTAGGGATTCTTAGTATATACTGAAACATTTTAGAGATGCGAGCATTTCCCAAACCATAAAATTTATATTCCATTCAAATTTGATTTTTTGTAGAATTCATAATTTGCTAAGTTAAAATAACATTCTGATCTACTTTTTCTTCAGCACAAAATGAATTCATCTTGAGAAACCAATATTTTAAGAAATGGACATTTTTAATAGGGGAAATTTTTAATGGCTATTAAACAGGTTAAACTAGGTAAGAATAACAAGACACTATTTCATAAACATCAAACAGACAAAAACAGTTAAGTATGATAATGTCAACTTTGGTGAGGATGAATTCCATGAAGTACTGCCAGACAGTGCTGATCGAGGTATAAACTGGCACACAAAGTTTGAAAAGCAATTTGGTGGGGTAAATGTAGTTAAGGTTATAATAGTCCAGACCCAGAAATTACATACTTTGGTAATATACAAGAAGACTAGCATAAAGATATTTAATACATCACTATTTATAACAGTGAAAAACTAGAAACAAACCTAAATTTCCATTAATTCAGCAATGCAAAAATAAACTGATATAGTCATTCAATGAAACATTACCATAAGTTAAATAAGTGACAAATCTCAAGTAGAATGTTGAATGAAGAGGGTACATGCAGGCTGGGGATGCAGCTCAGTGGTAGAGTGCCCATTTAGCATACATGAGGTCCTAGATTCAATCTCTAGTACAGCAAGCAGCAAGAAAAAAGAGGCTATATCTGCTAGGTCACTGCTGTAAATTTTTTAAAAACAAAAAGCTATGCTATATAGACCTATGATTTCCTTTGAAAAATGTTGTGTGTGTGTGTGTGTAGAACACAATAAAATTGTATACAGAAAACATACAACTACTAGCTTTAGAAAGTAGATATGTATAGACAGAGAATGGACATGGGATCGCTAAAAGAAAGCTTTTAAGCCAGGTGCGGGGGCGCATGCCTATAATCCCAGCAGCTCAGGAGGCTAAGGCAGGAAGATCAAGAGTTCAAGTCCAGCTTCTAAGCAACTCATTGAGACCCTGTCTCTAAATAAAATATAAAATAGGGCTACGGATATGGCTCAGTGGTTGAGTGCCCCTGATTTCAATCCCCAGTACCAAAAGAAAGAAAGAAAGCTTTTAAATGTGTTTGTGTACACACACACACACACACACACACACACACACACGTGTATAAATATATATATATTTTCCCTTCAAGAAATAAAATACTGGCCAGGGGTGGTGGCACATTCCTATAATCCCAGCAACTCATAAGGTTGAGGAAGGAGGATCACAAATTCATGGATAATCTCAACAATTCAGTGAGACCCTGTCTCAGAATAAAAAAAAAAAAAAAAAAAAAAAAAAAAATTAAACAGGACTGGGGGAGTGGTGTGGCTCAATGGCAAAGCGCCTTGGGTGTAATCCCCAATATGGGGGATCAAGGGGAATCACTAGCACCTAGATAGGTTTATTGATCATTTATTATGACTGACCCTTTTCCTTATATTAAAAAAGAGTCTAGGGGCCGGGGTTGTGGCTCAGAGGTAGAAGGCTTGCCTGGCACATGTGAGGTACTGGGTTCGATCCTCAGCACCACATAAAAATAAATAAATAAAGATATTGTGTCCAGGGCTGGGGATGTGGCTCAAGCGGTAGCGTGCTCACCGGGCATGCGTGCGGCCCGGGTTCAATCCTCAGCACCACATACAAAGATGTTGTGTCCGCCGATAACTAAAAAATAAATATTAAGAATTCTCTCTCTCTCTCTCTCTCTCCAAAAAATAAATAAATAAATAAATAAATAATTTTTAAAAAGATATTGTGTCCAAATAAACAATAAATATTTTTTTAAAAAAGAGTCTACATTTCTCTTTCCAAATCATTAATTCTTACTGCAAACAGCTGCAAGGTATAAGTCACTGTTCATAATCAATAATTTTATTAATATCAATTTAAACTGAAAGTGTTCAATTTCCCCATGACTAGGAAATCATACCTGTTGCTAGAAAGATACTGGCCAATTTTCTCCTGGTTGTTCCAAAGCAGACGATGTAAAGCTAGCACATTGCTATCACTGATGAAGGAAAGACTATGATTTACTGCATCACTTGTGGGACAATCTGATGCTATATCAAGGAAAAATCTTCAAAAATGCAAAACCATTAGAATTTTCAACACCAGATACATTCATACCTACACGTGAATTTTTATACTAAACATAGTATAATGTTATTATTTTAGTAAGTATAATAATATAATGAAGTAACTGAGATTATAAATATAGGACTTGTTCCATTTCTGATACCTGGCTTCAGTTTCAGAGTAGGGTCTGAAGTCAGAGAACAAACAAGAGATTTAGATAAATGGGATCCAGAAAGAAGTCAGTGTTTTACAGATAAGAAAATGGAGGCCCAGACAAAAAAAAACTCCCTATAATTACATAATCTCTCAATCAGAGCCAGGATCAGAACCTTGGTTCTCTTTCTGTGGTAGTTTATCTGTTAGAACACGAATTCTCTATTGACATTTACCACTATGACTTACAGTTCAGCAATATATCTTTTAAACTCTAATTTTCCTAGCAGAAAGGTCAGTAAGAACTATTATGATGATAAACTGGAAGAGAGCTACACAAAGCCAGATTAGACTATGAATCAGATCACTTATACTGCTAAAATGCAGAATTCTGAACATGAACTTACACTTACAACGTACTTTCTCATGAATTATTGTTTCTCTAAAAACAACTCATGCAAAATTAGTATTTTCTCTAGTTTATAGAAAAACCAACAACTCAGAAATAATCTGAAGTAATTAGTTAATTATGGAAATCTAGCAGAAAAAAATTTAAAATCATAAAGCGAACAGTTGTTCAATTATTCATAAAATATTCTGTGTCTCTATTACTTGGTTTAAAAAAACTTCTGAGTTCAGATACATTTTTAACTGAAGTATTAAAAATATTCTAATACCAAAAGATTCTAACTATACACTTATGTATTATCTACACCAATTTGTTTTTAGTTTTTAATGAAAGGAATCTTCTTCCTTGCTCCCATGTTATAGCAACCTCAATCCTTTACTTAAATAGATATGTCAAAATCCTCCTTGGTTTTCAAATATAAAAGCCACCATCGAAATCAAATATAGATTTATTTCACAACATCTTTCATAAAGCAAAACATGTCCTTAATCTTGGGAGGGAAGAGAAAAAAAAAAACCTACACAGGAACTTCACACACACCAGGTACATGGACCTAAGTGAAACCGAAAATACTTGATTCACACAGAGCAATCAACCAGATTGCTTACCTTCGTGCTGCATCAAAGTTGCTTTTCACAAAATCATTAAAAGGCCGCATATGTTCTTCTTTTGTGAAGAGAACATGATTGGCAATACTCTGTAGTATCTAAGCAGTAAAAAAAGTTTACAGATTTACTGTATGAAATCTATACATTAATAAATTCTTTAAAAGTACATGAATTTTCACATTGATGTTATTTCTACTGGCAATTAGAATCAATTATTCCTTGTTCTATAAATTACTGTATCTGTTTCCATTTTTTTGCCAAATATAATTATATATACATATATTTACATACACAATATATATTAAAATTTAAATGCCTTTTTATATTAAAAAATTCAGCAGTCTATATTTCCATCTCCATTTCAAAATTCCCAGAAAAATTACAAAGAAAACTGTCTTTGGGAGATAAAATATTTGATAAAATATTTTTCATGACAATATAGCTCATCAGTTACCTAACTAATGAATTACTTTGTAATATAAACAAAATAAAACAAAAACACCTAACTGAAAAATCATAGGGCATTTCAAAAGTGAATTCAAGAGAAAGTACTATATGAAAAATGGAAAAATTTTGTTGGAAGGGAAATTTAAGATAGCTAGATTATCAAAATAATTTACCTTTGACATTAACTTTAAGCCCCTTTCGATTCTAGGTGGTGGCTTTTTATCTAAAATCCCTGCTTCATATGGTGAGACAATGGCAGGATTGATAAATCTGAGGAACATGGCACTTCCTACTGCACCAATGCTGTTCTGAGGGAAGCGCTGGCTAACCACCTAAAAACAAGGGGTTGAGAATTGAGTACAAGGTTTGAATTAAAATAAGGAAATGGGAACAAAGAGCTCATAGGACAAACTCTGCAAAAAATTTGAACCAATCAAGCCTCATGAATGATGTTTCTATTTTTTACCTTCTTCCCAGATATCAGAAAATAAAATTCACTCTTATTACTAATCTTACATCACTTTAAAGTACAATTGAGGTATCTAAGAGAGAAGAAATCCTCACAGATGACTTGTGTAGAAAAGACCTGAAAAAAAGATCTTATTTTATCATCACTATTTACACTGCAATCTGCCGAGTAATAAATGTAGACCCAATTTCACACAGAGATTACTTTAATAGACATGAGAGCATGACCCGTTTTGTAAGGTGAAGGTGAGTTTTCAATAGCACACCTCTGAGATGACCCATACCTAATAATAAACATTTACATTTTGTTATATCTATTAGAACTGAGTTTTGTTTTGTTTGAGAAAAATGCTTAACATATGCGAAACCAATTTTTTTTTTCTTAGATTCCTACTAAAAGAAAACAAGTTACAGGTAATAGTATTGGTAGTTTATTTTTTTCACCAGTCTGCTTTATAATATAATGACCTATTACTTAACCCATGGAGGAACAGAAATTCTTGGGATCCTAAAAGAAAAAATGATCCTACCAGAAGAGATGACCCATATGTCTACCATAGAAAATTCATAATTCTGCCAAGTCAAAAAAAAAACTTTAAAGATTTAGGAAATCAATTTAGGTTGCCCATCCTGAAAAGCAACATGAAGCCAATATCAACAGTAGATTAAATGTCTCCTTAGAAAACATTCTAAATTAAAGATAAAGCAACCAGCCCATTAGATTGGAAGAAGTGTTAAATTGATTGGAAAATGTGTTGTGAAATTGGCTCCCATCTCTTCCCCATGCCTCCGCATTTTAGGCCAACATATGAAAACTACATTTTTCTGGAATTTACACTTTTCATATATCCTAAACACACCCATTTCTTTTTAAAGAACACATATAACATTTAATCTCTATAACTATTCTTTCTTGGTGTGGCTAATTGCTATTTAAATTAGTAGTCACTGCAACAATGAAGCTATACCATTCCATTCAATAATCTGAGATTTCAGGGATAAAATTGTATTTCAAAAAATACTGGAGGGAGGGTGAGAAAATGGGATTTAAGTGCAGATCTCACATAACTCTACTTTTCTTCATGATCAATGATTCCAGACTAATTCTGAAAAAAGGGGTTATTTTACTTAATTCTGTATAATTTAGTGCTCCATGGTGTTCATATTTTAAATGTGTTCTTATCTACTGCCTATCATTTAAAAATAATTTTCTATCATTTCTGATAAAAAAATTGGTAAAAATATTTTAGAAAATGATTTTTTCAAGCTGAAACAAGTCTGTAAAGATGACATCTGAAGTACATTATAGGTAACATATTCTCACCTTCACTTTTACTATAGCTCAGGAAGCTTCAAGTTACAACTCTTCGGGGATTATTGTATAAGGAACAACCTTATACTTAAATGAGGGGAAAGTGGGGGAGGTGGCTAAATATAGCTGTTGTAGCAGAAAGGCTTTAAAACTTAAATCCTGTTTATTTTTAGCTGAAATTCAATTTTATATTCAGAATAAAGAAAATTCAAGTGCCTTTATTATTCTAGTACAATATTTAACCTTTTGGGGAATAGGAATCTCTCTGAAGTCTGATAAAACGTTGGAAACATCAATGTATGCATTCATACTATAAAAATCCATCACATAATTTCAGAATGTTCATGGACAATCACTGATACTGAGTAGTTCCTTTAGAATTCTCAAAATTATAATCTTAAAAAAATGAAATATTGATAATCCTATAAGAGCTTTAATTTAACTTTTCAGGAGTGAGTTAGCAAGAAGAAAAAGGATTAAAAACTGTCCTTCCTTCCTTCCTTCCTTCCTTCCTTCCTTCCTTCCTTCCTTCCTTCCTTCCCTCCCTCCCTTCCTTCTTTCTTTCTTTCTTCTTGGTGGGGGAATGCCAAAATTGAACCCAGGGCATTGTGCTTGGTAAGCACACACTCTACCATTGATCCACACCCCCAAACCCAAAACTGCTTATATTTAATTTTAAGTGGATTTTTCTTTAGAAGAAATGCCAATGTATTCAGTTAAACCAATTAAAATCCTAAAAAAAGTTTCTGAAAAAGAGAAAGCCATGGTTTGAACTTTTCAAAGAATCAGTTTGATTTCTAAAATACTAACTTATAAGTGTCTCATAAAAATCAATATACATATCAAGAGCTCTTTTAAAATTCACTTTTCTGAGAGTAGCCATTTACTGGTTTTCTCTAAGATAAAGATCTTTTAAATTATGACTTATACTGATATCTAGTTTCATTTAATAGTACTCTCAGCTTCAGAATTCAAGGGAAATCTGAAAAAATTATTTCCAAAAATGAAAATAAACTTTTCCACATCTCCCAAAATAATTTCACATTAAAACTCAAAGTATCCATACATTAGGAACAAACATTGTTTCATGTATCATATAAGTATGCATCCCACTGATGGCATCAATATATTTTTAGAATTGACAAAACATAATGAACATTTATAAGAATGCTGTGTAACAAGTTTCACAAGTCAATTTATAAAAGGACTGCTTTTTTTCTTTCATTATAACTTTACCTGATTTACAACTCAGGTTTCCATTCTTTTTTTAAAAAAGCCATAAAAATTTAATCTGGATGAAAATGACATTTTACATAAAAGGTCAATATTGGTCTAATCTGTGCTGAAAGCAGTTATCAGCCCATGTCCCCTTTACTTCCTTTGATAAAAACTAAATTACATAATGCAAATATGCTATAATAAGCTGCACATCAGAAGAGGATCACTACCTATACATGATTAATTACTGTAAATTCTCCCTGAGTTAGGAAGACAACTTCCAAAGTAAATCTAATTATACACACTTCAATAAATAGTTATCTGTAATATGAGTGCACAGCTGGACACAAGAAGCCAGAGCCTTCTCTCTATATCGAAAATATTAGATACACATATTCCAAAAGAAAATCAGTTTGCTCTTAAAAATATGTTTGAATTCTATTAAGCATACAATTCCAAAAATATGACATTTTAAATTTATAATGACTATACTATTTTCATATTCTTCAAAGTGCTCTAAAATATCTCAAATTAACAATTAGATTTCACTTGTTTCCTTGAGGACCTCATATCATCTGTGCTGAGAAATAAATTCCAAAACTTAGTGTTACCCAGAAACTTTAAAAAAAATTTTTTAAAAAAATAACTCGTAGTAGAAAAAAACATTTCAAAGAACAATTCTAGACAAAAATCTCAATAAAGGAATGTTAGAAAGACTAGAAAACATGCGCTAGAGAAACACAAAGTCTTAATTTTAATTCATGTGACACATTACACAATGGCATTAGTAAAACACTGAACAAGAGTGTTAGAAACAGTAAATTAATTTCAACAGTGGTGGTGTATATTATGTTAAGGCCACATGAGAATTAGAAAGCTGAAGCATTAGAAAAAAATGTTTTTGTTAAGCAAAAAGGCCATCCAATTCAATCCTATTCACTAATAGCTGACCAAATTTTTTTAACATACTTTAACATACTCAGAGAGAAAATCTGGAGCAGACATAATAAATGTTTCTAAATTTTAATTTAGCTCTGAATTTAAATTTAAAACAGAAATTGCAATGTAAAGCTTAGTGTAAATTTCATATGTAAAGCTAAAACAATGAATGAAAGATGAAACCAGATGAACACTATATTTTAAATTATTTCATTTTAAGAAAGCTTCCTGATTTTTAATTTGTTCTAATTAGTTATGCATGACAATGGAATACATTTTGCAAAAACTATCTGATGTTTAAAAGTTTTCTTTTCATCTTCTCTATAATCATTTGGATAATATGAACAAAGATGGGCCTCATCCTAATAAGAGAAAGTCACACTGACAAATTTAAAATGAATCAAAGTTATATTTTAGACAAATTCCCCTTTACTGGAAGAAGATCATTATGACTATCATAATTTTCTTCCGTGAAATTAGGACAAGTTCATAGAAGCAGGCAATATATTTGTATCATGTTTGCCAAATGAAGTGTTTCTTTACAGATATGGACTGTGTTTTCCTTTTATTCCAAAATTTTAATACTGATTTTCTCTGAGGTAAAAATAATGTTACTATTAGAATTTCTATAAACTAAGCACATACATCTGACTATCTAGATAAAAATATAGAGAGTCTTAAAAAATTTTAGCAACTTTTAGACTAGGTTAGAAAATGATACTTTCTGATAAACCACGTGCCTAGCAAGATGTGTGAGTCCCTGGGTTCCACCCCCAGCACCTCACCCTCCTATCCCGCCCCCCCAAGCCCCACCCCAAAATGAGCCAACATTTTCCCACCATATACTTCTAACAATTTAAATCTTTTGTTTCTAGGAAAAGAAAACAGTCACATGACCTGCAAAACAAAAAGCAAGAATGAAAATAGTCAGCATTTCCTAAAGCCTTGAAATTAAGTTTTTTTTTTTTTTTTGCATTCATTTATAATTTAAAAAATTAGACCAAGGATATTCAATGCAACAAATGCCCACAAAATGCCTTTGGGATAAATCAAACCAAAGGAACACAGAGAATGTTTCAATGTAACTTAATTCCAGGGTTAATTGAAATGAAAGCTATTTTGTGCCAGAATTAGTAGAATGATTTTATAGTGAAGGTCAAATAGGCTGAAGTGAAGATGTTCTTAACAAACAGCAAAAGATTTTTGGTTTGCTTTGAAAGAAACAGCTAATAAAAAGTTCTCCAAACTTACTGATTTTTTGTTTTCCTTTTTTTCTTTTACTGTAGCTTTATTCAGTAGGGAGTGGCAAGTTGCCTACAGAACAGAGATGAGCACAAACAAGTCACAGCACCGACTACATACAGCAACAAAAACAATGTTGGCTTGTACATAAAATTACACAATAAAATGTAACACAAATGGAATTAACAAAAAAATTAGAAAATCAACTGAATTCTAAGGGATGAATTTTAATTCTCGATTTTTATTTTTATTACATTTTTAAGCCACACACTAAATCAACAGCAAGAAATGTTGAAACCCAATCATGTCTACTATTTCTGGCTATATGAATCACAGAAAAGCTCTCTTCAAGTGAATTTGAGAATATAAAATATTTGTATCTTAGTTGATTCCTAGCTTTTGATAACTTTCATATAAAATGATCATTGTAAGTAGACCACATTCTAAAAACTTTTGTGTTTACATGTTTTTTTTTTCTGATTGTAAAATACTTCTCTGTGTATCCTTCAATTGACTTAGTTATTTTTCCAATATCTGGCATTTAATTAAAATCTTAACTAAAATAAAATAATAGCTAAAAATAGAAAAATTTGTTTTAGAGATTCTGACTTTAAAATCTTTCTTAAAAAGACTAGACTTCAAATTTCACATTATTTTTCAAAGCAGGCTACTTTCTAAAATGGTTCTTATCAGAGCATGTTACAATCTTTGCATTATTTTGGAGAAAAATATGTTATCAGTTGAACTAAGGGAAAAATGCATTAATATTAAGGTTAAGAAACTGCAGAGAAAAGTATAAAATAAAACTGTAAGCCTGCTTAAAATTATTTACTTACTACAGCTGACCACTTATCAGAATGCTACCAACCCCCTCCACAAAAAAAGGCACTTATCAAAACCCACTGACACATAGTGGTTTCACCTCTCAGAGTTCCTTTCTAGGCTGAAGAGTTCTTTCAAAATTAAAACACTTTTGACGACTTCACTAGGAAGAATAATTATTTTTTTTAAAAAAACGTGTTTAAAACCAAACAATATTCTGGGCACAGTGATGCATGCCTCTAACCCCAGCAATTTGGGACACTGAAGGAGGAGGGTATCAAATTGGAGACCAGCCTCAGCAACTTAAATGAGGCCCAATCTCAAAATAAAAACTATCAAGGGTTGCAGGAGTTTATTAGCTCAGTGGTTAACATGCCCCTGAGTTCAAACTCCAGGACCAAAAAAAAAAAAAATTCTTTAATCCACCAATACATGGCTTCTTATTCCAGGAATTCCAGGCATTCAACACCATAACCAAAAACAACTTGAGCTTAAAATCTGTTTGACATCCATCTATCCATCCACTCAACTAGCTCTTGTGCACCTACCTGCATGTCAGATACTATTCTAAGCACTGGGAAGCTGTGTTAAAATAAAAAGACACACTTATCTCATAGAACTTTGGTTCAAACTTAACAATCTATACAAAACACTAGTAACCATACAAAAATTTTCAGTTATGGTATATACCTATCATTTACAGTCTTAAAAAATTATGCTTAACTACATTAGTTTCGGGAAGCAGATTTATTGGCAAAAGATGACATTTATTTAGAATCATAATAGCTCCGTCTCAATGCTCTCACCACAACCTAAGAGAACATCCACTGGGGTGGATGTTCTTTTCTCTTTATTCCACAACTATTGAATGAAAAGTGGAAATAAAAACATGAAAAAAAAATAATTATACATCTGACACATGGTCACAGTTGACTATTCCTATTAACTGTAACACTGTCCATTAAGGGGGCATATAAAGTAACAGCTGGTTAAACATGATACCAAAAAAAAAAAAAAAAAAAAAAAAAAAAAAGGCTTAAAGACGAACGTATGAATTCAAGCAAAAAGAACTAACAGAGAAGTTTATTAGCGAGCAATATACTCACTAGCTTTCAGTATTTCCCCAGTAGGTCCCCAAAGCAGATGCCATGTTTACTAAAGGAAAAAAAATATCAACTACTACCCCTCCCAGCAGAATATACAAGCACAAAGGTACCATTATGTTGCTGACAAAGTCAAAAGGGCAAGA
Source organism: Spermophilus citellus (assembly GCF_964194105.1). Classification (NCBI taxonomy): domain Eukaryota; kingdom Metazoa; phylum Chordata; class Mammalia; order Rodentia; family Sciuridae; genus Spermophilus; species Spermophilus citellus. The sequence continues at coordinate 33,380,183 of NC_138199.1, read as the reverse complement.
AAAAGTCTAAAAGAGGAAAGACAAATAAAAACAAAAGAGCAAACTGAAGGGGAAAACTAGGTTAGAAGGAGACTAAATGAAAAAAATACGTTGAGACCAAAGATTTTCTTTTCCTTTCTTTTTAACTAATGAATGTAAAATTCCTTATCAGCTTGATAAAAAGCAGAACCTTTTGTACAGCGTACCTTTGCTCTGCAGTACTCTACTCTCCAATACGATTATCTAGCACTTTGAAGTAACACACTGACACATTTAAACATTTTTAAAGAGAATAATTTTATATGAAATTTTAACATAATTCCAAGCATTAATAAGGTAATAGACTATTTTATTATGCAATTCTCTATAAAGCACAACACATAGTATGTGATAAGCTACCAATCATCATCAATATTTTCACTATTTCCCTTCCTTCTTAACTATGAAAGCTAAGAATCTTGTTCACTTATATGGAAGGAATAGGAAAATTTAATTTCTTCATTAAGCTTTTCCTGAGTAGTTACTAAGTATCATGGTATTCTTTTACATTATAATATCATGGTCTCAAATTGATGTTCCAAATTGTTGATCATACAAAAATATTTTTCATGTAGGACGACAACCACATCATGAAATTCTACTAAAATCTTCTAGGATCATGTCATCAATCCCTATTCACTTTTAACCAGCTAAAGTCAAAGCCACTGTCATTTCAGAAACCCACTTGCATTATGAAAAGAGTTAATAGTAGGCCAACCAAGAAGCTGATCCACACTATTTTTAATATGTGCTCGCTATTTCTCATCTACCTATTGTTAGAAACTGGAAAAAAAAATCACTGAATTAGATGTAAAGAGAAACCTAAATAAAGCTAAAACTTAAGAGAAAATGTTCACTGTATTAAGTTTCATGTTGTAACTAATCCATCCTCTAGCCTCAGATTTAAATAGCTGAATAAATTATATGGGGGTTTCTCCTAAGCTTCCTGAAGCTTTTTGAAAAAGGCAGTAAAGCAGCCAGGCGTGGTAGTATGTGCCTATAATCCAACAACTCAGGAAGCTGAGGCAAGAGGATCACAAGTTTGAGGCTAGCCTCAGCAACTCATCGAGAACTTATATCAAAATAAAAAATAAGAAAGAGCTGGGGATGTAGCTCAGTAGTATAGTACCCCTGGATTCAATCCCCAGTACTTCAAGAACAGAAAAGAAAAAGATGGGGAGGGGCAATAAAGTCATGATAAATTAAGAGAGACGTAAGTAGGTTTTATAATCTATATGTGTTGTGGAAAGTTTTCTTTTTGTAGATATAACAGACATATCTTTAAAAGTCACACAAAGCAGAGAAGCCCCAAATTTTTAGAATGGTGATTTCACTGATGCTGTTAATGTCTCTTAGCAACTGAAGTTGTGTGCTAAAAAAAACAAATGTCTGTAGCAACTGAAGCTGTGTGCTAAAAAAAAAACAAATGTCTGGGGACGACTCTGAAAAAAGAGAGAGAAAGGCATGAATTTTAATAGATGTGTACGTTCTTTCCTTAACATCAACCTTACTCCAAACTTCCAACCCAATAACATTTCTCCTTCTTAGAAGGCAAATGTGGATTTGCAGGACCTCTCTTGGAATAAACAAATCATTTTAAAAACTGCATATGCAGTTCAAAAACACATAAGGAGCCATAAAAGAACACAGGCCTAATTCCCTCAACAAGAAAGGAATCCTGGACATCTGAACTCTGTAATATTACTTATAGTGATAACCTTAGAAAGTCTAACAACATGGTATGAACGATGATGCAATATATCTTATAAATAGCAACCTATATAAACAGAGCTCTGTCAGTCTGTCTTGGGAAAATATGACACAAACCAATTATATCTTAATGGAGAAACCAAAATTACAGATCAAGAAATTCACAATGCAAAACGCAAGTGAACTGCCTGTTATGTAAAAGACCCTGAGAGTAACACAGGCAAAAGATAACCCACCTAAAATTCCATGTTTCATTTCAGCCACATGCATCATATCCAAAAGATTCAGTGAATGTTAAACTTGCTCCCAATGCAAGAAAAATTTAATATATTTAAATATTCTCTTAAAGTATTTCAAACATCTCTGAAGAAAAATGAAGGGTCATTCAAAGCCATTCCAACAACAATTCTTAATGTATTATTCATCCAATTGACTCAGTCTTGTATCAACCACCCACTATCAGCAACTACACTGTTTTTGGCAAAGTATTTTTCATTTAGCTTTGCACTAATAATGGCAATCTCTAACTTTAAGCACACCTGGTATAAACAGTGGCACACACTTCGAAGCTGAGGAGGAAATTCTGAGGAAGAACTAATGATGGCGTGAAAGAACTTTTCAGTCATCTGAAGGAGGTTCCGCTGATTTTCCTCAAGGCTTTCTGACGGTTCTAATCTACCAAAAAAAAAAAAAAAAAAAAAAAGAAGAAGAAGGTAAAATCAAAACATTTCTCTTTAAAACAAAATCACTCCTTGAAAGAGACTAAGGGATATTTAATGAAATACAATGTGTGGACTTTTGACCCTGATTTGAACAAATAACAAATTGGAAAAAAAGACAATTTGGGGACAACCAGAAAAAATTAACATAAAACTTTATTTTTAATTTTACTAGGTGTGGAATTACTGGTGGTGGCAGCAGCAGTGGTGGTGGTGGTAATAAATACATGTGTGTTTAAAGTCTACCTGTTGAAAACATTATTTCTGGGATTTGGTTTAAAAATATCTGAGCAAAAGAGAGGAGGGAAGGGGACAGACAAAACAAGCATAGTATTCTTTAAATTCACATTCCTCAACATTTATATGCTTATATGAAAAATAACACATAGATAGGAATGATGTAGACTTTAAAAAAGTCTCCATTAATGATAATAAAATGTAATTGTCATCTTTCATTTTACATTATGTTTCTGAGATTTATCCTGTTCATTCATGAAGATCTAGTGCACTGTATGCCACTTTTTTCCTTGTGGTGTTGGGGATCAATCTCAGGGCATCAGGCATGCTAGGCAAGGACTTTACCATTGAGCTAAATTCCAGCCCTGCCTCTGTATATATCATGACTTATCTGTTCTCCTGTCAATGAATATCTGCATTTTTCACTTTTACAGAACCACTGCAATGAATATTCTTGTGCATACACAAATTTCTCAGCCAAAGCTTGGCACGGTGGTACGTGCCTATAATCCCAGCAACTTTGGAGGTGGAAGCAGGAAGATCTCAAGTTCAAGCCCAGCCTCAGCAATTCAGCAAGGTCCCCAGCAACTTAGCAAAACCCTGTTCTCAAAATAAAAAATAAAAAGGGCTGGAAATGTAGTTCAGTAGGAAAAGGTTAAATTCTCATTACCGACCCCCCCCCAAAAAAAAAACAGTGGTGGTGGTGTGTGTGTTGGGGGGGGGGGATGTGAGTGTTTCTTAGCTGGGCACTATAATCACATCCTTGTAATTCCAAGCTATTCAAGAAGCTGAGGAAGGAGGTTCATAAGTTCAAGGCCAAACTTGACAATTTAGTGAGACACTGTCTCAAAATAAAAAATAAAAAGGGGTTAGGGAAATAGCTCATTGGAAGAGCATCTCTGAGTTCAATCCCCAGTGCACCGAAGGGGCTAGGGGCTATCAGGAGTATTCTCTAGGGCAGCTAACTAAAAAAGAAATTTTCAAGTTAACTGAATAAATATATATTTATCTTTATTAGATACTGATAGCTCTACAATCAGTAGAACAGAGAATTCTTATTCTCCTGTATTCTCACAAATGTATGTGGGTTGAGTATTCCCAAAATGCTTTGGAGCAGAAGTGTTAAAGACTTTTCTCTTAGACTTTACCTGTTGAGCATTCATAATCCAAAAGTCCAAAATGCCTGAAAATTTTTGACACCAACATGAAGGTAAAAACTTTCAGAATTTAAACCATTTAAATTGTTTGGATTAAGGATGCTCAACCTGTGCCAATCTAGTAGGTAAGTAAAGGCACCTTATGTTTTTAACTTCTATTTCTATGATTCCTAGTAAAGTTAGAATGCTTCTGTAGACTTTGTGACCATTCAGGTTTCCCCTATTCTGAACTGCCTTTCATATCCAGTCTGACTGTTCTAATTATCAGATGTTCCTCTCATCTGGTACCTAAAACTTAATGTCTTAATCACGTCATTCAAGCTGTCTCTAATGTTACATTTTCTGGCTTTACTTCATTATTTCCTATATTCAATCAGTCTTGCTCTCCCCCACCCCCCAGTCTGAGGATTGAACTCAGGGGCACTCAACCACCGAGCCACATCCCCAGCCCTATTTTGTATTTTTGTTTAGAGGCAGGTCTCAGTGAGTTGCTTAGTGCCTCGCTTTTTGCTGAGGCTGACTTTATCCTCCTGAGCCACTGAAATTATAGGCATGCACCACTGGGCCTGGCTTAGTCTTGCTAATTCTTATCAGCATGACTTCTAAAGACCTGGTATTATAATTTAAAAATGTTAAATTTTAGCTGTATCAGTTTTTGACCATTATGGAGTTGGTCACAATACTCAACTTTTCTGAGCCTCAGTTTGTCTTATCAGTAAGATAGGAATAATAATTCCTACATTAAGAGGTTTAAATTTTATCTAGTGGCTATCAAATGCACAAAGGTTTATTTGCATATAGCCTAATCCAAACTCTCAAAATACATTCTTTATAAAACTCACATCTATTTTGTTTTTGTCTCATCTCCACCACTAAAATAAATTCCTTGAAGGAAGTTTCATCTTTGTCATCTTAAAGACTAGCATAGTACCTTACCAACAAGAACTAAGTAAATACTTGTTTTCAATATCTTAAACAGCAATTTTCTGTTTCAAAACTGACATTATATAAATGCTTGTGACATTCCAGTTAACATTCCACATTCCTTGCAGCTACCTGTACAGTGTAGCATATAAGCTCAATTAAGACTTTAAAAATTAAAATGGGCCTGGTGCAGTAGTGCATGCCTGTAACCCGAGTGGTTCAGGAGGCTGAGGTTGGAGGATTGCTACTTCAAAGCCAGACTCAGCAATGGTGAGGTGCTAAGCAACTCAGTGAGACCCTGTCTCTAAATAAAATATGAAATGGGGCTGGGGATATGGCCGAGTGCCCCCGAGTTCAATCCCAGGTACCCTGTCCAAATAAATAATTAGATAAATAAATAAAAATTAACATGGACTGCAAAGTAAGCAAGATTGCATGAAATAAGTGAGGTCTGAAAGGACAGAATTTGCATAAGCAGAAAAATTAAGAGTACTTCAGAAAGAGGAAGCAAGTGGGACAGGTAGTCAGTTCAATCTAATAAACATTTATTATACATCTATAATTTGCCATCTTAGTGCCAGATGTTGAGGATTCAACAATAACTGGTCTTTGTCCTTTTCAATGAGGGGAAAGACACATATACTAGGTATTATATGACAAGTAATGAACATAACTCAAGGATATTATTATATTGTGATAAATATATAATTGGTCTCTGTACTTGTTCTTGGTACACAGGCCCTAAAACCCTTGGAATCTCCAGAGTTATACAACTTTCTTTTGTATGGTAATAAGATGACTGGTGGCTGGTAGACAGCTTCAGGATAAAAACTGGTCACCAGAAAGACCATAGTACAATAAAAGATCTGAACTTTCAGGCCTACCCTCCAACATCTGAGAAGGGGAAAGAAGCTGAAAGTTGAGCTTAACACTAATAGCCAATGATTCAGTTAATCATGCCTTCTTAATAAAGTCTCCATAAAAATCCCAAAAGTTGAAACAACTTCCAGACTACTGAACACATAGAGGTCCCACATAGTACACCTGAAGACAGGATACAAACTACAACTTTCCCTCCTACTCTATACCCCTCCTACTCTATGCATTTCTTCCATTTGGCTGTTCATGTATATCCTCTGTACTATCCTTTAAAATAAATAGGTAAATGTAAGTAAAGTATTTCCAAGAGTTCTGTAAGTCATTCTAGCAAATTAATTCAGAGGAGAGAGTTATGGGAACCCCAATTAAAATAAGCAGTTACTCCAAAGCACTGGTTACATCCTGGAGCTTCTGACTACCATCTCAAATGCAAGTAATTTTATGGGACTGAGCCCTTAATCTGTGGGATCTAACATATCTCCAGGTAGATAGTGTCAGAATTGAATCATACATCCAGCTGATAACTCCTGGAGAATTATCTGAGATGGGGGTGTCTACTGCACATCTGGACACTAGATTGAGTGTTGAATATAATATAGAGAAAAAAGTTTGCTATTGTTTGATTTACAGATAGAAAAGACAAAATAGCAAAGTGGAGAAACACATGATTAATCCATTATGGATGGAGGTTGTTAGGCTGCTAGAGAAAAACACTGGACTTGGAATATGTAAATAACCAAAAAGAGACTGGTAATAAACAGAGAGAACTATAAAAAGCTATAAGAGTAATTCAAATCTTAGATAGGGAGGACCTGGGAGTTTGGGGTACGAAGAAGATTAACAATTTATTTAAAAAGATGCAAAGAGAATCCTTGAAAACTCTTGTGTACTCTGTGCAAAGATTTTTCTGAGTCAGCCTCACAGCAGGGGTACTGCAGTCTATTTTAGGTGTTCCTCTAACACAACACCTTCTAGCTGTATCAGATAGACCCCTGTTACAAAACCACAGTGCCCTCTTGCTCCCACTTGCCAATGATAATTTGTTGGCTATTCCACTAATTCCAATCTGCAATGAAGCTTTGTGTTTAATTAAAATTTAAGCGTTCATATGTATGAAACTTTTTCCCATAGTTTGGTTTTCAAAAAACCAAACTATGGGAAAAAAAGTTTCTTTTTCTATTGTTGTCCTACTGTCAGTTTCTCTTGATTTCTGCTCTATTTTTTTATCCCTTTCCTTCTGCTTACTTTAGGTTTATACTCACTGTGTTTACTCTAATTTTTTAAGAACAGAATTCAGATTACTGATTTAAGATCTTTCTTTGTTTCTAATATACATCTAATGCCATAACTTTCTTAAGCACTATTCCTATAAATTGTGGGAAGATGTATTTTCATTTTCATTTAGTTTTCTTTCCCTACCTGGTGTTTCAGTTTGGGAAGTTTCTATTGATATATCTTCAGGTTCACTTCTTTCCTCAGCTGAGTCTAGTCTACGGACCAGCTCATCAAAGGTTATTTCTCATTTTTCTGAGTTTTCTGAGTACATGTTACAGAATCATACTGTTCATGTAGTCACATATATACATAAAGTACTGTCTGTTTTACTCTACTATCTTTCCTATCTCCTTCCTTATTAATTTGATAATTCATCTGTAGATTCTCTTGGATCCTCTATTTATAGTCAGTGTATCTCTCAATTGTGAAAATTTTGTCTTTTGCTTTTAATCCTTATATGGCTACAGTCTTTCCCTTGTTGTAATGTATTGGATAGAACAGAACTAGTATTGTATAGAATAGCAATTATTTCCAGCATTTTCTTTTGACTCCTTCTTTAGGTTTCTATCTCTCTGCTTACATTATTCATCTGTTCTTACATGTTGTCCTTTTTTTTTAATAAGAGCCCTATGATTTTATTTTTTATTTGTTCTAATTAGTTATTCATGACAGAAGAATACATTTTGATTCATTGTATACAAATGGAGCAAAACTTTTCATTTTCATTGGTTGCACACAATGTAGAGTCACACCATTCTGCAATCATACCTAGGGTAATAATGTCCATCTCATTCCACCATCTTTCCTATCCCCATGGCCCCCCCACCCCCCTTTGCCAAATCTAAAGTTCCTCCATTCTTCCCATGCCCCCCCTCTATTATAGATCAGCATCCACTTATCAGAAAATATGTGTTTGGGGGGGATTGGCTTACTTCAAAGAGCCCTGTGATATTAATCTAATTAAATTAATTAATTAGTTTTATAAAAATCTTCAATATGACAATCCCAAAGTGTCTGCCACACCTGAGTCTGGATCTGATGCTTACTTTGTCTCTTCAGAATGAGACTTTTCTTGCCTACTAGCATGCCTTGTGATTTCTTGTTGAGTGCCAGGTATGATGTATTGAGTAACAGTGTTAGGTAGTAGTCATCAATGAGCAGTGGGATGCATAGCAAGGTCACAGGTTTACCTTAGGTTACTTTTAAAGTTTTCTTTAAGTTACTGCCAAGGCAGATGAGTAAATAACTTATAGCAGATAACCTGTAGAAAACATCAGTACACAGACCTTGTAAATAAGCAAATAAAAACAAGACGCTAGCTGGGGGACTATATGAAAAAATATATCAAGAAAGAAGGATTAATGGGAGTAACTTTTGACAGGGTCCACTGAGGTCAGGGTAAAGCTAGGAGTTATGGCCATAAGTGTCTCCATATATTTTAGAACAGAAGTTTCCTTACTAAAGGCAAGTTCTGACCAGCTACTGACTCCAGTATCCACATTAACACATGACTAACTTGTAGATGAAAACCCCCTAAAGAGAATGACCAGGCCACTATGCCACTGTGACATTTCTGGAGATAATCAAGTTGGGTCAAAAACACCACTGCCAGACAGACTTGAAAGAGGAGTTTTAACACCTGATTGGCAAAGAGTGCAGAAGGTGGACTCCAGTTTTCAAGTCCACCATAAATCAGCAATAAATTTGGAAACAGTACTGTTCCCTTTGTTGTTCTCTGCTCAGAGAGAACCCACTATCTCTCAATCCTTACTTTACTTTTACTAACAATAAAGTTCTCTTACATGGCTTTTAGCATCTGATTTTAAATATTCTTTTTTTAAAATCTTTGTTTTTGTTTTGTTTTTTAGTTGTAGGTGGACACAATACCTTTATTTTATTTATTTATATATGGTGCTGAGGATTGAACCCAGGGCCTCACTACCACTGAGCCACAACCTCATCCCCAATTTTAAATATTCTTTTGTGGGAACATAAGAATCAAGGTTTGAAGCTTCAGCTCCCCACACTCCTGTGACAATAGGAACTGAGATAAATAAGCCTTTAGTGTGAAGTTTTATTTTAATCCACTGGAGTTAGGCTGTGTTTAATGTTTGCTGTAGCTATAGGTATCCATTTCCTCTTGTGTTCTTGTTCTGGTCTACCTTGTCTTTTGGTTTCCCTAAAAACATCTTATATGGAGTCTCTATGTTGTAGCTCTCCTTGAGTTATAATTCATTGTTAATATAATATATTAGAACACTGTGATCAGATATTGGTAAAGGGACATATTCTACAAGTTGATTTTATCTCCATTGTTTTATTGGGCCAAAGTCCATGAGCTGTGACCTTCACAAGAGTTTCTTAGCTTTTCTTTCCTCCACCCCCCTACATTTAGGCAGGAAGGCTAGAGTGGCCAGAATTTGCTAACTGCCCAAGCACTAGGTCAGAAAAGACTTGAGTAGTTTTCTTTTGAGTGCAGATCTTTGTATAATAGAATACTAAGAGCATATTTTTAAATTATTATTTATCCCCCTCCCCTGCTCAAAGCACAAAGAGATTTTTTTCCCCATCTTCATCATGAAAACCTAGTAAGGCTTCTGGAGGTAAAATTCACAAAGGTGTAGGGGTTCCTCTAAGACTGGGCCCCCAGGAGTTTTAACTCTTAAGCTAGACCAAACTTAGTCCCCAGCAATTCATCAATTACGGTCTAAGTGTTCCCACCAGTTACTGGCTCCAGCAGCTTCTTCTCCTGGTAAGCTGTAATACGCCATAGTCATCCATCCCACTAGTTTTGGGAGTATCTGTTTGCCCTGTAACCTCAATCCTATGATGAATCTAAAAAGAGTTGCTGGCTTTGGGACTGGGATTGTAGCTCAGTGGTAGAGCACTTGCCTAGCACGTGCGAGGCCCTGGGTTCAATCCTCAGCACCACATAAAAACAAACAAATAAAATAAAGGCATTCTGTCTATCTACAACTACAAAAAACTATTTTAAATAATAATAATGGTGATGGGAAAACAATGAAACCAGACCTTTATTTCATATTATATACAAAAATCAACTCAAAATGGATTAAACACTTAAATGTAAGATTAAAACTTTCATAAAACTACTTGACAAAAGCATAAGAAAACATTTTTTGTTGTTGGGGTTTTGTTTTTTGTTTTTTGTTTTTTTTTTTGGTACCAAGAATTGAACCCAGGAGCACTTAACTACTGAGTCACATTCCCAACCCTTTTTTATTTAGAGACAGGGTCTCACTAAGTTGCTTAGGCTGGCCTTAAACTTGCAATCCTCCTGCCTTGCTTGCACAAGGCCCTGGTTCAATGCCCAGCACCAAAAAAAAGCGGGGGGTGGGGTGGCTCTGAGGATGTAGTGGTGGAGTACCCCTGAGTTTAACCCCTACCCCCCCCAAAGAAAATAAGTGCTGGAAGGATTAAAAAAAAGGGGGGGGGGAATCAATGTACGCTATTGGTGAAAATGTAAATGAGAAGAATCATTATGGAAAACAACAGCCAGAATTTGCTAACTGCCTAAGCACTAACTAGGTCAGAAAAGACCTGGAATAGTTTTGAGTGCAGATCTTGCCTAGCACGTGTCAGGCACTGGGTTCAATCCTTAGCACTACATAAAAATAAAGGCATGCTGTCCAACTACCAAAAAAAAATTTTTTTTTAATTAAATATAGAATTACCTAGCAATCTCACTTCTAAGTGTATACATCCAAAAGAAACTAAACCAAATATACTGAAGAGATATCTGTACTCCCATGTTCACTGCACAATTATTCACATAGCCATGATCTAGAATCCACCAATGGATAAATGGCTAAATAAAGTATGATATATATGTGAATACATACACATATACACACAGTGAAATACTATTCAGTCTTAAAAAATAAATTATGTCATATGAAATTATGTCATTTGGGGGCAACATGGATACACCTGGAGTAATGCTATGCTAAGTGAAATAAGCCATGCACAGAAAGACAAATATTGCATGATCTCACTTATATGTGGAATCTAAAAAGGTCAAACTCATGATGCAGAGAGCAGACTGGTAGTTGCCAGGGCTAGAAGTGAGGGGTAGAGGAAAGCAATGGGAATATGCTGGTCAAAGCAACAAAGTTGCAGTTAGGACAAATAAGTAATTCTGGAGTTCTATTCTATAGCATTATTGACTACAGTTAACAATATTATATACTTGGGGGAAAAAAACAACAACAGATGAAACTGCTTAATGTTAAAAAATACAAGATAGCTTTAAAAAGTTGTTGCTTTTAAGTCTTTATCTATTTTAACAAATTCCCTAATTTAATTTTGGAGAATTTCATATTGTTGTTGTTATTTTTAATGCTACTGATTGAATTCAGGGCCTATCACCATCCTCAGCCCTTTTTTAAAATTTTCTTGGAGACAAGGTTTCACTCACTTGCCCAGGCTTGGCCTTAAACTTAAAATCTTTCTGCTTTAGCCTCCTCTGTGGCTGGGATTACATGATCACACCACAATGCCATGCTAATGCTCGAGTTCTTATTAGATATTACAGTTAAAACTTCAGCAAAGGCAGAGCCAAAAATACCAACTGATAACAAGTTGCTAAGTAATAATTATTTAGGAAGAACAAATATCAAGACATTTTGAGAGCTGGAGTTGTGGCTCAGTGGTAGAGCGCTTGACTAGCATGTGTGAGACACTGGGTTCGCTCCTCAGCACCCCATAAAAATAAAAATAAATAAATAAATTTTTTTAAAAAGTACTGCATCCATCATCTACAACTAAAAATAGTTTTTAAAAAACTTTTAACTTTAAAGTAAAAGAATACCCTTAACTTTTCAGATTGATACTGACAAATAAATGAATGTAAATATGCAGCTTAGAAAAATCAAGCGTAAGATTATCAGTTAAAATTCATTCATTAACCTAGGAATTGTGATGCCCACCTATAATGTCAGCTCACAGGCTCAGACTGGAGGATCATAAATTCAAGGCCAGGCTAGGCAACTTAGCAAGACTCTGTCTCAAAATAAAATTTTAGAAAAGGGCTAAGGATTTAGCTCAGAAGTTAGAAAGTTCCTGGGTTCAAACCCCAGTACCAGGATAAAAAATTTTTTCACTCACTCAAAAAATATTTACAAAACATTAACCATAAGCTAGATACCATGCTGTACTCATGAAAGGATAAAAAGAAATAAAAGTTGTAGAAAATGTATAAGAGTCAATAATCTAGAGGGAAGATAAGCTAATAAAACAAATCATCACAAATCTTACAGTGTGGTATTCAGCATAGAAAAAGGATTATTTCTTTGTTCATGCGTATTGTGAGTGGCACCTAATGACAGGCAGAGAAAGCTTCAAAAAGATGATGTTTAAACTGCACCCTGCTTTACCACTGGCTTCTTTTCCTTCCCCTAAGTCATTCCTCATTATAAGAGGAGAATGAATTAGGAAAAAAGTTTTATCATGCTCAGCTAAGTGCTATTTTCATCTCTCTAGATATGTGTGTCTGCAGAAATATGTTCTGGTCTGCTTTCCACTTGTGTGGTAAAAAGGCTTGCCCCTAGTACTGAAACCTCTAGTTAACCAGCTGGGCATAGCATAAGGTGGATGAAACTACTTCAAGATGAAGTGTTAGCAAGCCACCTATTTGCCCACAGGATCTAAAGTCACATTCTTCAATTATGTTTATCAGACTGATTTCCAATTTCTGGGTACCTTCCTTTGATCTGCCCTATGCCTTCTTGGTTTTGAATTTGGGCCAACATGAGAGATATCTAAGTACCTTCAACCCCAAGGAATCCCTTGTACCAGACCACTTTAAAAGTAGTAATGTGTGCATAATTCCTTGGAGCTTAGAATACAGAGCACATATGAAAACATGAAAAAGTAAAGGTAGATTACAGCCAGATTACAAAGCAAATGAGTATGTTCTTTATCTTGCTGTCAAAAGGGAACCATTAGTGGATTCTAATCAAGTGACACAAAAATTTTATGTTTGGAGCTGGGGTTGTGGTTCAATGGTAGAGCACTTGCCTCGCACGCATGAGGCACTGGGTTTGATCCTCAGCACCACATAAAAATAAAGAAATAAAATAAAGATACTGTGTCCATCTACAAATAAACATATATCTTAAAAAATTTCATGGGGCTGGGGTTGTGGCTAAGTGGTAGAGCGCTTGTCTAGCACGCGTGAGGCACTGGGTTCGATCCTCAGTACCACATAAAAAAACAAAAGTGAAATAAAAATATTGTGTCCACCTACAGCTAAAAAATAAATATTAAAAAATTTTCATGTTTAAAAGACTAATTTCTACTGAAAATGAAAAGACAATGCTTGAGCAATATTTAGGAAGCTACTGCAAAAGTTAAAATGTGGGCTGGGGATGTAGCTTAGTGGTAGAATACTTACTTAGTATGTGTAAGGCCCTGGGCTCAAATCCCAGCAACACACACACACACACACACACACACACACACACACACACACACACGGCTATGGTAATGACCAAATAAAATATAACATAAATTATGAAATATTATTCATCAATGTATAAATAAAATTTATCTTCAAAAATTGGCTTAGAAATATCTAAAACAGTTTAAAAAATTAAGTTGAAAACCATGCATATTACCATTTAATATAAAGTACTTACATTATAATATATATATTTGCTACAATTACATGTAAATATGTGAAAAAAGGACATAATAGAATAAAACTAACAGTCTCTGAAGGTGGTAGTCAAAGACTCCATTAATAATACCTGTAATGTTTCACTTTTTTAAACAAAATGTTTATGTATACTTTCATAATTAAAAACTAATATTAGTTTTAAGCTGATTTTAAGATTGAAAAGGAGAAATTATAAAGGCCTTGCCTCATGCAGTGATTCTGAAAAAAAAACAGAGAGCAGACAAACCTGGTAGGATCCACTTCAAAGCTCACGTGTTGCCAATCAGAGGATGTGATAACAATTCGTAACAAAGGATCTAAGAGTTTTTGTAGGTAGGTAGCACCATATACCTAAAGAAATGCACAACTGGAGATTTATTATGCCAGCTTCATAGAATTTGCTTTAAAAAAGATAACTATATCTGCATATTTTATACTAATTACTGTGTGACAAACTTTAATATACACACAAAAAGTGAATGATACAAACCTTGAAACAGAATGTCATTATCTTACTGGCCAAGCTGTTGCCTCGGAAAAGAGTCTGCATGGAGTCTGCCAATTCTACTTCCTTAGAAAACATGTTCCAGAGTAGTTGGTAGAGTAAATGCCGAGAATCAAAAAGGGTAACCAGAACTCGAGCTAGTTCATCCTAAAAACACAACAAAAATGTGTTAGTGAGAACAATTTTACTTTTTTCTTAAGCAGGAAGCCAAAGATTGACAAAAAGGCCAATCCAAAGTTGATAATAACTTGCTGATTAATATTTCCTCTGGGATTTGTCTGTATACATTTGTTTTTGATAGATAACAGCTACTGTAGGCATACAGTGAAATATTAACCAGTGAAAGGTAAGAGAGCCCTAGGCTTTACCAAGGGGCAGAAAGACCCCAGGATTCAACTCAAATTATATCACAAAGTTAAAGATGAAATAGAGAATGACAGCAAAGAGTTTAATTTGATTTGCTGAGGCATTTGCACAGATCCTTTTCTTAGAAAATCACTGAGTAGAAATGACTTTGGTAACCAAAAGAGATCTCTCCTCATACCATTAGGGGAACTCAATAACACAGAATATGAACTAGGTAGAAAAACAACAAAAATGGAAAACACTACAGATTTTCAAGAAATCATGATGAAAAGGACCCAGGCTGGGCATTCAGAACTTAAGAGGTCAGTCAGATTTATATACAAAGTTAGAGGGGTGGGAGTGAAGGCTGAAATTTCCATCCATTATTAAATGAAAACTCTTAGGATTCCCCAGAGTACAATAGTTTTGGTACACTCAAGAAAAATGATTTCATATTAAATTGTTTAACCACAGGCTGAGAGGAAATCTAGAGAGAACAGAGGTAAACATTAAAAAAAAAAAAAATCAACTAGTGACATTATGGATAATGGTCCACAGCCCCTTTAAACCTAACCTGGTCCCAGGATAACAATAATCTGATATTTGAGTAAAGGAAAAAGTTTAATAATCCTAACCACAAATAATCTAGAAGCCGCAGGGTTGGGTGGACTGCATTTGTAATCCCAGCAGCTCAGGAGGTTGAGGCAGGAGGATTCCAAGTTCTAGACCAGCCTCAGAAAATTAGCAAGACACTGTCTCAAAATTAAAAATAAAAAGAACTGGGAATGTGGCTTAGTGGCAAAGCACCCCTTGGTTCAGTCTCCAGAACTCGCCCCCAAAATCAATTATAAAAATCCAGTATTCTGCTTTATTCCCTACAGTTACACAATACATATTTGACAAAGTATAAAACTATCTTCCGTTATTGAATAAAATTATGAGAATTTAGTAAAAAAAAAAAAAGGACCTATTTTTAAAATTACAATGAGGATTGTGTTGTTGGTGGTGCTGCTGGGCATGGATCCTGGGTCCTTGTGCATGCTAGGCAAGTGCTCTACTACTCAACCATACCTCCAGCCCAAAATTACTATGTTAAATGTTTTTGGTTTTTGTACTAGGGACTGAAGCCAAAGGTGTTCTACCACTAAGCGACTTCTTCAGGCCTTTTAATATTTTTTATTTTGAGACAGGGTATCACTAAATTGCTGAGGCAGGCAAACTTGTGATCCTCCTGCCTCAGCCCTCCTGAGTTACTGCTCCAACGTGCCAAGCACGTTACATAGTTTCAATTCAAATCCCTCCCCCCGCCCTAAATTCTGAAAATTTTAAGCAACTGAACTTAAAATTATATCTATCTATAAAATAGAATTAAAGTTTTTAAAATGCAACTGAGTGTGGTAGAGGTGCAATCCTAGCTACTTGGGAGACTGAGACAAGAAGACTGCAAATTCAAGACCAGTCTAGCCAATTTAGCAAGACCCTCTCTCAAAAACTAAAATAAAACAAGGGCTGTGAATGTAGCTCAGTACTAGAGCACTTGCCTACCGTGCACAAGGTCCTGTGTTCAATTCCCATACAACAAAGAAATGAACAAAATAAATATTATTTCATATTTTGTTTTCCTTTAGAAAATAGCTCTAACAGATCTGACCTAATATAAAATTTCTTGGCAAAGTCATTTAAGGGCAGAGGATGCAACTCAATGGCGGGGCACTTACCCTTTACACAGAAGGCCCTAGGTTCAATCACCAGTAACAGAACAAAACAAAACAAGAAGTTATTTAATATACTACTCATTAGAAATTATTTACTATCAAAAGACAAAATAAAGCTTCTTAAACTTATTTTTTGTCTTGTGATACTAGGGATCAAACCCAGACCTCCTGTATGCTACACAAGTGCTCTACCACTGAGCTACACACCCAGCCCAATTTTTTTTTTTTTTAATGGAAAAATTATGGGGCTGGGATGTAGTTCAGTGGTAGAGTACTTGCCTGGCATGTGTGAAACCCTGGGTTCAATTCCTAGTACTGAAGCGGGATGGGGACATACGGAATAGTTTTAGTATGAATTATAGGCAGGTGGTTAAAAAGATAATTCAGTGTCCAATTTCAAAACATCTGAAGATTTATCAACTAATTTTAGGCTTCAGGATGATTTCAATAATTTGGGGGTATTGTTCATCAAGAAGTATAAAAAGTCTGTTACACAAGACAACTAAATTCTAGAGAACTACTATGTAATACTCTGCCTATAGATATCATTATATATTGTACACTTAAAATTTTGTTTAAAGGGGAGGCCTTGTGTTAAGTTTTCTTATAAGAATCAAATCAGAATAATCAGAGGAGAAGCATTTCAGATAGCTACAGCAACAAGAGTTTCCTAAGGGCAGAAACAAATACAACACATCTGAGAAACAGAAGGTAGCCAAAGTAGCTTAACTTTAGTGAAAAAAAAGGAAAAATAGCATAAGATGAGGACAGAGATGAGGCAGGGCCCAGATCAAGTATAGCTTTGTAGGCTAGGGTAAAGAGTTTGAATTCAACTTTATGAGAAATATGATCCTACAGTCTTTTGGGGGTAGGAGGCATAGGTTTTTACTGGGGTTGAATCCAGGAATGCTCTACCACTGAGCTACATCCTCAGTTCTTTTTATTTTGAAACACGGTCTCACGAAGTTGTCCAGGCTGGCCTTGAATTTTTGATCCTCCTGCCCCAGCCTCATGAGTAGAGTTAAGATAACAGACATGTGCCAACATGTCTGGCTCCTAGAGCTTTTAAGTAGAAACACATCTACAAGCAGTGACAGATTACCTTATTAGGGAGAATTTACTATTACTATTTACTATTACTGAAGTTATTTTTGATAGAACAGATTTTCCAGTGTGATGTAATGACACACCACTTAAGTACATAACCTTTCTCCCAGCTCTTAAATTTTATCAATTCATCCAATAAACATTCATTGAACAAATACATTTTGAAGCATTTGTTATGTGCCAAGCACTCTTCTTCCCCATTTACTCAATAAACTTACCCACTGAGAACAAGGAACCACGTTGGCCAAAGCCATAGCTATAGGGAGCTCTCCCTGATCCCCCATCATTGTGACCAACTCCACAAGTCTCTCAAACCGATCTGCCAGCACTGTTTCTGCAAGTGTGTCAAATTCTGTTCCTTGCTGAAGGATTTTTGTCAGAACCTCCATAAATGTAGCTCTTGTCTGAAGATCTTTGTGATAACCTAAACCTGAAAAAGACAGATGCAAGTTTACCAACACAACAGAGCCTTGATGAAGTAATTTTTTACTTAAGTGCCAACACTTTTAGTTTTACATATGAAGTCTTCAATTTATCTCACCTATGGAGTGCATGAGACCACTGTCCACATTAGCATTGAGTAAGTTTGACATTGCAAGGACTGTACAGTGCCTTAAGGATGCCAGCCTCCGAGACATACCACGTTTCCTGCCACCTGTTTGTGCATTTTCATCTTCAACTTCACTACAGTCGTTCAAAAGGTTCATAAATAAGGTGAAGTACCTAAGAAATACAAAAACTGACCCTTACATAGAGAAAGTCATGTCAACCAGAAAGCTAATCAGACATTCTGAAATAATCATATAGTGTATCACAAGAATGCCCTAGATAGCTGCTTCTCTCCAGTCTTAGGACAATCAAGACAGTGTGACATCTCATGAAGTTATGTTTGTCATCTTACCTTGACAAACTTCAGTACACATTTCATAAGACAAATATGAAATAGATGCCATGTTTTCTCACTTTTAATATTTGGCATTAAAACGAATGGTCCAGGGCAGGGATTGTGGCTCTGTGATAGAGTGCTTGCCTAGTATGTGTGAGGCACTGGGTTCAATCCTCAGCACCACATATAAATAAATAAAATAAAGTCCATTGACAACTAAAAAAAGAAAAAGAAAATGGTCCAAACAGTTTAGACAGTGTCATTTTAAATGACTAAAGCAATTTGAGTTTTATTCCAAATAAACTTCACCAATCAGACTGTTTTCTTTAAAAACCACAACATCCTATCCCAGGACTGTCATTGTGAATATTTCTTCACAAGTAGGATATATTTTATGAGATAGCAGCAATGGCCATAATACCAATTAGGCCATTAAGTCTATTTTCTAAATAAGACCATTTGCTTCTTTGACTACATGTTTTCATTATGGGGGTGGGGGAATTTTGTTTTTTGCTCTATGTACTTGGTGGCTGAAATTTACTTAAGAAATAACTGTGATTTGGCTTCCATCAACTCCACACCATCTCCTTCTTCAGGCTGCAGTGGAAGACCAGCAAGGAGTGAAACAACTGCTTCCATGCTTGCCTGGTCCAAATCTCTGAAGAAAAATAATTTAGACACTATGAGACTTTCAGGTTCTTCCACTCTAACTTTCCCTGAAATAAATCTCTAAAAAACATTAAGAAGTATTTCATTAAACAAATTATTAGCAAAACCTTAGTAATTTGAGTAAGTATGCAGACCTTAGAATGCAAAAAACATTTCAAACTGGGAAGAAATTAACAGTAACTTTCTGCAAAGTAATCCTGGCTAATGAATACCTTAGTTCAAAAGTACCAGGCTGGGGGTGGGGGAAAAAAAAATCAACCAACCAACCAATCAATTCAAAGTATGAACTATATCAAACTAGGCCTAAGCAAAGAAACCTATGTTAATGGTTATTATATAGTTCATAATGTTTAATCATTTTCTGATATGTCAATAAGGATTTATCATAACAGCACACACCTGTAATCCCAGAAGCTAAGGAGGCTGAGACAGGAAGAGTTCAAAGGCAGCCTCAAAAAAAGTGAGGTGCTAAGCAACTCAGTGAGGCCCTGTCTCTAAATAAAATAAAAAATAGGGCTAGGGATGTGGCTCAGTGGTTGAGTGCCCCTGAGTTCAATCCCAGGTAGCAAAAAAAAAAAAAAAAAAAAAAAAAAAAAAAAAAAAAAAAAAAAGAAAGAAAGAAAGAAAGAAAAAGAAAGAAATAACAGTATATCTAAGCAATTACTTCTTAAGAAGACTCAACACATTTACTTCCTCAAATAATACTTTTATCCCTCTAATCATAAAATAAATAGAATCTAAAATGTTATATATGTACTTTCCCAATAACTGGAGTATTCTTTCTAAACTGACAACATTAACTTTCCAAACATAAAATCTTTTACTAACTCATTCAGTTAAAAAAAAAACACATTCATATCTTTATATATTTCAAGTGCAAAAAATTGATATCTAAAAAACAACTTAAGTATACATGAAATATGTGTGATAGCTATACTAGAGTAGTTTTAATACCTAGAGTAAAACCTGTAAATATTTAGTCATTTTATCTTTTTTTTTTTCTGTACCTTGTAAGACATTTTACATCATCATCTGCTGCTTGGTTTGATGTTCCCATAACCCAGTCTGTCAGGTATTCTACCATCTTATTCCTATAAAATGGTGAAGAAAAGAAAAATAGCAACTTTTTAAAAATCACACACACCTTTACACATAAGATTTTTTAACAGTACAAACAGTTAAGAGTACCCTTTTCCCCACATCCTCTCCAGCATTTGTTGATGTTTGACTTCATAATGGCTGCCAATCTTACTGGAGTGAGATGGTATCTTAGGTGGTTTTGATTTGCATTTCTCTGACTGCTAGAGATGGTGAGCATTTTTTCATGTACTTGTTGATTGATTGTATGTCCTCCTCTGAGAAGTGTCTGTTTAGGTCCTTGGCCCATTTGTTGATTGGGTTATTTGTTATCTTGTTGTCTAATTTTTTGAGTTCTTTGTATACTCTGGATATTAGGGCTCTATCTGAAGTGTGAGGAGTAAAAATCTGTTCCCAGGATGTAGGCTCCCTATTTACCTCTCTTATTGTTTCTCTTGCTGTGAAAAAAACTTTTTAGTTTAAGTAAGTCCCATTTGTTGATTCTTGTTATTAACTCTTGTGCTATGGGTGTCCTATTAAGGAATTTGGAGCCTGACCCTACAATATGTAGATCGGGGCCAACTTTTTCTTCTATCAGACGCAGAGTCTCTGATTTGATATCAAGGTCTTTGATCCATTTTGAGTTAACTTTTGTGCATGGTGAGAGGAGAGGATTTAGTTTCATTTTGTTGCATATGGATTAAAAAAATGTGGCATTTATACACCATGGAGTATTACGCAGCACTAAAAAATGACAAAATCATGGAATTCGCAGGGAAATGGATGGCACTAGAGCAGATTATGCTTAGTGAAGCTAGCCAATCCCTAAAAAACAAATACCAAATGTCTTCTTTGATATAATGAGAGCAACTAAGAATAGAGCAGGGAGGAAGAGCAGGAAGAAAAGATTAATATTAAACAGAGACATGAAGGGGGAGGGAGAGGGAGAGAAAAGGGGAATTGCATGGAAATGGAGGGAGACCCTCATTGTTATACAAAATTACATATAAGAGGCTGTGAGGGGAATGGGAAAATAAACAAGGAGAGAAATGAATTACAGTAGATGGGGTAGATAGAGAAGATGGGAGGGGAGGGGAGGGGGATAGTATAGGATAGGAAAGGTAGCAGAATACAACAGTTACTAGTATGGCATTACGTAAAAATGTGGATGTGTAACTGATATGATTTTGCAATCTGTGTTTGGGGTAAAAATGGGAGTTCATAACTCACTTGAAGCTTATGTATGAAATATGATATGTCAAGAGCTTTGTAATGTTTTGAGCAACCAATAAAAAAAATGAAAAAAAATAAAAATAAAAAAAATAAACTAAAAAAAAAAAAACCAGTACAAACAGTTAAATAACCCAGGTGACATGACAACTTTATAAAATAGGTATTGCTGTCACATATAAAATCAGATAGGCATAAACACGAGCAACTTACATATTGGTACTTGGTGATGGCCCTTTGGTATGATAACAGTTTGGAAACAGAATCAAATTCTTAATGCAAGTAGAGAAAAGGGAAGAACTTTCACAGGCACAAAGCTTTGAGAAGTCTGAAAAGCTATTCAGGGAAAAACAAACACAAAGTGCTCCTTTTCCATTTCCCCTTTTGCAGAGATAACCAAGTACCTACTTTTTTTTCTGTACTCCATTTAATATAATATTTTCAGGACCCCAGTTTTGTTCTTTTGATAACTCACCTAAATTTCATCTCTTGACAAAATGAGAGGTCATCTCTCCTTGCCATCATTACTTCAACTAACTGACACAGTTTCGTTTTTATTTGAATTGCGTGGACCATATTCCCAAGCACACGAACATACCTATTTAGACATAGAAATGTTTTAAAAATTATCAGATACAAACAAGAGATATTTTAGATGCCTTAATCTGTAGTAAAGTGGTTAAATGTAACTTTAAATATGACTGTCGTTTTATTTTATTTAGGAGAGAACATACACAATTTCTGGTTATGTTGTTATCAGTGCACCCAAATGGGGGTGCAATAAAGAAAAGAGTGGCAAATTATTTCATCAATAACTATCAGTATCAACGCATAAGGAGTTTTTCTTACCTTTTAAAGTAGCAGTAGCAGAATGCTTACCTGACTAGATTTAACATCATTGTTTCAATGCTAGCTTGTCCCAAATGTTCAGAGCTACCTTCAGTATGATTATCTAGTAAATTCTTCATTATAGCTATAGTTTGCTCTACAAATTGAGTATTGGTATCAGTCAATAAAACCTATAAAAAAATACATCAGTGATTTCCTATCAATATACTGAAAATAGACTATAGAGAGATGAAACTGATTTAAACATCATATACACACAGAAATAAGACACACAGGTATATGCTCAGATAAATATACAGACATTCAAACCTCCAGGCAAACTTATATGCTACAGTTCCTAAGAAGCAAATAGATCCCTAAGCTTAATGACTCTTCTTTTTGTAACCTATTTTTATTCATTTATTTATTGACTTATTTTGGCAGTACTAGGGATTGAACCCAGGAGTGCTCTACCACTGAGCTACAACCCAGCCCTTTAAAAAAAATTTTTTTTTTTGAGACAGGATCTCACTAAGTTGCCCACACTGTCCCCCTACTTGGGATTCTCCCAAATCAGCCTCCCAAATTGCTGGGATTACAGAAGTATACCACTGCACCTGGAATATTTTGCCTATTTTTAAAAACTGGCAGTGAATATTCATGCCAGTACCTTATATAAACAATAGGAAAGAAAAAGCCTTCATTCATAGGAGGGTAAAAAATAAAGCAGAGAATACTTTACCTGTCCTTGGGAGTCAAAAAACTTGCTGATGGTATTCTTCAATTTGTTAAATAGCATTGGATAAAGAGCAGGACTCAATTCCAAACCCACTAGATCTTTAACATTGGTCCGTATCTGAAGTCCCACTTTCTCATGATTACACACCATTAAGGATAGCAGCCGATCCATAAATTTGCTGACAGGTGTATCTGTGTTTCCCTCTGAAGACATCACTGAAATCATGGAACCTTTACGTTCACTGACTGGGCCCATGGGTGGGCTATAGGTTGCCAGGCCAGAATTGCTTCTCTGCTGCAGACACACTCCCCCAAGAGCACAAAGGAAGCCAGTCATGTTGATCCATTCCTGTAGGGAGTCTGTATCAGATAAATCTATGGATCCTCCTCCACTCACGTGGGACATTCGTCTCTTAACAATGGTCTTATGAAGGCTTTCAGCAGCCTAAACAAAATTTTTTGTGAAAAGTATGAATTCAATCTAAATTGACTAAAATTTGATAAATTACCCTTAATTATTTCTCCCAGTATAAAAGTACATATTTTTACATTTTAAAAAGCATAACTTGAAATTACCATACACATTTCCAAAGAACCACTGATGTATTTTTGTCACAGCTAGACTAACAAATCAATCCAGAATATCAGATTTCTTTTAAAAAAACTTTTATGTCGATGAACCTTGAAAATATTATGCTAAGGGAAATAAGCCAGTTACAGAAGCCCTCATAGTCTATGATTCCATTTATAGGAAATGTCCCAAAGAAGAAAATCTACAGAGACAGAAAACAGATTAGTGGTTGCCTAGGGCTAGAAAGGCAGGGACAGAAAGGCAAGAAAGTAGGGGGCAAGAGGCAGATATAGCTAAAGGGGTTTTTTTGAGATGATGAAAATAATCTAAAATTGACTGCATGATTTTAACACAACTGTGAATACAATAAAAACAGTCACTGAATAGGACACTTTAAATCAGTGAATTGTATACATGAATTATATATCAATTAAACACCCAAAAAGGCCTTCACGTTAAAGCTACATACCCTCTCAAAATAATGTTATTAAGTATATAATTTTACTTGACAAAAACAAAACTTTGTTCTTGTTCTAATTACACATGGTAGAAAAACACCCTTTAACGACAGCAACGAGTTATATAAATATACATAAATACAAATAACGCTTTCAAACATCTAATATTGAAAGCAATATGGATGACATAAATCAAATATACACAATAACAATTATTAATTTCTTGGTTTACAGATAATAAAATAATTGATAATAACTGATAAAAAAGGTCCAATTTTTTAAATTTCATTTAACCTGTCCATTGGAATCCTTAATCAGAATACCTAACAAAATAGCAAAATGAATTGTTTCAATTTTAATTTATTTTCCTTCGTTACCTCTTTTCTGAAAATTCTGTGAGATAACTTGAAGAAGGGAGAAAGAGCAAAAAAGAGGATAAATAAATGGTCTATACCCTAAGTAGTCTTCAGCAGCACATCCAATATTTCTGAAATGATGGAAACATTTTATATCTCTACTGTCCATATAGTAAATAATTGCCACATTGGCCATGCAGTACTTGAAGAGTGTCTACTATATGACTGAAGAAATGAATTTAATTGTATTTAATTTTTAATTTAAATTTAAACAGCCATAAACAGTTAGTGGCTATTTATTCCATATTAGACAGTCAGATCTAGATGAACCACAACTAGTCTTAAAACAACTATAAATTTCTTATACTAAGAGTAACTCACAAAAGATTACTGAAGTGAAGCACATATGTTTAGCAAATCAATTAATAAACACAAATTGATTTTACAAACCCACCTGACCATCTTCCATTTTTGCTTTTGGATAGTTAAGGATTAGTTTTGTAGCTTGTTCCCATTTTGCATGTGTATCTTCCCAAGCCTAAAATGAAACCAATTATCACTTGAAAGCAACTTTAAGCCAAAAGCTAAAAATCCATCAGTGCCTGCAAGGCTTCAAACTTCAAATTTGGACATATTACAAATATAGTACCCTATTTGTAATATGCACATTTCTCATATTTGCTTCAAAAGCTATTCGTGATCATACCCACAACAGGAGGCTTTAAAATTGAAGGTGAGGGGGCTGGAATTTTGGCTCAGAGGTAGAGCACTTGCCTAGCATGTGTGAGGCACTGGGTTTGATCCTCAGAACCACATGAAAATAAATAAATAAAATAAAGGTATTGTGTTCATCTGCAACTAAAAAAAAATATTAAAAAAAAAATTTGAAGGTGAGAGCCGAGAAGGGATATCTCTATTGCTAAGAGCATACCTCAGTGTTTCCTGCAGTGGGATGCTCAATGCGCCTTAGCAATGCCATCACTCTTTTCTGAAGTGCTGCTCTTCCTAAACAAAGACAACAGCACATCAAGTTATTGCCCTGCTTGCCAGTGCCAAACTTGACAAGCCTATCCAAAACAGCAAGAAGAGAAACAGAATGAAAGCTTCAAATTTGATGAAGCTGAAAATTGTTTTTCACCCATCTCATATGAAGGTATTTATCTTGAACTCTACAATATCCACAGCATAAAAAAGCAATTCCTTTACCTATGATTTACTCAAATACATGGTTATTTACTTAAAACCTCACTGCATACAACGTAGGCAGTCATCGAGACTAATAATTTATTTCAAATATTACTGATTTCATCCTGCCTTGTTCAGAAAATTTCAACTGAGATATCTAAATGAGCCCTGTAAACCTGCAAAGTGTAATATTAAATATACACTTACATTCTTAACACAATCAGATGTGATGCAATTCAAAGCAGACTGAGTGAAAACATGCATATATTTACCTGTTGACATCATATTGCTGACAGAAGCAAACTCCATGAATGTATTATAGTTTGGCAAGAAGTTGTGCACTGATACTTCATCCACCCCACAACGGATATCTGCTTCCTCACAGAGGTGGCGGAAACAGGACATGGCAACCAGAACAGCTTCAGTGTCAGGACTCCACAGAAACATGTACAAGGCCACTTCTAGCTTGGTCTGGGCTTGTCGGCATATTGGCGGGGTTCCACTGCACCCTGCTGCACCATCCTGGGAGTCATGAGTAGGATACATATTTGCAACTTAGGAAATTTTATTTATAAAACTCAACAATAAATGCAATAAACTATGAACTATACATAAGCATACAAAACTCACAAAAGCTTTTCTCCTTAATCATGATTTTTTTCAAACATATCTTGTTCTAAATGAGAAATTTTGAACCAACATGATGTGATAATCTGTCAAATTTGGAAACAAATAGGTACTATACCGTTCTAGACTTCAGAAATGTAAATAAAGTCTAGCAGATTCACAAGTAAACCACCATGACATAAATCTCATACAAGAAAAAAACGTAATGCGCTTTCCAGTCGAGTATAAATTACAAAGGAAGAAGAAATAACAGGAAATTCTACTTAGTTCCTAGAGACAAGAAATAAATATATTATAGCAGTGATTGAAATAGGGCATAAAAAAGAACTAAATATTACAGTAAAAAATACACTACATTCTAAATCATGTAGTTCAAACATGAAATGAAGAAACTTATCTACAAAACAAAAACAAATCTAGCAAGTAATGCACATTCTGCTTAGCTGGGTTTTTTCTGCTCAATAAAAAATTAAAGATAGGGCTGGGGTTGTGGCTCAGCAGTAGAGCACTTGCCTAGCACGTGCAAGGCCCTAGGTTCGATCCTCAGCACCACATAAAAATAAATTAATAAAATAAGGGTATTATTGTGTCCAACTACAACTAAAAAATAAATTTTAAAAAATTAAAGATAAAAAAAGGTTCCTTCTGGAAAAGAAATTCTTCTATTATGATCTGATATTTTCACTTGTACAATGATTCATATTTAAGAGAAATTGGATATACAAGCAAAATTCTTGGGAAGATTCATCCACAACATTAAATAAAATATTTTGGTTTCAGTTCCAGGAAATTTAAATCTTTGTTGATTCAACTATTAAACTTCTAGGTATGAATGATCCTTCTTATTAGATGGAGGATTATAAAAATTATAGTTATCAGTTATAGTAGCAAATAATCAACTAATCTATTTGAACCTCACAACAACTTTGAGAAAATAATTATTATCATCCCCACTTTAAAGCTGAGAAACCGAGGCATATATATGTTAAATGGCCCAAAGTTCTACAAAGAGTATCGATACAACAAGAATCTAAGCAGTTTTTAATTACCATGCTAAATTACCTGGCTGACATTTAACAAAGTTCCTCCAGAAAAAAAAATAAATAAACAAGAGCACAAATGATCAGACAGGAAAATTATCCCCCAAAAAGCTGCTTACCATAGAAGAGTTTCCTTTTCCCTTCCGCAGAGATGCTCCAGGAGTATAGGTACGGAGCAATTCTTCATGATCCATGGACATTTGAGTGGTATTTCCACTAACAGGAACATCACATCCTACTCCATAAAGGAAGAGAAAGTGACAGGAACTTCTATCTGCCTGCTAAAAAAAAAAAAAGAAATAAGCTCTACCACAGCACTGAAAACCAAAAGGAACAAACATTTGTTATGAGCCGTCTTCCTGTTTAACAACATCCTAGAAAAACCTCTCCTCCCCATCCCCATGCCTCACCTGGAGAGACAGTCATCAGAACCCATTAGGACAAATCATGTTGGCTCAATGTCTTTGAAACTACTCGGTTTTAAACTCTCCAAATCATCAAAAAGACTGGATTTTGAGGCTGGGATTGTAGTTCAATGGCAGAGCACTTGCCTAGTATGTGTGAGGCCCTGGGTTCAATCCCCAGCACCACATAATAAACATAATAAAGCATTGTGTCCATCTACAACTAAAAAATTTTTTAAAGTTGAAAAAGAGTGGATTCTATGATTGTAAATTAAGTCTAACATGAACACAAGTATCGTATCAACAAATATAAACCACTATAATGTAATCTTGATCAATTAGAAATGACAAAGCTTTTCTGCCATAAGATTTTATCCTGTGCTATGTCAGGATAACTGGAACTTGACTCATTTGAAATAAGAGTCTATTAACAACTACATCATAGGAGTGATTTCACTGATGACAGTACTATTAAACTGATTACTAATGTTTGTACTTTAGATATACCACAAGCAAGGGCATAAAACTTTGAAGTCTAATCTCTTTTCTTATTTGGGGGATAATCTCAAACTCCACTATGTTAACACACAAAGATAAAATAAATGTGAATAAACTTGCCTCACCATTAGCACATTTATTTATTTTTTTAAATAATTTTATTTGTTATTGATGGACCTTTATTTATCTATTTTTTTATATGTGGTGCTGAGAATCGAATCCAGTGCCTCACACATGCTAGGCAAGTGCTCTACCACTGAGCCACAACCCTAGCCCAGCACTTTTTTAAAATTTATTTATTTATTTATTTATTTCGGTTTTGCAGGGGTACCAGGAATTGAACCCAGGGGCACTTAACCACCAAACTACATCCCCAGCCCTATTTATATTTTATTTACAGACAAGTTCTCACTGAGTTGCAAGGGCCTCACTAAATAGTTGAGGCTGGTTTTGAACCTGCAATCCTCTTGCCTCAGCCTCCTCAGCTGCTGGGATTACTGGCATGCACCACGGTACCCAGCTCCAGTAGCATATTTTTAAACAAAAAATTTAACAAGATTCATGGTACTAAAAAAGCATATGAGTTCAATACACTCATGATTTCTCATACCTTCTAGGACTGGACTGAAAAAAAAAAAAAACATTAAGTTTTACTCTTAAAACTATACCAGAATTGAAGAATTGATGAATTTAAAAACTATGTTAATGGGCTGAGGTTGTGGCTCAGTGTAGAGCACTCGCCTAGCACGTTCGGGGGCCTTATTTATATGTGGTGCTGGGTTCAATCCTCAGCACCACATATAAATAAATACATAAATAAAGGTATTGTGTCCAACTACAGTTAAAAAATAAATATTTAAAATAAAAATAAAATAAAAACTATATTAAAAGAAATATTCCTGTTCCCTACAACCTCACCATGTTTCAATAGTTCGCAATCAAAAAACTTTACTCCAATATAAGGAAAAAGAATTCTACTAATCTTTTCAAAAAATGAAATTTTTATGGAAAGATTATAAATAAATCTAGATTAAGGACCTCTTCCCATTACCTCCCCCTGCCCACTCTGGTATTGGGGATTGAACTCAGGGCTTTGTACATGCTAAGCAAGCACTTTGCCACTGAGCTACATTCCCAGCCCTTTATTTTTTCTTTTATTTTGAAACAGGATCTTGCTAAACTATCCATGCTGGCCCTAAATTTGTGATCCTCCTGCCTCAACCTCTCAAGTAGCTGGTATTATAGACCTACACACCATACCTGAATTCCCCTTCAGATTCTTGACATATAACATTCCCTGGATTAATCTAGTCATGAGAACCAATTCTTATATATGGACTTGAGAATAAAGAAAGAATACATTTTTCAGCCTACTTAGGTCATATCAACCTCCACTCTACCTAGGCCTGCCCAAGGCCTACTTCAGTCAACTCGATTTCATCAACATTACAGTTTTAAGATCAAAACCTCAGAATAACTTTTTGAATGTTCATTTGTTGGTTATTGTCTTCTGCACATATATTTCTCTTAAGGACCCAATAGAAAGGAGGAAGGAGCT
This sequence comes from Spermophilus citellus, assembly GCF_964194105.1. NCBI lineage: Eukaryota > Metazoa > Chordata > Mammalia > Rodentia > Sciuridae > Spermophilus > Spermophilus citellus. The sequence continues at coordinate 33,350,788 of NC_138199.1, read as the reverse complement.
CAAGTAGAACCTAATTTGGTTAAAAAACAGTCCCTTAATTCGTCCCATTACTATTTCAAATATTCTTCCAATTTTAAAGAGGTAATTTTCCTTACCTTATTTTTAAGAAGAAACTTATTCCTGCAGATCAAAATTTCCCGTAACCACTTGAGAATTTCTGTGCTACTAAGCATTTGATGGCTAGTTAATTTCTTGCAGATGTAAAAAAGCATTTGTGAACTGTAGTAACATAAAGTTAATTGTTACCATTATCATGTATAAATAACCTAGTACAAATATAACCAGTATAAAAGAATGGCATTCTCTCATAATGAATATAAATTTAGAGAAACTTAGTTTCTCTTGTAGGTTTGTTTAACAGAAACAGTTATCCAACTGTTAGTAGCACTACAATCAAAGGACTATATTTAAAAAGCAAATACTTATAAGCCCCCTGCTCCCCAGACTCTCAGTGTTTCATCCATGTATCCCACCCTTGAAGTGGGCATAAGAAGAAATCATATGCATAGCAGATACTGTATATAAATCCAGTGCCATACAGCAGCAGTCTGCAAACCACCATTTGCTTTTTTAAATAGTTTTAGTGGAATGCAGCCACGACCCATTCATTCACATGTTGTCTTTGGCTGCTTTCTTGCTCCAAAAGCAGAAGTGAATAGTTACAACAGACTGGATAACTACAAAGCCTAGCAGATTTACTATCCTGTCCTTTTAGAGCACAGACTTGCTAATCTCTGTTCTAAAGCTATATTGTCCAACATAGTAGCCACCAGTCAGTCATATGTGTCTTCTGAGCACTTTAAATATGGCTTCCTATATTGAGATGTGTTGCGTGACACCAAATTGTGAAGGCTTTGTGAAAACAAGAATACAAAATATCTCATTAACAATTCATTCTTTTTATGTTGAAATTTTAATATTCTAGGTATGTATATAAACTAGGTTAAATAAAATATATTATTAAAATTAACTTTACATATTTCTTTTTACTTTATTATGTAATAACTAGATAATTTTAAATTATACCTGTGGTTTACACTGTATTCTTATTGGACAGAACTAATGCCAAGTGACTCAGCACACCCAATTCTATTAAAAGATAATGGTGGGGCTGGGGTTGTGGCTCAGTGGTAGAGCGCTTGCCTAGCCCATGTGAGGCACTGGGTTTGATCCTCAACACCACATAAAAAATAAAGAAAATAAAGATATTGTGTCCATCTACAACTAAAAAAAAAGTTTAAAAAAATGGCAAAACTTGAGGTTTACATATTTAAACATTCCTCCATGTAGTGCCTTTGTGTTCATTAAAAGATAATTTATTTAATTAACCTAAGAAATAGACAATGAAATTAAATTGTCTGTATTTTTGCCTTTTAAGCAAATATCCATTATTAATTCATTCATCAAAAGTATGAGTATTATAGAAGATTTATGAAAGATAATTTTAAAAACTAAAAAAAAAAGCTATAAAATATTAACTCTGTATGCTTATAACTGTAAAAATCTATTAGAAACACAGTTATAAACCATGTTTATACAAAGAAAGATAAAACAGACTATATCAAGCAAGAGTACTTGTGCCTGGATGATAAAATTTAGTACTATTTTTAAAAATGTATTTTATACATTGTTATAATGTTGCTATTAGAATAAAAAATATTCTAATAATTTCTAGTCAGATAAAAATACAAACTCATAAGCACTCTAGAAGTATAAATTAGTAAATTTTTATAATAAACTAAGAATGATACAATTAATATTTAAATACAAAAACTCTAAAATTAAAAGTTTAAATTGCATTTAAAAATTAAAAGTACATATACCTAATCTCCCAAAATGTTTCTACAGGAGCATCAGGATTCCACAAATCAATGCTATCTAACTGATGAAGAACCAGCAAAGCCTGAATTTTAAAAAAAGAAAGAGAGAAAACTCACTCAAAACAATTTGGGAAAAAATAACCTTTAGTTAGTATTTATTTTATAAATGGTAACAAATTGAGCTATGTAAAGCTACAAAGACTTGATATACAGTAAAGACAAAAGAGAGAAACCCTAGAGAACACAAATCTCTTAAGGAATACCATACAGAATGAAATCACTTTATTCCTGTCATGTTTACTCTAAACAGCACACACAAAGTTAAATGATGAACTCAGAATAATACAGACACATAAAAATTGCTTTCAGAAACAAACTAAATGATTTAAATAAAGAACTTTCTGTAATAAAAAATTCATTCCCATCCCCTTCTTAGCAATTTAAAACAACAAAAAAGTTTAGATTTTTCATTTCAGCAATGAAACTAATACATTGTAAAAACATAATAAAATTATTAAAAATAAAACGGTTAATCCCTAATAAAGGGGTTCCCCAAAATTAATGCACACAGCAAAAGATAAAGTGGAAATTATCTTGCTTCCCACAGATATTTACTGACAAGATAAGTTATATAGGGAGTGTATTAAACACGTATTTCATAACACATTATTCATTCTAAAGTAATTCAATTGACCATAAAATTAAACTTCGAATTTGGTACACAGAGCGTTAACAGGAATTAAATAATTTACTTTAAATATACAATTACCACATAAATACATTATTCTTATATAAAGAGCAAAGTGTATACCCCTCCTTCAATACCCAACCTTAACTCCAAGTCGACAATGTTTTCCCCTCCTCCACTCCAACAAACATAGTTGATCTCTGTATATTATTTGAGTCTTTGGTCAAAATATTTAGAGATTCTTTGAAGCTTTTTATTAAAATTCCAATAAAAATATTATTGGGATACATAGAACTGATTTTTCTTCTTTAAAACCAAATCAAATGCTTCAACTGTAAATGATGTCACTGATAACCTGCCTCACAATAGGAAAAGATACATAAATGTTTAACTTTGGACTACTTTAAAACTTCAAAAGACACAGAAAAGTATCCAATTACTAAAGGAGTGGGGATGTGGAATGGTGGGCTTCTTTTTGGGGTGATAAAAGTGTTCTGGAATTAGATAGTAATTGTAAAACTGTGGATATGTTCAAAATGCACACCTTAAAATGAACTTATTGGTAGGCAAAATATGCTCCAATTTTAAAAATGACATTTTAGTAAGTTTAAAAAATAAAATGCATATACAAAATTTTGACCTTTTTTATTAAGCATAAGAATTTGCACAATGTAATCCCAGCTACTCAGGAGGCTGGGATGAGAAGATCACTTGTCCAGGAGTTTGAGGCCACACTGGGCAATACAATGAGACCATGTTCAAAAAAAAAAAAAAAAAACACCAAACAAGCAAACAAACAAAAAATGAATTTCACCCAACATTGCTGCTACCTATGACATAAGGCAAATCAACCCTTTCTTTCTCCATGGAATTTCTAAAATAATACATAGACACAAACATACCATTTCCAGAAATGATATCTACCTATTACCCATAGAAGTCATACACCAAAGGAACATCAAGAATGTATATAGAGAAGGAAAGAAGAGGTTTTGGGAAACGGGAAATTAACCTGATCAAATTATATTGTTATGTTGTGTGCACATAAAATATGCAATAATGAATTTCACTATAATGTATAATTATAGTGCACCAATTTAAAAAAAATTACATAGAAATTTTTTAAAATAATGTATACATTTATAGCCTTTCCTTCAAGAGTCTAGAATTCATTTCCCCCTTACCTCCATTGCTTCCTGAGCAATCTCTGGCATGTGCGACTGAGGGACCAGTTGGACGAGCCCTGTAATTAATTCAGCTGTACTGCCTTGGGTTTCGGGCCCCTGTTTTCTTGGATTCTGCAAAGGAAAGAGCAAACGTCAATTAAAACAAAACAAAACTGACAGGGATCATGAAGAGGAGGGAAGAGAGCAACTGATAATTGGTACTAAATTTCTTTTAGAGGTGATGAAAATGTTCTAGAGTTAGTGGAATTAGTTGCAGAACTTTGTAAATATTCTAAAAACCACTGAATTACACATTTTAAAATGGTGAATTTCATGGTATGTGAATTTTAACTCAAAAATTTTTTTAAATCAAAACAGCATTTGTTATAGATTCTTTTAATCCACATTTATACTTATTCATTAATGTAAATAATATCCATGGAAATTTATAATTAAAAGAAATAAAAATAAGCATTAGCTTTTCTTTCTTTTTTAATATTTATTTTTTAGTTGTAGTTGGTTGGACACAATACCTTTATTTTATTTATTTTTATGTGGTATTGAGGATTGAACCCAGGGCCTTGCACGTTCTAGGTGAGTGCTCTACCGCTGAGCCACAAGTATTAAGAACTTGGGATGTAGATCAATGGCAGAGTGCTTGTCTAGTCTGAGCAAGGCCCTGAGTTTGATCTCCAGCATGGCAAAAAATAAAAACAAAATAAAAAATAAATGAAGTGTAAGTAATTTTTTTTCAACAGTATATTGCCTAAATAATGTAAGTCTGGTTTGGAACTTACTGGTTTTTTCTTTTTTCTAAATAGATGGACACAATATCTTTTTATTTATTTTTATGCGGTGCTGAGGATCTAACCCAGTGTCTCACACATGAGAGGCAAGTGCTCTACCACTCAGCCACAACCCCAGCCCACTTACTGGTTTTGAGCTTACAAATGATTGTATATTTTAAAACAAAAAACACACATATTGGAAGAAGATTGCATGATTTTCCTGTACAGCCCTTTTTATATTGTAGAAAGGTCCTATTCAAATCCACAGAGCTGATGTCAAAGAGGACTAGAATCCACACCTCCAGACAGCCATATTTCAATCCTTTACATTGTGGAAAAATATATTGCACCAAGCAAAGATAAGTATTGATTGTATAAAAGTGAATACCTAATTAAAGATATTAAAATGTGCCTGGCACAGTGGTACACGCCTTTAATCCCAGCAGCTCAGGAGGCTGAGGCAGGATGATCACAAGTTCAAAGCCAGCCTCAGCAACATAACAAGGCCCTAAGCAACTTGGCAAGATCTTAGCTCAAAAACTAAATAAGATATAAAAAGGGCTGGGGGTGTGGCTCATTGGTTAAAGTTCTCTGGGTTCAAACCCCAGTACTTCACCCATACACATAAAAAAGTGTGAAATGTTTCCCATAACTTAGAAGATGTATTTACACTTCAAAAATACATGGTATGCCTGCAATTCCAGCTACTCAGGAGTCTGAGGATCATAAGTTTAGGGCCAGCCTAGGCAACCCAGCAAGACCCCTTCTCAAAATAAAATATAAAATGGGCTGGGGATGTAGGTCATTAGTAGGGTGCCCTTGGGTTCAACCCCCAGTACCACAAACAAATAAACAAAATGCTTCATTTAAGTGAAGCCATCTTACCTTGTGTCCATATTTATCCTAACTACAAATCATTCCCTATTATAGTGACTGAGGTAGGCCGTTCACCAAAAGTATATTTGTAATTCAAAACTGTTAACCTATTTTCCAACATTTATATTCATTCATTCATTCCCCAATAGTATTTACTGAATACCAAAGAAAAAACAAATTTTAAAAAGGCATTTTCTACCCTCCAGCAGCATGTAGTTTCAGGAGGGAAAAAAACATCAATAAAATAATTAGGATGGTGTAGGACAAGTATAAAACTACAAATGAGATAAGTACAATAAAGTTATATCTGCAATGAGAGCCTATACCAGGGAAATATAGCCTAGTCAGGGAGGCTTCCTAGGGCGGGGATAATAGTTTAGAATTATTAGGAATTTCTCTATAAAGAGAAGAGAGAAACAGATTCTAGGCAGAGAGAAAAGCAAGTAACAAAGGCAGATATGAGGGAATATGGTAACAAGAATTGAAAGAAGAGTCATTATATTATGACTTGAGTACAGAAGACAAAACTATAAGCTAGATGTAGAAGAACTGGTAGATGAGAGAAAGGTTTTGCAAGACTTAATACATCTGTCTGAAGTTTGGTCTTTATCCCAAGAGCAATTTCAACCAAAACGTTTTAAGTTGGGCAGGGGGCATTACAGGATCTGCTTTTTAAAGAGATCATTATAAATTTCAGAGAACAGAAAGGATTCAGGGGATGCAAGAAATACTGGAGGTTAAACATGAGGCTTGAAAAATTGAGAGTAACATGATTAGGACAGATGATAAAGATGGAAGATAAAATCATATTAGTTTAAAAATATCACAACTGAAACCATTTAATAGTTATTCCTATATTTCTATTAGCTAAGATTTAGAATTTTGATAAATTACAGAATAATTAAATATTTACAATAAATCTTTCACAATTTTACTTATCATTACTTTGAGAATAGCTATTTAGCCACTAGATGGCAGTAAAGAAAATAATTTCTATAACTCTTGGAAAATAGCAAATTTTGCTTAAACTCTTGTCTTCAAACAGTAATATATTTAGCATAAAAGACATTGATGACTTTGATGTATTCGGTGAACCTAAGTTAAACCACGTAAACAGTGGTACTAATACTGTGAGACACACATGATGAGGTAACATCATAGCTTGTGTCATATAACAAAGAAATAAGGAAAAAAGACATTTCATTACTTTCAAAGGCTCACTCGCAAATTTTACAGTTTTCCAAGCCAAAGATTTAACTATTTATTCTATTAGACTCTAGAATTTGGATGGGCCTTTCGGAAAGTTCAGAATATCAGACCTTCTTTCAGGGTCACTGATCCTTTTGGGAGTTCTTTCTCACTGTTTTCTCATTTCCTCTATATCCAGAAAAATTACTTAAAATATACATTTTTTTCATAATTCGGGGGCTTCATAGAACCCCTACATTACAGTAATGTAAAAAACTCGATCAAAACTGAAAGTACCACAGCCCTTAAAAAGCATGTTACTGAATAAAGCAGTAATAAACTTTGCTTGCTGCTATACTCTAAGAACTGCAGAACCTTGACAAAGGTTAAATATGTTCTCCTATTAACTTCATAATATAGAACTGTCATAGCAAAGACATTAATAATATTAACACTAACTCTTTTTTCAGCATTAATAAAAGCTAACATTTTTTAGTGCTTATTATATGCCAGGAACTGTTCATAAAAACTTTCTATATACTATTTCAATTTTCTTTTTTTTTTTTTTTTTTTTTTTTGAGAGAGAGAGAGAGAGAGAAGTTTTTTTAATATTTATTTTTTAGTATTCGGCAGACATAACATCTTTGTTTGTATGTGGTGCTGAGGATTGAACCCGGGCCACACGCATGCCAGGCGAGTGCGCTACCACTTGAGCCACATCTCCAGCCCCACTATTTCCATTTTCTTAATGATCTCTCTGAGGTAGAAACTAGTATTATTCCAATATTTCAGGCGAAAAATCTAAGGCACAAAGAGGTTAAATAAATCACCTAGCTAGTAAATATGTCTGTCTCAAGAGCTCATGCTTTTAATCACTTCATGTGATTACTTTAATCACTCATTTACAGCATTTACATCAGTTCCTAATTATTGTGTGATGTTCTCAGAAATCTAAAACCATCTGAGGCAATAAAAGCAGAGTTACAACAATAAGTAAGTACTAACCACATCATTTTCATCATTCTCCTTCCAATACAGTATCTGCAAACAGAGTCAATGAAAACAGAAAGTTGATGAAAAGAAAAAGGGGAACAAAAAGCTAAACTGTTTGACAACAGCAAGGCGAAATTAAAAAGAACAAAGAGTATAGATATTGGAATGCACCTTGATTTATGGTTCCTTTGAAAACTTACACAAAGTAAAAGCTTTGGATCTGCATGAATTAGTTTCACCATGGACAAGAGAAGATACTTATAACTTCTTGTCTCCACATCCGTAGGTTTTTCTTTAAATTTAAGGCTTGTTACTTTTTCTTTAAATGTAAGACTCTGAAAATAAAACAAAAACATGGTATCACCTTGTAAGAATCAGATATTAGATGCAGGAAAATAGTTATTTAAACTTAAGAAATTCATTATAGCTGAGTACAGTAGCATAATCCTGTAGTGGCAGCTGAGACAGAAACATTACAAATTTGAGGCAAGCCTAAAATGTCAATAGAGCCAAGATTGAGAACGCTTGATGCAATAATCAATAATGTGTTATTTCTTTTTTAAATTATTTTTTGCTTATTTCTTTTCTTTTCTTTTTAACAGAATTTCTTTATTTTATTTGTTTATTTTATGTGGTGCTAAGGATCAAACCCAGTGTTAGGCAAGCACTCTGTTAGGCAAGCACTCTGCCAATGAGCCACAGCCCAACAATAAATTATTTCTAAACCAGTTGTTATATGTATTTGCCTGTGCTTCCAGATTTTATGGCCACCTACTATACTGAGTTCTTCATTAGATGCTTTCAAGCAGAAGTTATAGGACTTTTGCTCGAAATCTCTTTTGAGAGAAAGCATTGTGCTTAGTTCATCATTGTTCCCAGGCATTAATATTGAGCCTGACAGCTAATAGAAATCAATACACTTCCATATTTGTTGTTTGACTCACAAAGATCTTAAGGATCCTCCAAATTATAAAATTTTCTTATTCTAAAAAATTCTTATTCTAAAAACTATTAATTAATTTATTTATTAAATTTGCTATCTTCTCTAGTGAAAATATCAGCCAGAAAGCTGTCCTTTACACATTATGTATATATATTCAAAATTTCTTTATATATATATATATATATATATATATATATATATAAATAAAATACAGAAGAGAAGCAGACCAGATGGAGGTTTCTTAAAACCAGGTCAATAAGAAATTCATTCACTCATTCACCAAATAGATACTACATGCTCAATATATGCTAAATGTGCTCTAGGAACTAGGGACCCAGGATTCTATCAGTCAGACAAACCTCCTGTTTTCTTCAAACTAACAAGCTAACATAAGGATTCATACAAAGAAAATTAAATGATACACAATTGGGGAAACTAAATATTAAAGTTAAACAGAAAGTGACTATTAACTTTCTACCAATTTCTATTATTGAAGATGATTCATTTTCTACTAGAAAGGGTCCTAAACTTACAACAAAAAGTCAAATAAAGTTCTAACTTCCCAAAAGATATCTAGAAAAAATAAACTGATTGATAAATGATTTTTAAACAGTTTATCTGAGGCTGGGAAAGCTCAGTGGTAGAGCCTGTGCTTAGCATACACAAGGCCATGGGTCCAATTCCTAGCACCACCAAGGAAAAAACTTTATTTCAAGCAATTTCTAAAGCTTTTTAAAAAATGATATCTAGATAAATTATACTTAAGTAGCTGATGTTTGTTTACCTCCAATCACACCTATACTTTTCCAACTTTAAAACAAATTAAGTACTTGACATATAAAAAGCAACTAAAAATAACCTTGCATATTAAAGTTTATTCATTAAACATCATTAACATGCCCTTGTGGCTATTATTTTCTAGGATACATAATGTTAAAACATCATGATACAGAAAACTTCTCAATTTGAATCTAACAAGCCTCAGAAACAATTCCTGACAACTGGGTAAGAGTGAATCACAACTGTATAAAACAAAAATATTTTATTGGTATGTGAACTTGGAAAAAGAGAAGCATGCCAGGGAGGAAGCTGTTTAAATTTTAAATGGAGATGGCTAATTTACTAGGTAAAATCAGTAGGTTGAAAACATGTTATATTTTCATTTAAAATGACATGATGTGACTATAAAGGTAACTATATAAAGTAAAAAAAAAAAAAAAAATCCAAGACTTTTCTGAGGTAGTTACAAAATGGGTCATACTTAAAGCCACAGAAGCCCACTAACATGCAAAACAGTGACTGGTTGGCATCTGATCATGTGGTCAACAGCAGCCAATAAGAATAGAAAATAAGCAGAAGACAAAGCATCACCAATCAATGTCAAGAGTTGCCATGTACAATGCCCTTGTGTTCTACATAAATACCAAGAAATGACTTACCAATTCTATAATTAACTGTTTTTATTGATTCACTGAGTTTTACAATTCCATAAGAATAATAATCTCTTAGACTAATTTGAGATGTCCGCTTTTATTAAGTTTAAACATAATGGAACGTCAGTATCAAAGTGCCTATCATTTACAAATGTTCAAAGTATATTTGCTAACAAATAAAATATATTTATTTTAAATTAAAAAGTTTAATTTTATTTCTAATTTCTTATGCAAAATATTCAGGATGAATGCCAAACATTAATTCTAACCCACGAGTCAGCTTCCCTTACTTGTTTTCATAAAGTAAGAAGCTAATCAAAATTCTTTGGTTCATAAGACTTAAAGGAAAAGAAAAAAGAAAAAACAGAAAGTTAAGAGGGAACAAAACTAAACACAAAGGAGAAAAGGTTCACCTAACTGAAACAGTGAAAAATAAACATTTATTAACAAGTATTCAATAATACTGCAATGAAAACATTCTACAACACTTATAGAAAAGGAGGGACCCATTCAATTCTCTAAAATAATCAAAACAGAAGGAATGAAATAAAGACACTAAAACTGAAACAGAAAGGAGTTGGAATTCAAAACTCATGACTTCTTACCGGTGCCATTCGTATTGCTGGGTGTGCTCCACAACCCTGCACTGCTTTATGAAGTGTTTCACCAAACATGTTTCGAAGTTCTACTGAGTGGCAATATACAGCATCAATTTTGGGCCACCAATCTAATGCAGACTAGAGAAAAACAAAGACCATAAGGAAGAAAAGGTATAAAATTACATGAGTTGTATACTCTGTTATCCCTTTAAGTTTTATCCTTTCATTGAAAACTTTCTAAGATCATGCAAACATACATCATGATTTTCAAAGTTTTGAAATAATATCTTTAACTCAAACACTAACCTATATGTTTTTAAATATAATAATGAGCATGTACACAGATACTGTTTTTTCTCACTGAAAACCAAATGAATTTGAAAATTTTTAGAGAACCAATTCTGTAGCCAATCTTCTTTTACAAAGTTTAACATTTTATACACTTCAGAAATACATGCATATATTGTATACATTTTTCCCAGAGTTAAAAGAGATTAGTGGTTCAACACAATGTTGAAGACTATGTGGTAAAAACCATTACAAATAATAATTACAACTTAAAATGAGTAAATAACATAAAGCCATTAATAAACCTACAATCTTAAACTGATATGCAATGGTGACACAGCACATGAACAACTAACAATCACCATAAACAAAGACAAACTGATCCTAGCTAAGTTTCTTTAAAAGAGTTGCTTTATGTAGATTTTTTTTCTATTTATTTAATTTATCTGGCTTTGATGTCTAGTTTTTAATGTCTATTTTATTTGAAAGTATATCTCTTGATTTTTACTTTAAAATGAATTGATATATTATAAAAATGACAATTATGAAAATCACTAAATTGGAAAAATGACTGGATGAATTTTCATTACATATGAGGAATATGTATGAAACAGTATGACTTAAAATACTGACTTCTAGCCTAGCCAAACATGGTGGTACATGCCTAAAGCCCAGTGACTTGGGAGGCTTTGCGCAACTTGTTGAGTTCAATTTAGAGTATCCCTGGGTTCAATCCCCACTACCAAGGTGTTGGGGGAGGGAGGGGCGGGGAGACAACACACAGACACAGAGACAGACAGACAGACAGACAGACACACACACACACACAGGGATGGACAAACAGACACAGATAAACTAACTTTTAAGCTCTAGTTTGAAAAAACAATGGAAGAAGGATAATATATTCAAATAGTAAATAAGGGAGATTAAGAGCTTTACATCCTTAAAGTCTCAACAATGAAATTCTTCACTTGTAATTCTCAGAATATCTTGATTAGCATCAAGTTATGTTAACCAAAACTACAAATTACAATTCTATTTACTGGACAGTAAAATATAACACCAATTTATGATATAAAATATGAATACTGAACTCCACTCACAAAGGGATTACAAAACTGTGAAGAAAGTTTTTTTGGTTTTGTTGTTGTTGTTATTTCTTTTTAATTATTATTATTAGTAGTAGTATTAGTTTGGAGGGGTAGGTACTGAGGATTGACCCAGGGTCACTCTACTACTAAAGTACATGTACAGTCCCTTTTATTTTTGAGACAAGGTTTCACTAAATTGCCTATGCTGCCCTTGAATTTGTAATCCTTCTGTCTCAGCCTCCTGGGGTGCTGAGATTACAGGCGTGCACCACCTCCCTTGGCCTTTTTTTTTTTTTTTAAATAATGGTTGTGTATATTCTTCCCTCACTTCTTTCTTTGTTTAAGCTCATTTCTGTAAATGGCCAGTTTTTTAGTTGGTAATATAATGGAGTTCTCAAATTTAGAGCAATTTAGTCATCTAACTTGCCCAAAGCAAGTAATGAAACTTAATTTACAGATATTAACTAATTCAAACAGTTTAAGTTAATCAGCTTAAAGCAACAAAACACCAAATGATGACAAAGTGCAATGAGTAAAGGGTCCTCTTCACCCCAGGTCCCACAAAAATATTGCCAATAACTGAAACTAAAGAGATATGTATTCCATAATAACTTTCTATCCAAAATACTATGTTATTTTTCATAGCTGTTCAAACTATATTGCAGTACTAGGTGTATACCCTAGAAAATAGTTTTAAGGCTGAAGTTTGGGTAATTTTCATACTTTTCATTTTTCATAATAAAACTATTTCATTCATTTTAAAGTAAAAGATACACTTTGAATAAAATAGGCACTAAAAATTAGACATTATGGAATTTAAAAAATTAGTATTTTGAGCAGTGACTCCATGTTCTTTCTGAAATTAGTCAATTAATACATTCTTTTTTCCTTAAAAATATTGTTCATTGCCGAAAACATGTAATACTTATATAATGAGCAAATTATGTGGCAATTTCTCAAGAAACAACTTAAATGATTTTTTAATACCTCAGAAATAAATCATCTAACGACGATCTCAGCAGAGATCAAATAAAGTACTATACTAGCCACTGCATGTCCCAGTGATAACTGACAGAAATGGTTCATATACGTGTATACTACTTTTTAAATTTCCCAATAACATATGTAATTTAACATAAAGGAAACCTATAAAGTACGTAACTCAGATCTTAAAACTAATTCACCTGTTATGGCATATCACAATAAAAAAGGTGACAGTATAATAAGTACCATTTTAGAGACTGTTGAAAACCTTGCATTGCAATAAAATTCAAATAGTGAATCGACTTTAAAATTTTCTAAGAAACTGTGGGTTTTTTTTTTTTTTTACATCTAAACAGTGCTTAAGAATTCTGTGTATAGTTCACAGAAGCAAAACAAAACTCCAAACACCATTACTACTTCTACACAAAACTTTTATTTGAAAATGTGATAATTTTGTAAACTATCTAAGAACCATGGAAGTGAACTTATAAAGTGTATTGAGCCAAGAATCATTTAAAAAGAAATTATGAATCAATTTAGGATCAGGAGTCCAAATAGCTAGAAAAATTTCACATGAATTCAAGATGTAAAATATATGCCTAATAACATTCTTTGGTGAGACTATAATAGTCAATTTTGTAAATTTTCATATTTCCTTTTCCACCAGAAAGAATTTTATACTATTAGCCTCAAACCAAAGAGACTTAAGAAGAACCAATGTACCAATCTTTAAAGACAAAGTGTCCCTCTCTAAATTTAAAGACACTTTGGAGTTCTATTTGTTATTTTTCAAGCAATTTCATTGATGCTTAATATTTAAAAACTAATCAATAATTTTTCTTTATAAAAATATATCCATAGTAACTTGACCTCAGATATAGACACACTCCACCTCACACATGCAATACTCATTAAAGTATAGGATGCACAATCACTTTCACCAAGTACACTGAGGCATGCATGAAGTACCACTCCAGGCATGCTTTAAAACCCAGAAAAGAGCAGCTTAGCCACTTACAGCAGTGCCAAGTCCATGCTTGAAAGTGCTCTATGTATTCAATTGTAGACAAAAATATTTCACAATTAAAGTAACTAGCCACAGAGTATCAAAAAGAGAGAGAGAGAGGGAGTATGTGTGTGTGTGGGTGTGTGTGTGGGTGTGTGTGTGTGTGTGTGTGTGTGTGTGTGTACCTACGCACAGGCAGGTGTGAACACAATCACATATACACTTGGGTTTATTAAATTCAAATTTTAAGCATTTATATAAACTATCCACTCTAACAAATGAACTATTTTTAGTATTATGAGCCAAAAGCAATAAAGGAATATTTTGTTTCTGGTCACGCATAAAACTTGAGGTTGGAGGTAGAGAAAGAATTTTTTTTTTTCTTAAATGACACTGAAAGTCAACTTTAAGGTTAAAAAGTCCTGGCTATTGCATTGGCAATAGTACAGTAATTTTTTAAAGTTTTTAATACAAACATACCTTATCTACAATCAAATTAATTAAGCCTTCCCTTTTGGAACAAAGAGTATTCAATGTTATTTCCATCTGTGATACTCAACTGAAAGAGGTATCATTCTCTCAGGCATTCTTGTTCATAATGGAGAAGACGAGAAATAACTGGTTTTAATGAAATGAGGGCTAGAGATGCTAAATGTCTTGGAATGCACAAGGAGTCCTGTATAACAAAGAACTGTTCTCCCCAAAATGCTACCAACACTCCATCAAGAAAAACTAAATGTATTGTTAACTAGCTTTACCATTACTTATTTTTTCCCCTGCAGAAATGTCTAAAAGAAAATATAGGCCACATTTAGTTAATTCAATATATTCAAAGCAAATGATGGGGAATTATTTTTAACTCACCGAAAGTCTTAAAATGTATTTTGTAAATAGGACAAATACACTAAGTTATCAATGACTGCAGCCTTTTGAGGGGAGGAAAACTGGAACAAGTTGACCAGTAAGTGTAAATATCTATCAATGGATAAAAGAGGAACTGTGAAGACTACCTAAGAACCTTCAAAATACAAGATTTCAAAATTAGATGAATAGAATTTGAAAAATCCATTGTCCAAATAAAATAAGGTTTCACCATCTTTCTACTTAATGTTCCCACATCACAAATACCTTTTTTATGAATTCACTTGCTTTATCTTATGAATATCTCTTGTACAGCGTATTAATACTTCATTTACTTAAGAAGGACCAAAATGTGCAATCAAATATAATCTTATCATTTCATAAATGTGCCATACTGGATACAACATAAGCAATATTACTTTTAACTTAATTGGTAAGGTGATAAATCAAAATGTACCAAATACTGAGAAAGAGCTAAGAGTATTCAAATAATACATGAAGAGTTTTTGAATGAAAATGCTCAATTATATTTTCAGTGGCATTATTCTGAAAGGCTTTTGATTTAAGTAACATGTTTTAGGTTTACTCTTTTTTCCAAAAGATTCTCATAACTTCATCTTTCTCAATAAGGGCCCTCAGATCAAGATTAAATATGAAAAATACAACTGTATATAAATTACTAGACATAATCACTTCAGAGTAATCTTCCTATAACATATCACCTAAATTGAGAACCTTTGTGAAAACCAACAGCATCTTTCTTTCTTTCTTTCATTTATTTATTTATTTGTTGTTTGTTTATTTTTGGTCCTGGAGATTGAATCCCAAGAGCCCTACCACTGAACCACATCTCCAGCTGTTTTTTAAATTTTAAATTTAAAAATTTAATTTAAACTTGTGATTCTCCTGTCTCAAGCCTCCAAAGTAGCTGGGATTACAGGCATGTGCCACCACATCTGGCAAGAACATCTTTCTTTAAATGGGCAAAAAGAAAGAAGGATTACACCAAAAAAGAAAAAATTGTTTTAAGTAATTTAGCAATACCTTTTAGACTTACATTGGTGATGATTCGATGGAGTGAATTTACTAGTACATAGTGAAATGTAGAAGGTGAATTCTGAGCCAGGCAGATCTATAGAAAAAAGAAAAAATAGATCATTTCTAGAAGAAAACTATCCAGTAATACAAAATAAGACAAAACAATAGCAAAAATAAAATTTATTAAAAATAGATAACTTTTTAAGGTCTTCAAGTTCACATCAACATATAATATTAAGAAACAGTGATAAAACTATATACCTATTTATCTTTCCGGTCTTTTCACATTTAAAAAGGAAAATATTAGCATCAGTAAGCATAGGTGGATAAAAATCAGTGCTCTTACCTTAAAGTGTTGGTTGTTATGAGGGCTTATACGAAAGCAAGAAACAAGGCAATCAATCATCAGATCCACGTCCGCAGGCTGACTGCCTCTTGAGAATGGTTTACTTGGATTAAAAAGCAGGTTCTATAAAAACCCCAATAGAAAACAAAGGCCTTTTAATAGTATTATTACTAATCAACATTATCCACATAGATGACAGGGAATTTCAATTGCCAGAAAAAGAATAAATCACTAATACTATGGTTCATTCATCTGATATAAATCTTACTATACCACATATGGTTCCCATCTGGTCCAAATTTCTACATTATCTTAAACCCAAGTCTGTATATTTATGTTAACTTTTAAAAACTGATTAACTCCATTGTTCTTCATAATCTCAATCTAGGCTGATGAACACAATGACAAAGTAGGTCCTATAAACTTATTACCACAGGTGACTCCAAACTTTAGTATTTGGAGCGTTTATCTTTGTTCATAATACCTCTACTAGAATTTTATTCTCGTAAAATTACAGTAGAGAAAGAATAAGCATGATACCTTAAGATCAACCACCATGGACTGAACCAGTAGGAAAATGACAGAGTTGTCTTCCCAATTGATGTAAGTACTTGCTTTACACAATTTGACACAAGCAATTGCAGCACTCTCTGTCAGCTGCCTGCTTCCTCCATGGCCAGCAAGTGCTTTTCGTAGACTGTCCAGAAATAATTTCTACAAATTCAAATAGAGCAATAAGATAATATGAAGTTTCTTTTATTTCATATTTATACAACAAAGTAACAAATTAACGGCCTCTAATATTTATACCATAAAAATGTCTCATTTATATTTTGGTTTTCAATTTTATAATTTAAGTGGTTGTCATTATTTAACTCTTTAAATAATTTCCTCAAATTAAAAAAAAAATTCCTCTTCTCTTTCTTTTTTTTTTTTTTAAAGAAAGAGTGAGAGAGAGAGAGAGAGAATTTTAATATTTATTTTTTAGTATTTGGCGGACACAATATCTTTGTCTGTATGTGGTGCTGAGGATCGAACCCGGGCCGCACGCATGCCAGGCGAGCGCGCTACCGCTTGAGCCACATCCCCAGCCCTCTTCTCTTTCTCTATCCAATTATTATAGGAGTATTAAAAAAAACAGTCCTGGGTTGGGAATGTGGTTCAGTGGTAATGTGTTTACACAAGATCTTGGAGGGAAGGTGGAAGGGAAGAAGAAAGAATCCTTCCCAAATATCTGAACTCAGCACTGAATTCAGCTGACCATATCTTCCTTTTGATATTATCTTTAATGTCTAAAATATTTTATTGGTAAATATCAAATTGCTCCATCCTTTTCTAATACTCCAGACAATATTCAACCTTTTAGCCTTCTAAATAAGAATATACCCAAGGCTACACTGTTACTCTAAATTCTATCTATGCCCCCCCCAAAAAAAATTACTCTTTTATGAACTCAACACCTCTTTGTAGTTCATTGATAATCTCATCCTTAACTTTTCTCTTAAGTGAAAATTTCACATTTCCACCTACACATATTCTCAGACGTAACATATCAAAAGCTAAATTCACCCAACACCAGCAAAAGTACACATTCTTCTCAGTGTATGTGGAACATGTTCCAAAATGAACCATATGTTAGTCCACCAAATATTTTTTGTTGTTTTGTTTTGTTCTTGTTCTGGAGATTGAACTGAGAGGCACTTCACCATGGAGCTACATCCCCCACTCCTTTATTTTTTATTTTGAGACAGGGACTCACTAACTTTTTTTTTTTCTTTTTTGTGCTTATAGATACTCAGCATGCCTCTCTCTGTTTTATTTGCTTATTTTTGTATGCAGTGCTAAGGACTGAACCCAGTGACTCACCCATGTTAGGCAAGCACTCTGCCACTGAGCCCCAGCCCCAGCCTGGGTCTCACTAACTTAACGAGGCTGGCTTTGAACTCGGAATCTTCTGGTCTCAATCTCCTGAGTAGCCAGGAATATAGGCCTGAATCCAGCCCAAACAAACCTTAAATACATTCAAAGAAAAAGAAATTATACAAGGTGTCTTATCTCATAAAAAGGAAATGAAACTGGAAACTAACAGTAAATGGAAGATTAGAAAATTCACAAAAATGTGAAAATTAACACAATCTTAAACAATAAATGTATCAAAGAAAAAACCCAAGAAAAAGGAAACTGGAAAATATCTTGAGACAAATAAAAATAAAGCACAACATACTAAAACTTAGAGGATGCAGTGAAAGTAATGGTAAGAGGGAAAACTATAGCTGTGAACACATTTTAAAATTCTGCTCTCAAATCAATTATCTTAAAGAACTTGAAAAATAATAAAAAGCTAGCAGAAAAAAAGAAATAATAGAGATCAGCAAAAAAATAATTTAAACAGAGAACAGAGAAAAAACAACAAAGCCAAAAGCTCATTCTTTGAAATAAAATAAAATTGACAAAATTTTAGTGTGATTAGGAAAAAATAAGGGCAGGCTAAAATTACTGAAGCCAGAAATGAATGTAATGGCATTACTTACTGATTTTATAAATATTTTAAAAGGGTAATACAACAAATTGTACATAAACAGATTGGATAATGTGAACAAAATGGACAAAATTCCTAGAAATACACGATCTAACAAAACTGACTCATAAATAAAAAATATGACTAGAACTATTAGGGAGACTAATAGTTAGTCTCCTCCCCAGTTAAGAAAAGTTCAGGACCAGGGCTGGGGATGTGGCTCAAGCGGTAGCGAGCTCGCCCGCCTGGCATGCACCACATACAAACAAAGATGTTGTGTCCACCGAAAACTAAAATAAAAAATAAATATTAAAAATTTTTAAAAAAAGAAAAGTTCAGGACCAGATGAATTCACTGGTGAATTCTACAGTACACTTAAAGGATTAGCACCAACACTTCTCAAGTACTTTCAAAAAATTAAAGTAGAGGGAACACTTCCTAATCCATTCTGAGATCAGCATTACCCTCATGCCTAAGCCAAAGACATTGAAAGAAAACAACAGAGGAGCAACCTTGAAGAACATCAATGAAAAAAGTGGTCAAAAAAAAGTAGCAAATAAAATTCAGTAGCTTTTTTAAAACATCATATGCCAAGTGAGACTTATTTCTGGAGCAAAAGGATGGTTTAACAACGAAAATCAATCTATGTGATATTCCACATTAATAAAATGAAGGAAATTCCTACATTATCATCTCAATTAAGACATAAACAGCAATTGATAAGACTCAACACCTTTTCATGATTTAAAAAACACCCAAGCTAGGAATAGAAGGAAATATCTTCAACATGATAAAGGCCATATGGTTTAAAAAAAAAAAAATCAATAACAACATACTCAATGGTAAAAGACTAAAAGCTTTTCCCCAAAGATCAGCAATAAATAAAATAAAGATTAGGATGCCCCACTTCTGCCACTTCTATTCATCAGAGTAAGTTAACCCTGCTTACAAATGACAAAATAACATACATAGAAATCCCTAAAGATTTCATATACACCTCGTTATGGTGCTGCAGGCCTGTAATTCCAGCTACCCAGGAGGGGAGGCAGGACAATCACAAGTTCAAGGATAGCCTGGGCAACTTAGTAAGACCCTGTCTCAAAATAAAAAAAATATGAAGGAGCCAGGTGCAGTGGTGCAAGCCTGTAATCCCAGGGTTTTGGGAGGCTGAGGCAGGAGAATCTTGAATTCAAGGCCAGTTTCAGCAAAAGTGAGATGCTAAGCAACTCAGCAAGATCCTGTCTCTAAATAAAATACAAAATAAGGCTGGGGATGTGGCTCACTAGTCAAGTGCCCCTGAGTTCAATCCCCTGTACTGCCCGACCCCCACAAAAAGAACTAGGAATTTAACTCAGCAGCAGAGTACTTTCCTAGCACATCGCAAGGCCTGGGGCTTAGACCCAGGACTACCAAAAAAAATAAATAAAGATTTTTTTTTTGTAAGTTTTTAGAGCTCATACACAAATTTGACTAGAGTTGTAGAATACAAAATGAATACACAAAAATCAGTTGGATTTTACAAATTAGCAAAGAAAAATTTGCAAAGGAAATCAAAAAACCAATTCCATTTACAATAGCATAAAAAAAGAATAAAATACTTAGGAATTAACCAAAGAGATGACACTCTTATAATGAAAACTAAAATACATTGCTGAAAAAAATTAACAAAAACACAAATAAATGCAAAGACATCCCATGTACATGGATTGTTAATGTACCAATAATTCCCAAAGCAATCTACAGATTCCACACAATCCCTATCAAAATCTCATAAACATGTTTTGCAGAAACAGAAAAGCCACCCTAAAATTCATATGGAATCTCAAGTGACTCTGAATAGCCAAAATAACCCTGAATAAAAAAAAGTTGTAGGACTTTATTCTATCTTACCGATTTTGAAACTTATTACAAAGCTACAATAATAGAAAATAATGTAATCCCAGCCTAAGAACAGACATAAGGAAAAAATGGAATAGAATAAAACGTTTAGGAAAAAAACTCTCACACACATGGCCAAAAAATTCTTGACAAGTGTGCTAAGACTACTTCACTCATTGGAAAAAGGACAGTTTAAAAAAAAAAAAAAGGTACTAGGAAAAATGTATGCATGCAGGTCAAAATATGAAGTTGGGTCCTCCACTTACACCATATACAAAACATAAGTCAAATCAAAATGCAAAGATCTTCACAACTTAAACTATAAAACTCCAAAAACAAAAATACAGGAAGATTTTTACAACACTAGATACAGCCATTACATCCTTGATATGATATAAAAAAAAAAAAGCACAGGCAACAAAAGAAAAACTGGATAAATGAGACAATCAAAACCAATTTTTTTTTAATTAAACAACACTATCAAGAAGGTAAAACAGGAGTAGGCTTATGGCTCAGGGGTAGATCATTTGCTTAGCAAATGTGAAGCCCTGGGTTTGATCCCTAACGCACGCGCGCACACGTACACATGAAAACAATATGAGAGAAAACAGCAAATCACATATCTGACTTTTTTTTTTTTAATTGTGTTTTTTGTTTGGTTGGTTTTTAGTGCTGGGGTTTGAACCCAGGGCCTTGTTCATATTAAGCACATGTTCTACCAGCCACTAAATACTGTTCTCAATTTAAGTTCAACTAAAGGTCTATACTTCTTCTATAAAACTCTCCCCACTATCCAAACTTCACCTGAATTGTTATAGAACATACAGCCTCCATTTTTTTTTCCCAAGTAAACATGTACTTACAGTATATAACTTTTCATTCATATAAAGAAATAACCAAGAATTCTAGGAAGATAGCAATATAAAAATGTCCTTGACTCCCTCTCTCTATCCCCTTCTTTTTTTTTTAAAGAGAGAGAGAGAATTTTTTTTAATATTTATTTTTTAGTTTCGGCGGACACAACATCTTTGTTTGTATGTGGTGCTGAGGATTGAACCTGGGCCACACACATGCCAGGCGAGCGCGCTACCGCTTGAGCCACATCCCCAGCCTGCCCCTTAATTCTTTGATACCCAAGTTTACTATGTTCTAGGAGTCACTTATATTTTTAGCCTCTCTTGACCATGTGACTGAGTTCTAGCTTATGGAATATGAATGAGAGAAGGCATGCCATTTCTGGGTCCAACCAATACAAATTCTCAATGTGCTTTTTCATACGCCATGTGTTTTCCTCAAGCTGGCACATAAGTAAATAAGACATATAAAACCTGGTTGATAAAATTGAAAAATATATTTCCTTACAAAGAACAAACTATTAAAAGTGACTTTAAGGGGCTGGGGTTGTGGCTTGGTGGTAGAGCACTCGCCTAGTACGTGTGAGGCTTGCCTAGTACATGGGTTGGATCCTCAGCACCACATAAATAAATAAAGTAAAGGTATTGTGTCCATCTTCAACTAAAAAAAAAAAAAATTAAAGTGACTTTAAGCCAGGCGCAGTGGCACACACCTGTAATCCCAACAGCTCAGGAGGCTGAGGCAGGAGAATCTTAAGTTTAGAGACAGCCTCAGCAATTTAGCAAGGCACTAAGCAACTCAGAGAGACCCTGTCTACAAATAAAATACAAAATAGTGCTGGGGATGTGGCTCAGTGCTCAAGTGCCCCTGAGTTCAATCCCTGGTACCAAAAACAAAAGAAAGAAAAAAAGTGACTTTAAAATAGAAATTCTTCAAAAAATTAAAAATAGAATTACCATATGATTCAGAAATTCCACCTCTGATATATATCAAGTAAAAGGTCTCAATTTTACACCCATGTGCATAATAGCATTATTCACAATAGCCAAAAGTGAAAAAGCAACCCACAAGTCTACTGGCAAATAAATTTGGAAAAATAAAATGTTGAGCCAGGTGAAGTGATTTTGAAAATATCATGATAAGCATCAGCAATTTTAAATATACAATTCGATGAATTTTGAGAAAGAAGTTATGGAATCAGAACCACAATCGTGATCTTTAACATTTTCACCACCTTAAGAAGTCCCCTTGAGTTCCTTTCCAGTCAATTTCCTCCCCTCCCACCCTTGGCATCCACTGATTCATTTTTTTACCTCAGATGAATTCTACAGAAATTCTTTTAAAAGAAATCATAGGAAAGGTGTGGGGTGGGGGAGGGGGGAGAGGAAGAGGGAGAGAGAAGGAGGAAGAGGAGGAGGGGGAGGGAGAGGAGGAAGAGGAGGAGGGGGAGGGAAAGGGAGGAGGAAAAAGAGAAAGCCTGGCACAGTGGCACATGCTTATTAACCCCAGCAACTCAGAAGGCAAGAGAGGACTGTGTGGTTTGAATGTGAGGTGCCCCACAAAAGCTCACATGTAAGATGATGCAAGAAGATTCCGAGAAGAAATGATTGGGTTGTGAGTCTTAACACAATCCGTGATTTAATCCTCTGATAGGGATTAACTGAGTGGTAACGGAAATGGTAGGATGTGGCTGGAGGAGGTGAGAATTGGGGCATGGCTTTGGGTATACATTTTTTTATCTGGAGAGTGGAGTGTGTGTGTGTGTGTGTGTGTGTGTGTGTGTGTCTCTCTCTCTCTCTCTCTCCTTCCTGATCACATGATGAGAGCTGCTTCACTCAACCACACCCTCCCATGATGATGTTCAGCCTCAACTTGAGCCCGGAGAAATGGTGCTGGCCTTCTATGGACTAAGACCTCTGAAACCATGAGCCCTCAAATAAACTCTTCTTCCTCTACAGTTGTTCTGGTCAGATCCTTTAGTCACAGCAGTGGAAAAGCTAACTAAAACAAGGACTGCAGGTTCAAGGCCAACCTCAGCAACTTATCAAGGTCCTAATAAGCAACACTGTCTCAAAATTAAGAAATAAAATTTAAAAGGCTGGGAATGTAGCTCAGCAGCAAAGGACCCCTGGGTTCATTCCCCAGTACCAATAATAATAAAATAATAATAACAACAACAACAACAACAAGAAAGAAAAAAGGGAATCAAAAACAAAAGAAATCACACAGTATGACATTTTGTCTGGCTTCCTTTGTTTAGCATGTTTTTGAGATTCATCCATGTTCTGTGAACAGTAGTTACTCTCCTTTCCCATCCCCCCCCAAGTGGGTACAGGGGTGCTCTTCCACTGAGCTGCATCATCAGCCTCTTTTATTTCTTTTTATTTTGAGACACAATCTCACTGACTTGCCCAGGCTGGCTTTGAACTTGGAATCCTCCTGCCTTGGCCTTCCAAGTAACTGGGATTATAGACATGTGTCACTGCACCAGGCAGCAGTTATTTTCCTTTTCTTTCTTTCTGGGTTTTTATTGTTGTTGTTGTTGTTGTTAACCAGGAATTGAAACCAGGGTGCTTTACCACTGAGCTACAAACCCTAGTCCTTTTTATTTTTTTATTTCAAGACAGGTCTTACTAAGTTGCTGAGGCTGGCCTTGAATTTACAATCCTCCTATCTCAGCCTCCAAGACACTAGGATTATAAGCTTGCACCATCACGCCTGGCAGTGCACAGTATTTACTTTTAATTATTGAAAAAATATTCCATCACCTCAATTTATCACAGTTGGTTTATCCATTCACCAGCTAATGAGCATTTGGGTTGCTTTCAAATTTAGGGTATTATAAAAAAGGTATGATAAGCGCTAGAGTATAAATCTTTGAATGAAAAAGGGTATGTCTTTATAATTCTTTATTTTTACATTACAGATATATATAACCTTCATTTCCTCCATGAATGTAACTTGCTTTTGACACTTATATATGTGGAATTACATTCACATAAATAAATGCTAAAATATATATACACACATATAGGCACAGCTGTTCCTAACATTATTACATTGCTATTATTCTATTCTTACACGTTTATATCATTTCATTGCTACTAATCTATTGTTAACTTTCATTTGGAATGACTTTTTTTCCAGTTTTACCTGAGATATAATTGGCAAATAAAATATTTAATGAGTATTTAATATATTTAATACATTATTTAATATATTTAATGAGTATAACATATTTATACATAATAAAGTGATTATCACAAGGTAATTAACATACCCATCATTTCACATAATTTACCCTATGAGGAGCAGGAGAGAGAGTGAGAACACTTGAGATCAAGATACTGTATCGTTTTATTCATGTGTCAAAATTTTAGAAGACTGAAAAATAGGGAGTTCTGATAAGGATTCAGGAAAACATAAATGAACCCAATTTATAATTAGAAGTCCCAAAATGTTTTTCTTTTCTCCATTTTCTGCTAACCTGTTTGTTAAACTATTCACATTCCAGCTTCTTATAAGCCATTATTTCATGATGAGAATGTAAGCTGAAAATGCCCCCAAAACCCTGATGCCAACAAAACTCTTAGATCCAGAATACTAAGACATCTCGCCAGCAAGCACAACCTGCCTAAATATATGTAAGTGTATTTTCTGGCTTTTTGTTTCCATTCTGTTTTGCTGTATGTGGTAGTACACACACGCCTATAATCAAGTGACTTCGAAGGCTGAGGCAGGAGAATCACAAGTTGAAATCTAGCCTAGGTAACTAAGTGAGACCCTGTCTGGGAAAAAAAAAGAAAAAAAGCCTGGGGATGTAGCTCTGTGGTAGACCAAACACTGGATTAAAGCTCCAGTACCCCACTCCCCCCACCAGAAAACTGTAATGTTTCTATAGAATGGAAAAGGCAGATTAAACCTTCCCAGTTTTAGCCACTGTCATTAATTCATTTTTCATTTTTATATCATTTTCTCTTATTTCTGCTATGGGTAGGGGACCAAATTAAAGTTTGTTGGGACCCCAGCAGCCTCTGTGCCTAGGCAGGGGTAATAAAAATAGGTCTTCTTATTCAGTGTGGTGAAAAAATAAACTGCTGCCAACTATTAGGAAATAGAAAAGTAGTAAGAACTATTCAAATTTTAAATACAAATGCTCTGAACACAGAAATTGCAGTTTTAGTCTTTGAATTAGTTTATAAAGAGAACTCAAGTACATGTATACACACCCTATAAATCAATAAAAGACAAAAATTAAATGGAAAAATGAGCAATTCACGGAAGGTATACAAATGACTGACAGAAAGATATAACTGGAACTGTGATTACTAAAACTTAAATTCATTTAAGAGTACTACTGAACTTATAGTAGTTTTAACTATTTCTACTTTACCAATAAATAGAAACAAACAAAAATAAAACCACTACTTTGAAGGGCTCCCAACAATCTAATATGAAAAATGGTATCCTCAAAAGTTGGGACATTGACATAAGAGAAATATCACAAATTCATAGGCTCTCAAGGATTTCCTACTTCATTTATTTACCCCTCAATTAATAAATTCCCTATCCAATGTTTCTGCAAAGTAGTGAATCATTCAGCTGATTCTGAACATCTTCATCCATAGCCAAATTATGTAAGAGCACATTCACATTTAGTCAGTTAAGAATATTTCTCCCAAAGTGGCAATAAAGGAAAAAGTGTCTATTACAAAACTAGTGCATTTTGAACTTCAAATAAAATGTTAACAACTCAAATCTTTAAATAAATAAATATATATATATATATATATATATATATATATATATGATTCTTTTCAAATTACCAGCTGTTATAATGCTAATTTCAATACAAAGTGTATGTGTAGTCTGCCTTCCTAATAAAACTCTGTGAAAACTGTTCTGAGTTTCCTGACCATTTCAATAGCACCAAGTGAACAAACTCCTAAAAACATGCAAACAACATACTATAAAAATTACGAAGTCTATCAGGCATGGTGCTGCATGCCTGTAATCACAGTAGCTCAAGAGACTAAGGCAGGAGGATTGCAAGTTCACAGCCAGCCTCAGCAATTTAGCAAGGCCCTGTCTCAAATTTTTAAAAAATGTAAAAAGGGCTGGGGATGTGGCACAGTGAGTGATGGCACCTTGGGTTCAATCCCTGGTTTAAAAAAAAAAAAAAAACAGGGCTGGGACTGTGGCTCAGTGGTAGAGCACTTGCCTGGCATGTCTGAGGCACTGGTTTCAATTCTCAGCACCACACATAAATAAATAAATAAATAAATAAACAAACAAACAAACAAATAAATAAATAAAAGGTCCATCAACAACTAAAACAATATTGAGAGAGAGGGGGGGGGGGGGAGAAGTCCAGTAGGGCAAACCCTAAAGGGAATATTAGAGAAACTATGTTTAAAAGTAACAGAACTATTCTTTAGTCTTCTCTGGTAAAAAAGACCAACGGATTGTTTTTAGTCTTTGATCATTGAATGATATTATTTATTTCTCTTCCAAATAAAATTATGTATGAGAATATTTCCACTAAGGTTATAAACAGAGACCTAAAATGATTATAAAGAATGATAAACCTAGGGTTGGGGGGGTATAACTTATCGGTAGATCACTTGACTGGCATGCCTGAGATCCCCAATACCACCAAAATATAAATAACGATAAAATAAAAATGATACACTCCTTGAGTAAAATAAACTATTTCACATATGGACATAATGGAAATGACCTCCGAACCTTATTCATGTTGTTTTCGTCAACCACATCCTTGGATATATCCTGGATTATTTCTGGACATAAAATAAGGAGAATGATCTGTAGTGGCCAAACTGCTGCTTTACGTTTGGTGCTTTCAGCAAAACCATCCACCAAGTCAAAGAGTTTTTCTGCACACTCTACATGAAAAATATTAAATGACATTATTATGTGAGAAAAACAATTGCTGGCATTAAAAGTTAGCACTATCCAAAAACCCAAAGGCCACCTTTAAAGAGATAAACTTGGAAGTTAATTTAAGCCATTACACAAATTCATTCACATAAGCAGATAAGAACTGTTAAATTTCCCATGTGTTAGAAGAGCTATCTTGATCCATCCTAGAAAAAAAATTGACATTTCACAATGACTGATCTTGTGTTTTGTCTCAATGTACGGGGCCTTATGCAAACTGCAATGTACCCAACCTACAAAAATTGGACACCTTCCCAAAGAGAATTACCAAAATTTCCCATGCAGCTGTATCCAATGAATTCCTACCTCACAGGTAAAAACAGTATAATTACTTTATATACACATCTGTAAAAACAAAATAAGGCTTTACAACACAAAAAAAAAAGGTGCTTCTCTCTAACAGCCATCAACAGTAGCCATCAATTATTCAATTAACTTTAAAGATTAAAGCTTCATTTCAAATTTTTTTATTTGCTCAAAGGAAAAAGATTAGAGGTAATTTAGAAATATTAGAGAAAAACAGTATTTCCTATTTGATATCAGTTGATAGTAGAAGATATAAAAGCTCCTTTTTAAAAAGTAACTTGAAAAGCAACAGGTTTTCACCTCCTAAGAAAGAATTTAAAAGAAAACAAAATTGATGTTAACCTTACCAGCCATATCAGTCTGTGGAATCTGGTAAAGTTTTGTAAACTCATCTGGATAATTTTCTACCCAGTTCCAAAAGGCCTACAAAAAAACAAAACATGTTTATATGAAGCAGTGAACTTTTCTTCATAAAGTAAATGCCACAAACTTCTAATTTCTTCATAAAAATATTACAATGCATTCATTCTAAAAATTAATGTGAAACTATCACTCGAGTCATGATTTTTTTATTCAAAATACTAAAGGCAGCAACATTTGTAACCCAAAACAGAATTTTAATACCAAAACGTTTTCTTACCTTTTCCAGACTATTTATAACTGCTAACTGTGCAACCTTCTTTAGGGCTTTAAATTTAAATGCTGTTTCTGTGGGGGAAAATTTTTTTTAGTTAGCTCTAGATTATTTAATTAACACAAATACAGTTCAGAGATACTAGCAAAAATAACCTTTTTTTCACATACTATTTTTGCCCCAGGATTATTTATAAAGAATGTAAAGACAATTAATATTAACTTCAAACCTACTAGTTATTTGTTAAGACAAAACTAAATTGAAGCAAACATGCCTTCAACTTCAAGTTATGTTTCCCTGTGTTTTTTCTTTTTTTATTTTTAGTTATAGTTGGACACAATACCTTTATTTTATTTATTTATTTTTACGTGATTCTAAGGATCAAACCCAGGGCCCCAGGGCCTTGCACATGCTAGGTGAGTGCTCTACCGCTGAGCCACAAACCCAGCCCGTGTTTTATTTTTTTAAAAATTGCTTTTGCTTTTTTAAAAAGTAAAAACACATGGTCATTGTGGAAATTTTTTAAATACACAATAGCTTAAGCGAAAGCTGAAACATAGTCCACGATTCTACCATACAGAGACAATCATAATCAACAGTTTGGTAAATTTTCTTCTACCCCCGTTCCTTTGCATGTATAAGACAAATAAATTTAACATAACTGAGGTCATATTAGCCATGTCAAAATTAACTTCTTACTTTACAAAATAACCTCAAATTTTTTGAAAATTCTTCATAGGAATTAGGCATGGTGCACACATGCCTGTAATCCCAACGACCTGGGAGACTGAGGCACAAAGATTGCAAGTTTGAGGCCAGCCTCAGCAACTTAACAAGGCTCTAAGCAATTTAGCAAGACCTTGTCTTAAAATAAAAAAAGCTGGGGAAGTAGCTCAGTGGTAAATCGCCCCTAGGTATCAAAAAAAAAAAAAAAAAAAAAAACATCATAGGTATTTTTGATGACTCTGGAGTATTAACTATTAGTTCTTTTCAATATATTTCATTCTTTCAAAATCTTAATGCCTCCAGAATATTACAGTTGTCCAAACTGTATGTCTACAGTTACCAATTATTACGTGACTGAATTGGGCTTCTTTTGACTTCTCTCCAGATATTAAAGTCACTGAATTAAGTCAGAGGTTATATAAATATTTTCAAGTTGTACCTTTATTTCCAAATGTATTAAAAATGATAGTAACAAATGTTTATATCCAAAGCTTTTTCAATATTATTGACTATATCTTTAATGTAAACAAATATCTAAAAATAAAAGTGTCTGGTGGAAGAGATGAATCCTTTCTAAGGTCCAAGATAAATTCTCCCAAGATGCTTTGGTTGGACCAAATGGCACTCCTATCAAGAAGCATATCAAAGTACATTAGTCACATCCTTACCATCATTAAACATGCTCATTTTAAAAATGTTGCTAATTTATTCAAAATAGTAGGTTGCAGTTTTAATGCATGTAAGATCAAATATTACTTCATATGAATATATTGCAATTTTATTTTTTTTCCTCTATAAATTTATCCTCCACAATGTACCAAAAAGAAAAAAATTTATCTGGGAAAGATGACCCTTCTGAAATCTATTTTACCTTAACAGTCCCTTGACAAAAACTTCTATGGATTTTTAATGAAGAAATACCAGTTTTTATTACATTTACATAAATATCTAAGATAAACATGGGTCTTCAAGTTCTTATCTAAAGAATCATTTAATTTGAATTTTTATAGACTTGCAAATGAGTAACTTGATCCTAAAACAGTTTTTAAATGTACCCCTTGAATTTTCCTTGCTCCTGTCCTCCTTTGATTTCCAAATAATACCATTACACATTTTTGCCTTCCTATATTCATCAACTTTACCTTTTTTTTATTGTAATTCATAGTTCTCTTTAATTATATAAAATCCAATTCGAAAGATAATGTTTTATAACAAATATTGTTTTAAAAATGACAGAAAAAATAATGTGTGTGATAACAAATGTTATATGACAGTTAATGTCCAATGATTAACATTAAATCCAATTATTTCAAATCTGGGATAAAGTACACAAAAATGCTAATTTTAAAAGGGACTATTTAATAAATAAAATAACTGTTTGCCTGACATCATGATGATTTTCACTAAATACCTCAGTAGTTTTTCTTTCTTTATTTATTTATTTATTTTTGCATTACAATTCTTAATATGCCATTATATAATAATTTATCATATCTCTGATTTTATATAAGGTATGTTGACACCAAATTCACATCTTCATACATGTATTTTGTATAATGATGAGGGTCTCCTTTCACCATCCATACTATTCCCCTTCTCCTTCCCTTTCCCTCCCACCCCTATCTAAGGTAATCTTCTTTCCTTTGTCTCCCTCCCAACCACATTTTTAGTCACCCCCCTTATATCAGAGAAGACATTTGGCATTTGCTTTTTGAGGACTGGCTAACTTCATTTAGCATAATCTTCTCTAATGTCATCCATTTCCCTGCAAATGCCATGATCTCTTTGTTTTTTTATTGCTGAGTAATATTCCATTGTGTATAAATGCCACATTTTTTTTATCTATTCATCCACTGAAGGACATCTAGGTTGGCTCCACAGTTTAGCTATTGTGAATTGTGCTGCTATAAATATTGATGTGGCTATGTCCCTGTAATATGCTGTTTTTAGGGTCCTTTGGGTATAGTCTGAGAAGAGGAATAGCTGGGTCTAATGGTGATTCCATTCCCCAACTTTACCTTGTTGACATCTTGGGTCATCTAGTCTCCATTCCAACGTATTCATCTTTTGTGACATAGGTTCTACAAATATCTGATTAGACATCCTACTGATGCCTCAGTCTCAGTAAATCTAAAAATGAATTCATCATTCTCCTGGCCACTCCCTTTCCTGCCATCAATCTTTTTTCTTTTTCCTGCCTTAAAACAGCTTGTTCTATATTATTCAATAACACCTCTCCAACCTCATATATCTAAATTGATTACCAACCAAATGCTATGTATTCTATGAGCTAAATACCTATTAAATTGGCCCCATCCCATTCCATCTAGACTTCCACTACTTCCTTGTTTCTTACTTATATTACTGTACACTCAAATCCCAGAAGTTCATGTAACATAACTCTCTACTAAGCCATTCCACAAATCTGAAGTAAAGTGGTACCTAGCATAAAATATTGATCAAGGTACTTCACACCTTACTGCCTTTCCTTCACTTCCTATGACTACTAAAGGCAATAACCCATAAACTCCATAGTGTAGCAGTTAAATGTGTTGGTTCAAGAAATGGCCAGGTGTAAAATGAATCTTTACCTTGACAATTACTAGCTCTGTGACCTTGGAAATGTTACTGAAACCTCAATTCCTTCATCCACATATGGAACTAATAATACTGGTACTGCATCATAGAGTAACCGTAAGGTCTGATGAGTAAAGACATATAAATTGCATGGCATAATACCTGTCACATACTGATAATAAAAAAAGGCCTGGGGGATGTAGATCAGTGATAAAGCATGTGAGACTCTAGGTTCAAATCTCATTATCATGAATAAAATGGGGGGAACACTGCACAAATGTTGAGGTGGTGGTGGTGGTGTTTTTGAGGGTGAGAGGATACTGGGGATTTAATTTTATTTATTTATTTTTATGTGGTGCTGAGAATTGAACCCAGGGCCTCACACATGCTAGGCAAGCGCTCTACCCCTGAACCACAACTCCAGTCCCCAATACTGGGGATTTAACCCGAAGGCATTTAACCACTAGCCACATCCCCAGCCCTTTTTATTTTGAGACAGAGTCTCACTAAGTTCCTTAGGGACTTGTTAAATTACTGAGGCTAATCTCTAACTTGCAATTCTCCTGCCTTAGCCTCCCAACCATTTGGATTACAAGTATATGCCACCATGCCTAGCTAAATATTGAGGTTTTTGAAGTTAATTTAACTCAATCTCCTCACTCTTAAATCAGGTGTTAAAAACACTATTTGATAATACCTTCAGCAAGATACAAAGTTTCTATGAGTTATGCATTTAAATTAGCCAGGGTTCAATAATATCTAAAACTAAACTGTGAAATTAAACTTAGACATTCATATTCAGTTAATAAATAATGCTCATTGATATTTGATTTACATTAACACTTCACTGATTATAAACTTTCTCAATTCCTTCTAACAGTTTATTTCAATCAATATAGTTGTATAAAGTATTTCTGAAAACTTAAAAATTACATTTCAGGCATGTCCTATAGGAAGGCAAAATTAGGCAATGAAAGGTTAAGAAACTTTGTAAAGCTAACCAGTAAGAAAGATGAAAACTGAGCCAGGCATGGTGGTGTTTGATTGTAATCCCAGTGACTTGGAAGGCTCAGGCAGAAGTGTCACAAGCTCAAGGCCAGCCTCAGCAACTTAACAAGGCCCTAAGAAACTTAGCAAGACCCTATCTCAAAATGAAAAATAAAAAGGGCTGGGGATTGGATCAGTAGTTAATAGTCCCTGGGTTCTATCCTCAGGACCAAAAAAAAAAACAGAAAGATGAGAACAGAAATGTCAGGGATGGGGTTGTGGCTCGTGGAAGAGCATATGCCTAGCATGTGTGAGGCACTGGGTTTGATTCTCAGCACCATAAAAAAATGCATAGATAAATAAGGTCTATTGACAAGGAAGGAAGGAAGGAAGGAAGGAAGGAAGGAAGGAAGGAAGGAAGGAAGGAAGGAGGGAGGGAGGGAGGGAGGGAGGGAGGGAGGGAAGGAAGGAAGGAGGGAGGGAGGGAGGGAGGGAGGGAGGGAAGGAAGGAGGGAGGGAGGGAGGGAGGGAGGGAAGGAAGGAAGGAAGGAAACAGAAATGTCAGAAATAAGTTCCCTGGCTCAATTTCTCTTCTCAGCATAAAATCACAATCTCCTGGTTCCTTTTTGCAATGAAGCTTTGATATACTGCTAAAAACTATCATCTATCCTTAAGCACTACAACTAGATAACTTCTATAATCTATAGCCAGCCTTTAAAAGAGATCAAATTCCAGAAAAATTAAACAACACCCTTTCTCTTTATAAAAAGCAAAAAATATAGCTGAAGAAAACTTTCCATTGCCAAGATTTAAGATACTACTTTTCTCTACTATGTTATTTTTAAAGGTTCAAAAATGAGTAAACCTTGGGGCTGGGGATGTGGCTCAAGCGGTAGCGCGCTCGCCTGGCATGCGTGCGGCCCGGGTTCGATCCTCAGCACCACATACCAACAAAGATGTCGTGTCCACCGAGAACTAAAAAATAAATATTAAAAAAATTCTCTCTCTCTCTCTCTCTCCTGTCTCCTCTCTCACTCTCTCTTTTAAAAAAAAAATGAGTAAACCTTATGTATTACTGAGCCATTTTATAAGAATATTTGAATTATTAAACTCACTTTGATGTTCTAATCAAACACAATTAGGACATTTAGAACATTCATAATACTGAGTTTTGACCCACAGTGATTAATTTCAAGATATAACACACATTTAAACTTACCCTTCAGGAGTCGTTTTAATTTTGAACAATCCACATTAATATACTGTAACAATTCTATATCATGGACATCAACATTATCTTCTGAACAAACAGTCAATTCCTGTAATCTGAGAAGTAAAAAACAAGATTAATCAATTTAAGTGTTAGGATTTTCCAAAATTTCAAATTCAACAGATTCTTTATCAAGTGATAAGTTTATAAGATTAAAGTCTTTTATAAATAGCAAAATAAATATCCATCCTCACCCATTCTGGGGATTGAACCCAGGGGCATTACCATCAAGCTACAGCCCCAACCCTTTTTAGTTTTTTTTTTTTTTAATATTTATTTTTTAGTTTTTCAGCGGACACAACATCTTTGTTGGTATGTGGTGCTGAGGATCGAACCCGGGCCGCACGCAAGCCAGGCGAGCATGCTACCGCTTGAGCCACATCCCCAGCCCCCTCTTTAGCTTTTAAGATAGAGTCTCACTAAATTGCCCAGGCTGTCCTCCAATTTATAATTCTCCAGTCTTAGCCTCCTGAATTGGGGGGGGGGGATAAATATTTCTTATAAAAATGGGACATGATGAAAGAAACCATGAAATCTAAGAAAATTAGTATCCCTGTCTTTAAGATTGAGGTATCTAAATTATATTTCCTACTTTTAGCCCAGGGTCCTTGGGAAAATTAGTCAATTTCAGGATTAGGGCAGGAAAAGTTCAAGATAAGCTTTAGTCACCTTGAGCCTGAAAACAAGAAAACCAGTACCACTGTCAGAGTCACCTTGTAAACTATACAGGTGTGAACTTAAATAATCTTCTTGCTGTCAAAAATGAGAAAATTTGAGCATCGAAAGAATTATGTTTATGACAACTGAAACATATACAATAAATAAAAATCCATGTGGTAATACTGAAAAATAATAAAAACTCATGGGTAATCTTTTACCACTGTAGAATGCCAACTTACTCTGAAAATGAACATTCAGAGTCAAGCTTCAATCTTGCATTATCTATGCAGACCATTGCTGAGGGCCATTACCAAGTAGGAAATTTCCTTGCCAGCGTACCCCATGTTAATTTCGCTGTTGACATTGCATGTTAGGTGACCCTGCCCAAGGACGAGGGTGGATCCAGGATTAGGGTGTATCCTGCAGTTTGAGGAAGTATCCCAATCCTTGGGCTTAGGGCGTTCCCGGTTTAAGACAAGTTTAAGGCGTTCCCAGTTTAAGACCTTGGATTTTAGGGAAGTTCAGATGTTGAGGATTATTGCTGCTGGAATTAGGGCGTTCCCGCTGCCTAAGCTCCTGTTGAACTCTCGTGAGATTCAGAGAGCATTTTTGGGAAATAAGCCTCGTGGAGTAGGTGAATTGGGTGGCAGGAGAACTGGGATTGCGAGAGAACGTGTGTGGAGGCCGGTGTGAGTTCGGGAATAAAGATTTGCTGTTTGAATCTACAAAGCTGTGTGGTGGCTCGTGATTCTGTGCCCAGCCGAGACTGCGGCAGACCATATTACAAGATAAACAGTATAAATAATAAAGGAAAAATATTTTATAAGAACCAAAATTTAATGTAAATACCCTGGGTTTAATCTCCAGCACCACAAGGCAAGGCTGAGAGGTGGGGGGTTGTAGCTCTGTGGTACAGCGCATGCCTAGCACAGGTGAGGCTCTGAGTTTGATCCTAAGTACCACATAAAAAAAATAAATATAAAAAATAAAAGTTAAATTCTTTTTAATATTTATTTTTAGTTATAGTTGGACACAATACCCTTATTTTATTTATTTGTACTTAGTGCTGAGGATCAAACCCAGGGCCTTGGACATGTGAGGCAAGTGCTCTACCACTGAGCCACACCTCAACCCCAAGGGAGGGAGGGAGAGGGAGGGAGAGAGAGGGGGAGAGAGAGGGGGAGAGAGGGGGGGGGGGGAGAAAGAGAGAAAGAAAGAGGTATGGCAGCACGCATTTGTAATCCCAGTGACTCAGGAGGCTGAAACAAGAGTATCACAAGTTTGTGGCCAGCTCCAAAATTTAGCAAGACCCTAAGCAATTTAGTGAGGCCTTGTCTCAAAATAAAAAGGGCTGGGGCCATAGCTCAGTGGTAAACCTGGGTTCCCAATGGAAAGGAAGAAAGAAAGGGCAAGCTGGACACAGTGGGTGTCATATATCTATAATCCCAGTAACTCAGCAGGCTGATGTAGGAGAATCACACATACCAGACCAGCCTGAGCAACTTAGCAAAACTCTGACTTAAAATAAAAAATAAAAAGGATCAGGGACATAGCTTAGTGGTAAAGCACACGTGGGGTTCAATTCCCAGTATAAAAAAAAATGAATGAATGATAAAATAAGAAACTGCCATTTTGCAGTCATCAATGAAGCAGTAGGTAAAAATTTTATGGGCAGCTTCACAATGGATAATACTGAGAACATCTACAACCAAAAGTGAATAATAACACTAAAAGTGGGATAAGACATTTCTTGATGTGATGCAAAACTAATTACATAGTACCATCTATATTCCTGTGCCCCGAACCAAATATACCTGAATTTATTCAAACAAGATTTAAATGCTGTTCTGTTTATGTGCTTTATGTTTCTCATAATGAAAAGCTCTACAAATTCCTATTTCAAGTTATAAGTAAAATAAAGTTTAATTTTATTAACTTCTATTTAATACTAACCAGAAACATGAATACTTTACCTATAGGTCACAAGACACATTTATCTTATATTCAAAAACTGAGTCCTTTTTTTTCATTGTACTTTTTACAATCTGTACATGTGTTCATGATTATTTAATTATATCCCTCCTCTACAGTAGAATGTAAGTAAGCATATAAAGAGAGGAATATTTCTAAACCCCAAACTTCCCTTATATTGAATATAAAGTTATCACAATGTAGAAAATTTTAACACTTAACAAAAATATAGGTATTTTAAAACTCTAAAATCCCCTTAAGGCTAAATAGAAAGGATTAGACAATTTCCATTTCTCAGGATTCAGATTTGTAAAGCTGGTATCACTAATCTATTGCACTGTGCTATTTAATAAAGCATACTCATTATTTCCATTAATAGACATCAAAATGGAATAATTTTTTATAAATGCATCAAAAAGACAGCAGAAAACCACAAATACTATATGGGCTTATTCATAATTACAATTTGAATTTTAACCATTTTAGTACAGTTTAAAACTAACTTATTAATCATCAAATTAAATCTTGAGTTAATAGAATCAATCCTTCTTCTTTCTCATATTCTTCTTTGACTCACCTTGGCCTAAATTAGCCTATAGCTAACATTAAATTTATTCTAGGCTTGGATTATAGCTCAGTGGTAGAGTGCTTACCTAGCACATGTGAAGCACTGAATTTCATCCTCAGCACCACATTAAAAAAATAAATTGATAAAATAAAGGTATTAAAAAATAATTTTTAAAAATTTATTCTAAGCACTTACCCTAAAGTATTTCATATCATTAGAGTAAGAAAAGCAAGGCAGCTCAGACTGGGAACAAAAAGGTCCTTAATACTTATTTATATGTTAAAACTCCACAGGTGCTACTGCAAATAACCTATAAATATGAAGTATGGTTCCTTAGGAAACATACCCTAATAGTTCGGCAACACTAACTTTTGAAAAGTGGACTGGTTGTTGAAAATGGAAGAAAGTTTAACTCGTTTTATAGTTCAATTATTGCTATGAGAAGGGATATCTTTGTGATATTTAAACATTTCTGAAGCAGAGAAATCAAACAAAGGATAGTCTGAATAAAATAAATGAACTGTGGAAAATCTATCACTCAAACATCCAGAAAGACAAGAATATAAAATTTTGTACTCTAATAATACAAGAATTAGAAAATAGAGTCCTGCATAAAACATAAACTAGAAAGGAATACACTCTCCTTTAGAAAAAAAAACAAAAACAAAAACCTTCTTGCACAGGAAGTTTATTTGTTCTGTCAACACTACAGGTAGGTGAAAAAAAGTCACCTGGAGGGCTGGGGCTGTAGTTCAGTGGCAGAGAACTTACCTAGCATGTGAGAGGCACTGGGTTTGATCCTTAGAACCACATAAAAATAACAAATAAGGGCTGGGGTTGTGGCTCAGTGGTAGAGCGCATGCCTAGCATGCGTGAGGCACTGCATTTGATCCCTAGCACCACATAAAAATAAACAAATAAAATAAAGGAATTGTGTCCACCTACAACTAAAAAAATATTTAATAAAATAAAGGTATACTGTCCACACACAACTACAAAAAATAAAATAAAAAGTCACCCAGAGTTGTTAATAAGGGTTTGGATTCAATTTTACACTACCCATACAGTCTAGGGCTGAGAGATTAACAAAAATAAACAATTAGTAGGTCTAAAGCTGGGCACTTGGCAAAAGCAAATGCAAAACTATCACTTGAACACTCTCAGAGACCAAGGCTACAAGATTCCCAATAAAAATACAGGCCACACTACAGAAAATAAGTTTGCAATCAAAGATTACAATACAGAGAGGAAACAATTCACTATGAATGAGAATGAGCACACACAAATATGCAATTTAACAATGTTAAAAAGAAAATATAAACCAGGCAAAGTGACACAAACCTATTATCCCAGCAGCTCAGGAGACTGAGGCAGAAGGATCACAAGTTCAAAGCCAGCCTCAGCAACTTAGTGAGGCCCTAAGCAACTCAGCAAACCCTGTCTCTAAATAAAATATAAAAAAGGGCTGGGGATGTGGCTCAGTGGTTAAGCACCCCTGGGTTCAATCGCTGGTACCAAAAGAGAGAGAGAAAGAGAGAGAGAGAGAGAGAAAAAATGTAAGTGTTTTAAATGATTAAAGAAGAAATTGAAAAAAAAATCAAAAATATTAGAAATAAGAAACAATAAAAAAGATTTGTAAAGAATATATAGTAAATTGTAAAGAACAAAATAACTTTTTAAAGTCATTGAATATTCTTCTGATGATATATCAAATTACATAGTCTAAAGGGTATTCCCATAACAAAACAACTAGATCTGGTGCAGTCACAGAGTAATTCTGCAAAATCAGCTACTCTTCTAGATGAGTACTATGAGCCACAGAATATTGGCTGCTTTAGCAGAATAATGAAACTATCTTAAGATCTTAAAGACAAAAACAGAAATACAGAAAGCGATCTTAAGAGCCAGGTATGGTGGCATGAGCCTGTAGTCTCAGTTACTCAAGAGGACTGCTTGAGCCCATAAGTTTGAAACCAATCTGGAAACACAACAAAACCCCCACCTCAAAAAAAAAAAAAGGGGGGGGGAAGAAGAAAATAAAGAAACGCAATCTTTTTTAAAAGAGAAACATCTGTTGACAAGGAGAATTGTGAAACATAAAACATTTTCATGATATTAATTCATCCATTACATATGAAATATTATAAAACTTAGCTTCAAAAATAATGTTATTTAGTAATGTCTTGCTAAGGTGTCCCCACCTAAATTAGACTTCATAATGGCTTTTGGGTGAGTGGTCCTCCAATAAGATTAACTCCTATTTCTGGCACTAACTACATGAAAAGTCCAATGAACCACGTTATTTCATAGATTCCATTTCTAATTAGTCTGTCCCCATATGCTAATGAAATTTTGGACAGCTAATTTCTATTATGGCACAGTAAACGAGATTCAGGAAATAAAAGCTGTCTATTTTTACATGTGCTAATGCTGCAAAATCCCATAAAAGAAAACCTTTGGTGGCCAGAAGATCCAGAAGATTTCCAGGATTTTCAAAACAGGCACATTTGCTGTGTTTTATAATGCAATTTATACCTGGGTAGACCAAAACATTGTAGTGATCATTTTCTACCTTTAATATTTGAGATTTTTTTCAAAAGTAGGGCTGGTCTGGTAGTCATCTAAATAAAATGGGATTTTGTTCTTTTATAACTTTTCAATCTCCTATTCCTGAAGTGTTTCTTACCTTGCTGATACAACTAGTGTATTATTTACTCAGAATACAAATTGTGAATTCTCTATATAGAGTTCATGAAAACATCTTTCTATCATATAAACATTACCCAAGATTATCAATAACATATCATTAAATAAATTTTAATTTTCTTTTGACCAAGTATTTTCTTGAGGTTGAAAAATATCACTGCCCTAGCATCATAAGAAAGTCATTTTTTATTAAAATGATTATAGAGAGGTTAGAGGTGTGTCAATGGTAGAACTCTTGCTTAGCATGTGCAAGGCCCTGGGTTGGATTCTAAAGGAAGGAAGGGAGGATGAGAGGGAGAGAGGGAAGGAGAGAGTGAGGGAAAGAGGGAAGGGGAAAAAGAAAAAGAAAGGAAAGAAGGAATTTTGAAGTCAGTCAGTTCCCCCAAAATACCACAGTACAAATTTTCAAACTATGATGTATATTCTCATTTATACTTGCTAAAGAACAACAAAAGAATGAGTGAATCTGACTAGTCCACTTGTTTGCACAATACTGACAAGTCAAAGATACAGGCACCAAAAAGAAACAGGTTTTTTTTTTCTCTGTTCTCTGTTAGTTTTTGATTCACCAAGTCTATATGTGATTTCTTTTGTACTTCTTACTTGAATTAAGAATCTATTTGACTTTACTTGCATGAGAAAAGCATATCATTTTCATGAAAGCAAGTTTGAGGGTTACTACTTTGAGTAATAATTTTATCCCAAAGTCAAAATTTTATCCCATTTCCACATTCACAAAATATCACAACTAATGCTCACAATGATGAGTTTGAATTATCAATAAGGGCTTAAATTATATTGTTTAAAGCATAGACCTATGTATTATGAAAATAATCTCATCAAAATGTGGCTAAAATAATGAAACTAACATATATTCAGAAGCCAGCCTAACTTAGAAAATCTGGATCCTCCATTATTTGGCACATTACCTTAACTTTTGGGGAATACTGAGTTGCATACCTATAAAATATGGGAAATATCACCAATCTTTCAGAGTTATCATGAGTATAAGACAGCATAGCATATACTATAAATAATAAATGGGACCATTTATGTACATTTAAAACTTCACTTTCTGGAGGATTTTACTTCACAATTACTTCGTTGTACTTCTGTTTGCTTGGGTTTTTGTGAAGTTTTTATTTTTTATTGACTATAATGCTGTGATAAGGAGCACAGCTGTGAGATCATTAGAATTTTATTATCAATTACTCCAACTGACAATAATTTCCTTTAAAGGAATATGTCCCCAAAAAAGTCAAAAATTCATATCTAGTATTTAAAAGAAATGGCCTGGGGTTGGGAGGTATCTCAAGGACACCTCATATGCATACTTAAGGTCTGGGTTCAATCCCTACCACCCACATCTCCAAAACACAGGAAAAGAAAATTCCTGGCCATGGAAGATAGCTTTTCCTAAGATTCAGACCTTCATGTTTATAACAATACTCTGATTATCTATCTGCACACATCAATATTACAATATAATTTAAATTGTCAAGACATTAATGTATAAAATCTCTACAAAAACCCAGAAAAAGTTCATTTCTGTTCGTTTTTTATTTTTATATAGACAAGAAAAAAAAAAGACTTCTAAAATTCATATTACTTTAATAGTCCTACATGATTTACACACTAACCTGGTAGAAATGCGACTAAAGACTGCATTGAAGTTGTTGCAGCTGAGAGAAAATAAAACCCCAGAAGCAGAATTTCGAAGTTCAGCTGCATGTTGGTTTCCTTCACGACACGTATGAAGAAAATGGCAGATTTCTGGTAGCAACTGTTTGACCAGCATTGTTTCATCTAATCTCATTGTGTCCTTTGGTTGCTAAAATAGAAATAATCACATAATTCTAAAACTTTCTTAATTTTTACATTTGCTATTTTGAAATTTGCTTAAATTTTACATTTGCTTTTAGGAAAATTTCTCAAACATACAGAAGAGCTGATAGACTAATAAACAATCATTTAGCCATCACCTATATTCAATAATTGTTAATGTTTCATAGTTGCTACATCTATTTATGATACTATAATAAAAGAAGATGGTTCCATTTTTCATGCCATAATTATAGTCCAACCGTCCATCCATCCTCACTGATTCCATGTGCGTGCACACATGCATATACACTTATGCTCGGGGGCTGAGGCAGGAAGATCACTAGATCAAAGCCAACTTCAGCAAAAGGGAGGTGCTAAGCAACTCAGTGAGACCTTATCTCTAAATAAAATACAAAATAGGGCTGGGGATGTGGCTCAGTGGTCAAGTGCCCCTGAGTTCAATCCCAAGTACCAAAAATAAATAAAGAAGCACATAACATTAGGTGGTCTCCTGTAGGTTAAAATTATATTTGATAACATTGGTGTTAACACTGAGGTCTTTACCTTGTAAAGTAAATGTCTACTTTGTGAACAACCAAACAGATAAGCCAGCCTGAAAATAAACTGTTCCACATCACTATCACTATTTCACATAATGTTTTGGTATCCATACACATATAAAAATCTTGCCAATACTGCGCAGGATAACAAAGAATGAAATTTTATATAATTGTGTGCCACATCCTGTACAACTGTAATCCAAGGGCTTTCAGTGACAAATACACTGAAATATATAAACAGTAAATACATAGATTTCTCATAAATTTGCAAAATTTTTTATAATGTCTATTTATTATTTATAGGCCAATGAAGCCAATGTTGAAACTACAATAAAAGTTGAAAAAGTATTATATCTTTGGAATAATATTTATATGCAATAAGATTCCTCAGACTCCACAAAATTTTAACCATAGTATGATATTGGCAAGTATTATCTGTCACTTAGCTATTCCAACAACTTATATGATAAATAATGTATTTGCAGGCTCCATTCTCCTTAAAGGCCTCAATTTAATTTGATCTAAAAATGAAAATCAAACTTAGAAAGACATTAACAAGATATTATTAGAGGGAAAAATAAATTTGTAAAATAAATAAATGAGGAAGCCACCATAAAAATCAAGAAAAGCCAACTATTCCATAATATGAATAGGTCTTTGGAGTGTGAGAGTGTGTGTGTGTGTGTGTGTGTGTGTGTGTGTGTGCGCGCGCACGCCCAGAGCCTTGTGCACGGAGGTAAAACCTCTACCAACTGAGCTATATCCCCACACCTTGGATTTTTTGTTTGGCTTTTGCTTTTTTTGAAGTGGTAGGAATTAAAACTAGGGCCCTCTGCATGCTAAGCAAGTGCTCTACTCCTGAACTACATTCCCAGACCTGTACAACTAAAGGAAAAGAAAACAAAACAAGTTATACAAGACTGAAGATGTAGTTCACCACCACACACACATATTTAACAAACAAATTTAAACGTTTTCAATAGCACAGTAAGGCAAGGAAATATATATTTTATACATTATACAAGTTACAACATAACCAGTTAATAGCATTTCAATTAGACTATCCACAAAGAGAATTAAATCAAACAGGGGCCAATAATATTACTTATCTATTACAAATGTTAATGGAGGAAGGTGTAGAACTAAAAAAGCAATAAACCTCTCTGGGACCCCATTCAATCACAGTGTAGCTGATGTACTGGTA
This sequence comes from Spermophilus citellus, assembly GCF_964194105.1. Lineage (NCBI taxonomy): Eukaryota > Metazoa > Chordata > Mammalia > Rodentia > Sciuridae > Spermophilus > Spermophilus citellus. The sequence goes on along the minus strand of NC_138199.1, from coordinate 33,307,475 downwards.
ATTTTAAATCAAAGTAACAAGACTGCTACAAAAAATTGATTCAGAAGTTTAAAAATTGCCTACCTTCCCATTTTGATCACCCTACATAACAGAGCTTTTGCACTTTCGCTTCATTTTACAAAAGTATGATAGCATTAGCACAAATTAACAGAAGAAACCAAGCTAAAACAACCAGCTGGCCCCAAGTTTCAGTTGAAAACTTATCAACTGTCCCACAATTCTGGAATATGGCCAACAGCTAATAAAAGAGTTTAGAATATTATGCTTAGATTTTGTAACCTACAGAGCTTCCCTGAGAAAACACAGTTGTATGAATATAATTATTTTCTTTTTAATTCCCTACTGAATACTCTACCCCTTTCCAAATACTTCTGAGTCACACAATTAGTCCCCATGTATCAAAGTTCTTTCCCTTTAGGTTTACCATAGAAAACTGTAATAAAAGTGGAAGACAGAAGCCATTCTGAATCAAAACAAAATCTGAAATTCTGTACCAAAGGCAGAGAGAATAAGAAGTTAATTCCAATATATGTGGAACAGACAGATCTTTAAAAGGAAGTATATAGTTTATGTATTATGTAAACTCCAACCAATGTTCCAAGAAAAACTAAAGTTATGGAAGAATAGAAATACTCTGGGGGCTGGGGATGTGGCTCAAGCGGTAGCGCGCTCGCCTGGCATGCGTGCGGCCCGGGTTCGATCCTCAGCACCACATACCAACAAAGATGTTGTGTCCGCCGAGAACTAAAAAATAAATATTAAAAAAAAAAATTCTCTCTCTCTCTCCTCTCTCTCTCCTCTCTCACTCTCTCTTAAAAAAAAAAAAAAAAGAAATACTCTGCATTACACAACAAATATTTTGGAAAAGTTCAAATTAAATCAGGGTTGAAATATACTGAGAAAACTACTTAGAAGAAACCTGAAAAAAATGATTTGGTTCTCAACTAATCCTCCACATAACTATTATATATGAGCGTGTTTACACAAAACAAGAATCCTTAAGGTAATATCTATCTGTTCTCAATAGGATAAATTCAATTTTCAAGCTCTTATATAGATTTGTATAGCAGAGTATTAAAACCATATTCAAGATAGGTGCAATGGTGCATACCTAGCAACTCAGGAGGCTAAGGCAGGAGGAACATAAAGTTCAAGGCCAGCCTCAGCAACTTAGCAAGACCCTGTCTCAAAAAATTAAAAACATGAGGTTATAGCTCAGTAATAGAGCACTCCTGGGTTCAAGTCTCACCTAACAATAAATAATTAAACAAACCATATTCATGCAGGAGGGAAAATAAGATTACTCTTGGTCTTCTGAAGCATATTTTTTCACAGCTTCACATTGCCACAGGCCTACGATATCTGAAAAAATCATTAAATTAAATAGCAATCTCTTTATTAAAAAATATTTTCTAAAAATCCTGAGACAGATATCTAGCTCAAAATTAACACTTGTAAGTAAACAATATCTATTTAATTTATAAAACACAAGAGAATAATTTTCTGTTGAAAATTATCTGCACCACCAGGTCAGCTATCTTAACAAAATGCACATTCATTTGTCTTAAGACAAAAAGGTCATGTGTGTTCTCTTTGTACACACCTATACTGTGGCACACAGATCATTCCAAGTCTGCAGGCACAAAACCTCCCTATATAAGAGTAGATTTACTTACTCCAGCAAGACATTTTTCCAGTGTATCCAATATAATCAACTGAGAGAGATATAAATTTTTTTCTGCAGTTTCTCCAAATATTCTCTAAAAGAAAAGATATTCAAAACATAAAAGTTAGTCGTCATTCTCTACTACAAATCAGCACACTTCTAAAAAGTGAGGGACTGAGTATCAAGAAAAACCAATAGGTGGCTGGGGTTGTGGCTCAGTGGTAGAGCGCTTACCTAGCACATGTGAGGCACTGGGTTTGATCCTCAGCACCACATGAAAATAAATAAAATATTGTGTCCTTCTACAACTAAAAAATTAAAAAAGAAAAAAAAAAACAATACCCTTCCATTTTATCTCCCAGATTATACCCTATTCTGTTATTTTTTATTTTTTCCTAATTCTCATACAAAATAAATTCTCAGGCAAACAGAAATGTGGGTATTTTTTAGAGTATGCATTAGCTTTAAAACAATAAAAGATGTTGATATATTTAGGCTTTAGAAATATGTATGATTTAGAGATCTATATCTGAATTTTGACCATTTAACCATATTTTAATTCCAAAAAAAGTCTTAATTCTTTAAGTAATAAAATGTTATTGCACCAATTACAGTGAATTTTAAACATTCACTATCCTCAAATTGAATGCTACACTACTTATTTAGTAACAAAAGACTATGGTTTCCACAATATAATTTATTTAGTAAGCAATAAATGAACACCATTGTCATAATATTGTTTGGATTTTTTTCTTTTATTTTGAAAAGGGTCCCAAATATTAAAATATTTCCATATAAGTAGAAACATGGTCACGTATTCATTTGTGCAAAATCCTATTACTGTACCTTATACACAGTGCAAAAAAAGAGCTATGACAAAATATTAAGTGTATTTCGATAAATCACTTTAAATTTTATAAAAGGTACTGTGCTTTTTTTTTTTTGGGAGAAGTTTAATTTTGTTCCATTAAAAAAAAAAAAGTTATTTGTAAGGCAAATGGTTGTCCATACTTCCAGTTCATCAGTTCTTTAAGTGTACAGTACTGTCTAAACAACTTTCTTAAAAGGCAACCATCAAAGATGATGTGACTATAAAAATGGGACTTTGATCTTCATAATCTACAACCAGAAGTTGTTTCACAGTTTAATACAAATAATACAAATTGAGATTACAAATGCTAAAGACAAGCAGAAAGCTTGTCAAGATCTAGATCAGTTGCTTTGAACCGAATATGAAAGAGATGGTTAGATAGAAATTGAGAGATAAAAAGATTACCTGAGAGAGAAAAAAGAGTACATGTCTGAAGGTACAGAAGACCAGCTGGAATACTTTAAAGTTAAGGTACATCAACAGATTATATAAAATGGGAAAAAAAGAAATTATGAACTTTTTTTAATATTTATTTTTTTAGTTCTCGGCGGACACAACATCTTTGTTTGTATGTGGTGCTGAGGATCAAACCCAGGCCGTACACGTGCCAGGCCAGCGCGATACCGCTTCAGCCACATCCCCAGCCCCGAAATTATGAACTTTTAATAGAGAAATTACTTCACGAAATAGGTAACAATTTGAGGAAAATTATTTCAACAATAGGTTCTCTTATTACAGAATCTATCACAGGTGACAAGAGTAAGGGAAAATATTAAGATGCTGATTGAAATCAATTCCACATTTTAGGAGTAAAAGCACATTTTATTCACCATTTACTTTGAACTAGCATCTCACAATCTGATATGTAAATTCAAATAAGAAGCTAAAGAAAAGCACATAATAGATTATACAGGGCTTAAAGTGTAGCTCAGTCACTAGTAGAGCACCTGCCTAACATATGCAAGTCTTGGGTTCAATCCCTAGCACTGCAAGAACAACAATAACAAAAAAAAAATAGCAAAACCCAGAAAAAAAAGTTTCTATACTACAGCAAATTCATACATAATACAAAAACCACATAAAGGGCTGGGGTTTTGGCTCAGCAGTAGAGCGCTCGCCTAGGTTCGATCCAAAGGAAAAGGAAAGGGGGGGAAGGGGGGAAGGGGGGAAGGGGGGAAGGGGGGGAAGGGGGAAGGGGGGGAGTGGGGAAAGGGGGAAAGGGGGAAAGGGGGAAAGGGGGAAAGGGGGAAAAGGGAGGGAAAGGGGAGGGGAGGGAAAGGAAAGGAAAGGAAAGGAAAGGAAGAAGAAAAGAAAAAAGAAAAGAAAGGAAGGTACTGACAACTACAACTGAAAAATAAAATATTTTTTAAAAATCACATAAAACTTTAATTCCTGGAAAAAGAAAGAGCCATGAATAAGAGAAGTTCTAAGGAAAAGAATATAAACCTAAAATGAAAGTTTAAAAATTACACTTATGCTCTTTTCTAAACTGCAACAAATTGTTTTATCTGAAGTCCACAAAAAACTGTTTCCCATATTTAAAAATATGCTGTTCCCAACATCTAAATCAAAACCAAAATGAAGTAAATTCACCAAAACAATAACCCAAGTACTCACCATATTGTTAACGTTCTTTAAGATAGTAGTGAGGCCGCTTATAACCAAAGAAAATTTGTATTTGGAAATATTGATTAGACACTCCTTGTTGTGTTCAGTACTGACTTTGGTATGTGTGTTCTGCTGTCCCGTTTTAATTGGAAGCTGAGGGGAAAAAAAAATGTTAAGAGCTTAAGACTGAAAATAACTTCACCAAAAATCATGACATTTTAGGAAAACTATCAATCAGAATTACTTATATTAATATCTCAAGCTCCAGTTTTCAATATATAATGGCATTTATAGCAAATCTTAAATTCTTTGGACATTTCAATTTTTCAGTTTTCTTTCTGGAAGCCATAAATTTCTATCTACAAAATTATATCTTTTACCCAGCACTATATAAGAGGGAATGGTAACTCACAGAAATAGAACTATTTCCTTGTACCTAAAAATTATTTCATAGACTGTCTCCAATAAAATACACACAATCCTTTCCCTTATACACTGAACACAAATTTAATGTTTTAATAACAACAACAGATCAAGAAAAGCTATGCCCTGGCTGGGTGTAGTGGTGGAAGCTTGTAATCCCAGTGACTCCAGAGGCTGAGGCAGGAGGATCACAATTTCTCAACTTAGTGAGGCCCTAAGCAATTTAGCGAGACCTTGTCTCAAAAGAAAAAATAAAAAGGGCTGGGAATGTGGTTCAGTGGTTAAAGTGCTCCAGGTTCAATCACCAGTATTAAAATACATACATATGTGTGTATATAGCATATGTATGTATTTACATATATATAAACATATTTATATGTATATACGTGTGTGTACACACACACACACACACACACACACACAAATATATATATATTTCCTAGATCTCTAATCAATAATGGTAAATAAATAGCCAGGCATGGTGATGCACACCTGTAATCCCAGTAACTTGGGAGGCTGAGGCAGGAGGACTGCAACTTCAAGGCCGAACTCGGCAACTTTGTAAGTCCTAAGCAACTTAGACCCCGTCTCAAAAAATAAAATAAAATGAAATAAAATAAACAGACTGAATGGTAAAGTGCCTTTAGGTTCAATCCCCAGTATCAAAATAACAATAATAATAGCAGTAAATAAAGGTTGACTGTTAAGAAATAAGCACAAATTATAACTGGGATTGTGGCTCAGTGGTACAGCACTTGCCTAGCAGGTGTGGGGCACTGAATTCAATCCTCAGCACCACATAAAAATAAATAAATAAAATAAAGAACAAATTATAAAACTTGAAACAGTTAATACTTATTCAAGTAAGAAAACCACCCTCAGCTATTCAACTGAGGGAGTAACAAAACAAATAGTACATCTCATAGGGAAAAAAATCCTTTAAGGGGCTCATATTTTACACTAATCTGAGAACAGATCAAATCACACTGCCTAGAAATTCATCTCTACTCTGTTCACAAGTAGCATTCCAGCTTTAAAGAATCATAAATATATTTACTGTTTTTATTATCCACTCTGCCTGCTAATAGAGAACTCTGGTAAGGTCCCCCACCATGAACACAAACCAACTAACCAACCTGAATCTAACTGTCTCAATTTTAAAATGGCACAAGTAAAGGTAGAAAGAATAAGTGGTGTGCCCAAGTTTGCCAAGTCGATGAAAGATGATTAATTTGACAAAAAAGAAATACTAAATAAAAGGGGGAAGCATTTTTACTTATGGTATAGGGGAGAGACCAGAACAGAAGCTACAGAATTACATAATGTTAATTTTGCAAATTATGGAGGAAGCCTGGCACCGTGGCACATACCTAATAACACCAGCTACTTGGGAGGTTGAGGCAAATAAGAGAAAGCAAGTTCAAGGCCAGCCTGGACAACACGGTGAGACCTGTCTCAAAAAAAAAAAAAAAAAAAAAAAAAAAAAAAAAAACTTGTGGAGGAGAAAAGATCTAAATTTGACAGGTGTGGTGGTACATGCCTGTAATCCCAATGACTCTGAAGGCTAAGGCAAGAGGATCACAAGTTCAAAGTCAACCTTTGCAATTTAGCAAGACCCCAAGACTCCTGTCTCCAAATATAAAAGAATTGAGGATATAGCTCAATGGTAAAAACGCCCCTAGGTGATTCAATCCCTATTATAAAAAAAAAAAGGTTCAAAAAAGACAATTTTAGGAGATGAGAATGGCTGCAATGTAGCTTGTTTATCTCTCCAAGTCCCCACACCCACCACCTGCAATAGAATAGCAGAGAAACCAGAATAGTAAAACCACAACTCACAGACATCTATACCAAAATGATGGGACAAGTCCCCCACAATATCCAAAAACACACAAAAAAGAACAAACCACTCACAGTAACAAAACTGGTATACTATAAGAATCTATGTAAGAGGAAGTAGAATGCCTGAAGTGACAACAGGAGATTCCCCAAACTTTACTCAGTGAGAAGCACAGCAGGCCAATTTAGGAACATTAGCTGAAACAGAGGGGGTTTTTGCACATTGCAATTCACAGATGTGTGAAAAAGGTCTATGATATAGTTTGAAGAGAATGAGGCACACTCTAAACCACCCCAACAGGATTTTCTGTGATTATGATATTATTCTATATCAGTAATGCCCAACACAGCAGCCACTAGCCACATGTGGCCATTAAGCACTTATGCCATGATTAGTTCAGACAAAGAATCAGATGTTTGATTTTATTTAAATTTAACTTACTTAACTTTAAGTAACTACAGATTTAATTATTGAACCCCATTAGACAGCACAGTTCTAAATTATCCAGCTGAAAAACCACCCTTTCAAGATGAAAGCCCACACTGCAAAACAAAACAAAAAAACTGCTGTGATTAAACTTCAGATTGACAATCAAGGAAAAGATGGCAAAGAAAAAAGATTCAGATAAGAGTGAAAAAGAGGACGAATGCCAAGAGAGTTCTAAAAAGATGAAATTTCACAAAAAGAGTAAGCTCCACGGCCACGAAGCTACAAAGCTGTTCTGACCTACATTTCTCTCCTATCAATTCAGGAAAGTTAATTTCACATTAAAATGAGCAACAGAAAATAACAGCAGTGAAAACATATGTAAAGCTGTTTTTTGGGTTTGTTTGTTCCCTTTTTGTGGTACTTGGAATTTAACCCAGAGGCATAAGCTTTAACCCTAATCTACATCTCCAGCCCTTTTTATTTTATTTTTGAGACAGGATCACACTCAGTTTTCCAAACAGGCCTCAAATTTGTGATTTTTCTGCCTCAGCCTCCTGAGTCATGAGATTACAGGCATACATCACCACATTTAGCAGTGAAGTTCTTAAAAAAGAATGAGACAGAAAAACATATATAAGAATCAGAATAACACAAAATAAAAGCATGCCTAAAAGACACATTCACTAACAGATAAAAACTGTAATTATATCAAAATGAACCAAGAAAAATTTAGAAAATGATAAAAGTTATGAAATAATGAGTTAAAATTACAAATGAAAATAAATTGATTAAACTCAGGAAAGAATTAGAAGGAAAAATGAAAGATCATTTCAGAAATTAAATTAAGCACAAAATACACAAGGGAAAATTTACATATATACAAATAATGTTTTAGGAGAAAAAGGAAATAAAAGGAAGAAAGTTGTAACATAAGAAAGAAATGGAAAATTATATAATGAAGATGTTATGGTTTGGATGTGAAGTGTCCCCCAAAAGTTTACATGTGAGTGCAAGAGGGTTCAGAGGGAAATGACCGGGCTGTGAGGGCCTTAACCCAATCAGTGAATTAATCTCCTGCTGGTATTAACTGAGTGGTAACTGGAGGCAGGGTGTGGCTGGAGGAGGTGAGTTGGTGGGGTCATGGCTTTGGGGTACATATTTGTACTTGACAAGTGAAAATCAATCTCTCTCTCTCTCTCTCCTTTCTGATCATCATGTGAGCAGCTTCTCTTCACCACATTCTTCCACCATGATGTTCTGCCCCGCCTCAATCAGCTGTTGATGGACTGAGAACTCATGAGCCCCCAAATAAGATTTGTAATAAAATGATAAAAAAAAAAAGACAGGCGAAGAAGATCCAACATATAAATAACAGGAGCTGCCAAAGAAAGAAACCAAACCAATGAAATAGAATGACTACTTGAAACTGAAAAAGCTTGCTGAAATTTTTTTCAAAGTGTAAAAAAAAATATTTGAAACTATGTATTTGAAGTGCACCACATACCTGGAAAAACTGATCCAGAGTGACCAACATCAGAACATAGTTTAGTAAAATTACTGAACTCGAGTGACGAGGGAAAAAAAAAATCCCTTGAACATTTGGACAGAAATTAGACTTGGATAAAACTTTACATGAGGAGACAAGAGAGTAATATAAATTTAAGATGCTCCCAAGGAAAAAATGTAAACCAAGAACTTTATATCCAAAGTAATTATCAAGTATGATGATGACAAATTGGTACGGCACACACCTATAAACCCAGCAACTTGATAAGTCTGAGGATGGAAAATGGCAAATTTGAGGCCAGCCTTGGCAAATTAAATGAGACTCTATCTCAAAATAAAAAATATAAAGGGCCAGGGAAGGCTGGACACAGTGGTGTACACCTACCTGTAATCCCTGCAGCTTGGGAGGCTGAGGGAGGAGGCTCATGAGTTCATAGCAGCTTCAGCAACTTAGCAAAGCCCTAATCAACTTAGCAAAACTCTGTGTCAAGTTAAAAAAGGCTGGGGATGTGGCTAATTGGTTAAGCACCCGAGTTCAATCCCTGGTACCAATAAAAAAAAAAGAAAAGGGCTGGGGGATATGCTTCAGTAGTACAGCACCCCTGGATTCAATGCCTCGTATATATGTATGTATGTAGAATAAATAAATGAACAAATGAATCTCAAGAACCCAGAAAATATTATTTCCTTGATTATTTCCTGAGGAATCTGCCTAAGAATATGCTTCAGGTTTGTTGAGAGCCACAGCAGAAGCGGCCCCAGCAAACTTCCAGCTGATTGGCTCCTCTGCGGTGATGCTCATTGGGCTGTTTCCCCACCCTTTCAGACCACGGAGCTGCTCATTGGGGGACTCTTTTGGCTCCGCCCACGTGACCCAGCCAATCGGCCTCAAGAGTGGGAAGAGTGGGGGTTGAGAGGCTCAGCCGGAAGCCGGTGGTGGCAGTTGGACTATGAGGGAATTCCTGAAGAGCTCGTGTGGTGCAGCATGTGTGTTCTAAAAATAAAGTTTGTTTCTGCTTGACAAGTGGCTCGTGAATTGTGCCCAGCCAGACTGCTGCATTTGGTGGCCCGCAAGGGGAACGAATGAGGGTAAGTGATAAGGTAAACTGCTCGCCCCTGAGGGCAGGGTGAGAGGATGGGTAGTCATTTTAAGATTCTTCTTTCGTTTTGTTTTAAGTTGCCTGTCCCTGTAGATGGGTGAGATGGAAGAAAAACTGCTCATATCTGAGGAAAAACTATTTGCATCTGAGGAACAGATAGGGAGAAAGGACGGATGGACATTTCAGGAGGATAGAAAGGCTGATATAATGAATTTTTGTTCCATTTTGTTTCATTCTGTTTCGGTTTTGTTTGGTGCTATCTTGTTGAGTTGTGTTATCTTTATAGTAGAAATATGGGTTCCTCAGTGGCCTCTGACTAAAGAAAAGATACAAGCAGCCCATGACCAGGTCAAACAACAATTAGCAGAGGGACATATACAACCTTCCGTATCTCCCCATAATACTCCCATTTTTGTCATCAAAAAGAAATCTGGAGAAAAAAAGGGAAATTGCATGGGAATGGAGGGAGACCCTCATTGTTATACAAAATTACATATAAGAGGTTATGAGGGGAATGGGATAACAAACATGGAGGGAAATGAATTACAGTAGATGGGGTAGAGAGAGAAGATGGGAGGGGAGGGGAGTGGGATAGTAGAGGATAGGAAAGGTAGCAGAATACAACAGTCACTAATATGGCAGTATGTAAAAATGTGATGTGTAACCGATGTGATTCTGCAATCTGTATTTGGGGTAAAAATGGGAGTTCATAACCCACTTGATTCTAATGTATGAAATATGATATGTCAAGAGCTTTGTAATGTTGTCAACAACCAATAAAAAAAGAAATCTGGTAAATGGAGATTATTGCAAGATTTAAGAGCCATTAATAATGAGATGGTTATTATGGGACCTGCTCAATCAGGGATTTCTCAATTGTCTGCTTTGCCAAAAACCTGGTATGTTTTAATTACAGATATTAAAGATTGTTTTTTTTTCAATTCCAATTCATCCTGAGGATAGTCCACGTTTTGCATTTACTATCCCTGCACTGAATTATGAAGGTCCTAACCAGAGATATGAATGGAAAGTACTCCCTCAAGGGATGGCTAACAGCCCAACTATGTGTCGAATTTATGTTAACAAAGTAATCCAGCCACTTAGAAATCAAAATCCTGAACTACAAATATTTCACTATATGGATGATGTATTATTAGCACACAAAGATAAAAACACATTGCTAGAATGTTATGCCACACTTAAAAACTTATTAAAAAATTATAATCTAGAGATAGCAACAGATAAAGTATGATTAAATTTTCCAATTAATTATTTAGGAGTTCTATTATCCCCAACCATGGTCCATCCACCAAAAATTCAAATACAAGTAGGTCAACTCAAATCACTTAACGATTTTCAAAAGTTATTAGGAGACATAAATTGGATAAGGCCTTATCTATGCATACCAACAAGAGAGTTGGGACCTTTATTTGATACCCTAAAAGGTCCATCAGATCCAAATTCACACTGAATGTTAATGCCTGAAGCAAGAAAGGCATTAAAAATCATTGAAACATATATGGAAAATATGCATTTGGATAGAATTGATATGTTTGCCTTTATTATTTATTGTACTACCAACAAAAAATATTCCTACAGGAGTATTTTGGCAAGAAGGTCCATTATTATGGATACATTTATCTTATTCTCCTAACACTATTCTTACTAGGTATCCTGAGGCTGTAGGACAATTAATACTCAAAGGAATAAAAGCAGCAAAGGCAGTGTTTGGAATTTCTCCCAATAAAATTATTACTCCATATACTATGGATCAAATTGATGAGTGAGCTAATGAGTTAAAATACTTTGGCAATAATCATGTGCAAATCTAATGTTTCATTTGATAACCACTTACCATCTAATCCTTTGTTGTCTTTTTGGTCATCGCATCCTGTAATTTTTCCAAAAATGACAAGAAAAACACCTATCATGAATGCTCCAAATATATTCAATGATGGGTCAAATAATGGTACAGCAGCAGTAGTTACCCCTGATCAAACTTTTACATTTTTAGTACCCAAACAATCAGCTCAAAAGGTAGAGCTTAATGCAGTATTACAAGCTTTTGTGATGTTTAAATATTCTGTATTTAATTTGTTTTCCAATAGTCAGTATATAGTTAATGCTGTAGTATTCCTTGAAGATGCTGGTAGGATTTCCCCTTCCTGTACTGTTTTCTCTTTGTTTTCCACTATACAAAGTCTAATCTGGGACAGAAAAGATCCATTCTTTATGGGACATATCAGGGCACATACAGGACTGTCTGGAGCCCTTAGTTTGGGCAATGATTTAGCCGATAACACTACACATGACATACATATTTTCTCTACACTAGAAGAAGCTACAAATTTTCATAAAAGGTTCCATGTCAATGCTAATACTTTACAAAAGTGTTTTAAAATAACTAAGGAACAAGCTAGACAAATAATAAAACAATGTCAAAATTGTGTGACCTCTTTACCACAAGTTAATCTTGGAGTCAATCCTAGAGGACTGATACCTAACCATATTTGGCAGATGGAAGTCACACACTTGCCATAATTTGGAAAATTAAAATATTCGCATGCTACAGTTGATACATCTTCCGGATTTTTGATGGGCTCCCTTCATGCTGGAGAAAAAACTAAAGATATTATAGCTCATTGCTTACAAAATTTTGCCACTGTGGGCATTCCAAAACAGTTAAAAACAGATAATGCCCCTGGTTATACTTCTACCTCTTAAACAATTTTTCTCATCATTTGGCATTACTCATATAACAGGAATCGCATACAATCCACAGGGACAAGGCATAGTTGAAAGAGCTCATCAAACTATTAAAATGTACTTATTAAAGCAAAAAGAGGGAATTGGGAAGGGGTATATATCCCCCAAAGATAAAATAACCCTTTTTACTCTAAACTTTTTAAATTTGGATTCATCAGGGCTTAGTGCTGTGGAAAGGCATGTGTGTCCAAAAAAATGTACATAAGCCCAAGGTACTTTGGAAGGATATTCTAACAGGACAATGGAAGGTCCTGACCCAGTGATTGTCTGGAGTCGGGGGTCTGTTTGTGTGTTTCCACAGGGAGAACAGCAGCCAATTTGGATTCCAGAGAGATTAACTAAGGTCCTGACCCAGTGATTGTCTGGAGTTGGGAATCTGTTTGTGTGTTTCCACAGGGAGAACAGTAGCCAATTTGGATTCCAGAGAGATTAACTAAAGCAATTTCTACAGACCAAAAAGATGATGATTTGGTCAAATCCATAACAGCTGATATCCAGAACTCCAGTTTGGCTATCCTTACATCTGCGACAGTGGTTCTCCCACACCTGGAGGCTAATGAAACCAGGATGCTTTATTTATTTATTTATTATTGCCCTTTCCCACATCATGAAGTTCTATTTTGTTTTTTGAGCTCATACAGACCTAGGTTAATGTTTTGCTGATCAGTTCTATTTTTTGACTATGGAGTTTTAAACATTGCAATGGAGATTTCACCTGTAAAAAGTTACAAGGCCTTTACTATTATGTGTTGTATGTATTATATTATGTGTGCACACTTGTGTTTTGTTGTATGTTTGTATGTGCATATGTCCATATATCATATATGACGAGCACTCATGAAAAAATGGATCCAAATATTTTTTTTTCTACGTGATTTAAATGGTTTAATTTAAATTGGGTAAACAGCTGTTGAGGATTGTTTTAATATGTGAACAAAAAAGGAGGTTAACAGATCTGTTTGTTTACTTTCACCTTTCCTTTTCATTATATTTAATAATTCTGTTCAGGATAATGTAAACTGATCAGAAAATTGTTTTCTTTTAGTGCCTGCTGGAATGTTACATAATTTTTTCTTTAGCCATTATTGCTAGAATTCCTATCTTCATCCCAGTGCCGGTAAAGACAAAGATAAAACCAAACTACAGCTTCTGCAATAGCTATCACTGAACTGCTTGAAGAACTTGCCTCGACTATGTATCACTTGTATGCATTGTAAACTATCTGTTGGTGCAGCGACTTGTGGTAGTGCCAGGGTATTTTGCTGATGGTGTCTTTGGTGGTACAATTTTTCCAAAAGAAGCCATCAATTGGCTTGGTGTATCCTCCTCCCTTCTGCTTGTGATGGTCATTCAGCTAAAATTTGGGGGCCAACAGAGGTGAGGCAAAGAACGTCACCCCCCCACTAGTACAAAGGCCTATCCACAGGTGTGGCTGTATGCTGGACCAGTAGTCAATGACGAGTAAGATCCAATTGCAATGGTACCAACCTATGACAGGAGGCTGAGGCCTTGAGGTCAGCTCATCTAATGACGGGTAAGGAACATATGTAGTATTGGACAACCTAAGGCAGGCACGGTCCCTAAGCCACATGCTTGTTGTTTAATTAAACAGAGAGGGGGAGATGTTGAGGGGCACAGCTGAAGCGGCCCCAGCAAACTTCCAGCTGATTGGCTCACAGCGGCCCCAGCAAACTTCAAGCTGATTGGCTCCTCTGCAGTGATACTCATTGGGCTGTTTCCCCACCCTTTCAGACCATGGAGCTGTTCATTGGGGGACTCTTTTGGCTCCGCCCACACGACCCAGCCAATCAGCCTCAAGAGTGGGAGAAGTGGGGGTTGAGAGGCTCACCGGAAGCCAGTGGTGGTAGTTGGGCTCTGAGGGAATTCCTGAAGAGCTCCTGTGGTGCCGTGTGTGTGTTCTAAAAATAAAGTTTGTTTCTGCTTGACAAGTGGCTCGTGAATTGTGCCCAGCCAGACTGCGGCAAGGTTACCAAAACAACTGCAGACACATGCACCTAAACAGGAACCATGAAATAGATATTTCCTAAAGAAGTAAGATTGGTGATAATAAAGGAAAAACATAAATATTATGGCTATGTGATAATACAGATACAATTATCAAATATGGGGAGTCAGTAGGGGAGTGCATACAAAAAGTAGAATATGGCCTAGTGTAGTGGTGCACGCCTGTAATCCCAGCAGCTCAGGAGGCTGAGGCAGGATTGCAAGTTCAAAGCCAGCCTCAACAACTTAGGGAGGGCCTAAGCAACTCAGCAACACCCTGTCGCTAAATATAATATTTAAAGGCTGGGGATGTGGCTCAGTGGTTAAGTGCTCCTGGGTGCAAACACCAGTACCAAAAAAAAAAAAAAAGTAGAATATGCTTTCTGATTGTCTTAAGTCACAGTAAAAAGGTATTATTTCACACAAAATGCTGGGAAGAAGGAAATGAAGAGGGGAGGTTACTAGTTCATTTCAATATTGGTGTTAAGAGGACAAAAAACACAAATTATGCTGGTGTGTGCTATGTCAATTTAGTTAAGCTGGGAATCACTTTCCCAGAATCCCATTCACCATATGGTTCCGAGTTAGAGTTGGCCTAAAGGTGAATTCGTACAAAATACGTTTAAAATGTGGAAATGAATCAGCAGCTATTATTTGGTGAAGGGTTTCCCAGTCAGATAAAGTAAGAAAGAGACAGATGCATAGGTGCCCTGAGAGTTCCAGCTTTTATTCTTGCTCTAGCTCACTAGTGCTCACCACTAGGTGCTTGGCTGCAAACTTACAGAGGTGATAGCTATGCATGGCAAGAGCTTCCCATAAGGATATACTCAAGCTTCTCCCTTCACCATCCCACTTCAAGTGCCTGGATATTCTTGGCTTCTCAGATTTCCTTAAAAACTCAAACTTGTCAGTCAACCCACTGGTTAGTGATTCCTTCTCTGATTTTCCACTCTCCCTTCCAGATCTTCACTTCACCAGACCTCTCAAAGTTGTATACATACTAATTTCTATAAGTTTCTTATTCCATTACACAATCTACTTCTCTGACTGAATTCTAGTTGATACACAAACCTTGCTATATACTAAAATATATGTTGAGCCTCTCAGCATCACCAGTTGCTGTGTGCGCACGGAGGACCGAGCTAGCTTTCAATAAACACCTCTTTGCTACTTACATAATAAATAAATAAATAAAATTATGTTGAGAGAGCAAGCAATACCAACTATACAATGACACTTGAACAAAGACATGTATGAACATAAATGTAACAAACAGTATGACAGCAAAACGTCCAAATTTAATGGAACTACGATGTCGTATCCAAGATATATCTTTAAATCAAAAAAATAAAAAAAAACAAGGTGAAGAAAAATGTACATGGTATGTTACTATTCATCTAAGAAAGAAAAAGAGATTTCCACATGTTAAGAAATAAAACACGGGCTGGGTTTTGGCTCAGCGGTAGAGTGTTTGCTTGGCATGTGCGAGGCCCTGGGTTCCATCCTCAGCACCATATAACAATAAATAAAATAAAGGTATTGTGTCCAACTACAACTAAAAAATTTTTAAAAAGAAACAAAACAGTAGAAAGAAATATAAAACAAGTTATTAAATTTTCAAAGCTAAGTGGTTACCTTTAGAGACTCAAAAGAAATAAAGTATAGGTAACAAGAATAGATTCCATATTCCTATTTTTTATAGATTTCATTTTAGAACTATGCAAGTCACAAAAAATTAAATTAAAATTTTAAAAAGCAAATCTAGAAATCAAAACCAAACTAACAAACTAATTTGTATCCAATTCTTTAATGGTAAAATCATAAAGAGGGAAATTATTTTAAGTGACTTTATATTATATTGACTATACATTTATAGTAGTCTAGGAACAAAATAAAATGAAGTTAAATTTTAATCCTGTATGTATTGTGGATCTAAGGAAGTGAACAATTATGAGCTCCTTAATTCTATCACTCCTACGATCATTTTCTTAAGAAACTGTACTTCCAGCATGGGAGAAAAAAAGGAATAGGAAAGTAAAAACCCTATAGTCTTAATTTGAACTGGAAATAGCTACATAAACTCAGTTTTGTTTTTGTTTTTGTTTTCTTGGTACTAAGAAAATAGAACATATTTCTACCTATGATGATCAATTCCCCTAGTTAGAAACACCCCTAACCAACTGTAGATGGACACACAACACATTGCATTTTATTTTTATGTGTCGCTGAGAATCGAACCCCAGTCCCGCCCATGCTAGGCAAGCGCTCTACCGCTAAGCCACAATCCCAGCCCCCCAACTATAATTTTTAAATACCATTTTCCCATTAAGAGGAACCAGGACTCTGTGATATAGATTCAATGTCTGGGGAAAAAGGGTACATGATGAGGCTAGAATGTCTTGTCATATACCAGATAGCAAAAAAGACTAAAAAGGTTCAAGTCAGAAAGGTTCAGGACTGAATTCTAAATAGGCTCACACTCTCTAAAAATGGAGTAATTTGAACACTGCCATGGACAGTAATTTCAATTTATTGAAACATATCAAATATGTTTAAATCCATACTTCTGCTTCCATGCAGGATAAAAGTAACTTACAACAAAACAACACACCCTTTCTCAAACTGAGCTTCAGGTCAAATGTCTACTTGAAACACAGCACAGTGGCACACACCTGTAATTCCAGCAGCTCAGGAGGCTGAGATAGGAGGATCACGAGTTCAAAAGCAGCCTCAGCAAAAGTGAGGTGCTAAGCAACTCAGTGACACCGGGTCTCTAAATAAAAAATTGGGCTGTGGATGTGGCTCAGTGGCCGAGTGCACCTGAGTTCAATTCCTGGTACCACCACCCCCTACCCCAGGGATTTATCAAAAAATGTCTATTTGATTTTTCCAAACACCTCATAAGCACTTCAGTCTCAACATTTCCAAGGCTTAATTTATAATCCTCCTACCATGTTTTCAATCTTAGTAAATAGTACCACAATCCACCAGTTTCCTATGTCTGAGATATGAGAATCATCCTTGATGCTTCCTTTATTCCCTTTCCTTCCTTTCTTTTTATTGAATCAGGCTGATAAAAATGAGAACAACAATATGTGCGACTCAGCTCCACCCTTCTTTACTTAGGAACAAGTTTGCTCCAGAATGCAAGAAGTCTCCTCTACTTCAACTGACCAGAGTCCTATCCTTGGAGTAGGGAGTGGCCAACACTACCTGGAACTGGGTGGGTAAATTCACCTAGTTCTCTTGGATTTAGTTAGTAGACCCATTTGAGTCTCCAATAGATAGACAGATATAGATATAATAAACATATATTTTGTCTCCAACTTTACTCTTATTTCACAACTTGCCCAAAAGAGTCATGCTGAGAAGAAAAGTGATGTTTGGGCCCACAAACAGCACCAAAATCTATGAAAAAGAAAAAGCAAAATTAAGGATTTCTAAGAATTGAACATAAAAGGTGATTTGGGGAAGTTCTCTGGATATATGATGTTTGAATAGAGATCTAAATCAAATAAGACCCATGAAAAGATCTGAAGAAGAGAATTCAGGCTGTAGTTGCAGAGTACAATGAATCTGATACTGGAATAAGCACAGCATGTTCACAGCCTAGTAAGGAGATCAATGTGGAAACAAAAAGGAAATGTAGGCAAAGCAATCAGAGCAAAATTTAATGGTTGTTTTTAGGCAACAAATCTTTGGAATACCTAATTATACAACAAGAGACAGCTAAAAGAGGGGAAAAGACACTGAAGGGATTTAAGCAGGCAAGTGACATATGTTTTTTGTTTTAAACTTTTTGCTGCTATATATTAGAAGTCAAGTCAAGAATAAATTTGTAAGAATACCCAAGATGGGCTGGGGATGTGGCTCAACAGTAGTGCGCTCGCCTGGCATGCGTGCGGCCTGGGTTCGTTCGATCCTCAGCACCACATACAAACAAAGATGTTTCCGCCAAAAACTAAAAAATAAATATTAAAAAATTCTCTCTCTCTCTCTCTCTTAAAAAAAAAAAAAAAAAAAAAGAATACCCAAGATATTCTGAAAAGCAAGAACAAGAGAAGATTTGGATTATCAAATACTTAATGCTCTTATTTTCAAAAACTATACATTTTATGTATAAACTAATTACAATGAAAAATAGGTATATAACAGATGTGTATTATCCCATTTTCCATTGCTGTAACAAAAAACCTGAGGCTGGATAACACATAAAAAAAGAAGTTAGCAGGGTTCAGTGACATACACCTGTAATCCCAGTAGCTTGGGAAACTAAGTCAGGAGGATTACAAGTTCAAAGCCAGCCTCAGCAACTTAGCAGGGCCCTAAGCAACTTACTGAGACTCTGTCTCAAAATAAAATATAAGAAAAGGGCTAGGAATGTGGGTTAGTGGTTGAGCGCCCCTGGGTTCAATCCCTGGTACCAAGAAGAAAAAACAGAAAAAAATAAAGAAGTTTATTTAGCTACCAGTTTTGGAGGTTAGAAGATTGATGACCCCATTTGTTCTGCCTCTGGTGAGGACTCCCCTGCTTATATCATGGTAGGAACACAAGCTAGCACATGAAGAACCAGTACTCTAGAAGAAAGGGACCAAGGGAGGGAGCTGAGGAGGAAAAGGGATATATTGGTGAATAATACTGACTAAATTATACTGTTATATTGTGTGCAGGTACTAATACATAACAACAAATCCCACTATTGAGAATAATTATAATACATAAATAAAAATATAAGAATAAAAAAAGATCACAGGGAGAGACAGGAAGTCAGAGAGCATGAAGAGGCGACCTTGCTCTTTTATAACAACCCATTCTCACAGGACTAGGTCTCCCAAGAACTGTTTTCTCCCTTCTAAAGCTGCATCGCAAAAGACCTAATCACTTCCCCCAAGGTATCACCTCTTGGAAGTTCCACTACTCCTCAACATTGTCACAATGAGGACAAACATTCCAACACATGAAACCTCTGGGGAACACACTCAAAATATATCAACACATTCAAAAAGATATTTAATCTCATAAAGGTATTTTTAAATAAGTAGTAAAAGAATGTATTCGTCCTTAAAATGATGTCAGGTTAATTGGATATCCATCTAAAAACAATAATTTGAACCAAATTGAAAAATATGTGCATGTATGATTCAGAACTTGCTATTTTAAAAAAAAAGCCATAAAAAAACTAGACAATTACTAAAAAATAATTTCATAACAGAGGAGGAAAGACCTTCCTAAATAAGACCAAAAAAAAAAAAAAAAAAAAAAAAAAGCAGCTAGAAAGAAAAAAAAAAAAACCTGACACACTTGCCTACCAAAAAATGTAAGTTTTGGGGGCTGGGGTTGTGGCTCAGTGGCAGAGCGCTTGCCTAGCATGTGTGAGGCACTGGGTTCGATTCTCAGCACCACATATAAATAAATGAACAAAATAAAGATCTATCAGCATCTTAAAAAAAAAAATGTAAGTTTTGTGAGAAAAAGATACTGTTGACAAAAAAAAAAAGTATATGCAACAAATAGCTACCAAAAGGTTTACATAATTAATAGATAAGGCTGTTTTATCTATTAAAAAAAACTATTTAATGGGGAAAAAACTGTTGGAAGAACTCAGAAGCAATCAAAATAAGTGATCAGTAAATATACGAAAGGCGGGGGCTGGGGATATAGCTCAGTTGATAGAGTGCTTGCCTCTCAAGCATAAGGCCCTGGGTTCAATCCTCAGCACCACAAAAAAAAAAAAAAAAGCAAAAAAATAAAGTAAATATACGAAATGCTCAAGTCACTGATAATTTTCTTTTATTTTTATTTATTTACTTTTTTATTTTATCTTGAAAACAAGGCCTCGAACTTCTGATCCTCTTGCCTCAGCCTCCTGAGTAGCTCTAATTACAGGTATGAGCCACCACAGCCAACTCACACACACACACAAGCACAAAATTAGAACATTTTTCTGTCATCTTTCACACACACACACACTCCAACCAGCCCTGAAACATGTATAAGGAAATAATAATGCCTGGAATGAAAAGAGAAAAAAAAAACTTAAAACAGATTAAAAAGATAAGGTTATTGTATTTGCAAGGCTTTTTTTTGTTTGTTTTACTTTAATGTGTTTCTTTTCAATTAGCATGTATTACTTTCACAACTGGGAAAAAAGTGAATAAAAATTTTTAAAACAGTTCACATTACATCATAGAAATCTTGGATATAAAAGTAAAGGTCTAGATGACATTAAGAAAAATAATCTCCTTTTACTCATAATCTTTATTAACAAAATATTATTAGCTACTAAGGGGAGGGAGGGGAAAGGAGGGAGCAAGGGGATAGGATTAATTGTGGAATAATTAGATATCATTACCCCAAGTACACGTATGAACACACGAATGGTGTGAAAACACTTTGTGTACAATCAATAACTTAAGAAATTGTGCTCTATATGTGTATTATAAAATGAATTGCATTCTGCCATCATGTATAACAAATTAGAATAACTAATTTTTTATATTTATTTTTTAGTTGTAGTTGGACAAAATACCTTTATTTTTTTTTTAATTTTTGATATTTATTTTTTAGTTTTCGGCGGACACAACATCTTTGTTTGTATGTGGTGCTGAGAATCGAACCCAGGCCGCACGCATGCCAGGTGAGCGCACTACTGCTTGAGCCACATCCCCATCCCCACAATACCTTTATTTTGTTTATTTATTTTTATGTGGTGCTGAGCATCAAACCCAGGGCCTCACGCGTGCTAGGCGAGCGCTCTACCACTGAGTCATAACCCCAGCCCCAGAATAAATAATAAATAAAATTTTAAAAAGAATCATCATTGCAGAATAATTTATGATATTGATAAACTGAAACAAGATAATGACATGATGAGGGAATATATTTATTATGTGCCTTGTATAATACCATTTATATTAGTATTTAAGATACCTTTAGATAGATGTATGTATGCACATAAATATATAAAAAAAGCCACCAAATGGGTAATTACACGGGAAATGACCAGGAAAAAAGGTGGGTGATTCAGAGGATTTAGGCATTATTGATCATATTTAAAGCTTTAAAAATGAGATTATATTTATTCCTTTGACAAAACTAAATGGAAAAAGTAAGTCAACCAAAAGTTGTAAGCAAGAAGTAAATAATACAGGATATGGCTAAGCCTATGGGACATAAATGACTGAAGTTAGGCAATTAAAGGTCAGTATTTTTAGTCTCTCAAAAAAAATATTATTAGCTACTTAAGATGATAGAAGATTTCAACAAATAAAAGAGTGCTTTGCAAAAGAAGGCACATCATTAAGCAAGGCACTATGTGAAACACAAACAATTTGTTCCTAGTTTGGGGCTCAAATTTTTTCAAAAGGTCACAGGCTAAAATTTTTGCCTCTGTGTACATTCTAACCAATTTTTAAAAGATCCCTCAGACTATGATCAGGTAGGGATTACATTAAAATTTGCTTAATGGGATTTTTCACCTACATGAGAGAGAAAAGAGAAGAAAAAAATACTAAGGAAAAATCACCTAATATATCAACTCTACATACCAGACAATGACTATAAGTCAAAAAAGATGTTCTTATATTTCCTAAAGTGGATTCTTTTTTATTTTAATCTACATGTTGCATTTATTAAATACATTAAAATCTGCAATGTAACATTTTCTGAATACAAAATTCAAAACACCATTTTAAATGAACAAAAGATGGCTCACTTCATTGTTTTTGTACAACTAGCATTTTGCACACCAGCTCAGCTCCACCAAACCACCTGTTTGTTCTTTTTTTATTTGACATTGTTCACAGACTTAGTACATATTACAATAAGAGTGCTGGATAAAAACATGAGGTACAAAAGTGGTTCAAAGATATAGGTCATGTAGATCATGCTAGACAGCAAGGAAAACTATGACCGAGAAAACACTAAATAAAAATACATAAAGAATGTGCATTATATATATAAAAAAAAACTCCATTACACAGCTTTGCTTCTTTGGTTACAAAGTAGGTTGAACAATTTCACAGCTTTTTATCCCCAACCAAAAAAAAAAAGTCATACGAAATGTCAAAAAGCAGAGGAATAATGGCAATTTCTCTATTAGAAAGTAGAAACAAATGAACAAAGTTTTCTTCATCAAAATAGCCCAATTATTTATTATATCACAATAACTGGTGACTACCTGTACAGCTGCACTACATTCTTCATACTTGCACTATACAAAATTCCTAAAGTGGATTCTACACCACTAGAATCCACACATTTCCCAAAGTGAATTCTATACCATTAGTTTGTAACAAGATTTTATATAGCACCCAATGAACTTAATTTTAAAGTGTTACTTTCATTTTAATGTCATTTAAAATACATAACTCTGGCAATCAAACCTATGGTTACAAAGACATTATTCCTTTGACAAAACTAAATGGAAAAAGTAAGCCAACCAAAAGTTGTTAAGCAAGGAGTAAATGATATAGGATATGGCTAAGCATAAATGACTGAAGTTAGGCAAATAACATGATAACATTCTGAAATTTAATACTTAGCTCATAAAACAGGTATTCATTAACTTAAAAATTATAGGTGCTATAAATACATTTGTAAGCAGAGATTACCATAGAGCCAAACCAATCTTGCCAAGAAGTAAATTCCAACATCATTCTCCCTTAAATGCTTCTTACTTTTTAATTCCTCCCCTTCCTACTATTCTGAACTTACAGACTACCCAAGTTTTTCATATTCAGAAGTCCCTGACTCACAAATAAAGAATCTATTTATACTCGATTCACAAATAAAGAACTATTTATACCAGTCATCTCAGCCACTACTGAAGCTCCAAAAGCCAATTCCCAAAAGCCTTTTATAGATTCTCCAGCCATCTAATATCCAGGGGAAGATTTGTGTCTGTCAAACATAAACTTGAATCACAATGTTCCCATAAAAAATATACTGTTTCTTCCATTACCCCTCCTCTCCCTTCTGCAGAATCATTCAGAACAAAAGCTATTAAATAATGTAGAACAAGTAGGCATCTATATGTCTTTTGGGGGAGGTGGAGATGTAGGGAACTGAGCAGGATGAAGAAGTCATTTGTGTGGAGGAAAAAGTATGAGGCAGATTAAGTGGGTATCCACATGTGGTTGGCAGCCCAGCAGTGTGTGTCAGAGAATGAATGGGATGAGGAGAGACTCTACTGCCCAGTACAGCCAGGCACAGGATATTGGAGTCCAAACAGGGTGAAAAGGGTATCTATCTGGGAGAGCAGGTCACACAGGGTGATAGAGGCCAAATGAGAAAAAGATGGCCTTCATACAGAAGATCGTACCAAACGGATGTGAAAGTCTAAGTGGGGCCAGTAAGGGGCTACACTGGATTATGCTAGTCTGATGCATGGTGAGAAAGGGTTTGAGCAGGGTGTGGAGAACATACACATTGGGAAGCACAGGTTGGGTATCTGAGTCTAAGCAAAGTAAGGAAGATGTACATGATGGGAGTGAGGGTAGAAGGGTACCAAAGGATGTTGGAGCCAAAGCAGGGTAAAGAAGGCATCTGTGTTTGATTCAACTTTCTGTGGTATCTCTTTAAGATAAAAGTACTAATATCTCATGAAAAACACTGAGCTACTATTTTTTAATAAATCTGAGAGGGCTGGGAATGTGGCTCAGGCGGTAGCGCGCTCGTCTGGCATGCGTGCGGCCCGGGTTCGATCCTCAGCACCACATACCAGCAAAGATGTTGTGTCCGCCAAAAACTGAAAAATAAATATTAAAAATTCTCTCTCTCTCTCTCTCTCCTCTCTCACTCTCTCTAAAAAAAAAAAAAAATAAAAAATAAATAAATAAATAAATAAATCTGAGAAATACAAAAAAAAAACAAAGATGGATAAAGCAGGGAATGCAAAAAGATCACAGTAGCAAAAATGCAAAAAATACTAATAAGCTCAGAAATGTGGAAAACCTCAATTTACAACACAACAAGAGGCAAGTAATAATAAAGTATGTTTAATTAATATATACTACTAAATATAACTGATAGACTAGGCTAGAAAAAGCTGATCCTAATGGATTATTAGGCAGTCTGTGCAGATGGAACTGCCAGATGACCC
The DNA here is from genome assembly GCF_964194105.1 of Spermophilus citellus. Classification (NCBI taxonomy): domain Eukaryota; kingdom Metazoa; phylum Chordata; class Mammalia; order Rodentia; family Sciuridae; genus Spermophilus; species Spermophilus citellus. Next base: position 33,283,160 of record NC_138199.1, on the reverse strand, counting down.
CTACAGTGAGCCACACCTCCCACAACTGAACTAGTATTGGTTACTATAACTGACAGAATTCAGGAGTGATAATGTCCCTCTTCCAAAATTATCTTATAAAACATGGAAGCAGCCTGGGGATATAACTCAGCAGTAGAGTGCTTGTCTCACACACACATAAGCCTCTGGGTTCAATCCATAGTGCTGGGGGAAAAAAAGATGAAAACTTTTATCTTGGACTGGCTTGTTCTCTCAGAATATTTTCTCCAAAGGAAATCAACATCCATTCCAAGAGAACACTCACTCAGGCAACTTATGTAGAGATCCACAGAGCAAGGAACCAAGTCCTCCAGCCAACTATCAGGAGAAGGAACTTTGGAGCAGTCTGTGCCTCCCAAGAAGCTGGGAATACAGACACATGCCATTACATCCAATTTCCTTCTATTTTAAGACTGAGTAACATTCCATTGTGCAGATATACCATATTTTCTTTATCCACTCATTCCTGCTGACAATTAGGTTGTTTTCGTGTCTTGCCAATTGTGAATAACCCTGTAAAGAACACAGGGTTGCAGGTACCTTTAAAACACGGTGACTTTCAATTCCTTTACATAAATACCCAGAAAAGGGACTGCCCTAGCCATACTTATAGATTTTTTAGTGACGAATCCATGGATATATTGTTTCACTGTACGGATGACACAAACCTCTTCATAAACAATTGTTAGGGGGCTGGGGTTGTAGCTCAGTGGTAAAGCCTAGCATGCACGAGACACTGGGTTCGATCCTCAGCACCACATAAATGTAAAATAAAGATATTGTATCCACCTAAAACTAAAAAATAAATATTAATAAATAAATAAATAAACGCTAGGGTTCTTCTGTTTGATCACTAAACATAATAGTATTCCTATAAATAATTACTAGTTAATATTTATTCAGCACAAATAACAGGCACCAAACACATTATATACCTCATTTAATCCCACATTTTTCATCGTCCTGATTAATCTCTCAGATCATTCTCCAACCACTTTCTTACTCATACTTTTCAGAAATATCATTCCTGTACCCCACAGGTATCTTCTACATGCTGTGTGGACTTCCTTGACCTCTCCTTTATGGTTCTCAAAACTGTAATTACATAACCAGATGGTAGGTTACTTAATATCATTACTCATGCTAAAATGTAAGTTTCATGGTAGCAAGGAAGGTATCTTTCTCATAACCTGTTTTATCTCATGGTTAGGAGTTATTAAAGGCAATCAAAAGATACTTGCTGAATAAAAGAATATACCAGTGTGTTCCATTGCCTCTCCCATCTCCCTTAACAACTACCTTTTTATTATGGAGAGCAGTGTGCCTCAAACTGTGGTCCAAGAAAAACAGGTAGTCCCTGCTATGTGCTACCAACCAGAGTACAGGCAACGGAGTGATTTCAGAAGTGAAGACCAATCAACCATTTCCTTCACCTATAATTTAAGTCTTGAACTGTAAAAAATATTTTCACAATAATCCTTACTTCCTTAATGGGTAAAAAATCTCTGTAACACAAACCACCAGCCTCTTGCCTGAATCCTTAAAGCAGACATACATATCCCCAGGCAACCAGCTGGGCAATAACTTCCTGGAGAAACGAGATATTAAAAAAAGACCTACATTTGGAGGTCCTCCAACAATAAAAGTTAGTACTCTACCAATTGACACTATGGTAAAGATTGTACAACAGGATTTTATATAAGTATATATTGTGAAATGATTAACACAATCAAGTTAATTAACACATCTATTACCACCACATAGTTATACCTTTTTTTTTTTTTTTTTTTTGGTACTTGTCCATAGGTCTTAAGATCTAAGAGCAGATATTTAAATATTTAAAGTGAGAACAGATAGCCTAGAATCACCAAACATGAGGTAAGCCTGTTAATATGAAAAAAATTGGGGCCTGGCATGGTGGCACATGCCTGTAAATCCCAGAGGCTTGGGAGGGTGAGACAAGCATCACAAGTTCAAGACCAGCCACAGAAACTTGGTAAAACCCTGTCTCAAAATTTTAAAAAAGGCTGGAGATATAATATGCTCAGTGGTAAAGTGCCCATGGGTTAAATCTCCAATACAAAAAAAAAAAAAAAAAAAGATGAAAAAATTGGGAACCAAGCCACTTACTTTTGATTTTTAAAAAAGGCAAGAATGAGAAGAAAACAAACTCATCTCCCCCCAAAAAAGGTCAGTTATTAACATCTAAAAGATATAAGAAAATGTTAAAGGGTGCTATTTTTAAAATATAAACCAGTTAGAATAATGCATAATAAAGAACATTTGTAATGTTAAATATTACAATATACTGGGAGACCCCAAGACCATCCACTGGTTCACTGGTTCATTAGAAGGACTCCCAAGCCTCAGCATACAGTCATATTCAATTATTCATTACAGGAAAAGGATACAAATCAAAATGAGTAAAAGGAAAAGCTGAAAATAGAGCAAGGTCCAGAAGAAACCTGGCACAAAGTTCCAAGCATCCTCTACCAGAGGAGTCACATGCTAAATTTCAGGACATGCTAAATTCCTCCAATTGTAACAACACACATGTACTATTTCTACCAGGTAATTTCATTATATAGTGATCAGAATTTTTTTTGGTGGCATCCTCTGCCTAGAACCTACCAAAATTCTGGACACCCAAATGGGAAGCAGATGTTCAAAATAAATCACATTATATGCACAGTGTTAAGCATCATAAACCTGCCATTCTTATCAGGGAATGGCAAGATTACTTCCAAAATTCAAGTTCACAAGGGCTGACCTCCAAGGATAAAAGACATGCTATGTTAATTCTGCACAGACCAAAAAAAAAAAAAAACCTCAGAAGAGCAAGTCAAGACTCTCCCCATGAAAACAAAGACATGCACTAATGATAGAAAACATAATTTTAAAAACTACATGATTAACTCCAACATGTGAGATGTGAGGGTTGAAGGGAGAATGAATAAGCTTGGCGAAAGACATTGCTTAAGAAATTATCAGGTTTTGTAACTAATAAAAAATAAATAAATTTAAAAAAATTAAATTTAAAAAAAAAAATTATCAGGTTTTGAAAACCATGAGTTTCCCAACTTGAATATTTGATATTCAAGTATATTATTACTGAACTGCAGAATGAGAAGGATAAAGAAAAAACATCCCAAGGACTTCTAGAAATGAAAAAAATAAGTTGACAAAGTCACAGGAATCAGAATGGCCTCAAAGTTTGCCATAATCTCAGTGATAAACTGGAAGGCAAAGAAAAGTGTGTTTTCAGGCTAAGGTTTGGTGAGGAACAAATTTAACATCCTAATTTATCTTATTGTGTTATTGTGGCATAAATGCACTAAGACATATATGAAAACAAGCTACTTCAGATCATCACTGGAGGGCCTTGCACATGCTAGGCAAGCAATCTACCACTGAGCCACATCCACAGCCCCAGATCATTTTAACTAATATTCCAATTATCTTTATTTATGAAAGTCATTTTCCTAATATGATTCTTTAAAAAGCTATTAAATGAATTCCCAAATCATCCCTTTTTTTTGTTATGTGAAGAAATAACATGACTGATGTTAAAAATGAAAATGGAAAATAAAGATTTTTAAAGACTGATAATGAAGGCCAAACACATTTGACCAGATCTCCATAAATGTGATTGTTAACCCTTTTATAAAGTCAAACAGGCCAAAAAATGTTCATGATCAATATCTGGAATTCAAAATTTTAATAACATAACAAAATATTCTAGCCAAGTTCACAAATTATACATTTTAATAAAATAAAAATTACAGAAGAGAGGGCTGGTGATATAGCTCAGTTGGTAGAGTGCTTGCCTCATATATACAAGGCTGTGAGTTCAAAAACCCAGCACCACCAAAAAAAAAAAAAAAAAAAAAAAAAAAAAAATTTACAGAAGAAAGGCAGCAGTCAGTGAAGATTCTCATCCAGGCTTCACTCCCTTTGTGGGGGCTGAGAAATCATTTTTGAATGACAAAGATTTTAAGTGCTAATAACAAAGCATTTATAACAATTCAAGCACCTGCCTCTGTGCCAAGTTTACAACTTAGTTCAAGCCAAAAGCAGAGCTATTTAGTCAGTACTAACAGCCATGTCACTTAACAGGCTGAATGAAAGAGAATTACATTCATTAAAAGATAAACAAGCAGATTAAAATAAACCTGGAATTATCACGAAGAGGGCAGAGTTGCACAAAAAGTTGCACTTCCAGGCCTAAGCCTAAAAGTCCTCTCAGCTTCACATTCAGATGACCAGTCTACTTTTAACAATTTCTTCCCCATGCCAAATGATTCCATTATAGACAGTCCAACAACAACAACAAAAGATATTACAAAACACACACTTCCCCTTGCACCAGTGGTAGGGATTAAACTCAGGGCTACCCACAAACTAGGCAAACATACTATCACTGAACTACACTCCCAGCCCTAAAACATATACTTTAGATGATATATTCATCCTCAGTTTATTGGAAAACCAATATTAAAATAAAATTACAAGGTGGAAATGCTCTTTAGGACCAAAGGCAGACAACAATTTAATAAGAAAAGTACATTTGATCCAATACAAGTATAGTCAAACAAAATGTAAAAGTAGTAGATATTTGAGTCTGTCAGTATAAATATACTTGAGCAAAATAAAATAATGTGTGCCTATTTCAATGGCAAGACTCCATCCAAAGAACCTGAGGAGCTGGGCGTGGTGGCACAGGCCTATAATCCCAGCAGGTCTGGAGGTTCAGGCAGGAGGATCGCAAGTTCAAAGTCAGCATCAGCAACAGCCAGGCTCTAATCAACTCAGTGAAACTCTGTCTCTAAATAAAATACAAAATAGGGCTGGGGGTGTGGTGTGGCTCAGTGGTTGAGTGCCCCTGAGTTCAAGCCCTGGTATCAAAAAAAACAAAAGGAAAAAAAAGAAAAAGAAATAGAACTTGAAGAGGGTTTTGGTACAAGAAGCTCAATGGTAGAACATTTGCCTAGCATGTACAAGGTTCTGGGTTCAATTCCCAGCACTGGGGGGAAAAAAAAAAAAGTTAAAGGGATTTTGTTTGTAATTGTCACCAGGGACTGAACCAAGGGGGCACTTTACCACTGGGCTACATATCCAGCTTTTTTTTTTTTTTTTAATTTTTAATACTGGTTCTCTCTAAGCTACTTAGGGCCTCACTAAATTGTTGAGGTTGTTCTCAAACTCACAATCCCCCTGCCTCAGCCTCTCAAATTTTGGGAATTACAGGCATGCACCACTGTGCCTGATGGAATTTGTTCTGACGTAGGCAAAAAAACAAGAAGCATCTCTAAAGAAAATACCCGAATAGGAAATACCCAACTTCAAAACATAAATCCCTTACTTATCATTCAAAACAAATTTTCCCTAAAAAAAACAGAAAGCTGTCATTCACAACTTCTGTCTTTAACCCTTGCTTTAGTCTCTTCCTTGTCCCCCTTTCAATGTTATCTTCCAAACAGATTTCTCATCTCCCTCTCTTCTGAATTCCTACCATAACCTCTTTAGCTCAGAGCACCAACTCTTATTACTAATAATTCTAATTCTTCTTGCCTTTAATATGGTCCCCTCAAATCCATATCCTGTCTAACTACAAAGAAACACATTTTAAAATATGTGAGCATGCCATTCATGCTTAAAACCTTTCAATGGCTCCCTGTTATCCAGAGAATAAAGTTAAAACTCTTTCATTCATTTAACAGTTGAATGCTTATTATGACTCTTCCAAGCAGGAACTGTGCTATGCCTGGGGATATTTATGAAGCACTATTTAAACACTCGAATTCTTCAGACACAGAATAATTTTCACAGAATGAAAAAAATCAAGTAAATTCTTCATTCTTACTTGTGATTGTTTCAAGTTAAAAGTTAAAGAAATCCCTTCAACTTCTAGGTTCAAAAATTCTCTTAGCTGGCTGCGGCTATGGCTCAGCGGTAACACACTTGCCTGGCATGTGTGAGGCGCTGGGTTCAATTCTCAGCACCACATATAAATAAATAAAATAAAGGTCTATCAACAACTAAAAAAATTTTTTTGAAATTCTTTTAGCACCTTTTATGCTTCAGACACACAAAATACAGAATAAAGCCATAGAATACTAAATAAAAATAGTGCATCTATCTCATTTACCTAGTATAAACCAACCATGTATTAGTTTAATATATGTACCATATTTGAAAGAAAATTTCTCTATAATTCAACCCTTTAAATCATGTAATACTGAACTTCTAATTCATAAATGCTGAGGTTTAAACTACATTTTAGCATTTTTCTAGGAGTTCAAAAATAAATGCCAAAGAATGGGTAAAAATATGATTTGGTTAGAATGGACTAAAAATGGTAAATAAGAGCCAGTCTACAATTTGATAAGACCATTATAAGACAAACACTTCAAGAGTGTGGAATATTTCTCCTTTTTTTGGGAATATTTCACATATTCATTCATTCAATAAATACATTCTATGTGCAAAGCACTATACTAACAACAAAGTATATAACAATGAAAGAAAAAAAAAACAAAATCCCTGTCCTCATGGAACACAGATATAATTAACAGATAATTAAGGGGGCTGGTGTTGTGGCTCAGTGGTAGAGCACTCACCTCGCACATGTGGGGCCCTGAGTTCAATCCTCAGCACCACATAAAATAAATAAATAAAATAAAGGTATTGTGTCCAATTACAACTAAAAAATAAATATTTTTTAAAAATAGATAATTAATAAAAATAAATAATTTTAAAGTTGTTATGTTTTGGTAGGGCCTTGAAAGGGAGGACTTTTAAAATTTAATATTCTCAAGGTTTCCTTTGGTATCTCTTTGATATCGCAAGGTTGCCTCTATGTTTAAGCAGGTGGGTTAAATAGATTCTGATTAGATACTCTTATCTGAACTATTTACTGCTTTGAAACATACATTATTCCAAATGAAAACTGCTAACCCTATTAGTAAAAGTTCTTTAGTTATCTGGTTACAATTTAGCCTTTCTCCCTTCAACTTTCAATGAAATTAAATTTTACCTAAGCAGGCTCAGTGACACATGCCTGTAATCCCAGCAGCTTGGGAGGCTGAGGCAGGAAGATTGCCAGCCTCAGCAACACCAAAGCACTAAGCAACTCAGTGAGACCCTGACGCTAAATACTATACAAAATCGGGCTGGGGATGTGGCTTGTGGTTGAGTTCCCTTGAGTTCAATCTCTGGTACCCCAAAAAATAATAATAATAAATCTCACCTAAATTTGATAAAACTATTAAAAATATTATAATGTATCAATTCAGTCTGTATCTTGAAATAAATGGAAGCCTAAAAGTTTTCAATCATATGATCCATAACAATGGATTTCTACCAGGAGGATTTCAACAAAATCTGACATAGAGGTAATAATGATAAATCTGTATGAGTAAAGTCCATAGTCAAAACTCACCAGTTTATAGTTACTCCAAAGTTGGTAGGTAATTAGTGTTTAAAAGTCTACAATTTGGGGGCTGGGGATGTGGCTCAAGCCGTAATGCGCTCGCCTGGCATGCGCAGGATGCTGGGTTCAATCCTCAGCACCACATAAAATAAAATAAAGGTGTCCACTGAAAACTGAAAAATAAATATTAAAAAAAATTCTCTCTCTCTTCTCTCTCTTCTCTCTCTCTCTAAAAAAATATTTTAAAAAAGTCTACAATTTACTAATAGCTTTTCTTGGTCAGATAATTATTTTGCATTTCTTTTTTAATGAGAAAACGCAGTGTTCACAAAGTATTAACGACAGTGGATAGTAGCATACTTTATAACAGGAGGAAAATAAATCCTATATATATACATGCAGATTTACATAGAAGGAACAAAATTTTTCCAACAGCAATATACATGTTCTGGAGTAGATTTGCCTCCCTGCCTGCAATGCTTCTACCAACAACTAGCCTACTCAAAACTCAGTTACAATGCTAGCTAGAACAACTCCTCAAGAACCAAAGTTCATCTTACAGGATGCACTTACTTTGAATCAAATATTGTTTTCCCAACAGCCAGACTACATGGGTCTGAGAATCAAGGAACAGAAGCAAAAGAGGTCCATTTGATACTATCCCTAAAAACCCCATTAGCAGAAGTTTTACTTCTAGTACCTCCAACTTGGATACCTGCTAATTTGGAGGCCTTTGTTCCCATGAAAGGAATGATTCCACTAGGATCCACTGAAATGGATGTTGAAACTACCTCATGATCATTGCCTCCATGACACTAAATCAGAATTTCTCAACCTGGGGGCTGAGATAGTAGCTCAGGGGTAGAGCTGCTTGCCTAGCACAGGTGAGGCCCTGGGTTCGATCCTCAGCACCACATAAAAATAAATAAGTAAAATAAAGGTATTGTTTCCAACTATAACTAAAAAATAAATTTAAAAAAAAAAAAAAGAATTTCTCAACTTGGCATCACTGACATTTTAGACTGGATAATTCTTTCCTGTGCATTGTAGGGTGCTCTATCCACTAGATGTCAGTAGCACTGCCCTCCCAAAGGGCAATTAAAAACATCTCCAGACATTGCCAATGTCCCCTAGAAGGCAAAATTACCCCCAGTTGAGAATCACTGTACTCCATCAACATCAAAGAAGGAGCTTATTCTATTAGATGGTGTCATTCAGCCTGATTACCAAGGAGATACCAGACTGCTGCTGCATAAAGAAAAGAGGAAGAATTATATCTTGAACTTCGAGGAATGTCTGAAATGTCTCTAAACTTGTATGTATAAGAGCAAAAGTTAACGAAAAACTATAACCACATAATCACACACACCTGAGTGAGAAGCAGGACCCAGTGAGGAGTCATATTCTTCATTAATGAAGATTTGGCTTACCCCACCATCTGAAATCCACAATGAGGGCCAAGGAAACATGGTCCAGGCAACAAAAGAAGGAAATTATAAATAGGAATTGCAATCTCTCAACTAGTAACAGAAGCAAGACCTATAGCAGCTACACATATTTTCTTCCATGCTTAGTATGGGGAGATAGATACTGTGAATATATAAGACAATTTCTTCTCTCTTCTCCTCAATGTTATTTTTTTGAAGGAAGTACCAGGGATGGAACTCATGGCACTCAACCCCTGAGCCACATCCCCATCCATTTTTACTTTTTATTTTGAGACAGGGTCTCAACAAGTTGCTTAAGCTGGCTTTGACCTTTTGATCCTCCTGCCTCAGCTTCCAAAGCTCTCTTCTCAACGTTACACAAACTTTATTAGTAAAGGTAGGCTTTACAATTTAGTCCTTAGATAACAGGATATTCAGGCAGGATTATGAATCTGAGTCATAATTAACACAGTAAAGAAAAGGATAGTGTAACTATCATCCAGAAGTGGATACAATAAATTAGGAGTTTGCTCCTCATTTGGGGAAGAGGGTTAGGACATCTTTATTTTTTAATTGTCGATGGACCTTTATTTTGTTTATTAATTTATTTATATGTGGTGCTGAGAATCGAACCCAGTGCCTCACACATGCTAGGTAAGCGCTCTGCCACTGAGGCACAACCCCAGCCCACCCACACATCTTCATTTTTACAAGAGATATTTCCATTTTGTTTATCAAATGTTTAGAGTCCTTTTTTCCTATATAGAAAATGAAATACTATTTAAAGGCATATGTAGCTGATGAATAGCCAAAGAGGTACTGTACAAAACTACTATCTATCACCTTCAAGCCATCCTTTATACTTTTTTTTTAAGTTTGTAGATGGACACAATACCTTTATTTATTTATTTTTTTATGTGGTGCTGAGGATCAAACCCAGTTCCTCACACATGCTAGGAAAGTGCTCTACCACCAAACTATGACCACAGCCCTATACTTTGTTTTCTGATGGTGGAACTACTGTACAAATTTTATTTCTCCTTTGCCAACTGGCTTGTTAATGCTCTGCCAAAGAGACACTAAAAGATACCACAAGACAGAGGAGGCCAAAAGAGTTGATTCTCCCTGTTTCTTATTTCTGTCAGCATCACCCCAACTATATTCTTCTATAAAATCTAATAATACAAAGACTCCTTATATTTAATATAGTTTTTACAGGTTAAGCGGAGACTAGACTACCAAATATGTTTAGATGAATTCTGTGAAGGACAATCAGAATTATTCCTAAAATCTTTGATGAGAGGGCTGGAGGATGTAACTCAGTGGTTAAATGCTTGCCTAGCATACACAAGGCCCTGGGTTCGACCCCCAGTACAGGGGGTGGGAGACTATGGCTGGAGCCAAGCGCAGTAGAACATCCCAGAACATCTCAGCAAGCTGAGGCAGAAAGATCACAAGATTGAGGCCAGCCTGGACAACTCAGAAAGACCCTATCTCAAAACAAAATTTAAAAAAGAAGAAAACAGCCAGGTGAAGTGGTCCATACCTATAATCCCAGCTGTTCAAAAGGCTGAGGCAGGAAAACTGCATTCATGACCACCTGGGGCAAATAGCAAGATCAGTCTCAAAACAAAAAATAAAAAGGGCTGGGGATGTGGCTCTGTGGGAAAATCACCCATGGGTTCAATCCCCAGTAACAAAACAAAAAAAAAAAGTCTAGGACATGGCTCAGTGGTACAGCGCTTGCCTAGTATACATAAGGCCCTGGGTTCAATCCTTAGTACCGCTTTAAACTCAAACACACACAAAAAAACTATGCCCTATCTAAAAATAAAAACAAAAAGGAAAATGAATGTATTTCTATATATTTGAAACAATTAGAAATTAAAACTAAAATATCTGTTAAAAATGACAATTCTCCCAAAACTGATCTACGTATTCAACACAATCCCTATCAAAATGAACAAGATGATCCTAAACTATGTATGTATATGTACATACAAAGAATCTAGACTAGTTAAAACAATTTGGAGAAAAAACAAAGTTAGAGGACTTATACTACTTGATTTCATACTGTACTATAAAGTACAATAATAAAAACTAAGGGGCTGGGGATGTGGCTCAAGCGGTAGCGCGCTCGCCTGGCATGCGTGCGGCCCGGGTTCGATTCTCAGCACCACATACAAACAAAGATGTTGTGTCCGCCGAGAACTAAAAAATAAATATTAAAATTCATTCTTTCTCTCTCTCTCTCTCTCTCTCTCTCTCTCTCTCTCTCTCTCTCTCTCTTAAAAAAAAACAAAAAACAAAAAAAAAACTAAGGGCTGGGATTGTGACTCAGTGGTAGAGCACTCGCCTAGCAACCTCAGCACCACATATAAATAAAGATATTGTCTACAACTACAACTAAAAAATAAATAATATTTTTTAAAAAATAAATAATAATAAAAACTATACATATTAGCATTACAGTAGGCATTCAGAATCACACATACAAAAATTAACTAAAAATGAGTCAAACCTTAGTATAAAACCTAAAACAATACATTTCTCCAAGAACTAGGAGAGCTGGGAGTGGTGATGCATGCCTGTAATTCCAGCAACTCTTCAGTCGGAGACAGGAGGATCACAAGTTCAAGGCCAGCCTAGACAATTTAAAAAGACCTGTCTCAAAAAATAAAAAGGATTAATTAGGGATGTAGCTCAGTAGTAGAGTGCTCTGGGCTCAATCCCAATACTGCAAAAAGATGGAAAATAATAGAAAAATTGTGACCTTGTATAGCAAAGATTTCTTAGATAACCAAAAGCATGATCTTTTTTCTTCCCCAAAAAAACTGATAAACGGGCCTTCAGAAAAATTAAGAACATGGGCTGGGGTTGTGGCCTAGTGGTAGAGCACTTGCCTAGCATGTGTGAGGCACTAGATTCGATTCTCAGCACCATACGAATAAATTAATAAAATAAAGGTCCATCAACATCTAAAAAAAATTATTAAAAATAAACTGTAGAAATGTTATCATTCTAGAATAATAAAAACCAATAGTTCCAAAAATTAACCAAACCAAAAAAAAAAGGCAATGTTCTTGTATATTTACTGACATATTAAATTGAATGTCCTTCACTGTTTCTTAACAGTTTTGTACTTCCATTTGAGACATTCCACCTAAAGAACTTTAGTAATCTTATAGTACTGGTTTGCTGGTAACAAATTCTCTCAGCTTTTGTTTAAAAGTGGCTTTCTTCTTTTCTGAAGGCTATTTCTGCTGGAAACAGAATTCAAGCTTCACAATCTGTTCTGTTTCTGAACACTTTAAGAATGCTTGTTTCTACCCTTGTGTTGAAAAGTTAGCCATTGGGCTGGGGATGTGGCTCAAGCGGTAGCACGCTCGTCTGTCACATACAAAGATGCTGTGTCCGCCGAAAACTAAAAAATAAATATTAAAAAAATTATTAAAAAAAAAAAAAGTTAACCATCAATTATATCATTGCTCTTTGGAGGGGGCAGGTACTGAAGCTGGAACCCACTGAGCTATATCCCCAGCCCTTTTCTTTCTTTTTTTTAATTTGAAATAGGGTCCTGCTACTTTGCCCAGGCTGGCCTTAACTTGCAATCCTCCTGATCCTCCCTGCTCCATCTTCCAAGTATCTAGGTTTACAGGTGTGTGCACAATATTGATCCTTTAAAAACAGTTTTTTCCCCAACTTTTAAGAGTTTCTTTTTGTCTTCAGTTTTCAACAGTTCAATGAAGATATATACCCAAGTGTAGTTTTCTTTGTATTTACTGTGCTTAGAGTTTTACAAAACTTGAATTATGGATTGATATCTGTCATCAGTTTTGGAAAACATTTAACCATTATCTCTTCAAGTATTTGTTTCCATACTTCTCTCTCTTCTGTACCTCTGAGTTTCCAACTACACATATGATTTTTCATTAGTCTTCCACATGTCTCAGACTTCATTCTACTTTTTCCTTTTTTTTTTTTCTGGCGTGGGGGAGATACTAGGGATTGAACCCAGGGACGTTTAATCACTGAGCCACATCCCCAGCACTTTTTATTTCTTATTTTGAGACAGGGGCTGGCTGAGCCTAAGTTAGGGCCTAAGTTGCTGAGGCTGACTTTGAACTTGCAATTCTCCTGCCTCAGCCTCCAGAGCTGCTGGGATTACAGGTGTGCCCCACCATGCCCACCCAACCACCTTTTCCATTCTTTTCTTGTGCTTCCCTACAAGTTCAGGATTTCACCACAAAATCAATGCCTCCACTTAATCACCAAACCCTGCTTTTTCAGTCCAAAAATTGGTTTATAATCTTTCATTGCTTAATCCTCATGATATAATTCTGTTATCATGCCACCTAAAGGGTATTCCCCAGTGGCATATGGATGCACACTTGTCTTCTCAGACATTGTGAGATGCAAGCCTAGAGTTCTCAACATACCTGCAGTCAGTATATTTCCAAAAGCTGACCTACATGGTTTGTTTAGAACAGTGCAGTTACTAACAGTAAACACATATGAATGGCACTGAGGACCGGTCACCTCATAATGCACAAATGCTAATGGCACAGAATCTTTATAGACACAAGATTGAATTTTGGGTACATACTTCACCACACTAGTACATTTTCTCAAGTGTAATATTTTTACTATAATGCACAAATCAGTAACAATTTACTTCAGACCTGTTTGCTAAACTATGTGCACAGATTTGGACTACTTAATTTTAACATATATTCACAAATATTCCATGCATCCTAATCTTGCACCAAAGACAGTTTTGTAACAATGATTTTTAAGTAATACAGGCACAATTTTTTTTTTTTGGTGGGGGGATACTGAGAACTGAACCCAAGGGTACTTTATAACCGAGTTACATCCCCCACCACCTTTTTTTTAAAACACAAAGTATCTTTATTTATTTTTATGTGGTGCAAAAGATCAAACCCAGTGCCTCATACATGTGAGGCAAGTGCTTTAGCCTCTCCCAAACTCAGTTTTATGAAGATGCTTAACAAAGAATACATACCACACAAAATGGGCATATTAATAGAAGATTTAAAACCATTAAAATTTCAGAATAATTAGAGTCTTGAAAAATAAAATGCCAAAATATTGAAAACTATTTAACATATATTAGGATCAAAGAGTTAACGGGCTAGGATTATAGATCAATGGTAGAGGATTGCCTAGCATACAGAGACCCTGTATTTTTTTTTTAAAAAAAGAGAGTGAGAGAGGAGAGAGAGAATTTTCCAACATTTATTTTCTAGTTCTCGGCGAACACAACATCTTTGTTGGTATGTGGTGCTGAGGATCGAACCCGGGCCGCATGCACACCAGGCAAGCGCGCTACCGCTTGAGCCACATCCCCAGCCCAAGAGGCCCTGTATTTGGTTTGATTCCCAGTACCAAAAAAAATAAATAAATAAATAAGGAAGAACATGAACCACTAGACTATGTAATACTAACAGATTATTAGAAACAAAACTATTCAATTTTTACTTTAATTATTTAAAGCAACAAAACGATCTTCAAATTTGTGGGGTTTGTTTTTTGGGGTACCAGCCAGGGATTGAACTCAGGGGCACTCGACCACTGAGCCACATCCCCAGCCCTATTCTGTATTTTATTTAGAGACTGGGTCTCACTGAGTTGCTTAATGCCCGGCCATTGCTGAGGCTGGCTTTGAACTCAAATCTTCCTGCCTTAGCCTCCCCTGCCCTAGGATTACAGGAGTGTGCCACCACGCCCGGTTGATCTTCAAATTTGAAAAAGCATTGCTCAACTATTGGATAAAGCATGGAAACTCTACCTTCCAGCTTTATCTGAATTCAAGTTTACATAAATTAACTCAAGGGGCTGGGGATGTGACTCAAGCGGTGGCACGCTCGCCTGGCATACGTGCGGCCCGGGTTCGATCCTCAGCACCAAATACAAAGATGCTGTGTCTGCTGAAAACTGAAAAATAAATATTAAAAATTTAAAAAAAATTAAAAAATTAAAAATAAATAAATTAACCCAAGGGTATAGACAAAAACTTGGAAACATGACAAGGTAAATGTTATCAGTAAACTTTGAGAAGTCAGGAAGAATAGACAGGTGCCAGAGTAGGAATGAGTAGATGCTGCTCTAACTGTCAAAATGCAAGGCTGAGTAAGATATGCTATGGTTTAGATCTAAAAATGTCCCCTAAACAGTTCATGTGTTAGGCAATGTAGCAATGTTCAGAGATAAAAAAGACTTGAGTTATGAAAGCTAAAACTTCATCAGTGGACTAATGCATGTGATGGATTAATAATATAACTGTATGCAAGTGGGGTGTGGTTGAAAGAAGTCACTGGGGGTGTGGTCTTGGACTATGTCTATCCCTGGCCCTCCCCTCTCTCTGCTTTCTTCCTGGTAGCATGACCTGAGCAGCTTTCCTCTGCCATGCACTTCTGCCATGTTGTTTTGTTTCACTTCAGCCCAGAGCAATGGAGTCAGCTGACCATAAACTGAGATCTCTGAAACTACAAGCCCAAAGTCACCTTTTCCTTCTCTGAGTTGCTCCTTTCAGGTAGTTTGATTAGCACAGGTGAAAATGTACTACAGACTAAATACCAACATCCGAATAATTCTAAGACTACTATACAGATGACTTCTTAACACCTAAACAGAGAAGCACCACTTATTACTGATGATGAAATCTTAACCTGTATAAAGTGCTTTTAAGTTCAGAGTTTACAAAGTACCCTCATACCACAAATCTTTGATTTTCAAAGTACCTGTGAAAAAAGGGAAGGTCCCTCTACAACCTGCACACTCTTAAACATATTAGGAATTCAGGGCTCAAGACAGATGGATTTGATGAGGTTATAACTCACTCCAGTAAAAAATTAGGACTCAAGTCTTCTGATTCCTTATTGAGTTCTGCTTTTATATCACACAGTTCTTAAAGTCAGCATGAATTAAGACTAAATCATAGTGAGATGATATAAGGAACTGCTTCAAAATGATGGAGAGGTCAGAGCTAGAAATGTATAGGAATGTGGATGGAAAAAAGACTAGGTAGTAGCTGGTAGTGGATACATGGGCATTAATTTATATCATCTATTTTTGTTTATGTTTGAAATATGTCATGATAAAACTCAAAAACATAGAAACATGCCCATTAACACTTTTGATAGGTTTACTACACTGGTAATACATGAATACCAAAGACACAGTATACCTGAAGGTCAGCATTTATGAGAAAAGTTTCATGTAAGGCCCTCATCCAGAAAAATATTGAGAGAAAAAATGAAAAACAGTATGCCTGAGTATTGACCTCCTTTGAATCAAAAGAACAAGATGATAAGACATCTTAGAAACATATCCTTTGCTGAAGAAAGAACTAAGTTTTTCTTAGGGCTGAGGGAAGATCTAAAGAATAATTACATCTGTCTTCAAGTATTTTTAAAGTAAACAGACAAACTTACTCTGTCAAGTTAGAGAGGATAGAATTAAAACAATGAATGGAAGACTCAAGAAGGCCAAATTCCAAACTCTTTTCTTTTATAAAAACTCTTTTCTTTTATAAAAACTCACTCTTGCCATATGGTGGCAAGAGAATCACAAGTTCAAGACCAGCCTCAGCACAACTTAGCAAGGTCCTACACAACTTAGTGAGACCCTGTCTCAAAAGAAAAAATATAAAGGGCTGCGGATGTAGAATAGTGGTAAAAGACCTCTGGTTTTAATCTCTGGAACCAAAAAAAAAAAACTTACTCTCCCTTATGACTCATGTACTACTCACTAACAAACCCTGTAACAGTCAACTAATTATTTTCTAGCTATTTTCCCCTAATTAAAAAAAAAAAAAATGGCTCCTAGCTCAGTTTCTCCTCTATTCTACATCCACCACCACTTATCTAGGCTAGGGTTGCCTGATAAAATATAGGATTCCCCATTAAATCTGAATTTCAGATAAATATGAGCAATTTTTTTAGTATAAACAGGCCTCGGGCTATACTTGAGCAATACTTTTTTTTTTTGAGAGAGAGAGAATTTTAATATTTATTTTTTAGTTTTCAGCGGACACAACATCTTTGTTGGTATGTGGTGCTGAGGATCGAACCCGGGCCGCACGCACGCCAGGCAAGCGCGCTACCACTTGAGCCACATCCCCAGCCCTTGAGCAATACTTAATACTAAAAATGTATTCACTGTTCATCTGAAACTCAGATTTAACTGAACATCATATATTTCTACATGCTAAATCTGGTAACCCTAATTTAGGTGACTTCCATGTCAAAGTAGACCACCTATCCAACATCTATCTGATCCTCAACTTTTCTTACCTCAATTCTAGTGACTATGATAGAAATAACCAAGACAAGGTCCCCAAATTCAGCAAATCCTTAATACTGTCCATATTGCTAAGTATTGCTTACACTACTCACTATCTATCCCACAGTAATTATAAATTAAACCTATTCTTCTCTGTCACCTCACATCTTTAATGTGATCTCATATTTCTTTTAATGGGACTGATTAAATTTTGTGTAGTACAACCATATAACTATCCTTTAAACTCTAAAACCCAGCCAGGTGCAGTGGTGTATACCTGTAATCCCAATGACTCTGGATGCTAAAGCAAAAGGATTACAAATTCAAGGCCAGCTTCAGCAGTTCAGCAAGACCCTCATCAACTTAGGGAGAACCTGTCTCAAAAAATAAAAAGGGCTGGGGATGTAACTCAGTGGTAAAACACCCCTGGGTTCAATCCCTAATACACACACGCAAAAAGTCTAAAACCCATATCCTAGCTAACCTTACACTACTAGAAACCAAGATTGTAACTTTTTTAAATAAATTCTTTAGTTGTAGATAAACACAATACCTTTCTTTATTTTTATGTGGTGCTGAGGATTGAACCCAGTGCCTCACATGTGCTAGGCAAGTGCTCTGCCACTGAGCCATAACCCCAGCCCAAGATTGTAATATTTACATAGATATTAGTCACATTTTATACTTTCACATTCATTTACTTTGTTATTTTTCTGACTGCAAAAATACATCCTCAGAATAGAAAATTTCAAAAATTATTTTAAATATTAAAAAATTAAAAGTACATATAATCCCTTAATATGTTAAATGTAAAAGAAATTGTAACCCAGGGACTTGGGTTGTGGCTCAGTGGTAGAGTGCTCACCTGGCATGTGTGAGGCACTAGGTTCAATCTTCAGCACCACATAAAAATAAATAAATAAAAGATATTGTGTCAACCTACAACTAAAAATTTTTTTTAAAAAAAGAAAATGTAATCATATGCAAAGTAGGGCTGGGGATGTGGCTCAAGCGGTGGCGCGCTCGACTGGCATGCATGCAGCCCGGGTTCGATCCTCAGCACCACACACAAAAAAAAAAACCAAAGATGTTGTGTCCGCCAAAAACTAAAAAATAAATATTAAAAAAAATTCTCTCTCCTCTCTATCTTTAAAAAAAAATCATATGCAAAGTGTTCATATTATAAATTTAAAAAGGCATACTACAAAACAGTGTATCTCATTCAATTCCAACACCTAACAATAATAGTGGTCAACAACTACTGAGTTCCTTCTGTGAGTCAGAAACTGTGCCACATGCTTTACAAATATTTCCTTATGTAAATCTCACAAGCACCTCTGCTAAATAAATACTATTGACTCCTACAAGTAGAAAAACTGAAACCTAAAGAGGATAAGTAATTTGGCTAAACAGTGGCAGAGAAATACAAACCCCGGCAGTCTGATTTCAGAATAAACACACTTAATTACATACATTTAAAAAAAAAATCAAACAATGATTGAGTTGTGGAATTATAAATGACTTATTTATTTTGTGACTTTGCTGCATTTTTCATATTTCTAAATATAAATTAATTACTACTTTTGTCTTTTAATGTCCAAGTAGTAATCAGACAATCATCTGTGGATGATTCCCTTAAAATAATTTCAGATTCCTTTTAACTAAGGATCTGTGACTAATCAATAGTGACTGGAATTATCTTTCAGTCAGAGTACTCACTCAAAAAAAGAAAAAAACTAAAACATTTTAAGAGTTATAGAAGTTTTTAACTGTCAGATCATATTCTATTTTACAGATGCAACAGGCTCAGAATTCAGGAGAAATATATATAACATCATAAAGGTAGTTTGTGCCAGGGCAGGAACCAGAACTCAGGTCTTTACTGATTTTGTTGACCACATTTGACCAAAACAAAACCTATTCTAACCTATTCCCTATTGCAGATTCACTTATTGGAGACCAAAAGCTAAAACATAATAGAAACACAAATGCTTTTCTTTTATTCTCAATTACTCAAAAAGAATAGGACCTGCCTGGCATATTTAGATAAGGAGAGTTGAAAGAATATTCTAAAAGACAAATTTAAAGATTTGAGAGTTGTTATGGGAAAAGAAAAACTGAAAAAGTAGATATAACAGGAAAAACAAACACTCAAGAATCCAACATGAGGTATTCTAATACTACTAAAGCTCAGAGTTGCTTCAAATTTAATCAATTTGTAAGTGAAAAGTTCTTAAGTATGAAAACCAACCTGACAAAACTGGACTGTAATGCCAAGACAAAAAAAAAATGAAATAAATGCATAATCTCTTATTTATAATTATATATTCCTATTGGCATTCTCACAAATTCTATTCTCTCACCTTAGGATTCAACTCTAAAAATCTACAGTGAGTATAATGTTAGAAAACTAAAGGAAAACAATGTCACAAACTCTAGTAGCCAAAGAAGCTTTAATGAATGAAGTGATAAGGAGATATACAAATAATGAAACCAAGGATACAGTGTTTAAATGTTATGTCTATTTATAACATATAGCCAACCAAAAAAGATTCACAGGTACTCTATTGTGAACACAAAGGTAAAAGTGTAACATATCTGTGAGTAAAGAAGCAACAATGCATTCTACAGTTTTAAATATTTGTGTTATCTATTCATAAAACTTATAACTTTTGATTAAGCTCTATTTATTGAAGTAACTGATCTAACGATTAAGAAAGCTACACACTTCTAGTTTCAACTTAGTAAACTATATAATAGGACAAGTTGTTTTGACTCTAATTTTACTTTTTCCCAGAATAGAAATAAAACTCCAAAGAAGGAATAAAAAAATACTACACAGATAATGAAATTTTTATGACTATAAATAGTTTCCTTTCATGTAAAAGATTCAACCCTAAGACACTAAATGAGTCCACAATGTGAGTTGTACACATATGATCCCCATTTAACAGATGAAAACATAAAAAATTGACAGAGAAGTAAAGGGACTGGCCAAGAACACAGTGCAATTTACAGAGCAAGAGGGTTTTTTTGTTGTTTTTCCTTTTCTTTTTAAATTTTTGCAGTATTGGGGATTGAACCTGGGATGCTCTGTACTGAGCTACATCCCTAGCCCTTTTGATTTTTGAAACAGGATCTTGCTAAATTGACCAGGCTGACCTCAAACTTGTGATCCTCCTGCCTCAACCTCCTGAGTAGCTTGAATTATAGGAGTGTGCCACACAAGAGCTTTTCCTTAGCCAAATGTTTACTGCCTCACAAACTAATTAAGAGTTATTGTCTCATGTTCAAATTACTTTGAGGACTACCCAAGAAAATCTGTCAAAATTAAACAGAAAAGAATCACTTGAGATTCTTATGAGCCATAATTATCCAAAAGGTCATTATCTGAGTATAAATTATGGTTAAAAATAAGTTAAATGTCATTAAAAATAAGCTTCTGGGGCTGGGGTTGTGGATCAGTGGTAGAGCACTCATCCAGCATGTGTGAGGCACATGGGTTCAATCCTCAGCACCGCACAAAAATAAATAAATAAAGGTATTATGTCCAACTACACCTAAATAATAAATATTTTTTTTTAAAGAGAGAGTGAGAGAGGAGAGAGAGAGAGAGAGAGAGAGAGAGAGAGAATTTTTAATATTTATTTATTTTTTAGTTCTCGGCGGACACAACATCTTTGTTGGTATGTGGTGCTGAGGATCGAACCCGGGCCGCACGCATGCCAGGCAAGCGCGCTACCGCTTGAGCCACATCCCCAGCCCCTCAAAAAGTTTTTTAAAGTTTCTAAAAGTAGGGCTGGGGATGTGGCTCAAGAGGTGGCACGCTCGCCTGGCGTGCATGCGGCCCGGGGTTCAATCCTCAGCACCACATACAAAGATGCTGTGTCCGCCGAAAACTAAAAAATAAATATTAAAATTCTCTCTCTCTTTCTCTCTCTCTCTCTTTAAAAAAAAAAAAAGTTTCTAAAAGTACTGCTATTTACTAAATTAAAGTCAGGCCTCTTAACATTGCTTGATTAGCGGGAAGGAAGCTATTGAGGAGGGGGGAAGGATTTCATCAGGAAAATTTGAGTAAGTTCTCTGAAATTCAATAGGATAAGACACTCAAAGCTATAAAATAGGAATAAGAGCAGGCAACAGCTTGTAGGCTGTAGTAACAACCCTAAACCAAACTAAAAGAGTGCCAGACTGTGGTTTAAAGAAAATATGCAATCTGGAACTTTGCACCTTCAGTTATTGCTACTACAAAATAATTAGTACCATTTATGGAAAAAAAACAAGTAACATGTTAAAAATATAATTCCAAGTCTTTATTATAATAAGAAGGAATTCCAAATTAGCTTGGGGCTATCTTGTCTCAACATTCTTTTGATGATATAGTCATTGGCTCAAAAGCCACTCTTACTTATAAAGAATATAATTATATATCAGAGGCATATAATATCATTTGAAGGATCAAATATGCAGCCTATTGCAAATACTTTATGAGACTTTAGTGAGAATGCTATAATACCAGTTATTCATATTCTTCAATGTTGAATTGAAGCATATCTCTAAGAGAGCTCTGTTTACTGTTATTATATAGAAATTACAAGTTTCTGAAATCTCAAACTTAATTTAAAGTCACTACAATTGTAAAAACAACTTTTATGTTCTTCAAGGTCAAAATGAAAATTGTCCCATCTTTCCCTCCCCACCCTCAAGAAAATAGAGTATTTAAAAGATGTTAGATGAAACAAGCCAATGCTTTTATAAACAGTCAATCTCCTGCAAAGAAACAGCTTAAGATACCCATATTCTACTTCAATATTGATTCTAAGCCTTTTAACAGTTTAAGCTGACCACAAACCTCCCCTTCCACTTCTATATAACATTCTCCTCAAACTTCCTTTTTAAAAAATGAGCCTTTCTACCATTCAAACTGGTAAATTTCTTTGCCAATTGCCTAGAAAATCCCAGGAACAAAATATTTTCTCAAATTCTTATTGTTATTCTCTTTAAATGTGTAGCTTTGATAATTCTTTAAAATGTGTAGCTTTGACCTGTTTTTATTACTGTAAAGAAAAACCATGAGTCAGCACAACAGTTCAGTTTTTTAGGTAGGATACAAATTTTAGATGACCAGACTCATTTTAGTGACCTCAATCCTAAAATCTAAGCAATTTGCTTAACTTTCGATATTGCTTTATTTAAAAAAAGATTTTTGTAGCTGCTATTCATTGGGGAACTGTCTGAAATATATCCTTCAGAATAGGCTGATAAGTCTACAATTATTTATTTCTCTACTGTTGAAGCATGATATGATCCATTCTAGAACTGTAGATGTATTGACATTTTTCTTTCAGTATTCTTTTTTTGTGGTGCTGGGGATTAAACCTAGGCCTTTGCATATACTAGGCAAGTGCTTTACCACTGAGCCACATCCCCAACCCTTCCTTTGAGTATTCTTAAAGCTGCTTGCATAATTTAAAAATCTGGGTTCCTGAGTGGTAGCAGAATCATCTTTAGGAAAAATAAAAAATGAGCTTTCCTATGCCTACAATCTCTTATACACCACAACTCCCAATGAAAAATAGTTTGCCTAACATGTGGGTAAAACATATTTTTAATATACTACTTCCCCTTAAAAGCATGTTATTATAGTGCAATAATATAGCCTATATAGAACCCCACAACACTAAATTTGAAAGCTAAAACAAAAATGCCCCATGACATTCTAAGTAACTTAAAGAACAAATAAGGCATGCTAACTACTGTATTAGATCACTGAATTTTCATTTAAAGACAAAAATTCTCCATGTTAAGCATATCTTTTCAAACTGTAGATTTAAGTGGGAAAGATGGAACATGTCTTTAATTCCAGCTACCTGGAAGACTGAAGCAGGTGGATGGAAAGTTCAAGGTCAGTCTGGGCAACTTAGGGGACCCTGTCTCAAAATAAAATAAAAAAGGTTGAGAATGTAGTTCAGTGGTATAGCGCCCCTGGGTTCCATCTCCAGGACTGCAAAAAAAAAATTTTTTTTAATAGATTTAAGAAAAGAATCCAACTTCTTATTGGCCAAATAACAAGTCAAATAAAAAGAGTAATATAAGAAGATGCAATATTTAAAATAAAACATAGCAACATTATGACATTTTACTATACTTCCCAAACTTGGAAGAACCATAAATTTATGTGCCATAAATCAGATAATAAATCAATAAAACAGATCAATTACAGATATCCAGGATAAGTTACATAAGGACGCTATTAGTACCCTAAGTATTTGTCAATGAATGCTAAAGTAAGGTATAATATATTGGACAAGGTACATAATAGGGAATATCCAGACAGTAGTCACTTGCCCTCATGCAGTGAAAAAACAATAATCATTTGGCTATAAAAGCTGGCTGTGGTGGCATATGCCTGTAATCCCAGCAATTTGGGAGGCTGAGGCAGGAGGATCACAAGTTCAGAGGCAGCCTTGGCAGCTTAGTGAGGCCCTAGGCAATTTAATAAGACCCTGACTCAAAATGAAAAATAAAAAAAGGGCTGGGGATGTGACTCAGTAATTAAGTATCCCTTAAATTAATTAAGTATCCCAACAAAAAAGAAAATGTATAAGGCTTATATTTAAATACCTCAAGAGTTTTTAAAGTGTATGCATTCATTTTCCTATCATTGCAAAAAAAAAAAAAAAAAACTTATGGAGAGACTTACCACTAACAGTAAGTGACAAACCCAAGACTCAATGGGAAGAAATATAAGTTCTTCCTTTAAGCCCACTTTTTTTTTTACCCCATTCCTAGTTATAGTGTCACTTAACTTATATAACCTAGGTTCTTACAAAAAACAAATTAATTCAGCTTTTTACATTGAAAACAGCTAAAATCACCACTTTTTTAGTCAGTCTGCCCCTTCAACAAAGAATCACATGAAAAACATTCCAAGAGTGATACACTGTGTCCTCATAACTATGCTGGGCACTCGGGGTGACTATGAAAATTCTAAAGGGTCTTCTTACTTTTCAGAAAGTTTATACCCTTTTGATAAAAAGGCAAAAGAAAAAAACAAAATTAAGCTGTGTTCAACCAACCCTCCTGAGAGAAAAAGCTTGCAGTGTGATTCTATAAAATCCCAAGTGACAAGAACACCAAAAAGAAAGATAGTAATGAGTTTAGTCTAAAAGGAGTTTAGGGGGCTGGGGTTGTGGCTCAGTGGTAGAGTGCCTGCCTCACACACATGAGACAATGGGTTCGATCCTCAGCACCACATAAAAATAAATAAATAAAGACTGTATTCATCTACAACTCAAAAAAAATGTATAAATAAATAAAAGGAGTTGGGGGGGATGAAGTTTTACAGGACACTTAGAGGAATTGGAAAAGCAGTATTAAAACATCACGTACATACACAAAGAAAAGATGAAGTAAGTATGATATATATGAAGAGAATAATCCAACCTGCCTGAGAAAGTAGGTGCATGTTGAGGTATGAGATATAGTTTCGCAAATTAAGTGGGGTCAGCTCCCAATAGACTGTTGTGTCACAGAGAGATGCTGTTAAAATATTAAAGTTATTTTTTAATATTTTAAAATATTTAATTAATATTTTTAATATTTTAAAAGATTGACATTCTAGTCAATCTTTTTCAACAGATGAAGAAATCAAGGATCTATAAGAGCTAACGGCTGGCATAAGGACAGAGGAAATAAAATGCAGAATAAAACTCAGACCCCAGTTTAGGAACCCCAGTCTAGTGATAGGCAAAAACTGTATGATAAAGAAAGCACATCTGTTCAAGAATTGATAAGAACAAACATAAAACAATGTGGAAATGTACACACAAGAAAGTAATGTCTTGCAAACAAGAAGAGATCCTTTCCTGAGGGCAGTAGAACACTACAGTAGTATTTCAACTGAGCAAAGACTACTGTTTTGTTTTGTGGTATTGGGAATCAAACCCAAGGGCACTCTATCACTAACCTACATTCCCAGTTTTTTTTATGTTTTGTTTTATTTTATTTTTTTAAAGAGACAGGATCTCCCTAAGTTGCCCAGGATAGCCTCAAACTTGCCATTCTGCCTCAGCCTCCTAAGTAGTTAGGATTACAGATATGGGCCACCGTGCCCAGGAAAACCACTGTGTTTTCTAGAAGGAATCACTTTCAAAAAAAGCAGCAAATCCCTGGTATCAAAAAGAAAGTAGCAATCCAGAAGTTAAAAAGAGGCAGAAACTAGTTATCAGAGTTATAAAAAGGGTAGATAAACAGTAGAGGTAGCATGATATAATGCAACAAAAGGAAAAAAAGGATTGGTTCACAGAGAAATCTGCAGGACCAAGTAAATGTTTGATTTCCAAGAGAAAGGAAATTTAAATAAGTTTGAAGATGAAAAAGAAGAAGTCACATAAAGAAAGACTAAGTTAAATCCTAGGTTAGGTAGGATGCTGAGGGGAGTATAAAGAACTAATTGTGGAACAGATGGAAGAAAGTACTTAAAAGGATAAGTTCTAAAATAAAAAATAAATTATTTCTCATCCACAAAAAAATTATTTCTCACCCATAAAATATCCCTCACCATCAAAAAATATTCATTTTTAATTTATTATCAGGTCTAACAAATATTATAGACCAGTATTTAAAGAGGGTAGATTTTTTGAAAATCCAAAATAACTTAAAACTTTTACAAATCTATTTATCCGACCAATTAGCATGAGGTTTGTAACATCAAAGACACTTGCCAATCATTTTATGCTGTAAATTTTACCCACATATTCCAAGGGCATTCTGATTAGCATTCATTCAATGTGTAAGAAAAACCACTAAGCTATTATAAATTTTAAAATAAAAGTTTATTGTATAACATGTTCCTTAAATTTTTTATTTTGTTTTTTTATACTATTTCACTTAACTAGGTATGGGAAATGGTGCTTTAAATGAACATATTTGCAACAGATCATTAAGATGACTATTTTCAAATTTTTTTTTTTTACTTCTTTATATTTTATTTTGTGGTGCTGGGCCTTGTGCATAGGAGGCAAGTACTCTACCAACTGAGCTATATTCCCAGCCCTCAATTTTTTTTTTTTTTTTTTTGGTACCAGGGATTGAACTCAGAGGTACTCAACCACATCCCCAGCCCTATTTTGTATTTTATTTAGAGACAGGGTCTCAATGAGTTGCTTAGTGCCTCAAACTTGCTGAGGCTGGCTTTGAACTCATGATTCTCCTGTCTCATCAGCCTCCCAAACCTCTGGGATTACAGACATACATCACCCAGCTTGGCCTCAATTTTTTTTTTTTAAACTTCAAGTAGCCATATTTTTCCCTTACTCCCTTTCAGAGAGACAGGTGGGGCACATACAGCAAGGTGAGGCACACAAGAAGGTTCTAATTTATTAAGAAACTGGACTAAAGAACCCACACCTTAAAGCTACACACTTAAAATTCTCCAGTTTCAATTTGGAAACTTATTTGGCGCCATAAAGGCAGGTTAAGGAGACTGAAGAAGATGTAACTTATAAATTCAGCTTTCTGGCTGTCCACTTTTGCAACTGCCATGTCCCTAATCAAGGAGGCAATCCCTCTTAAAACTATTAACACTTATTCAACTTAGGCCATAAATAAATATTAGGTCTAGATGCAATATCATCAGGTTGCAGAAATTTTCTTTATTGGGGTTGGAATTGTGGCTCAGGGGTAGAGCGCTCACCTAGCACAGGCGGGACCTGGGTTCGGTCCTCAGCACCACATAAAAATAAAGGCATTGTGTTGTGTCCATCTACACCTAAAAAATAAATATTTTTAAAAAATAAAAGAAATTTTCTTTATCGTTTGGAAACAAGGATTTGAGCTCAAATGTCAAGATGAACAAATAATTTTCATAAAAAGTCAAGATGGAACACTACCCTTTCTTTTAACTGGTACTGCACCAAGTTGCTGAACAATACTCATCAAAATTCAACTTGTCTGTGCTGGGCATGGTGGCACATGCCTGTAATCCCAGAGACTTGGGAGGCTGAGGCAGGAGGGTAGTGAATTCAAAGCCAGGCTCAGCAACTTAGTGAGATCCTGTCTCAAAATTAAAAAACATTAAAAAAAAAATTAAGGGGTGGGGGGCACCCAGGGATGCGCCTCAGTAGTTAAGCACACTAGTACCAAAAAAAATTCAACATGTCTGTAATCAGCAGTGGTTAGTAATGTACTTCTGCTTCATTTACAACAAATATTAGAAGCACAATCAAAACAGCAATTCACATAAACAGAGCTGCCACCTTTAGCTATGCTCATGCTCCCTGGAGATTAAAGTGGTTCAACATACACATGTCTTGGCTATAATAAAAAAGGAAATCTTTGACTCCCCCTGGAGCCAGTGAAACAAGTACAAACAATATATGAAAAATTCAAAAAGTTTTAGTCAAAATAATTAAGATTCTTATACAAATATCTCTCAGTATATACAGACAGGGCTTTTCCCAACCCTCAATAAAAAATGTAAACTCTTCTAACTATACATATGGATTAGTAAAACAAATTCTATGGAATAGTGAGGAAAAAAAGTATTCCTGATTATCCAACATTCAATCCTTTTCATAAGGAAGTTCTCATTATTAAGTCACTCAACCACTCAGTGCCTCGGTTTCTCCTACACATATCTCCAAACTTAAGATGAACTTTAATTTGAATTAAACATTTATTACTTCTATAATTAATAAGTATGCATAAGTCCCTTATGTTAAATATTGAAAACAGCTCTATTTTTGCATCTCAAAGTCAGTGGGCTTTAACTTTGAAAGAAAAAAATGTAAGAAATAATGTCTTATATATCTCTCTCCTAATTACAACATAATACAGAAAAATGGTGTTTTAAAAACTTATTTCCTTAACTTTTAACAGATGGTGGTGAGACGCCACAATGCACATAACAAAGCAAACACAAAAAGCCTAAGGTCTTTTAATATTAGGTGCAGAAAGAAAATGTTGCATTACTGGGCACATAATAAAAATCATCTCTCTTTTAAAATTTAGAAAACTCTCTCTTTCTTATATGGTAAATAAGCCTATTAACAGCTAAGAAGTGAAGAATTTATTTTTAAAGTGGAATTTTTTTAATTTTTAAAAATTGGGAACAGCTGTGATGTGAATTCTTTAAATTCCTGCATTCAGATTATTCTCTTCAGCATTCTACTGTAAAATTAATTAATTATTTTTTTTTTAAGATTATACTGTCCACAAGATGCAGCTTTGGGGTTCTTCTGTGTACCTTTTAAATCCTTTTTCAAATTATGGACAGAAAGTATTTTTTTATCAAGTTTTAAATCTAATGCTGTATCAACAATGCAGTCTATTTTACAAAGTTAACATTTTACTTCATCAGATTAATAGTACAGTTAGTTGGTTTAGATGCCTTTTGATCTGGAAACAGGATGAATGAAACAACTCTTTCAAGTCTCTATTAGCTTGGTAATTCTACTTCATCTGTGTAGCTTATTCCTCTGCCTACTCCCTGATATCTGTTAGATGGGTCAGAAAGACAGTTCTGAAAGGAAATGTTTATGGATCAATGTTTATGGAGCCCTTCCCCCCACCACTCAGCTCCTATAATGTTTTATGATTATATCCAGAAAACAAAATAGTTTTGACTCAATCCTAAACAATTCCTTCATTTCAGGAAACCCACCATAGAACCTTAGCTGCAAAAAGCATCCCTTTTAAAACCAACCCCAACTACCTATAGCAGCACAAAGTCAAACGAATTCTCACTGACAAAAGGCTAGGAGTGGATTCATTCTGATCAACTCCAGAATTTAGTGTTTGAAAGTCAGGGAATAAAAAGTCGCCTCCCTAAGTTTTAAAACTTTCTTCCCACATCCCAAACATTTTCAGTGAAAGTTCTCTTGTCAACCAAAAGACAAGAGTCAAAAACATTAGCAAAATTATAGGATCTAGGACCACATCCCAGCTGTCTTTGCTCGATGTTGTCAGGGGCTCACAGGCAGTTTTCCACTTTCCTTTCACCCTTCTCCCCTTACTCGCCAAGATCCTCATTCGAGAAAGCAATATTCACATCTCAGACCGCTGGCAAGAAAAGGGGAAGGGGGCTTGCCAAAGAACGAAAATGGGGGGAAATCTTTCAGAACTACGGTTTCCAATGCAAACAGCAATGTTAAAGGCAATCTCGTATAATTGGGTTATGGGGGGACGCCCATATGGGATATTAAAAAGATGCACAGTGTGTGTGTGCACTTGGAGCTCTGGGGCGGACTGAAACCATGGAGCAGAAAGTAAGAAACCTGTGCTTTCCCTGCTTTCTTCTACTCTTCCCCCTCCAAGAGAGGAAGCCACAGAACCTGGGGGAGGGGCGGGATGTTATCGTTCTCCTACAGGGGGTAGACAAGACAGGCCTTTGGGTTCCTTAAGTTACCCCCAGTTAGAAGGGTCGCGGTGGGAAGAGGACGAGGGACCCCTAAATATTACCCACCTTCGCTCAAGAAGAAAAAAAGAGGCAAGAGGGGAAATGATTAAATCCAGATGGAGCGCCCTAGAAAGCGCCCCCAGGTCACTCACCCCCTTTACCAAGCGGAAGGGCTGGGATAAAGGGGATGAGGAGTTGGAGGGCTGGACAGGGAACAGGCCCCACCCCCCGATTTAGGAGGGAAGAAGAGCCCCAGCTCCCTGAGGTCCCCTCCTTCCCCGCACCTCCCCCCTTGGCCATCCCTACTAGTCCCCCTTCCCTTCTTTTCCTTTCCTCCAGAGCCCGAAGCAGCCGCGGGGGAGGCGGCCGCTCCTTCCTCCCCTCACCCACTTCGGCCCCACCCCCACTCCGCTCCCACCTCCCGCTCACCACGGGCCCGTTACCTGCTCGTCGAAGCGGCTGACCACGGCCTGGACCCATTCCACCGGCCTGTGCGCGGCCATGTCCTCCCCGCGGCCGGGGGGCGGCGGAGGGACGGGTCGGCCGGCGCCCAGGGCCGGGAAGAGGGCGGGGAGCTGGGGCTGAGGTGAGGGAAGAGGCGAGGAGAGGGTCTGAGGAGTGCAGGCTCCGAACGTTCCCACGGGGGTGGGGATGGGGGCTCTGCGCCGAGCCGGAAGGGGGAGAGGGGAAGGGGGCGTTGGCAAGGAGGCAGGGGGGAGGGGGGCAGGGGGAGGGGGACCCGGGGAGGGGAGGGGGCCTCTTGGTTGGTCTCCCCACTAGCGCCGTCTCCCCTCAGCCATCACAGTCCGAGACGCCGCCATGACACCCCACCGGAAGTGGGATCCTTTCCACGGCCCGGAGACGGAGAGCGAGCGAGCTAGAGATTGAGAGCGCGGCTGGGAAAGGGGAGGGGGAAGCGAGAGGGAAGGGGCCTGCCGCGCATGCGCCCGCGCTGGCCGGTTTCATTAATGAAAAAGCGAGTCCTCCTGGAGGTGACGTCACCTAACTCCACTGGGCCTGGAGGCGCGCGTCCCTCAACGCCGCCGGTCTTACCTACTCTAGCACTGGGCTGGAGCGCCCGAAGTCCAAGCTGACCCCGGAGTACCCGCTCCCATCCCCACCGCCCCCTCGGGCTGCCCCTCCCCCGCCAGCGTCGGGGTTTGGATCGCTCCCAGGGTTGGAAGTTAGGGCGTCCTGGGGCTAGCTTTTCTCCCAGCGCGCAGATCTCTGACGCCGATTTCTTGGGGAGGTTTTACTCAAAACTTCTCTGCCTTCAGCTCTCACACAACCTCAGGTTTCTAGGTTCATGGTAGCTTCTAGGGACTGCTGAGAAATAGGGGAAAGGAAGACCAAGAGAGATTCGTGATTTTTTTTTTTTTTTTAAGATCACTTAAATCCTAGAGCCTAGACCCAGGGGCAAAGAATTCCAACCCTTACTTCCTCTACTAAACTGATGGGCACTCAAGTTACTAAAACTTCTGCACAATTGAAAATAAGGTTCGAGTTTGACTGACCTCAAAGAGCCTTTAAGGGTCTCTCAGGCATTAATTCAACATCTCATCTCAACCTTTCCACACCCAGATGAGTAGGACCAGGAAGGTTCTGTGATTTTTCCCAAGGTCACAGAGTTTATAGGTGGCAGATCAAGATGCAAACCCAGGAGCTTTGACTCCAAAGACAATAGACAGACTGGCTTTCCAGAAACAAGGAAGGCCCTTCTCTGGGGTTCAACACAAGAGTTAAAAGGACTTCATGTGGAGTTGGCTGTGCCTTTTCCAGAAAGAGGACTACATCCAAAACACAGGATTGTCTATCCATATATGACATTGGACTTTAGAATGAGTTATTTTTAGATTTATCTTCCTCGGTACATTTTACTTAGGCTACTGTTAAAATGTGCTTACCTATTAAGAGCACACATTACAGTAATCAACTAGTTAGGCTAAACAAAAAGACGCTAACAGGGTGATAAGGTGAAGGAAGCAAAACCATAATTTTTATTTTACATACAAAATCCACAAAGCCAATAGCCTGTGTACAGAGAGGTATATCCATAGAGAAATTTCTAGTCTGTGTAGGTTGATGATTGTCCAAAATAAATGTTAATGTGTCATTCCATTAGAACAAAAGGACAAAGTTTGGATATTTCTTTGATCCCTTCTTGAAAGCTACAACATGGATCTTGGATCATGTCAGCAATGATGACAACACTGAAAAGAAAGGGATGAATAATGTCCCTCTCTGTTTTTTCCCAACTAGGACCCCTGAGAAAGCTCTCACTCATACTCCCAGATAGTATTCCAATGCCTGTACCTCACTGCTAAACTTCCAGACCAAACCTTCATTTCTTTTTCTCCTACTACCGGTGAAGGTCCCTAAATACTTCCTTCTTGCCTTGGCTTTTTGCCTGTCTATTCCCCTCATCTTCTTTGATACATTGAAGGCAATTGACACAACCCTCCATTCCCTTGCCTCCATTGATATTCCATTGCTAAAGCTCCTCTGTGCATCCTTCCTCTCCTTGTCTGGTTTCTTCCATGATTCCCCATTCCTTTCTAACTCTGGAGTAAAACACCCAAACCTCAGATGTTGGCCCCCTGCTCCCTCTGCAAGTTATTAATTTCATCCCAATATGTATTTGCTGTCCTGTTTCCTCCCTGAATATCATGACTCTTATTACAATTGGAACTACAGTCATCTTCTCAACTTCTTTTTCAATGAAATCATTCAATTCTGTTGGACAAGTATCGTATCCAAACTCCTACTATACACCATGCTAGAGATTGAACCCAGGGCCTTGTGCATGCAAAGCAAGCACTCTACCAGCTGAGCTATATCCCTAGTTCCAACACCATGCACTTTGTTCTGCAGTGCATAATATGGCAGGAATTCTAAACCAAAATGCCAAAGAAGGTAATGCATAGATTATGGTGAGCTAAGGAGAAAACTCTACACCCCATTTAAAAGGGAAGCTGTCAAGTCACTGTCAGTCAATTCTATTCGATCATTTCCCTGCAAAAATGTTGACCCAGTGTTGCTAGATCTTCTGGTTACTCAAGAGAAGCTGCAGATCAGAACTCTTCCAAATTTTACATAGTGGCAGCCAATTCACATTTTTTTAAAAGTATTGTGCAGCTAAACAAAATACGCCTGTTGTCTGAATTTAGCCCATGGAAACCAATTTGACTAGATGGAGTCTAGTGGGAAGAAATGAATTCTGAGCAGAATAGAATTAGGTTTATACTCTAACTTCTCCTATTCTGTGCTGTCCAACACAAGTATTAGGGAATTGTATTTGGTATAGTTTTAAATGCATTTAATATTTAAATAGTTTTAAATGCATCTTCCCCATCCATTCTCTTTTTTGGTCAGGCAAAAATCTGACAATTTTTTTTTTCAAGAGTCCTTATTCCAGTGGCCTTCCCCAGCTTCCACATCCCCCATCTCCACTGGCATAGCACTCTTGCAAAACAAAGAGCACAGGCCTCTTCAGGAGTAAAGCACTCCTTTCCCCAGCTGCTGGGAGTGCTAGTGGCAGCAGCTCTCAACTGAATCCCTCTCTAGAAACTGTGCAGACTAAAGATGCGAGCTCAGGATGTGACCATTCTGATGGGCTCTCCTGGCTCCATGCTCCCTTAAGTGATCTGCTCCCAAGGAAAGGATCAGCTGAGGCTTTTGCTGTTACTGCATTTAGTTCAACTTCTTTTTTTCAATATTTATTTTTCATTTTTTCAGCGGACACAACATCTTTGTTTGTATGTGGTGCTGAGGATCGAACCCAGGCCCCACGCATGCCAGGCAAGCGCGCTACCGCTTGAGCCACATCCCCAGCCCCGAGTTCAACTTCTGTGTCTCCTCTATCCTACTCCTTTCACTCCTGTCTAATGTTGACCCCTAAGGCATTCATTTCCATAAGTAAAGACTGATCCATTGAAGCTGAATCACCCCCTGGCCAAGTAGCAGTGAGGGCTTAGTTGAAAACATAGGCCCTCACACGCTATAGCAGCACATTGTTAAAACTTTAAATAATTGTGAAAGGAGGTAATGGGATACCAGTAGAAGAATGCACAAATAGGTGCAATCTAGCAGGCATTTACAAAACATGGAGAAAGTGGTAATTTAAGGCAGTGGAAATGGATAGCTATCAATGAAGTAAATCTATGCCTTGGAGAAAGACAATGAAAGATTAAGTGATTAATCACTAGTCAAAGGCTGAGGATAGCCTGACATGGTGGCACATGCCTGTAACCCCAGCAACTCTGGAAGCTGAGGCAAGAGAATCACAAATTCAAGGCCAGTCTTAGCAATTAACAAGGCCCTAATAACTTAGTAAGAATCTGTCTCAAAATAAAATTTAAAAGATTAGAGAGATAACTCAGTGACAAAGCATCTCTGGGTTCAATCCCAGTACCAAAAAAAAAAAAATTGGGGGGGGTGGTACGGGGGGGGGGGGATTAAGGATAACCAGAAAGCCTCCTTAGTGGCAAAATGTGGAGAATGGGTGGGGTGGGGGTAAGTAGAGAAAGCTAAGGATCAGGCCCAGGACTTGATTATAAGAGCAGTAGAATCCCAAAAGATTCTCAGCTCTGGCAAGTCTTCTATGTCAAGGACAGGGTCATAGGTGGGAAAAACTAAGACCCTAACACCTTGATGGGGCATCTGGGTCAAAGCTTAAAAACATTAAGACCCCACATCACCTTGAAAACTCTGGATTTTTAGAAGAGTCCCACTATTCCTGTTGGAGACTAATCCTCCATCTTCCTTAAAGATCATTAAGTATACCTACCTTGAAAGACAACACACACCCTCCCAGGATCTACCTACCTTTCCACTGTCTTATCAGATCAGCAACTAAGGTCAGGTCACAATGTAACTCCCCACTAATGGAGGAAAGGCACTCTATCTTGAAGGAACGTAAAGACCTATCCACTCTCTATATAAACCTACAGCTAGGTGAGTTTAGGATTGGGCAGCTAGATTGCTTTGGAGAAGGAGGGGGAGGAGAGCATAATGCTAAACAAAGCAGAGTTTATTGATATAAGCACATACCTGTACTACAGTATTTACATCCTGGCAAGGACCCCAGGAAATAATGCTAACAGGTTGCTAGGATGGCCCCAGGGAGCTTGGAGAAAGGAATGGCCCACCCCAGGCAAAATAGAGAGACAAAATAACTGCCTGGCAAGGAATGGAAGAAGAGAACAAAAACTCAGAGAAGAAGAATGGTAGAGTAGATATATTATGTACATCCTGCTAGCTGACCATGTTCTGCCACTTATCACAGGCTCTACTGAGAGGGACACAAGCATCACTGAGAAGCTCAATGGCAGTTCTCCATAGACCAGGGCTGATAGTAGAAGATGTTACAGAGTTAGGCTCCATGATGGAAGTGGGCCTGATAGGATTCTGGAGGACAAAGAAACCAGGTAGCAGTGCTTAACCAGCAGAAGCAAGATTAAGTGACATTGTTATGAAAGACAAGACTAGAGTGTCAACTGAGGACCTGAACACTAGAAGAAACTTAGATGGACAGCCAATGAAGTTTCAGTATGTTGTTTTTAAAACCCAAGGATGGAATGGGGATGAGGCTGAAGAAGCTAGCCTAAATAAGGCTTCATAGTCTCTTGCCCCATTTCTGGAACTGAGTCAATTTCTAGAACTCAACGTCTGAAGAAGACTGGATTCCCAGAAAATGTATATAATAATGAGTCCTCTGATCCTTCTTGAATATATAATTAGAATGGACATATTGGTAGTTGGCAGAATGACAACATTACATCCTTGGCCTGTGGAGTAAGAGCTATAGGAAAGGCCAAGTGGAACCCTCTGAAACTGTGTCCCTCCATCCTAGGCTAGAGCCTAAATTGTTAAAACTGGCAATCCTCCCGGGGGTAGTGGCAGAGATTAGAGAGCAAGTTCAGAGGGGCATGGGATCCCGCTCAGGATGCTGATCAAAATCTACTCATGTTACCAAGCCCCCAGCTTCCCAGAAAGGGCATGCAGTTTTTATCATTTGCTTTTCATTCTCCTTCCTGCTGAGAACCAGATTCAAAGCCTGGTGGTATAGCAGCCATTTTGCCAAAGATGGAAGCTAAAGGAAGCCTGAGTCCCAAATACTTCCTCCAACATGTGGGCCCTGATCTGGCTATCTCTGGAATTCTAGTCAAATTAAAAAAAAAAAAAAAAAAAAAAAAAGTAAACCTCCATTTTGTTAAGCACATGCATGCAGGTTTCAGTTCCACACAGCTAGATGCAACCCTAAGTGGGAAATCAGTGAATCCTACGAAATGCAAAGAGAGAGACTCTTAAACAGCTGTTAAAGGGAGACCTAGAAAAACAGAAGGAGAGGTGACTATCAGAAGTGTTACTGTGGATTGTAATTTGAAAAATATACACAAGAATTACCTTCATTTCTGGTTGCTAAGTTTTTTGGTGCTGAGTATTGAACCCAAATCCTAAAGCATGTAAGTGAAAAACCAGCCTCTACCTCAGAGCAAAGCCTGTCCAAGGAAGGGGGTGTGACCCTTGTCCTTGGAAAGACCAACAGAGCCTTCCAAGCTCATACCCACCCTGCTGAGTTATTTATCTACAATAACAGGAGAGATCTGCTGTGCCAGGTGTCCCTGATTCAGTCAGGCTAGGTGAGGACCCATAGCAACCCCCTAGCAAACTCCAATCAGCATGAGACAGGGAAAATACCTGGGATGCCAGATGACCCTCCCAGTAGTTTATGGTGGTTGATAACATGTTGGGAAACCATGTAGTTCAGCACATACTCCCCTCGTGGCTTAAACCAATCAGTTCAAATGAATCCCCCTCTGGTACTAACCAATCACCCTTACCCAACTTGTTCCCGCCAGTGAATGTGCTAATCATGTTTTAGAGTTGTTTTATGATTTTCCTGCTGTGTGTGATGATTTGCTAAGAGATGCTATGATGTATGTGAAGTCCCTGCCTTCCCCCAAGAGTGTATGAAACTGCTGCAAACCCTGGGCTTGTGGCCTCTCAGCGTCACCAGTTGCTCTGTGCGTGCAGAGGACCAAGTTAGCTTGCAATAAACATCTCTTTGTTGCTTACATAGATCTTGGTCTCTGGTGGTCTTTTGGGGGTCCCAAATTCAAGCATAACATAAGCATGCAATTTACCCCTGAGCTACCCCATCGTAGTCACTGTGCCTAGGCTCTTTCTCCTAATGCAATACTCCCTCAGAGTGCCCAAGTGAGGCCTAGGCTTATTTGAGCTATTTATCATAAGTACTTTTACAATTAACAAATTAGCAGAAGTAGTAGTAGCATCATCTTTACTATTAGAACAAAACATTGTACCAGGAGAGGGAGCCACAAAAAGAAATGAGAGCCAAACTCTGCCTTCAGTCCTTTTATCTGGGCCTGAAATAATTTTTCTTCTGTCTGAACTTTTTCTTCTGTCTGAATTTTTCTTCATACTGAACTTGCCTGACCACTCCAATTCTTACTCCTCTGACCTTTAAGCATGCATAGTCATCTTATCTTCATCTCAGGCTTCTAGCTCTAGCAATACCAAACCTTACGAGATCTGTAGTAAATTTGTTTTGATTGATGAATCAAAGAGGAGCAGCTAGAAACAATTAGTTACAGGCTGATTGTTATCAACTGCCTTGGTAAGGAAAACTACCACAAGGACTCATCCTACGTGATGCTCTGGTTTAGTTATTAAAATGGTGAGTTACACACAGCTGGGAAAAAAAAGAGGTTCCTTCCTCTCTGTGTAGTAATTAATGGGGGAATGCTTCAGTCTTTAGCAATATAATCTACCAAACTTTCTTTACAGACCATTCTATCATTTTTTCCTCCCCTCCTTTATGAATACCTATTGAAGTTAAGAGCCACAGGGAACCTGTTACAGTTGGATTTTTCTTTTCTTTTCTTTTCTTTTTTAAAGACATGGGGTCTCACTATGTTGACCAGGCTGGCCTGGAACTCCTAGTCTCAAGTGATAAGTGATCCTCCTGCTTTAGCCTCCCTAAGTAGCTAAGACTATAAGCACATGTGCACTGAATGCCTGGCTTTGGATCAAGATTTTTTTTTTTTTTTTTTTTTTTTTTTTTTTTTTGGTGGTGCACCCAGGGCCTCACACATGCCAGGCAAATGCTGTCCCACTAGCAATAACCCAGCCCTACAGTTGAATCTTAAATGTCTCCCAAGGCTCATGTGATAAAGGGTTAAATGCTTGGTCCCAGGACGGTGCAATTAAGAGAAGGTGGAACCTTTAGGAAGTGGTCCTTAGGTCATGGGGGCAGGCCCCAGAGGGGGATTATGGGACTCAGGTGTGTTCCTCACTGTACTTCCTGGGCTGATGAGGACAGGTGCTCTGCTCCACCATGGGCTCTCACCATATGGTGCTGCATATTCCAATCAGTAAAAAATTAAAAAAACCAAAGCACCCCTGCCCAGCATTAGGAGTTATCTTTTATCATGGCTGCTCTCCTTTTCTCCAAAAAGAGCTCCTGGTTGGTTTTCTTACTAACAACTTAGTTGCAGAAGGAGGCTATGGTCAGAGAAAGGAAGGGAGGCAGCCAGTTCTTTGTTATGTCTGTATTTTCTGGTGCTGCTCTCATTTCTCCAAGAGTGGGAAGTGTTGTCCTATATCTGTTGCAGCTCACATTAAAGGGAAGACCAAAAAAAGCAGACTGACCAGAGTGACTCCCACCCACTGTTCCCTGGTGAGCCCAAGCCCCTTCCCAACTTCTTCTACCTCTGATGGGTCTTCAGAGGTTGTCCAAGCATGGTAGACAGTTTTCCTGAGTTCCCCAGTCTGAAGGAGAAATTGTATAGAGAGACAAGGGGATAGAACAGAACAGATTCATTCCAGAAGTTTCCAGCAACATGAACAGGTTTCCCACAGTCTTATAATTTTTAAAGAAGGGGAAAAAGTCATACCAGCCTCACTGAGGAGCAGGAAACAAGGTGGGTCACCTGCCCCTCTGCCATAATGTCCCCCTACCCCCTGCCAGGTTATAGAGATGGAACAATTTACTTAACTAGACATGCTGGCACAATTGGAAAGTAAATTAAAATTTAGTAGAGAAAAAGTGAAATGTCTTGGAGAATTTAATTCCCTAGAGTCACAATGGAAAGTGTGGGTAGAGAATTCTCCTGAGGTCTGTCTGTCCTTGAGCGTCCCCCTCTTTTAAGTATCTTCTACAAGACTTCCCAAAGTTCTCATGGGAATTAGAAGCTATATTTTAGAGCTAAAAATTGAGACTATTTTAAAGTAGTGGTGACTTAGAAAATTTAGGATCTGTGATTCTTCAGCACAGTACTAGGAACATAGTTGGGATTCAATAAGGTGGATTTCCATCTCATTTTACTGGCCTGTTTCACAAACAGGAAACTTTGTCTCATTAACATGATACAAGGTACTCATCCTTGTACTATATGAAGAACGATTATTATCAAAATACTAAAAATAATGAGTACTGAAGGAAATGTTCAAATTGACAGGAAGGCAGGTGTGAGTCCTGCTAAGGGGAAGAGATGAAAAGAGGAAGTGAGGAATTCTCACACATCAACATCATCATCGTCTTCCCACTTTGTGCCACTAAGCACTTCATGAGTAGTTAGAGGCCATGTGACAACATCTCTGTGTGTCGGTTATTATCATTTCTGTTTTATAGGTCAGTAGACTGAGATTTCCGAGGGAACCATTCACAGTAGTAAATTGGAACAAAATTTGAACCCAAGCTCCCTTACCACATGGCCTGTGGATACATCTAACTATTGTATCCAATGTCACAGGATGAGATAATATTTTCTCATATAAATACTATAGTCATTAGAAGTAATGTTCTTGACTCAAGACTATAAAGGGAATAAATTTTTGATGTGATCAATAACGTGTCATAAAAATAGATTCAACAACTCTAAACTTCTGTATCTTTTAAAATGTAAAATTTTGCTCCATTACATAAATACACACTAAAGGAGCTTCAGTGCATTTTATTTTTTCTTTTTTGCAGTGCTAAAGATGGAATCCAAGGCCTCTCCCATACTGGGCAAGTATACTACCCTGAGCCACATCCCTTCAATGCATTTTAAAATGTATACACAATACAATATAAAGATAGCTTTGTTCAGAAACTACCATAGTATAAGTCTGACTTAACATTAATATGACAGCTATAATAAACCTTGTTTAAAAATAAATTTGTGTGCGCCCTTAGATTTTTGAAAAACTTTCAGAATGATTGAACAAGCTGGTTGTGTTTTAAAGCTGCCCAAAGAGATTGTACAACTTGCCTCCTTCTCTCAGTGCCTTCTGTCTTTCTTATTACATTAAAAAATATGTAAGTTGGTTCAATTCCACACTTGCCACTCTGTTGACAGGCATCAGAGTCCATCATACTCTAACAGGAAGCCACACAAGTAAAAAGAACCATAGGAAATTCTACAGAGAACTGCTTAGGCAGGCAGGCAAAAAACTGTATCCTAATGCATGTGTGTGTACGCACGCACGTGCAAATGATTTGTGTATGCACATGTGTACACTCATGTGAGCATGTGATTTTGCATGGAGATGCATGCACATGACTTGTGTGTGCGCATGAGTGTGCATGTGTGGGTGCACATTTGTGTGTTTCTGTGTGTTGAGGGGCAAAGAATAATTTGTGATATTGCTTCCTGAAAATGGATGTGGGGTTTGGAGCCACACAACTCCTTAAACTCTGTTTAAGGCATTCCTTACCAATTAGTCCCTAGAAAGAGGAAATATGACAGAAACCTCTCGAAGAAAAGAAAGAGCAACATAAAGATTGGGACTGATTAGCTCTTAAAAAAAGAGGAATGTAAATGTAAATAAAATGCTAAATTGAGCATTAAATTCTTTAGGATGCTAAGAAGGAACAGGCTGGGCTTTGATACATTACATTGAAACCAGCACTAACTATTCCTTTTAAGCTTGAAGGCATACTTATTTTAATCTTTTTTTAATATTGGGTTCCCCAGAACCAAAGCTTGAGATGAGGACATGTGTACTAGTGATTTATTAAGAAAGGGCTCCCAAAAGAAGTCAGTACAGAAAATGGGAAAGAAAGAAAGGGAATAGCCTATCCAGACTCAGTCTGATTCTGCAGGGGACTCCAGGGAAAATCACATCTGAGTCTGTTTCAACCTAAGACAAGGGAGCATCTTACCCTTGGTCATCAGCTAAGGGCCACATGAGGAGGATGAAAGCTACCAGGTGCTGCTAGAACTCTACTCTTAAGGGAAAAGCTGTTCCAGCAGCCCCAGGGTGAATTGCCCATGAAAAGTCACAGATGCAGGCCATTGGAAACAAAATGATAAAAAGATCTGGGAAGGGGCTGGAGATGTGGCTCAAGCGGTAGCGCGCTCACCTGGCATGCGTGCGGCCCGGGTTCGATCGTCAGCACCACATACAAACAAAGATGTTGTGTCTGCCGATACTAAAAAATAAATATTAAAAAACTTCTCTCTCTCTCTCTCTCTCTCTCTCTCTCTCTCTCTCTCTCTCTCTCTCTCCCTCTCTCAAAAAAAAAAATAATAAAATGTTAAAAAAAAAAAAAAAAGATCTGGGAAGAGTCTGGCAGAGTACTCATCAGTATCCACCTTTCTAAGAATGACCATCGCCTCCCAAGGAGCCCCTGCTATCTGGGGTGTGTAAAGACACTGCAGTGAAAGAGAATCAAAAGTCCAGCAGCACAAACCAGGAGGAAGTGTCAGAAGCACTTGCAAGTTGAGAAGTACCATAAAGAAGTCTTCCATCCTTGGACCTTCCCTCTGGGCCTGCTGTCTTCTGTTAACCACTTTCTGACACGAACCATTAGTGTATAGTGGGTAAGGAGCTTGTCACCGGAGCTAGATGATCCTGGTTTTGAATAGGAGGTCTGTTACTTATTGGCAAATATACCTTTTGCCAAATTACTTAATCACTCTGTGCCTCAGTTTTCTTATCTGTAAAACACATATAGATAGATAGTATCTATCTCATAAGGTTGTTACAAGTATCTATCTCATAAGGTGGTTAATGAGTTAAGAATTGTAAAGCACTTTGAATGATGTACGGGCCAGGAGGCTGAGGCAGAAGGATCTCAAGTTCAAAGCCAGCCTCAGCAATTTAGCAAGGCCTTGAGCAACTTAGCAAGACCCCATCTCAAAATAAAATATAAAAAGGGCCTGGGGACGTGGCTCTGTAGTTAAGTACCCCTGGGTTCAGTCCCTGGTACAAAAAAAATGGTATTTAGTAGTCAGGTAAACTTTCTATTTAGTGATGGCTAAAGAAAATGACAATATTAATGACCTCTTCATAGTTGTTAACAAACAAACAAAACTGGAAATTTCAAATGGAGATCTCTGGGTTTTGTTTTGTTTTTGTTTTCCCTAGAGGCAGTATAATGGGGTGGAAGAAGAGAATAAATTATGTTTTAGTCAGTCACAGGTCTGCGAGAAAGGAACCAGGTGAGACCAGGGATGTAAACATGGATCAGAAAGTAGATAGCTCATGCTGGACATGGTGATGCACACGTGTAATTCCAGTGAAAAAGGAGACTGAGGTGGGAGGATCGCAAGTTTGAGGCCAGCCTCAGCAAGTTAGTGAGACCCTGTCTCAAATTAAAAAAGGGCTGGGGATGTCGGTCAATGGTAAAGTACCTCTGGGTTCAATCCACAGTACTGAAAAACAATGAAAGAAAGAAAGAAAAAAAAAAAAAGTAGGTAGCCTAGCCCTGCAGTTCAGGAGCAAAAAAGAATATGACTTAGGGACATGGCCTGAGACCCAGAGGGTTTTCAGATCACGAATAACTTCATAGCAAGTGGCCTCCGTGTCCCCACGCAGATGAGTCCTCACAATAAATGCTGTTAAACAGCAGACCTGGACCACCACTGCCAAAACAGCAGATGAATGGATAGTCTTTGAGAATGAGTACTTGATGCTGGGTAACCTGAAGAAGATCAGTGGAAGTAACTGAAATCTCCTACTCCCAAACACAGGCCCTCAATCTAGGGCACCCAGCTCCCTGTTTTGTGAGGCAACACAGCAATATAAGCTGAGTTTGGAAC
Source organism: Spermophilus citellus (assembly GCF_964194105.1). Classification (NCBI taxonomy): domain Eukaryota; kingdom Metazoa; phylum Chordata; class Mammalia; order Rodentia; family Sciuridae; genus Spermophilus; species Spermophilus citellus. The sequence continues at coordinate 33,240,524 of NC_138199.1, read as the reverse complement.
CTGACCAGGTGTAAACTGATGGTCTAAGCCAAGCAACTTCACTTTTCTGCACCTCAGTGTCATTAGTAAAATGGAATTACTTTTTTTTTCAATATTTTTGAGTTGTTGATGGGCCTTTATTTTATTGATTTGTATGTGGTGCTGAGAATCAAACCCAGTGCATCACGCATGCTAGGCAACACAACCCTAGCCCATGGAATTACTTTTTCAATCTGCCTCATAGTGGTGACTTTATTCTGTTTTTTCAAAATTCACTAGATAGATAGATAGAAGTGTGTGTATATATGTATACACACACACACACACCTATATATACATACATATATAGCATAAGTGATCAATAATATTATCTGTTACTAGTTGCCCATACCTTGGACAGAATTCCTGAAACAAGCCTCATATCCTGCTGTCCTTATTTCAAAATTACTAGCTTTTAAAACAAAAAAAGTCACTAGCTTTTAAATTAGTATGATTTTTATTTATTTATTTATTTATTTATTTATTTATTTATTTATTTATTTATCTATCTACTTATTTATTTATTGTACAGGGGACTGAACCCAGGGAACATTAACATCCCTAGCCCTTATTATTCTTATTTTGAGACAGGGTCTCTCTAAGTTGTTTAGGGTCTTGCTAAGTTGCTGGGGCTAGCCTCAAACTTGTGATCCTCCTGCCTAATTAGGTATGATTTATAAAAGCATTTTCAAAGCTGGGGATTGCGCCCAAGTCCTTGCACATTCTAGGCAAGCACTCTATCATTGAGCTACACTCCCAGCCTGGACAACTTAACAAGATCATATCTCAAAATAAAAAAGTCCTTTTTAAAAAAGGACTTATGCAAAAAAAGAAAATACCTTAGTTCAGAGGAGGCCAGGCCAGAGCAGATATTGTGTTTATACCAAATACCAGACGGTCCAGGGATCTGCTAGGCCCTGTTCACTGTGGGCCCCAATTCAACAGGATGACACAAGTTTAGAATGAAATTAAAGCATGACTGCAGTGGAATTGGTTTTTGGTTTTTAATTTAGAAACAAGAGGTGGGAGGACACTGAATCAGAAGCTTCTTTGAAAGTGTCGCTCGCCCATTCTATAATTCAGTGGGCTCCATGCATTGTGGAATGTTTGAATTGATGACTTTGAAGACTTTTCTGTACACCTTAAATGTATACACTTCACCTTAAGAACGCTGCTGTTAGTCTGGCCCTTGTAATCACAACAAGATGCTGCAGGGCTTATACCGTGAGGAAATGATTCACAAGTTGGAATGTTCATTGCACTTGCTCCTGGGCCTGGAGGCTGGAAATGCAGCCATCATTGTGCAACACCGCTCGTTCTGTCTTGCCTGGCTGGCTCTGTCTTTGGAAATGAAGAAATAGAAGAAAATCATTTAAGTTTTGCCTAAAGTTAAGGTTCTAAATGATCACGTCCGCTTTCAATAAAGTCTTCTGAAGCAGCTGCACTGCACATAGAACTTTAATGCTTTTTCCATTCTCTTCCAAGGTGAATTTTTTTTTGTTGTTGTTGTTGTTTTCCATTTGGTGCATGACCTCTCATTAGCCTGGTCACCTTAGATCAGACACAAAGGTAATGTAACCCAGGACTGGTCAGATGGGTGCTCTCCTTCACATTGCACATTCAGGATATCTCATTTCTTTTTCCACTTACCCAAGTATCAGACTAGCAAGGCAAGCTGACCTGCCAGAGAGACTAAAAACTAAGAATAAATAAAGCATCATCAATACACTAACTGAAACATAGACTTTCATTTCAGACAGCCCTGAGTTGGAATCCTCTGATTCAGTGTCTTCACTTATAATTCAAGGATAGGAATAGTACCTATCCACAGAGTTGCCTTGAGGATTGAGTTGAGACAATGCACAGAAGACTGGACACAAAGAAAGAGCTCAAAATTGCTAGCTAGTATTTCATTATGTTTCTCCTAATTGCCACCATTCTATTACATAAATTACTGAAATAGATATGGGTATTGTGACCAGTTTCAAGGGTAGGTCTGCATGATATCCACTCTGACCCTTTCTAAAACCCACCGTGCCTTGACTCATTAGCAGCTGAGTTTCTGCATGTGACCCAGGTTCTTCTGCTCAGAGAATGTTCTAGGAAGGTGGAGGTGATTCAGGTGAAGTGGCAACTGCATATAGGTGGCTATGTCCTTTTGTAACCACTATGGTGGAAGAGTTTTGTTAGAAGTTCCAGTGCCCAGCTCCTAGCATCATAGGTACTAACAGACCAGTAAGCAGCAGAATTGGGATTTCCATGAGAACATTTCTGTTTCTGACTGGGCATTTCTCCTAGGATTGTTTCTGGTTGTGTGGTATACTAACCTATTTCCTTGGAACTGCTGGAAATCCTGTGAACTACCTAATAACCTCTGTAATCCCTCTCTGTTAAAAATAGCTAGAGTGAATTCTGTTGTCTGCAACGAAGGACACAGTAATTATTAGAATGATCAATACAGTAATTATCCAAATAATCTTTAGTATTACAGTAATAAAGTTTTCTTTATTAAGCATATTCAGGCTACTAAGGGATAAAGAAAAGTACATATAAGCCAGGCGTGGTGATGTACTCCTGTAATCCCAGCATCCCTTGAGGCTGAGGCAGCCTCAGCAACTTAGCTAGGCCCTAAGAGACCCTGTCTCTAAATAAAATGTGAAAAAAAAAAAAAAAAAGCTGGGGATGTGGCTTAATGGTTAAGGCCCCTGGGTTCAATCCCCAGTACCAAAGTGGGGGAAAAAGAAAAGAAAATCACTATGAAAAATTTGTCTTTTCAAACTAAATACCACATGAATGGAAACCTGTTTTGTTGTTGTTATTTTGGGTTTTGTTTGTTTAGTTTGGTTTGGTTTAGTACCAAGGATTGAACCCAGGGGTACTTAATCACTAAGCCACATCCCCAGCCCTTTTTTATATTTTATTTTTGAGAGACAGGGTCTCATTAAGTTGCTGAGGGCCTTGCAAGTTGCTGAGGCTGGCTTTGAACTTGTGATCCTCCTACCTCAGCCTCCTGAGCTGCTGGGATTTTAGGTGTGTGCCACCGTGCCCGGCTGGGGTTTTTTGTTGTTTTATTGTTTGCTTTCTAAGGCTCAATCTTCTTTGGTAGCAGAAAGCCTTTTATGAGGAACTAGCAGAATAGACTCATTAAACTTGAAGTTTTACAGAAAAGAATCCTCACTTGATCTTTCTGGAGGATCACAGGAGAGCCTAGCTGGCAGTGTTCTCTAAAAATTATTATTATTATTATTTTTTAAAGAGAGAGTGAGAGAGGAGGAGAGAGAGAGAGAATTTTAATATTTATTTTTTAGTTATCGGTGGACACAACATCTTTGTTTTTTTTTTTGTATGTGGTGCTGAGGATCGAACTCGGGCCGCACGCATGCCAGACGAGCACGCTACCGCTTGAGCCACATCCCCAGCCCTCTGAAAATTATAATGGGTGTGAAAGGTGGGCTGAAAAGCCAGTGTATGCGTGTCAGTACTCGGCTTGGTATGTGGTGTAGAGTCATTAATGTACTCACTTATAGGATGTTACCCAGTATGTGCTCAATTCCAATGATGAGAATGCCATGAAAGAAGGAATTAACAACATCATTGAGATCCAGACAGATTGGAAATTAATAAAAAATGAATGTGTGATGGGGACAAGCCTGGGTGAAGTGTGGCTGCAGTTCCACTGTTATTCTTACCTGGTTTTGGTGGTGGTGACAGTAGTTTTTAAATCATAATGTCAAATTCTTTCTCCTTCCAAAGACTGATCTTCTGCTGTAGTCTCTTGAGTATGTGCCCATTGACAACTCTCTTGTTACTCTAAGGCCGTTTTTTTCCCTCTTAGGTCCTCCTAGCAAAATGTAATGACCTCTTCAAAGCAGATCAGAGAACTTTCCACACTGCTAAGGTACCAGGCAGAACTATCAAGTGCTTAAGGTTCTTATTTTCTGCCTGTAATCCCAGTGGCTTGGGAGACTGAGGCAGGAGGATGGTGAGTTCAAAGCCAGCCTCAGCAACTTAGCGAGACACTTAGCAATTTAGCAAGACCCTGTCTCTAAATAAAAATAAAAAAGGCCTGGGGATGTGGCTCAGTAGTTAAATGCCCCTGGGTTCAATCGAGAGAGAGAGAGAGAGAGAGAGAGAGAGAGAGAGAGAGAGAGGGAGAAGGAGAAGGAGAAGGAGAAGGAGAAGGAGAAGGAGAAGGAGAAATAAAAGAGCACAAGAAAATGGGGGACCTCTGGGCTGAGGATATAGATAGAGTGCTTGCCTTACATGCACAAGTCCCTGTGTTCAAACCCCAGCACCCACCCAAAAAAAAAAAAAAATGCTGGACCTTTGGCTTAGTCAGGTGGTGTATTATTCTCTCTGGCTGCTTTAATTTAAATTTAGTGGCTAAAACAGCACAAATTGACTATCTTGTAGTTCTAGAGGTAAAAAGCCCAAAATCAGTTACACCGGGATTTAGCAAAGTGTCTCTGTGATTGGTTCCTTCCCGAGGCTTTGATGGAGAGTCCACTTTCCTCCCTTTCGCCTCCTGGCCCCTGCCTCCCACCACTCCAGCCTCTTGTTCCATGACCATATCTCCTCCAACAGACTCTGATTCTTCTACCTCCCTATTTTAAGGACACGTTGATTGGGCGGAGCCCACCAGGATAATATGGAAGAGTCTCTCCATCACACAAGATCCTTAATTTAGTCACATTTTCCAAGTGTGATTTTACCATATAATGTAACATCCACAGATTCTGGGGATTAAGGCTTATGCAACCTATCACAGGTAAGAAGAGACTGAGTTCTAGTTTCCTTAGTCAATGGGGGGGCTAACTAGAGGTTATATGGAAAAGCAAAAATAGGAAATCAAGAAAATCAACAGGCATTTCAGATACAACAAAGAGCTCTCTTCACCTTGTGCACCCTCAGCAGCAGGTGCCTTTTGCTAAAGACTCTATAGACTTGTTGCTGCTTCCTGTTCTTTACTGTCCAGCAGTCAGTCATCCCCACAGAATGGGTGCCCCCTTTCTTTTTCTTTCTTCTTCTTTTTTTTTAATGAGGGCATCTATTTTTTATTTTTATTTTCTTTTTATGTGGTGCTGAGGATCGAACCCAGAGCCTCACATGTACGAGGCAAGCACTCAGTCACTGAGCCACAATCCCAGCCCCTGGGTGCCCCTTTTCTGCCATGCTGTTGCATGAGGACATCTCACTAGTTACTGTCTAGCCTACAGATGGCAGCTTTTGAATCAGTCACCAATCCTTGGTCCAATTAACTTTGGCTAGAGAAGCAGGACCACAGGACACAGAGCACGGCCTCTAATGCATAGGAACCACCAAAAACAAAGTCACTGACTTCAGAGTTTGGGCAATATTTTTTTTTTTATATCTGGATTTGCAAAATGAGAATGTTGATAAGTCCTTATTACAAGTGGGTTTTTGTTACTATTTACAAAGTATTCTTAAGAGGAAAAGAAATCACAAAGTGTCCCCAAATAAATAAAGAGTGATTTGGGAAGCAACAGGCTTGCTATGATGCCCTACAGTCTAATCACAGAGTAATTATAGGAAAAGATATACAAATCACCAAAGGAGGTCTTCAGGGTTGAAGATCTTTATGGTACTTCAAGTTATATAAAGAAACAGACTGTGGAATCCCCAAGTCCAGAGTCATCAATATAAAATAGTCTTTATAGCTTTTAGGAGACTGAGTTTAATTCAGAAGCTATTTTTCTGTCTTTGGTAGAGGAGATCAGGAAAGGAGGGAAGTCATCTGCAGTGACTTCTCTCTGAAGGGAGGCAGAGAGCCTATTACACTGAATATTCTTGGATCGTGTCAGATAATCATAGGTTCAGCCACCGGATTAGTCATATCATGAATTTCATAATAACCATGTAATTGACACAGACCTTTAAACAGTCCTTTCTCCTTGGAAGCCAATTTATTGCTGGAATTAAATGAACTGTCATTCTGGAGAAAATGGAACCGGCTTTTTATTTGGCTCACCTTGGCTATGGGTAGGCACTTTCTAGGAGTTAGTACTCTTCTTGGCCAAGCTGTCTAAGAGAAACAAACAGATGGTCTTTAAGAATGCAAAGGTTTATTCTCCAAGTGGGAGCCCAGAGCAAAGGTAAAGGAGAAAGTATTTAACATCCAGCCTGTTAAGGGAATTAATTGACTATCTTCTATGTTTCACTACATAAAGACAAACATCTTGAAACCTCTCAGATGCATCTATTCTAGCATGGACTCTGGAGCTAGAAGGACTATTCGAATTCCAGATGGCCACATACCTACAATGTGACCTTTGGCAGTTGGAACCTATAGGGATACATGATCCAGAAAAAGACTGTGATAATTAAAATCAGGTAAAATGGGCTGAGCACAGTGGCCCATGCCTGTAATCCTAGCGACTCGGGAGATTGAGACAAGAGGATTGCAAGTTGAAAGCCAGCCTCAGCAACGGTGAGGTGCTTAGTAACTCAGTGAGACCCTGTTTCTAAATAAAATACAAAATAGGGCTGGGGGTGTGGCTCAGTGGTCAGGCACCCCTGAGTTCAATCTCCAGTACCCCCAAAAAAATCAGGTAAAATGCATATTGCAGTCTGCATAAGAGGAAACCTCCAAAAGCCTTACCTGCTTTTGTTATTTATTGTCACTCACATCACTCCAAATAATCTCCATGTCCTATCCAGAGTCTTGGGGCTACTAGCAAGCACAGCGTTTTTTGTTTGTTTGTTTGTTTAAGTGCTTTAGATTGAACCCAAGGCTTAAATTCAGCCCTTGGTAAATAACTTCCTGTTCCTGGTCTGTAGTATGTCAATTTTATTTGAACCCACTTTGAACAATATAAATATCTCCTCCCACACCCCCTGACACTTTTATTCATAACTTCCAAATAAATGGAATGGCAGAACTGAAAATATGTTAGCACAATGGTTATCTTAGACTGCCTATTCAAACCACACAAGAGCCCTCAGAGAATTGACATCTCTGACTGTGCTCCTTTACTCCCAGGTAATTGATGATCATTGCCAGGTTTATGGTCTTCTTCAACAGATTATTCTGTTTGAGGGTTTCTTGGACAGAATAGTTTCTTTGGGTATAAGCTTCCAAATTTCTGTCTAATTTCTTCCATTTCTGTCTAATTTTGCTAGTGCTTCATCCAGAATAGTGCCTTGCCAAATGAACACTTAAGTCTGGTTCTTGATAAAGATTTATTAGCAAATATTGACAGTGGGTAAGAGAGCAGGTTCTAGAGACACACTGCACCCAGGATGATTACCTTTCTTGATCTCTGTGGCAGTTAGGTAGGGGCCAGATGTCAGGGTTCTGGCTAATTGAAGAAGGACATGTATAATTATGCCATTTAACAAGTCTAGCCCCAAAATGTCCCACAGAATCTTCTCTACTCCTTGGACAGTCATACAGGAAAAATCTAGAAGTCTGAACTTCAAGGAGAATTAAATGAACTAGAGAGGAAACTAGATCCTAGATCAACCACATATGATGGTGCATGCCTGTAATCCCAGTAACTCTGTGGCATTGCAAATTTAAGGCCAGCCTCAACAGTTCAGCAAGACCCTATCTCAAAATAAAAAATAAAAACGGCTGGGGATATAGCTCTGTGGTAAAGCGCTCCTGGGTTCAATTCCCAGTACTGCAAAATGATAAGGAGGAGGAGGAGAGGGAAAGAGAAAAAGCCTGGATCCCTGAATCACAGCCTGGCGAAGACTGCCCAGGAGAGCTGCTCGACCCTCATTCTTTGTGGGAAGAGGGAGAAAAGAACCTGTGTTGCATTAAGCCACAGAAAGTTGGGGGTTCTTTTCTATTGCATCTAGTGCTAATTAACATGTTTTAAAAACTCTTAGAGCACAATGAAGGCTTACCAGATGTTAGTTTTTATTAACATTATTATCTGTTCCATCAGTTTATATTTACTGAATGCTATAGGTAGTATTTCATATGTTTCTGACAAGACCTTAGAAGGTAAGTACTCGGGTCTTGCTCTTTCCCACCAGAGATCCTTAATCTGTGCTCTCCTCTATGCCTGACCTGCATCTTTCTTCTCTCTTCATACAGTGAGTTACCTCTCATCCTTAAGATCACAGCTCAAACGTGTTTTCTCGTGAAAACTTTAAACCCCCTAGATTAGGTCAATGTCATCTATTCCATAATCTCATAGATCTCCTAACATCTCCCCCAGGGTACTTAGCATCATCTGTCACCGCATCACTATGTATGCAATGCTTTGATGAATAGCCTCTTTCTCACATAGAGTATTCAATAAGACAGCTACATTCCCATCCCAGACATCTACTATGACTCACCCACGGATCCCTCATGCCTGGCCTAGTGCCTGGCATACAGTATCTGCTAAAAAGGACTTCAAGTATGTGCATGCCTCTGCATAAGGAGGGTCTTACAGGCTGCCTGCTTCTTAGTGGGGTCAAATAGCAGTGTTGGAGCTGATTTTTCTCTGCAAGTTTAGCAACTTAATATTTTCATGAAAGCCCAGAATCTGGAAAATGATTCACAATAACCCCACTTACAGGATATCTGCTTCCTGGCTGTATGTTCCCAAGAAAGTAAAATGGCTAGCATTCAGAAGCCCATTTGTTGAAGAAAGAAAGGGGATAGTTTGAGATAATTTACTTCTTTTAGGCTGCAAAATAAATCTTGTTCTTTTAAAAGATATGTATTTCTTCCAGATACAGCGTTCCCCTCCCTCCATTAGATACCATTAAAATCATGCTTAGTGGAGATCCTGTCACATAATAGGACCCTGATAAATATCTGGGAATTGCCATTTCTAGTTCCCATGTAGATGACAGCCTTTTGTTACATTATCTGTATCTCTACAATAGAACTTTGTGAGTAACTAGTGACTATAAGCCAGACTACAGGACAACAGATTCCTTGAAGTTAAAAAAAAAAAAGAAAACCGTCATGACCCTTATCAATGTTTGTCATTTAAAGCCATTATCTCATTTGATCCTCATAACAATCTTGTAAGTAGCATTTCCATTTTAAACATAAGGAAATGATACCCAGAGAAGATAAGGAACACGTGAACATTTACCCAGCTAGATGACGGAGCCAAGATTTGAACCCAGGCCTGCCTCATTGCCCATCTCAAATGTTCATGTTCATGTGTAGTATGTGGCATCTTGGTACCTCTACAACACCTGGAACAACTTGGGATTGCACATCCCAAACACATATCAATCAATCTTTGATTTCAAGCAGCAGAAAATAAATCTGATTATTATAAGCAGAAGGGAATTATACAGATACTAAGAATTTGTAAGAAGCCAGAGAACCACACAAAAATTAAGATACAGTTACGGTGACTACAGTTAATAACAATGTATTATAAGGGCTGAGAATGTAGCTCAGTGGCAGAGCACTAGCCCAGCAGGCGTAAAGCCCTGGTTTCAATTCCCAGCACTGAAAAAAAAAAAAAAAAAAAGGATAAGAAAAAGTGTATTATATATTGAAAATTCGCCAACACACATACACATGCATGGATGCACACACAGAGATTGGAATGGGGGGGGAGCTGGGGCTGGGGCTTAGTGGTAGAGCTCTTGCCTATCATCTATGAGGCACTGGGTTCAATCCTCAGCACCACATTAAAAATAAATAAAACAAAGGTATTGTCTCTATCTACAACTAAAATAAAATAAGAAGATGGGGATGTGGTCTAAGGAGCAGAATACAGGATAATCCTCATTTAGTAGGAATAATCCTAACAGGATGGCTCCTTTAACTCCCACCAAGGCACACAGATTCTAATTTTGCATTCATCTTTGCCTCATTTATTGGGAATTGAAGGTCTAGAAAGGGAGCATCTGATTGGCCAGCCTGTCATTTCCCTTTGTCCCACTAAGAGCATGTTGGGGAAGAGGTGGGTCTCTGGACCTTTCTACTTCCCTAGTGGGAGGTGAGGCCTGCTGTGACTCATTCAGTGGGAAACTCCTCCAGATAGAGGGAGGGCTTGGATGCGAGGCAGCCAGAGTGCTGACAAATTTCGCCACCACAAGGGTGAATTAATTCAGGCCTGCTACAGTCATTGAATCACAATTTATATTTTAGTCCCCTTGCTGAAAGCCCAGGAGCACATTCACGAGTCATCATTTAGCATAGTTTATAAGGTATGATTCATTTTCATTTTCATTTTAGAAGGTGACATTTCCTGACCAACATTGGGGAGGCTTCCTAAGAAGGAGCCTGTGGCCTCCTGCCCTGATTAAAGTGACCTGCTTATGAACAAACTTCCAGGCTCCAAGCTGCGGGGTCCAGATCCAGTGGGAAAGAATCACCTTTTGTTTGTCCTCAGAAAATCTATCTTTGTAACAGTAATAGACGTTCATAGGCACTTCGTAACTTTATGGGATTTCAGAGCACTTGGCTTTTCCTGTCACTCACCTGACACATCTGGATTTGCCTTCTACCCAAATCGTGTGACGGCCAAATGCAGCTGGGCCAGCTGTGCTGGGGCCAGCTACAACCCAGTGCAGAAGGCAAACAGAAGCTGTACAATCCCAACAAGGAGACACTTTTCTTTCTTTTTTTCCTTTTAGGTACTAGGGGATTGAATCCTGAGGTATGCTACCACTGAACTCCATCCTCAACCCTTTTATCTTATTTTATTTATTTATTTAAAAAATGTTTTAGGGCTGGGGATGTGGCTCAAGCGGTAGCGCGCTCGCCTGTTGTGCGTGCGGCCCGGGTTCGATCCTCAGCACCACATACCAACAAAGATGTTGTGTCCGCCGAGAACTAAAAAATTAATATTAAAAAATATTCTCTCTCTCTCTCTTTAAAAAAATAAATAAAAATAAAAAATGATTTAAATAGAAGTCAATGGACTTCTATTTATGTGTGGTGTTGAGAATCGAACCCAGTGCCTCACCCAGGCTAGGCAAGCGCTCCACCACTGAGCCACAACCCCAGGCCCCTTTTTATTTTTTGAGACAGGATTTTGCTAAGTTGCTAAGGCTGGACTCAAACTTGCCATCCTCCTGCCTCAGCCTCCTGAATCATTGAGATTACAGGCGTGTGCCACCATGCCTGGCTAAAGAGAGACTTTTTAAATATTCAAAACTTTTTATTTTGTGTGTGTGTGTGTGTGTGTGTGTGTGTGTGTATATATGTGTGTTGCTGAGGATCAAATCAGGACCTCATGCATGCTAGGCAAATACTACCACTGAGCCACATCCCCAGTCCTAAAATCCTAGTTTTTATAGAGGTCCGCTTAGTCTACCTGATGCTGTCTATAGTTAAATTACTTTTAAATTTTAAATGGAGAAACTTGGATGTTCTATCAGTGAATTATCTTTTCTCTTTGATTTAATAGATTAGACATGCTGTTCCCACACAGGGTGCAAACAGTAGAATAATAAAAAATATTTTCTGTGGGTTGAAAGTGTAGCTCAAAGGTAGAGTGCTTATCTAGCATGTACCAGTCCCTGGGTTCAATCCCCAATGCCAAACAAACAAACAAACAAAGACAAAGAAGAAATAAAAAGAAGAAAAAGAAAGCTACTGTGACCTGAGGGGTGGATTGGAGCTGATGGCTGCTGCAGGCCCCCTGTGTCCAGTGGCTCTAGTGGGGAGGTGCACCATCACAGCCCAAACCTGCTCCTCTCAACCTGTGAATCCTGGCCTTGCCTGTCCCGAGAGCTGCTCCTTCATGTGAAGCCACTGGTACTTTTCTCTGGAAACACTTTTCCACAGATTCTTAACACAATGAAAACTTTCTCAGAATTCTGTGTATCAGAGCGTCACTCCAGAACTCACAGGATAGGGAGGTACAGGCTCTGAACCCAGGGGTGCTGTACCACTGAACTACATACCAACCCTTTTTCCTTTCTTTGTTTTTGCGGGGGGGTCGGGTACCAGTAATTGAACCCAGGGGCACTTGACCACTGAGCCACATGCCCAGCCCTATTTTGTATTTTATTTAGAGAAAGGATCTCACTGAGTTGCTTAGCACCTTGCTTTTGCTGAGGCTGGCTTTGAACTTGCAGATCCTCCTGCCTCAGCCTCCTGAGCTGCTGGGACGACAGGCGAGCACCATTCTTCTTTTCTTTGCAGCACTGAAGATCAAACCCAAGGCCTTGTGCATGCAAGGCAAGTGCTCTATGGCTGTGCTCCAGCACCAGAACCACCCTCTGCTTTGCCTGAGCCTTGGTGGGACCAGGGGCACAATGCCTGTTCTCTCCAGGCCCAGGATTGGCAGGCAGCTCCAACTGGACACAGCAGAAGGAAGCAGGAGATAGTGTGTCCTGGGAGCAAAGTTCTTTAAGAAAAAGTTTTCATCTACAGCTCCTTCCTTCCATTGATGCCCAAGCTCATCTCGATAATTATAGCATTTTTAAAAATTATTTTACTGGGCCCATATGTTTCCAATAAGTTCTCCTCTTAAACCTTGTTTGGGGGCTGGGGTTGTGGCTCAGTGGTAGAGCGCTCGCCTAGCATGCTCGAGGCACTGGGTTCGATCCTCATGATATCAAGAAAGATATCATGTCCACCTAAAACTTGAGAATAAATATTTAAAAAAAACAAAATCTTGTTTGTTTGTTTTTGTAGACATAGATGGCCATAATGCCTTTATTTTGTTTATTTTTATGTGGTGCTGAGGATCCAACCTAGTGCCTCACATGTGCTAGGCAAGCATTCTGCCATTGAGCTACAACCCCAGCCGCTTCTAAACCCTCTTTAGTGACTCCAACTCAGATACAACCAAGAGCTCTACTTGATAGACGATATTATTTTTTTTAAGAGTGCTATTTGATCTTTCTGATGCTTAAGTGGATTTTATTTATTTATTTATTTATATGTGGCACTGAGGATTGAACCCAGGGCCTCATGCATGCCAGGCAAGCACTCTACCACTGAGCCACAACCACAGCCCCTAGAAGATATTATTTTTAACAGCATGATTCCTGGAAAAAATAAAATAAAATATCTCTGGAGACAAGTCAGAAAAGCATTGAATAATGCATTCTCCTCTGTGTCACCAGACTGTTGCAAAGAGAGAAAAATCCCTGGTAGAATGGTCTAGAAACAGCCTTTCCACTTTAGAGGGGTCCCCAAAGCTCTGAGAGTAATGATAGAGGTTCTAGAAAAATATAAGAAAAAATAAAAAAAGTAGAAAGATCACACCAGTAAAACTGTTCTCAGGTGCTTCCAGACCCATGGAGGCTGCTTTCTGCCCTCTTCCTGGTACCTTCTGAGAGCTGACATTAGGACAGAAGCATGTCACAAGAAGAAGGCACCCGAGGGACTTTCATGAGAATCATAGCTGCTTATTACACATATGATCTTGGTAGGTTGCAATGCATCTCTGAACCTTGGTTTCCTCTTCAGCAGAGTGAAGAATGACATCTTATGAAGTTGTAGAATAAAAGTAATTGTGTTTATAGAGTGCCTGGCATGCTGTGACCATTTACCTTGTGCTGTGGTGTAAGTATGTCTCCCAAAAGTTTATGTATTGTGCAGGGTGTGGTGGTGCATGCCTGCAATCCCAGCACACCCTGCTGAGAGTTCCCCAGCTCTGTAAGAAGGAAGGATTGGGTTCTGTACCAAATGCGAACCTCAAGGAACTCTCCTAAAACACCATCAGCCAGTTCTGCTAGGGTGAAGAAATCATAGGAGGTAAGGAGGAGCTACCTGTCTTCAAGGAGCTCTTTAGCTCCCGACATGACTGCAGAGCCAGTTCCCCCATAAAAGATTGTTTCTCATTATTTCAAAAGAGGGTTCTTCTGCCTAGATACACTACCCACACATAAGGCATCAGTAAGAGCAGGAACATCACTGGAGTTGTTCAGTGTAGAACCTGCACAACCACATACAGCAACCCTGAGTAAGAGAATAGACTTCAGAGTCAGGAAAACCTGACTACATCTACATTTCACTTCTGCTATTTATTCTCAGTTAAAAAAAAAAATCATGAGCAAGCTGACCTTTCTAAATCTCACTTTCCTCATTTGCAAAGTTGGAATAATTACAGTTGCTAACTCTTAAGTGTTGTGAGGATTATAATGAAGTGATATATATGTAAAGATTTCAACACAATGCCCAGCACATAGAAGATGCTTAATAATAGCCATGGTAATTATTATCATCCTAGCCAACTTCAGCTCTACCTTTAAGATCTGATTCTACCTGGAAGCCTTTTCTAATTCCTCCCCGTCTGGAAACTTCTGTGCAGTCTCTAATAATGATGGGTTTCTTTCAAGAACTGTGACCTCCTGATGTCAGAAGCTGTCTTTCCAGTTAGCATCACCAGTACCTAGAACAAAGAAGGCACATAGTAGGTACTCAATAAACACTAGTTGAATGAATAAACACATAGATGCATGACTACATGCTGACTCTGGTGGACCCAGAGGAAGCTTGCTTTTCATATTTTCCATTAGAAACCAATGATAGGGCTGGGCATGGTAGCACATATCTGTAATCCCAGGAACTCTGGAGGCTGAAGCAGGAGGATCACAAGTTTGAGGTCAGCCTCAACAACTTAGGCCCTGTCTCAAAAAAAAAAAAAAAAAAAAGAAAGAAAGAAAAGAAAAAGAAAGTAAAAAAGACAGAAAGAAAGAAATCAGTGATAGGGAAAGAAGGCAGAGAAATGGGACAGAAGATCAGAGACTGGACATTTGGCAGGGAAACCTCAGCCGCTTCCTGTGGTCATTTCTTGGGCAGAAGGAAAGCTGAGTGAAACCTTGTACCAAGCTGAGTCGGAGAAGATAAACAAGCCGAGCTTTGCACCTAGACAATGGCCCGATTCTCCCTGACCCGGGAAGGTGGGAGCCGCGGGGAACCAGACAAACATCCTCTTCTAATTTCCTTCCGTCTGTGCTCAGCTCTAGCAAAGCATCGCAGCCCTCCCCTGCCCCCACCCCACCCCAGCCAGCCCTTCGTAGAAGGCGCTTGCCGGTGAGATCTCTGAAGGCTGGTTGGAGCTGAGCGAAATCTGAATCACTCCTAACCACAATGGCCTTAGAAGGACGGAGGGTTTCTGTTTTCAGGGCGTGTACAAAAGTGGGTTTTTGGTGACATGGTTTGCTTCCACGTGGCCCCTGCCAACCGGGAGCTGAGATTAGCAGTCGACATGAATCCAATGATTGAACTTCAAAACACCCATGAAAATATTGTAAAAAACAAAGCCAGGACAGAAGTACAGAGCTGGGGCAGACGAGGTGGAACAGGGACTCATGCAAAAAGTGACCGTGCTGTCCAGACGCCCGTAGGCCCAGCGTGAGCTCAGCTGCAGAATGTGGGTGCCAACAACCTCAGGCAAGCCTGGACCAAATGGAGATTCCAGAAAAAGAGAGGTGCCTGCCCACTCTGCAAAGCGCAGGTCAGACCACCCTGGAGGAGGGACAGGAAGGGCGTGTTCCCAGCAGCCACCAATCACCAAGATCGTGAAGGAGGTGGCTGGAGAGGACTCTATAGGAGATGGGTGACCTAGGGGGAAAAACTGCAGGGATGGGGGGTCTCCTGCCTGTAACTTCTTGGAAGTTATCATTCCTCACCCCCATCCCCCACCCCCACCCCCAACATGTGGGACTCAGACTCCGTGGTTACAGCACTTCTCACGTGAGGTGATGCTGTGAGTACGTGGCTGAGCAGGGACCCCATCCTAATTAATGTTGCATCCCTGATGTTTGGCACCGGCATTAGCGGTTTCTCAGCGAATGTCTGATGAATTAAATCATTGGCGTGAAAAGCTATCTCCATTTTGACCATGAGGAAGAGACAATGTATTCTTTCCCTGTGCCTCAAAAAGACGGAACTGGGAGGGAGGGTGGAGATTGCACGAAAGTGGATTTCAGCTCAAAATTAGGAAGTACTTTATAATAATAATGACGACAGCTTTATTGCGTATTTTAATCATCTGTTGCTGCATAATAAATTACTGCAAAACTTAGCAGCCTGCAACAATAATAAACGTTTACTATCCCACATTGTTGATGTGGGTCAGGAATTCAGGAGCTGCTTGGAAGAGTGGTTCTGGCATGGGAATCACTTAGGACATTGTAGATATCAGGAGGGCTGCAGACATCTGAAGACTTCCTCGGAGTTGGAGGATGAGTCAAGATGGTGCATGCGTTGTCCGAACACCACAGTTCCTTCTGTAGGGGTTTGGCTAAGGAGTATTTGGGGGACCTTGAAACATGGCAGCTGGCTTCCCCTAAAGCAAGTGATCCAGGAAAGAGAACAAAGAGGGTATTTTTGTTTTGTTTTGTGTTTTAATGGCCTTGTCTTACAAGTCCCAGTGTCATTTGTTTTCTTTCTTTTTTTTTAGTTGTTGATGGACCTTTATTTTATTTATTTTTATGTGGTGCTGAGAATTGAACCCAGTGCCTCACACATGCTAGGCAAGCGCTCCACCACTGAGCCACAACCCCAGTCCTCCCCCAGTGTCATTTTGACAATACTCAAGTGGGAAGAGACTCCTCATAGGCGTGAATAGTAAGTGATGAGAAGAGCAGGGTCATCTTGGAGGCTGGTTATTACATTTAACTTTTTTAAAAAAATAATTTTTTAATTGTTGTTGGACACAATATATTTATTTACTTATTTTTACGTGGTGCTGAGGATTGAACCCAGGGCCTCACACGTGCACAGTGGGCACTCTACCATTGAGCCACAACCCCATCCCCTTAACTTTTTTTAAAAAAATTGCAGTCCTGGAGATTGAACCCAAGGCCTTATGTGTATTATGCAAGCACTCTACCACTGAACTACTGTAATGTCAGATTTGTGGGACCCCCAGTAGACCTCCAGGAGCCAAATCCGATGCAATCACACAAGAGTCTTTATTGCAAGCTTGAGCCTGGTCTCACAACCATTTCCGATGCAGCTGTCTTGCTCCTTTGTTCAGTGAGGATTTATAGGTTTTTGGGGATACTCTTTGTGTCACCACATCACACCGTAGAAAAATCAAACAACTCTTAACATTGATTAGCACATTCATTGGCAGGAACAAGTCAGGTAAGGGTGATTGGTTAGTTCAAGTGGTGGATATGTTTGAACTGATTGGTTTAAGCCACGAGGGTTATACTCCCTAACTACATGGTTTCCTAATGTTACATGTTATCAAACACCAAAACTACTGGGAGGGTCACCTGGCATTTCAGGTATTTTCCCCCATCTCAAGCTGATTGTTGGTTGCTAGGGGGTTGCTATGGGTCCTCACCTAGAGTAACTGAGTTAGGGACACCTGGCTCTGAAGATCTCACCTGTTATTTACAGACAAACAACTCAGCAGGGTGGGTATGTGCCTAAGAGCACTCTGTGGGTTTTTCCAAGGACAAAGGTCACGGCCCCTCCCTTTAGACAGGCCTTAAGGTAGAAGCTGGTTTCTCAAAAATGGAGTCACATCAGTTTCTCACTACACCTCCAGAGCAAGATTATTTAATTCTAAGATGTCAGTTCTCATACAAATTAACCCATAAACTTATGCAAAATCCCAACAAGATGTATTTTTTTTTAAGAGTTGGGGGTCTCCTACTGAACTTGAAATAGCATAGAGGAGTTCCGCCAAGACAGAATCAGGATCACACAGAGGATCAGGAAAACGATGACAAGTGATGGGATGTCAGGTCCTCATCAGGCTCTCCAGCTTGAGTGCATCCTTGTTTCCGCTGGCTGAATCCCTGTTCATTAGCTCTATTATTTATACTTAATTTTGGGGCTTTTGACCCCCCTTTAAATCCTTATCAGCTGCCACCAGATTTCTCCATGACATCATTTACCCTGGGGTCAGAAACATCTAGTCTGGTGGTATCCACCCTGATCTTCTGCCTTTCAGTCTTATCAGGAGAGGGCAGCTGGCCAGAGGCTTCACTCTGTTTATCAGGGTGAGGGGAAGTAACTTGTTGGAGACTACACTGGAGGGCTCTGTGGGTGTGCCTGGTGAGACTGCTGGTTTCAAACTGGAGTTTTTAAAATGGCGTTGGTTAGGCTCAGGCCTAAGGCCATCCTCACAGGCCTCTAATATCTGTGATTGTGTAGCCCTACCTATCAGTAAAAAAAAAAAAAAAAAAAAAAAAAAAGAGCAACAAAAAGGAGAGAGACAGAAATTGGATTTTGCTGTGTTGTCCAGACTGACCTCGAACTCCTGGGTTCAGGTGATTCTCCTGCCTCAGCCTCCTGAGTAGCTGGGATTACAATCGTGAGCTGCCACACTCCAATTAATGTAAAAATTTTAATGAAGTGTAACTGAAAAACTAGCCTCTACCTCAGAGCAAAGCCTGTCCAAGGAAGGGGGTGTGACCCTTGTCCTTGGAAAGACCAACAGAGCCTTCCTAGGCACATACCCACCCTGCTGAGTTATTTATCTACAATAACAGGAGAGATCTGCTGTGCCAGGTGTCCCTGACTCAGTCAGGCTAGGTGGGGACCCATAGCAACCCCCTAGCAAACTCCAATCAGCATGAGACAGGGAAAATACCTGGGATGCCAGATGACCCTCCCAGTAGTTTATGGTGGTTGATAACATGTTGGGAAACCATGTAGTTCAGCACATACTCCCCTCGTGGCTTAAACCAATCAGTTCAAATGAATCCCCCTCTGGTACTAACCAATCACCCTTACCCAACTTGTTCCCGCCAGTGAATATGCTAATCATGTTTTAGAGTTGTTTTATGATTTTCCTGCTGTGTGTGATGATTTGCTAAGAGATGCTATGATGTATGTGAAGTCCCTGCCTTCCCCCAAGAGTGTATAAAACTGCTGCAAACCCTGGGCTTGGGGCCTCTCAGCGTCACCAGTTGCTGTGTGCACACGGAGGACCAAGCTAGCTTGCAATAAACACCTCTTTGCTGCTTACATCGATCTTGGTTTCTGGTGGTCTTTTGGGGGTCCTGAATTCGAGCATAACATAACATATACAGATAGTTATACCCATCCTAAATATACAGCATAATGAATTTTTGCCAAGTGAATGACTTTATACTGTGGACCCAGATATTATGAGCACCTCAGGACAGACACCCTTGGTATCCTCCACCCTGGGAACTAGGGAATAGCTTTGTCTCTTTTGAACTTTATATAAATGGAGTGTGGGTGGGGTATAAAAGGAAAGTACATAATTGAATAAAATAAGAGCAGTCCCTTGATGATGATGATATGCCATGAACTCAAGGGTGTGATTAACTCAACTGTCTACACCCAAGGTCTTCAGAAATCTACAAATTAAATGTAAAGACTTCTGGTCAACTTATCTTACCAAGTCTAGACATGTCTGAGTTCTAGTGTTGGACCCAATTTAGGGTCAGACTGCTTCTACCTCTCCATGCCTCATCAGCTCCAAATAGCAGCAAATTGCTTTATGGACTAATAACATCCTAGACTGGGTGGTAGAGACTCTCAGCTCTTGCAGTTGGATTCTTCTCATCTTTGTTTCCTCATCTGCCAAATGGGTTTACTTGTCTTATCTCATTCACAAGGATTTGAGGAGGGAGATCAAAATCAGGCAAGATTTAGTTTATAAATTTTAAAGCATAATTGAAACAAAAGCCACCATAATTATCATTTTTTTTCTGCATTGGGGTTGAACCCAGGACCCCTAGTCTTTTTTATTTTTTATTTTGAGGCAGGGTCTTGCTAAGTTGCCCAGTTTGGCCTCAAATTTGTGATCCTCCTGCCCCAGCCTCCCAAGTAGTGGGATTATAGGCATATATCACTATGTCCAGTTATAATTATCTTTCTTTTCTTTTCTTTTTTGTACTGAAGATTTAACACAGGGGTGCTTTACCACTGAGCTACATCTCCAGCCCTTATTATTTTATTTTATTTTATTTTATTGAGACAGGGTCTTGCTAAGTTGCTTAAGGTCTTGTTAAATTGCTCAAGTTGGACTTGAACTTGTGATCCTCAGGTCTCAGCTTCTCAAGTTGCTGGGATTACAGGTGTGTGTCACTGAACCCAGCTATAATTATAATTTTTAAAGGAATTTTCCAAGCAATTCCAGCCTGGATTTTTTTTTAACCTTTAAATTATTTTATCATGTGAAATATTTAATAAGATATAAGAAGTGTTTTGATTTGTGGGAAAAGATAAGCCCCCAAATTGAACTCTTAAGTGCTATGTGGTTTGTGAATATTACTTATTTATTTATGTGTTAAACTTCAGATTATGTGCAATAAACTGTGGTACGATGCTATTGATTTCCTTGCATTAGAAGCTGAATTAAATGTACATTACTCTGGGGCTGGTCACCATAGGGGAAGCTTAAAAGTTTTGAGGGCTAATAAGTGAAGACCATTAAGGCTCTTTAGACCCCGTCTCCCATGGATCCCCATCACCCTGGGGAAGTTTTACTGCAACTTGGTCGCATGTACATCCTTGTCTTAATGCTTTCTCTAATGGCTTCTAATGGCTGCATGGCTACGTCACTTACTTTATAAAGTAAGTGTAAACTGTATTCCTCAACCTTGTCTGGGGCACATTCTAAAAAAGTGTGACTTTGAGTATATCCACATCAAATACAAAATTCCACAGTGAGTCTTTTTTTGTTTCATGTGTCCATTTGCTCATTCATTCGTTCACCTAACAAATTATTAATTTTTTTTTAAAGAGAGAGTGAGAGAGGAGAGAGAGAGAGAGAGAGAGAATTTTTAATATTTATTTTTTAGTTCTCGGCGGACACAACATCTTTGTTTGTATGTGGTGCTGAGGATCGAACCCGGGCCGCACGCATACCAGGCGAGCGCGCTACCGCTTGAGCCACATCCCCAGCCCCACCTAACAAATTATTGACTATTTACATTGTTCTACACATGGAGCCAGTTGTAGTGTTTACCACCAAATTAGAGAGTAATATTATCCCTGTGATCAGTACTTGGAAGTGAATTATTATTTACTTGTTCTGGGAGAATATTAAATTATTGGGAAAGTAAAGAGGTGGAGCCCTGAATTAGGTTCTCATCCCAGGTGGGTGGCCTTGGTCAATTGTTTTTTCAGAATTTAATTGAGGATTTTAGTTGGGCACAGTGGTGCATACCCTAATCCCAGCAGCTGGGATGCTGAAGCAGAATTGCAAGTTCAAAGCCAGGCTCAGCAACTTAGCCAGGCCCTAAGCAACTTAGTGAGACCCTGTCTCAAAAAATAAAAAATAAAAAAGGGCTGGGGATGTGACTCAGTGATTAAGCACCACTGGGTTTAATTCTTGCTTGGCACTAAGAAAAAAAAAAGAATTTAATTGAGCATTCTTTAGGGCCTTATACATGGTCAATTTTTATTTAACTTTTTTTCCCCATAGTGCTGGGGATCAAACTAGGGCCTTGCACATGCTAGGCAAGTGCTCTACCACTGAGCTACATCCCCAGCCACTGGTCAATTTTTAGAAATATAGTATGCATGCTTGAAGATAACTTTTTTTTTTTTTTTAGAATTTCATTTAGTGTGTGTGGAGGGTTCTAAGTTTGATATAGAGACTTATTAAATTGGCACAATAAATTATTTATTAGTGAATGAAGTGGACTGAGTTATATTGTTCTATTGTATGCATGTGGAAACATCTAATAACAAATTTCACTATTATGCATAATTATAATGCATCAATAAAAAATAAAACATCATAGAAAAAATATTTATTGAGATGGTCTATATTCTTGTAGACCATCTTAATAAATATTAAATAAATCTTTAAAATTGTGACCAGATTGGATTTAGACATTGCTTAAGTTAATTTTGCCTGATGGTCTGTGACCCATTGAGCTTCAAAGAATTATGAGGGTTTTTTTGTTTTTGTTTTTGTTTTATTTTGTTTTGTTTTTAATGATCAAGGCTCCTTTTATCAGTTCTGTTCTCTCCTTCATGGATTCCCATTACAGATCCCTTTAGCACAGTTCCTAGGTCCTCAAAATCCCTAAAACCCCCAAATTTTCCCCTGAGTTGGCAACACTTATTTAGCAGCAAACTCTGATCAGACATGACATGAGACTATTAATCATCTTTATTTTCCTCTGTGTTTTCCTATAGAAATGTAGTGATTTTAATGACAAAAATACTGACCCACATCCCTCTGGGAAGGTGTGTATAACATCACATTGTTTTTCTTAAAATCTCCCCAAGCTGGATCCTGAAGCCCATCAGATTCGGAGGCTTTTGCACAAAGGATCGCTGGTCTGTGTGTCTCCCTTGCACATCCTGACCAAGGCCTAAGTCCTCCATGTCACTCTTGGTTTTGCACTTTTCCTAGTTCTTCCTGAGTTCTTGGGGAGTCTCTTGTATGTCTTCACTACATTGATTTTCAGCAGCTCTGTCTCCATGTGGTTTTTCATTTGGCAACTTGTAGTTTCCTTCTCCAGGAAGACGTTTTTGGATCCCTGTGTGGTCCCTCCTTATGACTTTTTGCTCTGTATTGGCCAATGTTCCCTTCAAATTTGGCAGAATGAGAACAGGAAGCAGAAGCTGTGTTTCCCAGAGCATTTCAGATGGGAGAAACAGAAATCCAGCTGCAAGTGGCTTTCCAGAAAGGGAGGCATACTGGGAAAACTCTGGGGGAAGCTGACAAACTGCAGGAAGAGATTCAGGAAGCAGGAAATCTCCAGAAACCTCAGCAACTGGAGCCAGGGCTATTCTTTGATTCCCATTTTCTCTTTATTTCCCGTCTTGGCTTCACTGGCTTCGATTTCTCCTACTGCAGTTGGATTTTTGCCCCTCGGTTAGAAGCATGAACACTAGTAACACCAAATTCATATCCTGTCAGCACTGTAATCCAAGAGGTAAGAGAGCGTCCAGATCCTGGGAGGAATTTCTGAGAAAGACTTATTGTTCTAGCCAGGTCTCATTCCCAGACCTGTGTCCACTGGTTGAGGCCAAATCTCAAAAAGAGGTGGGCAAGGGCTGGGGGTGTGGCTCAGCGGAAGAGTACTTGCCTAGTAACATGAGAGGCCCTGGGTTCGATCCTCAGCACCCCATATAAAATAAATAAATAAATAAAGATATTATGTCCATCTACAACTTATTAAAAAAAAAAAGAGGTGGACAAGGGATATAGAACAGATCAGATAGCAACACCCATGTGATGGGTTTGCTAAACTGTTGCATGCATTTAGTTCAAGTTGGAGAGGGTGTTCCTTGAGGTGCTCCTCTACTTTTTTTTTTTTAATTATTCAGCTTCTAATTTTTTTTTTAAGAGAGAGTAAGAGAGGAGAGAGTGAGAGATAGAGAATTTTTAATATTTATTTCTTCTCGGCGGACACAACATCTTTGTTTGTATGTGGTGCTGAGGATCGAACCCGGGCCTCACGCATGCCAGGCGAGCGCGCTACCGCCTGAGCCACATCCCCAGCCCGCTCCTCTACTTCTGACTTGCAGCATCTTTCCTCCCTGTGGCTCACTTGGGAGGAAGCCCCCGGCTGGATGGGCATGCTATCTTGTGCAGCTGACTGCTCAGAGAGAAAGCCCTGCCCTACAGGCTCTCTGCTTATTGTGTCTGCCTGCCCTCACCCCTGGAGGTAGGAGAAAAAGAGTCTTTTTGGGTTCATATAGAACCAATTCCAGGTGCATCTGAATGATAAATACCCTTTATTGTGTATCTTTTAGGCTTACAAAAATGAGAATAACTTGGATCTCATCACTAAAAACATCCATTACTGGGGGTTATCTTCATCAGCTTCCCTTACTATAACAAAATACCTGAGATAGGGATGGGTTTAGTGGTAGAGCTCTCGTCCAGCATGTCCAAGGCCCTAGGTTTGATCTCCAACATTGAAAAAAAAAAAAAAAAAAAACAGAAACAAAACAACAACAATAACAACAACAAAAAACCACCCCTGAGATAATTAACTTATGAAAGGAAGAAGTTTATTGAGCTCATGATTTTGGGAGGCTCCAGTCTATGATTGCTCCATTGCTTTGGGCCTCTGGTGAAGGTATTGGTGGCAATGGGGAAGGGGATGGTGTGTGTCTGAGTGAAACTCCCAGGAAATAGAAAAGAGAGACAGGAAGGGGCTGTGGTCCCCCAAAGACCTAAGGAAGTCCCACGAAGTCTCATGCCTCCAAGGGTCTATCATCCCCCAGAAGCTCCACCCTGGAGACCAAACATCGGAAGGGGGCATCCAACCTCCAAGGCATAGCAAGGCATAATTGGGTGTGGTGTGATGGAGGCACCAGCTCTGGGTTTTGGGATTCCCTTGGCTCATCTTTCTGCCTCACTGGACAACATCCAGAGGAAGAGAGAAGGCCTCTTCTGGCAGCTATTTCTGCAGCACTACGAGGTAATGTTTCCAGAAACATCCAGCAAACGTCTCCTCATGTCTCATGGACTCCAAACTGGTTGGCAATGCTTTGTAAAACCACTCTATGTCCAGGGAAATGCTGAGCCAGTCAATGGCAGGGAGATACAAATATCCTTGGGCCAATCAGACCAACCCCTGGCACTGGGAACCAGGCTGAGTGAGGAGATGGGACCTTCAGTACAAGCTGGAATACTCCTCAGAAGGAAGAAGTGTGTTCTGGGCAGGAAACCCCTAAAAAGCACTCTGCCTGGTTTCTGTGTCTGACCTGAGGTGTCTCCGTCATTTCAAATTCTGTTGGAAATTCCCCTGAGGATCAGAGACGGGTAGATAAATTAGTTGTTTACACTCACCTTCCCCATTTTATCCCCCAAACCTTAGAGACCACCAAATTTGAATATTATTATTATTATTTAGTTGTAGCTGGACACAATAATTTTATTTTTATTTATTTATTTATTTGTGGTGCTGAGGATCAAACCCAGGGCCCTGTAGGTGCTAGGCGAGCGCTCTACCACTGAGCCACACCCCAGCCCTGAATCTCTTCTTTTATAGACAAGAAAACTGAGGCTCAAAGAGGAAAGAGTCTGCCCAAATCATGTAAACTTCTCCAGCTCTTTTTCTGAGAGCCATCTGTGATGGTTAATTTTATGTGTCAACTTGGCTAGGCCATGGCATCCAGATATTTGATTAAACATTATTCTAGATGTTTCTGTGGAGGTATTTTTAGATGAACTTAACATTTAAGTCAATAGATTCTGAGAAATGCAAATTGCCCTCCATAACACAGATGGGCCTCAACTAATTGGGTGAAGACACTATTAGAAAAAAAGTCCACCTCCCAGAAGCAGGGGGAGTTCTGTTGTGCAGACTGCCTTGGGCTTCAACCCTGAAGATTTTGGACTTTGCCAGCTTCTACAATTGTGTGGGTCAGTTTCTTAAAAAGAAATATTTCTCTATATACAAATCGTACTGATTTCATATCTTCAGAGAACTCTGACAGATACACCATCATAACTTCCCTAAAGGCCCAACTTGGCTGCTCTTTATCCTGAGCAGATCTAAATTTTTAAAAATACTATTCTAAAAGAGTCATTGTACCAGGCACAGTGGCACATGCTTGTAATCCCAGCAGCTCAGGTGGCAGGAGGATCACAAGTTTGAGGCCAGCTTCAGCAACTTAGCAAGACCCTGTCTCCAAATAAAGCATAAATAGAACTGGGGATGTAGTTCAGTGGTAGGGTTCAATCCTCAGGATACCCCCCCACCCCAAAAAGAGTCATTATTCAGCAGTGGACTGAGGATTATCAAATAACCAGTTTTCAGTTAGTGATGAGTTGGTAGAGAATAAAGAGATAATGTCAAGTTTTTCATTTCCATACCAATAATCTAACAGCAGAAAAGAGACTTTGCCTATGGAAGATCAAAGTCAGATTGAACATGCACAAAAATCCTCTTCTCCCTGCTGTTCTCTCTTTCTGGTTGGGGTAGTGTGTCCATGTGGTCAGGATCTGCTCTGTGCTGTTAGGCTCCTGGGGTTGCCCCATGGGCTGCTCCCATCCGTTTCTCCCCAATATCATCCCTTCCCCATGGTGAGAGGGTAACTGCAGGCTGCTCACATCTTGGATGCTCAAGAGGCCACATCTAGACCTCCTAGCTCCAGTTCAGCCAGAGCATGAGCATGTGACTTTGGCTCAGCCAATTAGCCACTCCCTCCTGGGACTTGGACTCTTGAGCAAGTGACAAGAAGTTAGAGGGAAAGGTTGGTGCCATTGATTGCCTAAGAATCACCAGAGGATTCATATTTCCAACAGCCTCCTCTGGATGAGAAGGTTTTTGGACTTTCTGTGACCTCTGTCCAGCTTCTTGGTCCTCCAGAGTTTTCTGGGGTTCTTGCTCCTTCCTTCCTTCCTTCCTTCCTTCCTTCCTTCCTTCCTTCCTTCCTTCCTTCCTTTTTTTGGCACCAGGAATTGAACCCAAGGGCATTTAACCACTGAACCACTTTCCCAATCCTTTTTTTGTGCCTCTCCCCCCTTTTTTGAGACAGCCTTGCTAAATTGCTGAAACTGGCTTTGAACTCAAAATCCTCCTGCCTAAGCCTCCGAGTGGTTGGGATTACAGGTGTGCACCACCCCGCCTGGCTCCTGTTGCTTTCAACCTTCCATCAACTCTGCAAGTGCCTGTGAGACTTTTGCTTAATTCATTTTTTAAAAATAATATTAAATTGTAGTTGGGAACAATATCTTTATTTTATTTACTTATATGTGGTGTTGAGGATCGAACCCAGGGCCTCACATGTGTTAGTCAAGCCATCTACCACTGAGCCACAACCCCAGCCCAACTTTTGCCTAATTCTGTGACCAGTAATGAAGACCCCTGACTGATCCAGTCTCTGGAGTGCTACTTCCAGCTTTACTTCTAACTTAGTGATGTGTCATTTCACTTCCCTGAGCCTCAGTTTCCTCATATGTAAAATTAGGATATGACACTGCATCTGTATTCTGCAAATACTTCTCACCACAAAAAACGATCCACACAAATAAAATCTTCCTCATGGGAGCAGATAAATCATACGACTGATAAGTGAAGTACTGGTCTGGGTAAAGGGTTTGAGGCTCTGGAATCCTGTCCTCTTAGCTTCTTGGTAGCCCTCCTGCAGGGTTGGTTCCATGGAGCATTCTGGACTAGACAGACATTCCTATCATAAAGAGATGGAGGGCTGGGGATGTGGCTCAAGCGGTAGCGTGCTTGCCTGGCATGCGTGCGGCCCAGGTTCGATCCTCAGCACCACATACAAACAAAGATGTTGTGTCCACCGAAAACTAAAAAATAAATATTAAAAAAATTAAAAATAAATAAAAATAAAGAGATGGAGACCCTTCTCCTCCTTCTCAGCCACCAAACCACACCCCAGCTTAGCTGCCAATTTTTTTTTTTGGGGGGGATACCGGAAATTGAACTCACTGGCACTCGACCACTGAGCTACATCCCAGCCCTATTTGTATTTTATTTAGAGACAGGGCCTTACTGAGTTGCCTAGTGCCTCACCTTGCTGAGGCTGTCATTGAACTCACGATGCTCCTGCCTGAGCCTCCCAAGCCGCTGGGATTATAGGCGTGTGCCACCGTGCCCAGAAGCTGCCAAGTCTTGAGAGCACTTTATATTGTAGAGAAGGCACCAAAAACAAACAAGCAAACAAAAAAAACACCAGAAATCTAACAAAAACAAAATATTAGAATAGGGATGGTGTGCTACTCTGTTAAAAGCATTTGTGAATGTATGCCTTTTCCATTTTTTCAATCATTTTATTATATCTTTGAGATATAGAATTATTCCTCCATGATAAGTATATAAATTAGTATTTTTTTTAAAGAGAGAGTGAGAGAGGAGAGAGAGAGAGAGAGAGAGAGAGAGAGAGAGAGAGAGAATTTTTAATATTTATTTTTTAGTTCTTGGCGGACACAACATCTTTGTTGGTATGCGGTGCTGAGGATCAAACCCGGGCCGCACGAATGCCAGGCGAGCGCACTACCGCTTGAGCCACATCCCCAGCCCATAAATTAGTATTTTTGTGAGTAAAATAAAATTAGTATAACTTACACCATTAAGATGTGGTATTTAGGGCTGGGGATACAGCCCAGTTGATGGAGTGCTTGCCTCACATGCAAGGCCCTGGGTTAAATCCCCAGCACTATAAAAATAAAATAAAAGAAAAGAAAAAAGAAAAAGAAAAGAACAAAGATGTGGTATATAGCCAGGTGTGTTGGCTCATGCCTATATACCAGTGACTTAGAAGGCTGAGTTCAATCGCCAGCACTAAAAAAATTAAAAAATAAATTCTCAAAATTGGAAAAAAAGAGATCAGGTGTATTTCAGGATTGGGACTATAGCTTAGTGGCTATATGTGAGCACTGAAAAAAGGGGAAGGAGGGGCTGGGGATGTGGCTCAAGCGGTAGCATGCTCGCCTGGCATGCATGAGGCCCAGGTTCAATCCTCACCACATATAAACAAAGATGTTGTGTCCGCCGAAAACTAAAAAATAAATATTTAAAAAAAAAAGAAGAAGAAAAAAGGGGGGGAATAGTGTTTAATTTCTCATAAGGTAATAAATATACCAAATTCTTTTTTCCAGTGCTGGGAATGAAATCCAGGGCCTCACACATGTGATCTATCACTGAGCTACACTCCCATCCTTGAAATACACCAGATCTTAATGGTATGTTATACTAGTTGTACCAGGTACTATGCTGAGGATTTGCACACACGTTCCCATGTAGTCTCAAACAACTCTCTGAGAAGAGAAGGTGTCATTTATGATTCTTATTTTATTGCTCGGGACACTGAGACTCAGAGAGGTTAAGTCATTTACCTAATCTCACACAACTATGACTCCAAAACTTATGTTCTTTCAAATATGACACTCATCTACATAATTTTTTTTTGCTTATTTTGCAATCTGAGGATTGAACCCAGAGGCACCATACCACTAGGCTACATCCCCAGCCCTTTTTATTTTTTTTGAGACAGGTTCTCATTAAATTTCAAGGCTGTCCTTGAACTTGCAACCCTCCTGTGTCAGTTTCCTGAGTAGCTGGAATTACAGGCAGTGCTCCACTGGGTTTAGCCTTTTTTTTTTTTTTTTTTTTTTTTTGTAAGTACCAGGGATTGAACTCAGGGGCACTCAACCACTGAGCCACATCCCCAGCCATATTTTGTATTTTATTTAGAGACAGGGTCTCACTGAGTGCCTCACAGTTGCTGAGGCTGGCTTTGAACTAGGGATTCTCCTGTCTCAGCCTCCCAAGCCACTGTAGGTGTGCGCTGGGAAGCCCAGCCCATTTGGGTATTTTTAACTGGACTATGATTTCAGTGGTTATTCAGCTTTCTCAACTGGCTATGGCCTCCAGGGGGCGCCCTGGAGCCCCTGGTTGAGGAAGAAATGAGAATACAGGATGCCTCTCTTGGGTCTGGGGTGCTTTTGCAGACACTATCAGAGTTCCTTATGAAACAGAGTGATTCTTTAAACTCTGGCAGTCTTCTTTCCTAAGGTCAATTGAAACTTCCTCTGAGAACATATACTAACTTCTACAGACCATCAGCAGAAAGAGGAATTTGCAACTAAAAAAGAGCTTTTGTGAAAATGAATTCTCTGAATCTCATCTTTATTGCTCTATGCATATCATCAAGCAATGACTGAGGATAATTATAGATTTAGGAGATTAGGGGATAAGGGTTATGAAGAAAGCTATGACCATGCTCAAAAAATTCTAATTTTGAGCCAGAACAGTGGCACACAACTGTAATCCCTATGGCTCAGGAGGCTGGGGCAGCAGGATTGTGAGTTCAAAGCCAGCCTCAGCAACTGTGAGGGGCTAAGCAACTCACTCAGTGAGACCTCATCTCTAAATAAAATACAAAATAGGACTGGGAGTGTGGTTCAGTGATCATGTGCCCCTGAGCTCAATCCCTGATATCCCCCATTCTAATTTTGACTCTTGGTAACCACTTTGTGTCAGCTGTTTCTATTTCTAATAAAGATGTTTCTCTATAGATAACCTGGAGACTATTTGTTCATCCAATGGCAGTAATCAATATTTGCATATCTGTTTTATAATGCAATAAAGCTTTTCTAGGTACACATCCTGAATATGCCATGACATGACTCGTAGAATGACCTTGGACAAGTCTAACAAACACATTGGGCCTCACATCTCAGAAATGAGGGAATTAAATGAGACATTCTGTAAATTTCAAATATAAAATTTTTATTTTGCTGGTCACTCTGAAGGCCCCAGAGCCATGCAATCCCAAATGCAACCAGCAGAGGTCAGGCGGGGTCCCTGCAAGTTCTGAGGTCTACTTTGATCCTGTGGTTAGCTGTGTAAGGAGTTTTGTGGTAGGGGCTTTTTCCCATGTTAACATACCTGTTTTTTAAGGTTTGGATGAGCACAAAGGCAGAGGCATTTTTTTTCCCCCAGAAAGATTAAAGCAGAGATGGACTGGTTTTGGCCTCTTTGTCAAATACAAACCCTTTCTCCACTGGCTAATGCCTAGCGAGCAAAGGTCAATTTCCCAGAAGATGCTCTGTCTACTGAGGGTAAATGTAAACAAATAAACTTGACACAGCAAATTCCATCTCATCCAAACTCTCTCTTTATAACAAAGGATTCCAGAATTCTACCTAATTATTCACTAGTTGTTTATTATTATTATTATTAGTAGTAGTAGTAGTAGTATTGAGCATTGGGAATGAAACAGGGCCTTACCCCTTACCCAGGGCAATCTACCACTGGGCTACATCCACCTCCATGACCTACTGTTTTGAAAAATATTTACCTCAGCAAAATTCTATCACAATGGCAATCATGTACAACCACAAGAATGGGATCCTAATTAGAATAAGTTATACTCCATGTATGTATGTCAAAATTCTCTGTCAGGTATATCTAAAAAGAACAAATAGAAAAAAATTCTATCACAATGGGGTTTGACCAATACACCCCTCTCTCTCTCTCTCTCTTGATTTTTTTAGAATATTTTTGGGGGGGCAAGGGCTGTGGCTCATTGGCAGAGTGCTTGTGAGGCACTGGATTCAATCCTCAGCACCACATAAAAATAAATAAACAAAAATATTGTTTCCATGTATAACTAAAAAAAATTTTTTTTAAAGAATTTTTTGTGGGTCGGGGTTGTGGCTCAGCGGTAGAGCGCTTGCCTAGCACATGCAAGGCGCTGGGTTCGAGCCTCAGCACCACATAAAAAGATAAATAAATAAAATAAAAGTAATATGTCCAACTACAACTAAGAAAAAAAAAAGAATTTTTTTGGGGAAATACATCACTATAGATATAGAAACTTCCAGGAAATACCCAGTGACTTGGGAGGCTGAGACAGGAGGATTGGAAGTTCAAGGTCAGCCTCAGCAACTTGTTGATACCCTCAGCAATTTAGCAAGACTCTGTCTCAAAGTAAAAATTAAAAAAGGACCTGGAATGTGACTCAGTGGTAAAGCAGCCCTGGATTCAATATCCAGTCCCCAAAACAAAACAAAAAATGAAAACCTAAGATTAAAGAGGAGATGTCTATCTCTTCTATGCTGAC
Organism: Spermophilus citellus; assembly: GCF_964194105.1. Taxonomy (NCBI): domain Eukaryota; kingdom Metazoa; phylum Chordata; class Mammalia; order Rodentia; family Sciuridae; genus Spermophilus; species Spermophilus citellus. The sequence goes on along the minus strand of NC_138199.1, from coordinate 33,209,158 downwards.
AATGGCTCAGAGGTCCCAGGAAGAGTTCAACTTTTAGGGATTCTGCTTGCTCAAAGGACAAGAAAGTGGAAGGAAGTGTTGATTCAAAGAGAAACTTTCTGCTTCCGTTTGAAGATCCTCATTTGGCTCTGACAACAGTCTCACCCAGCCGCAGCCATGTGGCTGTCAATGTAACTTAAGATATTTTTATGAAACAAAAGCTGGGCTTAGTGGCACAAACTATAATCCCAGTGACTCAGGAGGCTGAGGCAGAAGGACCAGAAGTTCAAGGACAGCCTCAGAAACTTAGCCAGACCCTGTTTCAAAAATATAAAATAAATAGAACTGGTGATGTAGTTCAGTGCTCTTGGGTTCAATCCCCAGTACCAATAATAATAATAATGTTCTTATAAAACAAAAAAATAATGGAACATGTACACAGTCTATTTAGGATAACTGTAATAATAGCTGTCATTTATTTGGAGAAAGTAGAATGCTCCAGTGCAATAACACCATCCTTCCATTTTACAGACAAGGAAACTGAGGCTTAGGGCGATTAGGTGAACTGCCCAAATGCAGTTCCCCAGCACACACCTGACTGCAAAGCTGGGGTTCCAGAACTCCCTTTAGGTCTTTGCAGTTTTCTCAGCTATTTCATCGCACTGGCAGCCTAGAGGCTTTTCAGACACATAAACACATTGGGCCTCACATCTCAGAAATGACGGACTTAAATGAACATATTGAGAGCCTCAGCGCGGCCTGAGCAAACTTCCAGCTGATTGGTTCACCGTGGCCCCAGCAAACTTCCAGCTGATTGGCTCCTCTGCCTGTGATACTCCTTGGGCTGTTTCCCCGCCCTTTCAAACCTCGGAGCTGCTCATTGGGGGACTCTTGGCTCCGCCCACACGACCCAGCCAATCTGCCTCAAGAGCGGGGACCTAGGGGTTCAGGTTGAGGTGCTCCTGAGAAGAGCCCGTGGTGGCAGTTGGGCTCTCAGGGAATTCCTGGAGAGCTCAGGTGGTGTGGCTTGCGTTTAAAAAATAAAGTTCGTTCCTGCTTGACAAGTGGCTCCTGAATTGTGCCCAGCCAGACTGTGGCATGAGCAAGGAGGGCCCTAACCCAAAAGGTAGACTGGGGGTGAGGAGAGGGGACCTTTGCAGATGCTGTTCTCTCCATCTAGAATTCAATTTCCCCAGATACCAGGGCTCCTAGTGCCCTCCCTGCCACCTGCCACCATATCATTGAGCCCCTCCCTCACAAAAACTTGTTCACCTCTCCATCCCTTATTGGATGGTTGTTCTTGGTCAACCTCCCCTAGTAAAATGGAAGTCTCCTACGGCCGGGGTCTTTGTTACGCCCTTGTCTGTATCTCTAGCATTCAGAACAATGTGCTCATGTTAGTTCAACGAAGGAGGGAATGAATAAAGTGATCAAGGGGTTAGAGGGACTATTTATTGGGTCTAGATATTGGGATTGAGGAAAAGCCTCCAGCAAACCCTCATGATTCTGATGGCAGATCTAACTCACCACAGGGCTCTGTTCTAGATGCATAGTTCAAGTTCCAGGAATGACACCCACCCCACCCCTTCCCCATTCCACCCTTTATCAGAGGATTGGTTAGCCTCTCCCCTCTTCTCCACCCAGCCTTTGGCCTTTTCTTCTCATTTTTTGCTCAGGAAGATTATGGCAGTGGGGGAGGGGAGAAGGGCAGGCTGTGAGATTCTCTGGGGGAGGGAGAGGTCTGTGATTACTCCTGGTTTTTATCCCTGAAATCCCGCGACGATCCCGTCCTTCTAGCCCCTTTACTGGAGCCAGAATAAATTTCCCTTTGGATAGATCACCTCCAGCAGGTGGGCTTTTCAAGGGCAGCACAGGCATCTTTGCCTAGTCCCCTCCTCATCCCCAGTCTACCCACCTTCTGGGTTAGGGCTCTCCTTGCCGGCCTCAGGGAAGTCCCTTCTGTTTCTACTTATCACAGCTTCTTCATCTTGGTTTACTTCTCCAGAGGACATTCAAAGTAGGGGTTGTGCCTTTCTGCCCCTGTGACCCTGGGCAAGCATGACCTTGGCAGCCAGCCAGCAGGGCCAATAAAAAACAAATGCAATCGATTTCTCCGTGGGAAGGCCAGCAGCCTATGGTTATCATTAACCATTACACGTTTTTACACATTCTTTCTAGCTACAAACACCAGAGACAGCCCAGAATCTCAGAGGCAACCAAGTTTTACTTAGAATACACATCTGAATCAAGATAAATACGTTTTGCCTTGAAAAACCCACGTCACTGGTGGCAGGTGACAGGCAGGTTCCATTCAGCCTGGAGACTAAACCCTAGCTCCACATTCCCTCAATCCTTCCTCCTCCTTCCACCCTCCCTTAGCTTCCTGCCTGCACCCTGGGGCTAACTCTGGGGCAGGGAGTTGAGGATCCAGTATTTGTGGGGAAAGTCAAGGGTGGGGTGAGTGGGGGAATGAGCCCCAGGGGAAGCCATGTAACCTCTCTGTTCTCACCTTTCTCCCAATTCTTTCTAGCCTCCCAGAAAGGACGAGGCCCCTGCTGGGACCCAGAGACCACTTGGATACCTCTCTCCAGTAGTTACAGTTTTGGTTTGTGCTGTACAGGTAGAACTGGTCCACCTTCATTCCCCCACCAAATAGACAGGTCAGCAGAGGCCCCAGGACATCCCCTAGTCAAGCAGCTCCCTCACTTGCTGGGTTTATTCTGATTCCATGGTCTAGCGAGGCCCCTGCATATGGCTTTAGCCAGCACTTACTTGCATTTTGAGAACCACTGATCTAAGCTAGAGTCAAATCTCTCTGACCAGCTAGATCAAAGGCATCACTTGGAGGCTCTAATGAGGTGGGTCTGGATGCCCAGAGATCTGAGTGCTCCAGAGGGTTCCTGAAGTAGCTGACAGAATCCAACTTATTAGCATCTGGCTCCTCCCCACTTTCCAGGCTAACCTCCTGCACATGCGCCCCGAAAAGTTTTCGTGGTTAGCTCTGCTCAGAAGGCCCCCTAGCTCTGAGGCTGGGTTTTCGGCCTAGGAAGTCTTTTCCACCACTCCCTCCCCACTTGGGGAGGTGGAAGTATGCTCTTCTGCCCCTAGAGCTCCCACTTGGAGCCCAAGGGAGACACCGCAGGTTAATTGACCTGACCTCAGTCCAACCCTCGTCTCTTCCCTTGTTTTACTCCACTATTGAAACCCTCCCTGATTGCTTCCCTTGCATCTGGGGTAGCCTTAGGACACCATTGCAGCCAGTGCCAAACAAGCAGAATGCACTGAGAATTTCTGAAAACCTTAGCTTTCCTGACTGAAGGGTGGGGGGCAGCTCCTTTTCTTCTACCTGTGTGGATGCAAGAGCTAGAGCTGCCATCTTGACACTTGGAGGGAAAGGCCAAGGGAATCCGGGGCCCTCCACCAGGCACAATGGGGAGCAGCTGGGTCACCACCTGAAACAGCACATTCCCAGAGGTGGAGTAAGAGGTGACAATTAGAGTATAGCTCTGCCAGGTGTGGTGGCGCTCACCTGCCATTTCAGTGAGGTGGAGGCAGGAAGATCTCAAGATTGAGGACAGCCTCAGCAACTTAGTGAGACCCTGTCTCAGAATAAAAAATAAAAAGGGCTGGGTATATATCTCAGCCATAGAGCACTGCCCACTACCAAAACAAAAGAACCCAGTCCATATTTATGAATAAGCTCAGAGTAACACACACAGCTGAGAGGCTGGTTAAGTCTTATTCTCCCTAGAACAATCTCAGTGTATGCCTGTTTTCAGGGTGAAACTATTAATAGCATGCCCTTTTGCTCTCAGAAGTGTTCTGGTTTGCCTAATTAGTTCTCTTTGGGGGATTTCTTTTTTTTGCTGTCCATTAGACATATTTCAATTTTTATTAAACTTAATATGAAGCTTTGTAGGTATTCATCTGCCCTGCATTCCTCCAGTGGAAATAAAGATGATGGTCATTGTGCTGCAGCTACAGCCTGGTGAAAATGATATTCAAGTGTGGCTCAAGAAATGTTGGTCGGGCTGGGGATGTGGCTCAAGCGGTAGCGCGCTCGCCTGGCATGCGTGCGGCCCAGGTTCGATCCTTAGCACCACATACAAACAAAGATGTTGTGTCCGCCAAATACTAAAAAATAAATATTAAAAAAAAAAAGAAATGTTGGTCAATGGGCCAGGAGTGTGGCTCAGTGGTAGAGTGCTTGCCTAGCACACGCCATGCCCTGGATTTAGTCCCCAGCACTATGAAAAAAGAAATATTGGCTACCAGTGTACCAGATGTCACCTGTAAAAAGAGGTGACATCCCTAATATATTCAACAAACTGATCATATTAAACAAATTGATCTCGCAGAAATGCAAATGTTTTTTTTCTTCATTCCTTCTTCACTATCAGAGTTGGACAGTTAAACTGATCACATTTATCTTAGATCTTCTTTTGTTTGGCTAGACCATGACCTCTCCAAGAGCATGTACCCTTTATGTGTCAGATTTCAGCCTGTCATGGACTCCATGCTCAGAGAATCTTTGCAGAACAAATGGAATTCCTTCAACAATGTCAATTCTGAGTTTCTAAGATTACATAGGGGTCTCCATTTTATTGATATGCAGTTTGCAATTGGAAAGAGGCTTTCTTAGGTTAAGTAGGAGCCCAAGTTCTTTTCAGAAATACTTGAATTTGTCTTTGAACTAGATTCCTAAAATTTTCCCATCTTTAAAAATCTGATCCTATCCATCCCTCTCCCCCATTAACATCACCCTAAACAGGAGCTAAGCCAGCAGCTCTGATTTCTTGAAGAGCCTTTCTCACCAGATGGCTGATTGTTTATTGATCCCTGATCGCACCATTGGACAGATTTCTTGATTTGCACAGTTGATGGGTCTCACTCATCCCTAAAATCCTCTCAATGGTTTAGAATTGTTAATGGGACCAAGTTCAATGATGATCCAAGTTCCTGGGGATATGCAGCCTGGCGAGATGCAGGAGCTCTAAATGACCTGATTGCCCCTCCAGTCTCATCTCCACCAATCCTACCTTCCCACTCCTCTAGTTTCCTCAAAGGGCCACACTCTCATATTTCCTATATCATTCATGTTATTTCCCTTGCTTGATATACCTGATCCGCATGTCCCCCTCCTTCTCTACTTCCCACTCATCTGTCAAAGTCATCTCCTCAATAGGTGCAGTGGCGCATGCCTGTAATCTCAGAGGCTGGGGAGCCTGAAGCAGGAGAATTGCAAATTCAAGGCTAGCCTCAGCAATTTAGTGAGAACCTAAGCATTTTAGTGAGGCTCTGTCTCAAAATTAAAAATAAATAAATAAAAAAGGCTGGGGGTGTGGCTTAGTGGTAGAACACCCCTGGGTTTAATCCTCAGTACCCCCTGCAAAAAAGTCACCTCCTTTTGTAGGCCTGCCTGGGTTGAAGAAAGGTGAAGTGACTTCCCCAACCCAGAGGGAGGAATCAATATGTTCCCACATAGGGAGTTAGATAAATACACGACTGTAGCACTATAAAGTGAAAAAAAAAAAAAGGGGGGGACATGTGTTTTTCTTATTTCTTTATTAAACAGTTTTAAAAATAATATTAAGCCCAGCATGGTGTGCATATCTGTAATTCTAGCTATTCCAAAAGCTTTAGCAATTTATTGAGACCCGGGGCTGGGGATGTGGCTCAAGCGGTAGCGCGCTCACCTGGCATGCGTGCGGCCCGGGTTCGATCCTCAGCACCACATACAAACAACGATGTTGTGTCCGCCGATAACGAAAAAATAAATATTGAAAAATTCTCTCTCTCCCTATATCACTCTCTCTTTAAAAAAAAAAAAAATTTATTGAGACCCTGTCTCAAAATAAAAAGGGTTGGGGATGTAGCTCAATGATACAGCATCCCTGGGTTCAATCCCCAGTATGCCAAAAAAAAAAAAAAAAAAAAAGAAAGAAAACCAGGTGTGGTGGTGCATATCTGTAATCCCATTTTCTGGTGGGCATGGGGCGCTGAAGCAGGAGAATTGCAAATTTGAAGCCACCCTCAGCAACTTAGTGAGACCCTGTTTCAAAATTAAAAGAGAATAAAATTTGGATGCACTGGCAGGCACCCATGTTCCCTGCTACTTGGGAAGCTGGAGCAGGAGAATCACTTGGGACCACAAGTTCAAGGCTACCCTGAGCCACACAGTCTGGTCCTTTCTCAAAAAAAAAAAAAAAAAAAAAAAAAAAAAAGTTCCAGAATATATATATAGTGAAGAGTTAGTGTCCCTCCCACTCCTGGCCCCAGGCTTCCTTGAGGCCACCAACATGTCAGTTTCTTGGGTGGTTCTTCCAGAGATAGTATATATATGTAGAGGCAAGGGGGATAGAAGCTTTGGGGGATGTGAAATAGATTCAAGACATGGCCCCTGCTCCTACGAAACTCACAACCTTCTCAGGAGGATGAGTCAGCCCCAATCCAAGAGCGAGCAGCATGGAGCAGTGCATGAGGACCTGAATATGGCCACTCAGTCAAAGCCACCCAGTTGCTATTCACAGCCAGGATGCAAGCCCCAGTGAGCTCAAATGGGTTCATTCTATAAACCATCCACCCACCATAAGTAAAGGACATGCCAACCATAAGCAGGGTGGAGATATAATTTCTAAACTCCAGTCCTCTGTATAGTTGGAATGCACGTGGTTTAATCCTTTGATCTCTGAGTTCTTGTTTCTGGGCTTTTACAGCTGAGACATATCTGAAGCTGGGATTGGTAATCAAGATAGGCAGGGAACAATAAAATGAACGGTTCATCAAGCTTTCTTGCTTGAACTATGGTTACTGAGAGTTATTACAGAAAAAAATGAATGAAACCAAAGCAGTGAGAGGAGTCTCCAGTTGCAAGAACAGGAACAATGTTGAAATCCAGGCATCTTCTGATTTGGTGGCTCCACCTATGTGACAAATGGGAGGGGACCTGCTTAAAAGCATGGAGTTGACATTGGCAAAATGAAGAGTACAGTAGGTGTTTCCTACTGTGACTCAACACTCTTTCCACAACACTCTCCCCTCTGACCCAGAGGGCAGAGGAGCATGCAACAGATCAGTGTGAGTCCCTGAGTATCCATCCTGAGCTCTGCACTCTTGACAGAGTCTCTTGCTTCAAGTCAGCGGCTCAGGAAGTGTGCACCTGTGACTGTGTGCCTGTCAGAATTCCTAGAGACAAGCTAGCCTTAGGCTCTGACTATGAACAAAGCAGAACCAACACTGGACCTGAGATCTATGTTCTAAGGGACACAGTAGGGACAATGCCCCTGTGGAACCATATCCACAAAGAAACAGAGATGTGTGCCCCAACCAGCTGGCCTGCTCCTGCTGTGCCAGGAATTCCACCTTCCACTGGGGACAGTCTTTCTGATTGCCCAGCCCTGGGGGCTGGGCTGAGCGGGGCACATGCCCAGGATCTAATTGCAAATTGGAGCCCAAATGGAAAATCAAAACTTTTTAGTTTCTCTAGTTGAAGGTGGAGGCCTTCTCCCTATAAAACCATAAAACAGGGAGTCTCCAAACACAGGAAAGAGGTTCAAATGTTGGGTGACCAAAGACAAGAAGATCAATGTCCTCCACCTGTTGGCACGAGGCACAAGGAAGATGGATAGGTGCTAGGGCTGGGGTGGGGGAGGAGACTCCTCTCAGCCAGCACTGGGGCAGGCGGGTCTAGCCAGTAAGTGCTTTTGACTTCGTGGTGCAGGAACGTGATGTGTGAGGCAGCTCTGCACTGTTCCCACCACCGCAGGCGCGAGTTGCCAAATGGAAGTCACATGCTTGGGGAAATTGCAACACAGGAAGAGAAATTGAGAAATCCCAAGGAGAAATGAAATCTAAATATGTTTCGGGAGGAAGGAAAGCTAACCTCTCCCAACCCTGGTAAGAGAGAAACAGAGTGGAGAAGAGCAGGGAGGGGGTGACCTGTTAAGCACCTACTTTCCTGGACTTGTTGGCGTGGTGTTCTTAATGTGGAGAAAACGCAGCAATACCATCTTGATAACTGGTGCTGGGAAATGGCTCTTTTCCCCTGTTTCATCCATGAGTGCCACACCTTCTTGGCCTCTGTCCCCTTCCCTCTGGCCTCTCCTGTGCTGCCTTCTGCTTTCCTTTGGGTGGGGCCTCTGCCAGCTGGCCAGCTTGAGCGCTGGGATAAAAGAAGCCAGTCCTGCAGAGAGCCCAGGGACTTTTAATACTGCCTTTGATCAAGCAGATGGGTCTAATTCTGGATACCTTGTTATTATCTCTGTAGTGATGGGTTTGAACCTAGAGCCTCCTGCATCCGTGCTAGGCAAGAGCTCTACTATTGAGCTACAACCAGCCCTACCTCTGTGCATGATATTAAGAAGTTGATGATTGCCTTAGCCACACCCTTCATTCTTGTCTTCAATATAAAGTTCATTTTTTTTTCCAGTAATGAGGATGAAACCCAGGTCCTCATGCATACCAGGCCAGCATTCTACCACTGAGCCACATCCGCAGCATGATACAAAGATGATTTTGTAATCCATACCTGCTTTGCTTCTATGTGTTTCTGAGTTCAGAACTCAGACCAAGGAAGCTGGGAATCTGGGTGCAGTAGGTACAGGCCTGTAATCCCAGTGACTTGGGCAGCTGAGGCAGGAGAGTCACAGAGTCAAGGTCAGCCCGGGCAACTTAGACCCTGTCTCAAAATAAAAAAGAAAAGGGGCTGGGGACGCAGCTCAGGCATAGAGCACCCCTCAGTTCAATCCCCAGAACTACACACACACACACACACACACACACACACACACACACACAAGAAGAAGTAGAAGGATCTCTGAGAAAAAGAGATGTTCTTTACTAACTCAGTGACTTTAGGTAAATTACTTAACCTCTTTGAGTTTGCATTTCATCATCTTAAAACAGGAATAGATAGAGTCCTCTCTCTCACCTCGCAGGATGGTGGGAGGAGTAAATGGGGAGGATCTAAAGCAGCGAGGGGAGAGCCTTGGAGCAGCTCTCCTCTTTCTTCTTCTCACTGTTGTAGATCCCAGAGTCCATCACTGTCCTGGAGAAGTGCCTTCCTCATTCCTGTCCCAGATGCACTTCCTGGGCCAGATATGGGAGGTTTCACCTTGAAGAAAGGGCTTGTGTCCGGTCCAAGGGAGCCTCCTGGGTGGGGAAAGGGCTCTCTCTGGCTGCTTCTCATGCCCTGATGTTGTCACACTCTGAAAGAGCCGCCAGGCCAGCCTGGGCTGTCTGCCTTCCCTGACGCTGACCTAGTTGGCAAGGACTATGGAGAAATGTCAGGCCCAGGGCCTGATGCATCCTCGGGATGTCACCGCAGAGAAAACACAACTCTTTGCTGGCAGGGTGGAGTCTAGTCAACAGGAAGAGAAAGGGGTTAAAGCAAACAGGACTGAGATTCCTGCCATGGAAACAGGAAGAAGGCTGGTTGCTGATACTGCTTAGGATCCATTTATTTATTTTATAAAACAGTGTTATTGATATGTAATTCACGGACTATAGAATTCACCCATATAAAGTGGATAATCCAGGGACTGAGGATGTGTCTTAGTGGTAGAGTACAAACTTAGCATGTTCTAGGCCCTGGGTTCAATATCCTGTAAGGAAAAAAAAAAAAGTGGAGTATCTAATAGTTTTCCCTACATTCAGAGAGTTGTGGGACCATCATCACAATCAATTTTTGAACATTTTCATCACCCCCCCAAAAAGAAATGCCATGCCCTATAGCTGTCACAACTCCCATTTCCAACTCCATATTATTATTATTATTATTATTTTGTTGTACGGGGGATTGAGCCCAGGGTTTGTACATGTTAGGCAGGCATTCTACAGCTGAGCCACACCTAAGCACCTTTTTTTTTTTTTTTAAGAGAGAGAGAGAGAGAGAATTTCAATATTTATTTTTCAGTTTTTGGCGGACACAACATCTTTGTTTGTATGTGGTGCTGAGGATCAAACCTGGGCCGCACGCATGCCAGGCGAGTGTGCTACCCCTCGAGCCACATCCCCAGCCCACCTAAGCACCTTTTTAAAATTTTATTTTGAGACAAGATCTTGCTATGTTGCCCATGCTGGCTTTGAATTTACCATCCTCCTACCTCAGCTTCCTGAATATCTGGGATTACAGGAGCGCCACTGAGCCTGGCCACTTTTTGGCTATTTTGTGTGTGTTTTGGGGGGGATAGGGTTGGGGGTAGGGTACCAAGGATTGAATTCAGGAGCCCTCAAACACTGAGCCACATCCCCAGTATTTTTTTTAGAGAGAGGGCCTCAATAAATTGCTGAGGCTGGCTTTGAACTTGCGATCTTCCTGCCTTAGCCTCCTGAGCCGCTGGAATTACAGGCATGTGCCACTGTGTCTGGCTATTTTGGGGGACTATTTTGAAGAACACTACAATGAACATTCTTGTACAAGTTTTTATGTGGACATGTCTTTTGTTTCTCTTGAGTGTGTACCTAGGAGTGGACTTGCTGGGTCATCTGATAACTCTTTGTTTAACTGCAGGACTATTAAAAGTGGCACCACAGTTTTACACTCTCACCCGCAGGGTATGAGGGTTTGGTTTCTGTAGATCCTCCCAATACTTGGTATCTCTCTTCTGGATCATAGCCAACCTAGAGGGTGTGAAGTGGTATCTCATTGTGGTTGTGATTTCCATTTCCCTGATGACTGATGATGTTTAGTGTCTCCTCATACAATTATTGGTCATGCATATATCCTCTTTGGAGAAATGTCAATTTAAGTTTTTTGCCCATTTTAATTGAATATTTGTCTTTTTTTTTTTTTTCTTTTTGTGGTGCTGGGGATTGAACCCAGGGCCTTGTGCATTGGAGGCAAGCACTCTACCAACTGAGCTATATCCCCAACCCCTGAATATTTGTCTTTTAATTGTTTATTGTAAGTTTTCTTTATATATATTCTCTTTCTTTCTTTCTTTCTTTCTTTCTTTCAAGTATTGCTGGGAATTGAACCCAGGAGCATTCTACTGCTGAGCTATACCCCCTATCCTTTTTATTATTATTATTATTATTATTATTATTATTATTATTATTATTATTATTATTTTGTGTGTGTGGTGCTGGGGATTGAACTCAGGGCCTTGTGCATGCGAGCTACCAACTAAGCTATAACCCCAGCTCCTTTTTAAAAATTTTTTTTAAGACAATATCTTATTAAGTTGTCAGGCTGGTTTTGAACTTGTGTTCCTCCTGTTTCAGATCTGCTCCCTCCAACCCCAGTAGTTGGGATTATAGGTGTGCAGTCTTTATATATTCTAGCATAGTCTAATTTTTTTTTTAATTTTTTATTTTAATTTTTCTGGCACCAGGGATTGAACCCAAGGGTGCTTAACCAATGAGCCACATCCCCAGCCTATTTTATTTTTTTAATTTTGAGACAGGATCTTGCTAAGTTGCTTAGAGCCTCGTGAAGTTGCTGAGGCTGGCTTTGAATTCCCTATCCTCCTGCTTCAGCCTCAGAACTGCTGGGATTATAGGATGT